>NC_064641.1:396121085-396756085 GCF_023864345.2 Schistocerca serialis cubense | reverse complement strand
CCAAACTTTACAGAAGCTCTCTAGCCTGGTTTGCAGGAGAGTTTCTGTAAAGTTTGGCAGGTAGGAGACGAGGTGCTGGCAGAAGTAAAGCTATGAAGACGGGGCGTGAGTCCTGTTTGGGTAGCTCAGATTGTAGAGCACTTGCCCGCGAAAGGCAAAGGTACCGAGTTCGAGTCTCGGTGCGGCACACAGTTTTAATCTGCTAGGAAGTTTCATCTCCACCCTGTTCCCACTTTGACAGTGTACAGTTTTACCCAGATACTTTGTGGTTTTCTTCAAGCACCAGAGATATAATTTTAGACATGTTTGCTATATGTCTTTGGAAGCGTATGTGGTCACATGCCTCCTGCTCCCATAACCCAATTCGTGCTGCACAATAGGCATAATTCTATGCAACCAATCTACATATTTTGTTATTCTCAGTCCTAAACTTCACCTCCTTAATAGCACTATGGTAACGAATTCTTTTTCGGTTATTCAGTTCACACAAACACAATTCAGTGATTGAGGCTACAATTCAGTTCTTGAGATTACAATATAGTTCTTGAGCTACAATTTGACATATATTTACAGGCTGCACATATATTACATATGAATAAATGAATATGCAAATATTTTTTTGTTTATGCTTTTTTAACTTGTTTTTCCTTTCATACATACATATAAAATATAAATATTTACACACACACACACACACACACACACACACACACACACACACACACACACACACACACAATTATAAAAGGATCATACTACTACTCTGCAGACTCTCTCCCCCTCTCCCTCTCCCTCCCCCCCCCCTCTCTCACTCTCTCTCTTCTCACTCATTCTCTCCCTCTCACTCAATCAGTGCCCCTTACCCCTTTCTCACTACAAGTGAATATTGGAAGTACAGGAGAGTTTCAATCCTGTCATCACACATGACCCTTTTATCGCCATGAGGCGACAGGCTGATTTTACATTGCAGCACATTGTACACCTCTTGTCCTCTCGACTGAGTATTAGTCTGCCGTATCACGTGCAGCATCTGTGATGCAGCACCACGAACTCCACTGTACAGGCACCGCAAGTAGTCTTCAATAGAGAGGGCTCTCAATACCATATAATGCACACCCTTAGCCCACCTCTGCGTGGCACCTTTCAATGTGTGATACTGTGGGGTCCTGCCCAATCTTCTTGTACAGGGTGCCTAAGGGATGCTGCGTTCTCGGAATGCTACTACCTTCTTTGCTCTTGCGATCTTCATCTTCTTGCCGGCGCTTGTCGATACGCTAGAACATTCCTTCCTCCCGAAAGTGACGAACCGTTGTCGTGTAGGGAGTGAGACCATGGTGGGGAAAGCAGGAGTGTGGGCGCAACGTCTGGCTGGAAGCTGTGGCTGCAGGGGATGTCAAACTTCCGGCCGTACCCCGCCGTCCGGCCTGAGCTCTTCCGGAAATGTCCCCTGGATAACGAACAGAAGGGCACGCAGCCACCTCCTGATGCCATGAACCAGATGAAGAAGGCTACGTTGTGGGCGCGTCCAGCTCCATCGGTAGGACGAGAGCAGAGGAAGGCTCCGTCTCCATGGGGTCGTTGATTTTGATGGAGGCGCTGCAAGCCATCTGGACTTGAAATAAGATACATGCCAGCGCCAAGCCAACGGACGATTTCGCCTCGCCCCACCGTCTGCTGCCGCTAAAAACCCTGCAAAAGACAATATCATGCGGCGCGAAGCAGGGGCGATTCTAGAAGTCGGTCTATGGGGGGGGGGGGGGGGGGGGGGGTTCTAATTGAGGGAGGGGGATTGGCGGAGTGGGATATCGCTTGACAAAAGGAGAGTTGGGGTCGTCCGCCGACAAATTGGTAAAATTTGGTGTTGCTTAAAGTAGTTTTTGGTAACTGTTTTGGAGTTCAGGGTAAAATAAACTTATTTTCATATGGGAGATTTTATAAATTACATAAACCATGAAAAAGGTCAATTTACAACAAATGCGTTTTCATTAATTTTCTGGATACAGAAGGTGACATGACTGTAAAAACTTGAACTTGACATGAGTATAAAAAAAATTCTGTAACAAAATTCTGTATATTCCCGTCTTCTGCCCAATTTGTCATGCTCTTTTGCCTCTGTTTCTTTTTACTGAATATGTCAATGATATTTTCAATGGCCATATCTCTTTCTTTATGGATATTTGCAAGAGCCAATTCATTTAGTCTCACCTGCCCCATTGTTTTACACAAATAAGTTTTTACTCGTCCAAAGTAGAGAAGCTTCGTTCAGGAATGCTTTTGGTGACAGCAATGGTCCCAAATATTTGAAGTAAAACATATACATTTGGGAAAAACTGCTTGTCGCGTTTCTTTAATGTTTCAGTTACTGTTTCAGGTCTTTTACTTTCATCAACCCACTTTTTCTTCCATAGTCTCAGCTCTCCTTTCTTTAAAAGCGAAGAACTCTCCAAAAACTGTTCATATTTCTCGGATGCCTGGATCACTTCATCCCCACTGTATTTTAAACAGTATGCAGAAATAAGACCTTCAAGTGGTAATATGGCGCGAAAATCTTGGGGAAATCTTGTTTCTAGCTCGGCAATAAAACGATCCACAACAGGTAAAAATACTGTTCGCCTGGTCCGGCACCGGTAGCTGAGTGGTCAGCGTGACGGAATGTCAATCCTAAGGTCCCGGGTACGATTTCCGGCTGGGTCGGAGATTTTCTCCGCTCAGGGACTGGGTGTTGTGTTGTCCTAATCATCATCATTTCATCCCCATCGACGCGCAGGTCGCCGAAGTGGCGTCAAATCGAAAGACCTGTACCAGGCGAACGGTCTACCCGACGGGGGGCCTTAGCCACACGACATTTCATTTTTTTCACTGTTCGCCTGAAGTATTTCTCGGCGTTTGAAGCAGGAGCGTTGTCTCTTTTGGTTTGTGTTGAAATAGTTCTTAGCATTGCTATTACATTTCCAATATCTTCTGCCAGTTTAACAGCGTCTTCAAAAATACTTTCGAATTCTATTTCCGAATCCATCCTTATATTTTTCAGCACCTCAAGCACATCATTGACATGATTTAAGGCAGTTGTTAAATCCATTTTAGGACTTTGGAACTGTTCGCTTAGCCTTAGAGTTAAAGAGAAGCAATATGCTGCAGTTACTAAAGCTACTACGAAGTCTCCTCTTCGGACAACGGAACTAAACATACAAGCTTTACTAGCCGTTTCTGCGATGGTTTCACGACTGCTTGAAAGTTCGTCAAGCAAGGTCACGACCGGGACAAACAGCTCCTTGAAAGTAATAAGGCTATCGTGTCTTTCCACCCATCTTGTTGGACACATTGCCCTCAGCTTTGTTTTCTTTGACCCTGTGAACGGTAGTCGTGATATAGCTTCCTCTAGGGAACTTTTTCTGTTTGCAGAGGCAGACAAGAATGCTGAAACTGATCCTACAATTCCTATCATATTTCTAACTATTGGAGTATCACAAGACTTCGAAATGCACAATTCCAAAAAGTGGCTAAAACAGTGGGTATAAATAGCCAACGGTTGTTTACTTAAAATAAGAGCTTGAACTCCTTTAAATATTCCAGCCATGTTTGAGCCACCATCATAACCCTGTCCACAAAGACACTGATAGCTCAGCCCCAGTAGCTTGAGTTCTTCATCGATGGCTTCTGCAATCGAAGTGCCAGTAGTTGATTTAAGCTCAGTAAAACCCTTTGGTAACACAGGTCTCAATGTCAATGTGCCTAATACAAAATGTCACCTGTTCCGTAGTGGTGATATCAGTTGTTTCATCACACATAATGCTAAAAAATTTAGCCTTTTTCACATCCCTCGATATTGAGGAGCGAATAGCGTCGCCAATGCAATGTATAACTTCGTTTTGGACTGTGTTACTTATCATAGAACTGTTCCGGCCACATGTACTGAAATGATGTTTTAAATCTTCATCTCCAGCATGCACACGAAAAGCCAAAAGACTCTGAAACACTCCATGTTTTCCCTCTAGAAGATCATCAGTTTTTTCTTCCTTTAGCTGAGGAATTAAACCATGATCACGATGTCCTCGTACAGGTAGGTTATTTATAGCACACAGGACTATAGTCTTTATAATAGGCGTCAAGCGTTTCCGGTTTTCTTCAATAACTGAATATTTCTTGGTATCGAGGACAAC
Organism: Schistocerca serialis cubense; assembly: GCF_023864345.2. Lineage (NCBI taxonomy): Eukaryota > Metazoa > Arthropoda > Insecta > Orthoptera > Acrididae > Schistocerca > Schistocerca serialis. The sequence goes on along the minus strand of NC_064641.1, from coordinate 396,751,925 downwards.
GGCAATACTTTTTTACGTGATTCCATAGACTTGGTGAACTATGTGGCCTTCTACATGGAAAATTTGTGATATTTTGTGTTTTCATGATGACGAAGATCTTCCATAGCCTTTTTGTATTCGACCTATGGTTCTTTCACCAGTGTTTTCAACGCCAATAAAAATAAAGTAAAAATGCCTTAGGTAAAGAATTAAGTAAAGAAAAAATAGTGCAAACACCAAACCTTGTAAGCACTCGAAATGTAAGCAGCATAGAAATTTTTGCTGAAAAACCAAGCCTGAAAACTATTCGAATAATTATGTTTGTGTATCTGAAGTGTTTCCGAGTAAAAACGATGCCTACATGTTATTTATGTTTTTTACCAAGCCAGTTAAAGGTTTCAATTATTTAGAATAATGGAAAGCTGTAATAATATCTGGGAGCCGATTCCGGCAACTGAAGGGGAAAACAGAACACATGCAGTACAAAATCCACCACGTAACATTTTACTGCATGAACGCCAGTTGTACTGGCTCATCCACTCATGCTTAAATCTTGGGTTTTGCTTCCCTTGTAACTGAGTAGGAAAAGAAAAGTTTTCAGGAGGCTTCCAAGTATTCTTCAAAAAAAATTCAAATGGCTCTGAGCACTATGGAACTTAACATCTACGGTCATCAGTCCCCTAGAATTTAGAACTACTTAAACCTAACTAACCTAAGGACATCACACAACACCCAGTCATCACGAGGCAGAGAAAATCCCTGAGCCCGCCGGGAATCGAACCCGGGATATTCTTTAAAAACTTAAGCTTCTCATCATCACGTAAGGCGAGACTAACAGCTCTTCCTATATCATATGGGTCATAATATGTTTCAGTCCTTTCTGGTCTTTCTTCCTGTGAATTAAATGCTTTAAATGTCGGTATTACGTACAAGTGGCTCAACACAAAAGTATATAACGTTATTTACACATATAAATAATTTTAATTTATTATGACCACTATAAAGTCACCATTTGTCTCCCAAAACATTAATATTACCCCATATCCCTCGGTCTTGCCCCCTCCCCCTACAAACATTCGTATGGGCGCCCTCGGTAAACAGTACTGAAATGGTCTTGTGTATTGACATACTTAATGAAGGTGACAGAACAAATGAAGGTCAATTTCGCATCTTACATAAGAGCTTTATATATCGTAACGGGAAGGTGAATATGACACCTAACTTAATTCGGTAATGAGCAAATTTGCCTGTAAGTATGTAACGCAAAAGGGATAACACTCAATCGATGGTATTAACACACCGATCATATAATGCATGTGTATGAGCAGAAAGTGAGACAAGCAGCGAGAGGAAACGTTTTGGTTTGGAAGCAATCTCGAGGAGAGGCGAAGGCCACACCACAGGAGGTACCACGGAAGGCACTTACGGCACCTCCCAAACAATTCAAATGGCCTAAGCACTATGGGACTTAAACATCTGAGGTCATCACACTTAAACCTAACCAACCTAAGGACATCACACACATCCATGCCCGAGGCAGGATTCGAACCTGCGACCGTAGCAGCAGTGCGGTTCTGGACTGAAGCGCCTAGAACCGCTTGGCCACAGCGCCCAGCAGGCGCGTCTCAAGGCGGGAGTCAATGACCGACCGACCAAGTGACTCAGACGCTATTGGTCGAAAAAAGCCGTGACGCGGAGAACGAAAGAACCCAGGTGGGGAGACAGTTCGGCTACGAGAAAGACAAGACGGAAATTTTCGAAGACTCTTCTCTGAACAGGTGTCAAGTGCAGAACGGGGCGCATAATGCTCTGTATGATGCAGAGGAGAAATTTGTGTGAATACTGCGTTTACAGCGGCTGACATCCAGCTAGAAATCAGGTGTAGCGTCGTTTAGTTCCAACAGCGGAGAAACGAATCAGCCAGTTAGTTAATTGTTCTTGAGAGAACTGAGAGAGCATTATAATATGCATGCTGCTCCAGCCCTGTGCGTGTATATCGCCATATTCCAAGTTTAGGGATGAGTAGTTTTTTCTCGCTAACGAGAAACATAGGGAGAGTTTCTGCTGGAAAATTCAGAAAAGGTTTAATAAGTTTTTATAGGAATTTCAGAGGAAGAGAGCGGCCACGCATATGATAGCTCATCACAGCTATGGTAAATACCGCGTGCAGAGGTGTAAACTTGTTGGTTCACCAGCTTGTGTCCACTGTTAACTCGAGAGACCTTGGGTAATCTTTCGCTCAACTTGTCACAAAACTAACCATTCTCCGTAGACATGATTGCCATCCTAAATAGTACCAAATTTTGCCCGGAATCGGATGTTTTATCGTAGTACTAAATAACATCATAACGTAATTGTAAGAATAATTCTGTAAAGAAATTTCTAATTAAAATTTAATATTGTTGTGTTTAGGATTAGTTAAATTTCAGTGGACAGTATGCGTCATTTTCACAGCTGTCTTAACATTGTCACATTGTAAACTGTGTAAAAGCGCGTATATCTGTTAGAAACGTTGCAACATTAAACAAATGTCATTACAGCATACTCAGTTGTGTCCTCAGTCATAGAACAAGCAACCACCGTCTCACATCTTACAAATTTTGTCGATATTATTAATATCAAAAATATATATGGCCAGCTTTAATAAAAAAAAATACAATAATAAAGTGAAAGTTCCTGGCAGATTGAAACTGAGTGCCATACGGAGACTCGAACTCGGGACTCAAGTTCGAGTCTCGGTCCGGCACACAGCTTTAATCTGCCAGGAAGTTTCATATCAGCGCACATTCTGTTGCAGAGTGAAAATCTCATACTGGAAACAACAATAGAGCGTTATTTTTCAGTAAAAATTAATTAAATAATGCTGGTTTGTGCAGAAAATATTTTACCTCCTTATAGACGAATGGCATCTTTAAAAATTGACCTCACTTTTTATGCTTTCAGCCAGTTGTATTCTTACCATTAGTTATCGATTAAACTTAATAGTGCTAATCTTACTTAATTAAACTAATAACTACAGTAACATGAAGGGAGAATTATTTAAAATTAAGAAGATATGACTCTTACCAATTGTTTTGTGTTGTCGAAATTGTGGACTCTAGATGCACAAGCCTGTGACGCTTCCAATTCTGTAGCGTAAGCTTCAGATTCCTTACGAGAGTTTTTGGCCCTACGCTCAGGTTTTCCAAAATAATCCGGTAGTTTGCGATTCATTGAGCAGCGTCTTTAATCACTCACTCAAATCTCTAACAGACTATTATGTCAGAAAAAATTGACACTTCATGACGCATGATTCGGGCACACTACTCAGTTACACACTTCAATAATACTAATAATCGTACTCGGAAAACAAGTGTTCGCTGACAGCACGTGGAAGGGTTGGAAGGACAACCGACTGTTTTTAATAATCGGTTGATCAGTCGATTGTTTTTTCGTCCACTCGGTTTCTTCACTCGGTTGCAGCCATTACATGAATTTTACACTCAGTTTCCGGGTTTGAGTTATTTTATTTACATTCTCTTTCGGACTTCTCGGTCATCATATCAATTTTTGGTTGGTTTTTAAAAACTAATTGTTGCTCTGTAAATTTGTGTATATACAGGGTGGTCCATTGATCGTGACCAGGCCAAGTATCTCACGAAATAAGCATCAAACGAAAAAACTACAAAGAACGAAACTCGTCTAGCTTGAAGGGGGAAACCAGATGGCGCTATGGTTGGCCCGCTAGATGGCGCTGTCATCGGTCAAACGGACATCAACTGCGTTTTTTAAAAGAGGAACCCCCATTTTTTATTACATATTCGTGTAGTACGTAAATAAATACGAATGTTTTACTTGGGCCACTTTTTTCGCTTTGTGATAGATGGCGCTGTAATAGTCACAAACATATGGCTCGCAGTTTTAGACGAACAGTTGGTAGGTAACTGGTAGGTTTTTTAATTAAAATACAGAACGTAGGTACGTTTGAACATTTTATTTCGGTTGTCCCAATGTGATACATGTACCTTTGTGAACTTATCATTTCTGAGAACGCATGCTGTTACAGCGTGATTACCTGTAAATATCACATTCATGCAATAAATGCTCAAAATTATGTCCGTCAACCTCAATGCATTTGGCAATACCTGTAACGACATTCCTCTCAACAGTGAGTAGTTCGCCTTCCGTAATGTTCGCACATGCATTAACAACGCGCTGACGCATGTTGTCAGGCGTTGTCAGTGGATCACGATAGCAAATACCCTTCAACTTTCCCCACAGAAAGAAATCCGGGGACGTCAGATCCGGTGAACGAGCGGGCCGTGGTATGGTGCTTCGACGACTAATCCACCTGTCATGAAATATGCTATTCAATACCGATTCAACCGAACGCGAGGTATGTGCCGGACATCCATCGTGTTGGAAGTACATAGCCATTCTGTCATGCAGTGAAACATCTTGTAGTAACATCGGTGGAACATTGCGTAGGAAATCAGCATACATTGCACCATTTAGACTGCCATAATGCCGCACCATACATTGACCCGCCAAGGTCGCTGATTGTGGTGTGCGTACTGTAAGACCTTCGGTACACACACCATCAAATTATTTGACTTGCCGCTCTAACGAAGTAGGCGAATGTCAGCAATACGTCTCGTGGTCTTATTGTGGCGTGTTTATCTTCTGCCGTTAGGTCAGACGATAGAAATGCCACTTGCACGCTTAGAGTAGCAGATTGACGGTGACCAACTTTAAACAGAACTTGATTAATTTTCACACACATTTATTAAAATAATAACCAGCATAAAAATAACTTAACTTGGTTCTGGATGCTATTTACAATTGACAATCTGAAGTTCCTTTGGTGTTGCTTGGTACGTTAATCTTAGTCTCACATATCTCTGATACTTGACAAAAGTGTCTATACATTTATCTTCATGGCTATGTACAGGAATATGATAATCTTATTAGGCGCAGACTGAAACTTGACTATAGACTGGTACAGAGAAATGCAGACTGGTACTGGCTAATGCAGACAAATGCAGACTGACTTATCGGAGGTCTGTACACTCGTTATAATACCTCGCGCGAGTGTGATCCGCGAGGAGAAAAGGTTCTACGTTAGCAGCAATCTCCTTGACTGCGTTACATATTAATACGCGGATCGGCGGAAGCAGAATTTGGTCCGTCTTTATGGCAGCGCCATCTCGTAGTGCAGAGACGGACGAGCGCTGCGCCTGCGCTTTTGTGCTTAGCGGGGCGCGCTCTAGTGGGAAAGTTGTGTACGCACTGACTACGCGGAAGTATGTACACAACACTGATGTTCCACTTGTCGCAGCCATCGTGGATTTTACGTTACCCAATAGAGCATATTATGCCGGTTTACGTTACCGCTGATGGTGAATGACGCTTCGTCGCTAAACAGAATGCGTGCAAAAAATCTGTCATCGTTCCGTAGTTTCTCTTGTGCCCAGTGGCAGAACTGTACACGACGTCCAGAGTCGCCGCCATGCAGTCCCTGGCGCATAGAAATATGGCACGGGTGCAACCGATGTTGATGTAGCGCTCTCAACACCGACGTTTTTGAGATTCCCGATTCTCGGGCAATTTGTCTGTTACTGATGTGCGGATTAGCCGCGACAGCAGCTAAAACACCTACTTGGCCATCATTATTTGTTGCAGGTCGTGGTTGACGTTTCACACGTGGCTGAACACTTCCTATTTCCTTAAATAACCTAACTATCCGGCGAACGGTCCGCACACTTGGATGATGTCGTCCAGGATACCGAGCAGCATGCATAGCACAGCCCATTGGGCATTTGGATCACAGTAGTCATACATCAACACGATATCGACCTTTTCAGCAATTTTAACACGGGTAATGTATCAAGAAGCAAATACCGTCCGCACTGGTGGAATGTTACGTCATACGACATACTTATACGTTTGTGACAATTACAGTGCCGTCTATCACAAAGCGAAAAAAGTGATCCAACTAAAACATTCAAATTTCTTTACGTACTACACGAATATGTAATAAAAAAATGGGGGTTCCTATTTAAAAAAAACGCAGTTGATATCCGTTTGACCTATGGCAGCGCCATCTAGCGCGCCAACCATAGCGCCATCTGGTTTCCCCCTTCAAGTTAGACAAGTTTCGTCTTTGTAGTTTTTTAGTTTGATGCTTATTTCGTGAGATATTCTTACCAGTCAATAACAATGGACCATCCTGTATAAATGAACCATCACCTTTTAACACGTTTCCGAAATATCTGTGATCAAAGTTGTAAAGATCGTTTTGGAACACCCTGTATTTTCCTTACTTCTTTATTGAGATAATGAGAAGCCGCCACCAATCGGCGATCGTATGCACCGCGACGTCGCCCCGCTCGCCAGACAACTGAATAATTTAAATATAATTTGCCTTCTACTCATTGAGGTGTATTAAAACGGACTTAATTTACGCTCATATTCCTTACTACAAACGCGTACTACGTTTGAACATGAACGTCTCTATAATGCACTTTCACAAATTCCTGTAACTCTCGCGTGTAGTTTATGTCTACTGGTCGGTGGGTGACGCGCGCCCGCTGGCGTTGCCAGCACTGCAACGCGTCTACAGAATGTATGTGCCCGGGGAAATAATACGATTTGACCCAGATGTCGGGCGATTTCGAAATTTTTGTCTGGTATTAGCAATTTAAGTGTTGGTAGGCATACCCGACATATTTAGCTTTCTTGATTATTGTAAGTGGTATATTAATACATAACCAGTGTATATTAATAAATAATAAGACGCCCATTTTAAGTTAAATGATATTTATTGGTTTAGATAGTAAGCTGTTTGCCGCTCTTATTCTTTTGTTAAAATGTGTTTGAAATACGTTGCACTCTATATTGCTACATAATTATAAAAAAAAGATTGAATCTGTTGAAGTAATATAGTCGCTGATTCCTGAAGACATTTTATCCAGTATAAAGTGGTACTCCATTAAGGGGGGAGGTCTATAGCCCCCCCTCCCCCCCTTGCCACCACCCCTGGCGCGAAGCGATACTTGCGTCCTTCCTTGGGCGCCAGATGCTGAGGAGGCTGGAGAAGGTAGAGCAGTGTTCGAAGGCGGCGGCCGTAAAGGAATTCCGCCGGTGATGGTCCATCTCGTGCTTGAGAACGATATAAGGCGAGAATAAGTTCCAATGCTTGATCCCTGGTGTGTGTGGAGCGAAATTTGGCCATCTGGTGCTTGAAGGTTTTGACAAAACGTTCCACTTCGCCGTTTGACTGTTGATGAAACGGTGCACTAGTTAGATGCTGTATGCCATTGCGTTCACAGAATGTTTCAAATTCATTTGACGTGAACTGAGGTCCGTTGTCTGACACTATTAGCTCAAGTAAACCTTCGAGGCAGAACGTGACGTTGTCGAGTTCATTGGCACAGCAAAAGGAAACTTGCTATACGAGCCAACCACAATCAACTACCGAGTGCTCCAAAAGAGTCTCGCAAAGTCTATGTGCACACGTCGCCATGGTGACTGCGACTTAGGCCAAGAAGAGAATTTTTGTGGCTGAGCGGACTGATTTTCTGCACATGCGTGACACTGCGACGTCAATTGGTTGTCCATACCCTGCCAAGTACAGTGACGAAGCGCCAACTGTTTCGTAAGAACAATCCCCCAGTGTCCTTAGCGAAGTAACTGCAACACTTCTTTCTTGCAAAGCTTTAGGGATCAACACAAGTGACTGTCCACTGTCATTTTGAAGAAGAATTACACCTTTCTTGTACAGCGAGGCTATGTCAACGTGTAAAGTATCGGCACACTAGAGTTCTTTATGCTGTTTAATGAGTGAGGCCAAGATGTCCAAATATACCGGAGCAACATGTTCAAATCAGAATCAGCTTCCGTAGCCAGTGCAATTTCCTTATAGTTCAACGGAAAAGACTGAAGCAATTCAGAATCCTGAGCATCGATGTGACAACAAGATTTAGCAGAAGCGTCAAAGTCTGTATCAAGGCCAATCGGAAGACGTAAAAGTGCGTCCACAATACCACGTTGAGCCATCGGACGATACACAATCTCGTACTGGAATTTAGACAACAACAAAGCCCATCTTTGCAATTTTAGGGCAGTTTGTACAGGAAGATGTTTCGCCGGATGAAACAAAGACTGCAAACGCTTGTGATCCGTTACCAAGAAGAATTCTCTGCGATACAAATAGTGATGAAATTTGGTGACAACATACATAACAGGCAAAGCCTCTTTTTCAATTTGTGAATAGTTACACTGAGCTTTAGACAATACTTTTGATGTGAAAGCAATAGGCCTGTCTTTATCACCAATTCTGTGCGAATTCATTGTCCCAGGAAGGGGAAACTTTATTGACACATTCCTGGGGTCAGATACATCACATGATCACACTGACAGAACCACAGGCACATAGACACAGGCAACAGAGCATGCACAATGTCGGCACTAGTACAGTGTATATCCACCTTTCGCAGCAATGCAGGCTGCTATTCTCCCATGGAGACGATCGTAGAGATGCTGGATGTAGTCCTGTGGAACGGCTTGCCATGCCATTTCCACCTGGCGCCTCAGTTGGACCAGCGTTCGTGCTGGACGTGCAGACCGCGTGAGACGACGCTTCATCCAGTCCCAAACATGCTCAATGGGGGACAGATCCGGAGATCTTGTTGGCCAGGGTAGTTGACTTACACCTTCTAGAGCACGTTGGGTGGCACGGGATACATGCGGACGTGCATTGTCCTGTTGGAACAGCAAGTTCCCTTGCCAGTCTAGGAATGGTAGAACGATGGGTTCGATGACGGTTTGGATGTACCGTGCACTATTCAGTGTCCCCTCGACGATCACCAGTGGTGTACGGCCAGTGTAGGAGATCGCTCCCCACACCATGATGCCGGGTGTTGGCCCTGTGTGCCTCGGTCGTATGCAGTCCTGATTGTGGTGCTCACCTGCACGGCGCCAAACACGCATACGACCATCATTGGCACCAAGGCAGAAGCGACTCTCATCGCTGAAGACGACACGTCTCCATTCGTCCCTCCATTCACACCTGTCGCGACACCACTGGAGGCGGGCTGCACGATGTTGGGGCGTGAGCGGAAGACGGCCTAACGGTGTGCGGGACCGTAGCCCAGCTTCATGGAGACGGTTGCGAATGGTTCTCGCCGATACCCTAGGAGCAACAGTGTCCCTAATTTGCTGGGAAGTGGAGGTGCGGTCCCCTACGGCACTGCGTAGGATCCTACGGTCTTGGCGTGCATCCGTGCGTCGCTGCGGTCCGGTCCCAGGTCGACGGGCACGTGCACCTTCCGCCGACCACTGGCGACAACATCGATGTACTGTGGAGACCTCACGCCCCACGTGTTGAGCAATTCGGCGGTACGTCCACCCGGCCTCCCGCATGCCCACTATACGCCCTCGCTCAAAGTCCGTCAACTGCACATACGGTCCACGTCCACGCTGTCGCGGCATGCTACCAGTGTTAAAGACTGCGATGGAGCTCCGTATGCCACGGCAAACTGGCTGACACTGACGGCGGCGGTGCACAAATGCTGCGCAGCTAGCGCCATTCGACGGCCAACACCGCGGTTCCTGGTGTGTCCGCTGTGCCGTGCGTGTGATCATTGCTTGTACAGCCCTCTCGCAGTGTCCGGAGCAAGTATGGTATGTCTGACACACCGGTGTCAATGTGTTCTTTTTTCCATTTCCAGAAGTGTATGTCAATTACTTGTCAGTACCTAGCGTAGTTAGTGTCATGGCAGGGTGAGTGAAACATCGTCATCACAAGGACTTTGTTGTCGGTGACAGGTCCCGTGAAGATGCAAAAGAAGACCTGAAGAAGAAAAAGAATGGAATTCTCCTTCCCGATAATTTACAACTGTGGGAAGACTAATGTCCTCATGACGCTACTAACGCATGTAGATAGAGTCCGATTTGAGCATGTTTGTGTATTCTCAAAAACACTTTTTCAACCCAAGTATCAGATATTGCAGAAGATATTGCACAGTGTAGATGGTGTTACATACACAACATTGAGTGAAAGCGGTGATATCCCTCCACCTGAAAAAGCAAAGCCAAACACTGTCTTTATATTTGACAATGTTGCTGTTGAAAACCAAGACCAAATTCAAAATTATATCTGTTTCCATCGTCATATGGGTGCTGATGTATTTTATCTAAGCCAAACATATTCCAGAATCCCGAAACAGTTAGTGGGATACTGCGAACCTCATTATAGCCTTCAAACAAGACAATCGGAATTTAAAACACATTTACCAGGCACATGTCGGAACTGATATCTCGTTCAATGATTTTGTGAAGATATGTGCTGATTGCAGGAATCATTCACAGTATGGGTTTCTCGTTATTGATAAAACAAGAAAATTGAGTGATGGTATGTACAGGCGAAACTTTCAAGAGTTTTTGAATCTATAGGACGGTAAGAGAGGTTAGTACATCAGTATACACTGCGTCATGGACAAATTCGCGCGTATGTCTAGCTCTCAACCCGAGAGAATGAGTGTACACAGACAGAAAATTCGCCTGTAGAAGGATGCGAAAATTCAGCTATTGTGCATAAAGTTGGAGGTATGCGCAGGTGGCTAGAGACGTATTACCAGACTCTCCTGAGAATGGTGAATGCGTTAAATGAGTTAGTTAATGAACTCGGTAAGAAAGTAGCCGACTTAACTGAAAAGGTCGAGGCTATTGTGGGGAAAATAGATGTGGAGTTCCTTGTTGAGAAGGGGGAGCAGGTACATAGTAAGAGGAAGAAGAAATGAGCGGATATATAAAACCCCAAGCTGTGGAGATGTCTGATTAGTATACACCGAGATGTCGACAAAGCAGAAAGTGATTCAGGCGCAGAAAGCAGTTCGTGAGAAATTACGGTTGCTGAGGTTAGGGCATATGGATCGACAGCAAACACTAAGAGAGACCTTTAAGCCGGTTACTGAGTCTCTCCGGCAGCTCTCAGCAAAAACAAAAACACACGATAACGATGGTGTTGCCGTTGACGAATTAATTTTCCGTCACGCCCCTGGTCAGATAGATAGAACATTTGGCGTTAGCAGGGGAGACCGTACATTTTGGGTACGCATCCTATAACTGTAACTGATGACACAATACAGAGATTGGTGATAGGCGGTTTAAGAGAACACCTGGCTTAATGAATCTTATTTTCCTAAGACCTACAAATAAACCTATAAATTATACAGTTAATGATAGGGAAACGTACCGTGAAATATTGCACATGGCTGGTGTACATAAGATCATGAAAATCCGGAGCAACAAGAAATATATAACCATTGTAAAACCAATACTTGAAGGTGAAAACAACATCAGCAGCAGCAGCGTTGACGGTATTGACTTGAGCATAAAGCAGTGAACAATCCAATACCGCAGTATATATATTGTGATGACCCCAAGAGCTTATAGATCGACTACAGCTGCTCATTGCATGAGCTGCTGCAGTTAATACAGCTCATTCGAATGAGGTTGTTTCAATAATCTGTGAGCATAGAGAGAGAGAGAGAGGTATCATCGAATAAGTATGGAGACAGTAGTTCGAGAACTGCGCAAACCAGCTGTGACGTCCCCTGGCAAGACATTCACAAAATCGTTGTAATATGTGTGAAAAAAACAAACATTTATCTGTATTATTATGTCATTTCTGAACGAACGGTTGTCGATTATGTGGACTGTGTAAAAAAAGAAAATAATCTTTTTTCATTTTTATGTTCGTGCAATAATTATGTACCTATATTTTGCAAACAACGTCTGTAGTCGGCGAGTGTAGAATTCAAAGCAGACAATGATAATTAAAAAAAGATAACAAGGATGCATATTAAATTGCCTATAAATAGTGGAGGTTAAAACATTACTCTCTCTGTCTTCTTGTAGCCGTTAAAGTTGTAAGAGCCTGTAACGCTCGATTGAATGCTTGGTTAGGTTTCTTTTGTTCCTTGTTTGAGAAAGACGCCATTGGAGGCTGATGAATGAAAAAGGTGTGTACTTTAAATTTATGTTGATTTTTTTAATACAAACATTGTTAAAAATACTGGGAATAATTTATTGCCAGCTTGCCCAGTATTTCATTCCACATTTTTAGCCGTTTTCAGCATATTTAGAGTTTTTCATGACGCAGAGCTGTGCAGCGATCGCGGGAGCCGCTGCCGCGGCAAATTCAAATTAAATTGAATGGAAGCAGTTTTCCCGCAATTAAGCGGGCAGGTAACGGTACATTAAAATTATTTCTTTCAGCTTCCTGGAGACCTCAGAGGTGAATGGTGGATTTTATTATGTCATTTTCAGGTGGACATGGGCAACTGCTATTACAATATCAGTGACGTAAATAATATACGTAAATCAGAGCAATAAAATTTTACTTGTGTGATCTCAAAGACTGCTGTGATGAAACCTGTTCTGGCTAATAATACAAAGAACATAGCATACTGTAACTTCTGTACGTATAATAAGAGTAATTTTCAGTGCATTCCAATGATGAAAGTAGCGAAGGACATTGTTTAATTTCATAATTAGTTACAGTAATGATACCGTGTTTCATTTCTATCAAGACAGACCAGGGTTATATAAAAATAGTTTGCAAATTAAATATCTTACGTGCGCAGCAAGAAATATTTTAGTGTTGTGCGAATCCCCAAGTAATAGATCAAGGTGCACAAAGTTAAAATATTTTCAACTGCAGAAACTAATAGTGGGAACGGTGTTTTATCTGTTGTGCTCGCAACAATAAACAATATACAGTTAATTAAAATATTATGCCATATAAACTGCATATAAAGTCAAAAACGCGGAGGGGATTACGCGACACAGCACGCATAACATACCCTCGTAGGTATGTTATGATTAAACGTTTGGATGACTTAAGGAAAGCTGATCTTGTAGATATTAGGGAATATTTACATGAGAATAATGGACTCAAATATATTTTAATCGTTATTGATACATACATCAAATCTGCCTCGCCATTACCTGTCAAAACAAAAACAGGAAGAAATGTAGCGGATGGTTTTGAGCATTTGCTACAGACAGGGACAAATCGATGCCCAGAAAACCTCCAAACTAATCACCGTGGGGAGTTCTGCAATAGGTACGGAATACACCACTACTCAACAATCACCTGAAGGCAAGTATCATGGAGCGTCTGAACAGAACAATAAACGGTCGAATGTGGATGCGTTTTAAGTTTCGCCGCTCATACAAATGAACAGATATCCTCCCAGAAATAATTGCTCAGTATAATCGAACGAAACATACAACAATGCAAATGAGGCCAATCGATGTTCGTGATAATGGACTCATGGATACGGTGTGCTATCGCATTAAAATGCTGGATACACGCAGACAGAAATTTAATGTAGGTGATTTGGTGCTTATCTCAAAACACAAGACGTTATTTGAGAAATCATACCTACCGAACTGGTCAACAGAGATATTTACAGCTTCAAACGTGCAAGGAACAAATCTTAGGACTTATATATTGAAGGACAGTAAAGGTAAAGAAATTGCAGGCTGCTTCTACACCGAGGAGTTGCAGAAAAGCTCAGAACCGGATGTTTTCCTCGTGGAGAGAGTCATAAGACTTCGTGGAAATAAAGCACGAGTCAAATGGCTTGGTTTTCCTGCTCCACAAAACAGTTGGATTGATGTGGACGATTTGCTGTATAATGGGGGCGCATAGTCCACAATCACCGCAGTAGCATTAGAGGAGGTGGTGGCATTCTCGACAAACTGCCAGTGGAATTACACACACCTGGGTATAACTACTGTGGACCTGGGACAAAGCTTCAGAAACGCTTGGCACGAGGTGATAAGGGAGTTAATCTGCTCGATGAAGCGTGTATGGAACATGACACTGCATATGCTGCAAATAAAGACCTATCAAGTCGCCACATTGCAGACAGGATTTTAGCTGATAACGCTAAGGTGATACGGAGAAGAAAGGATATTGGTATAGGTCAACACATCGCAGCATTTGCAGTTGATAAAAGCATGCGAGGAAAAATTAAGTTGGGTTTAGGAGTGATGGATTTCAAGCAAGTTATGAATGCTGCTCATTGTGCACTAAACAAGAAGAAGGACAAGGGTGGGAAGCAGGGCTGTTTGAAGAACTGAATCATGACAGCGATGTGTTGTTGTTGTTGTGGTCTTCAGTCCTGAGACTGGTTTCATGCAGCTCTCTATGCTACTCTATCCTGTGCAAGCTGCTTCATCTCCCAGTACGTACTGCAGCCTACATCCTTCTGAATCTGCTTAGTGTATTCATCTCTAGGTCTCCCTCTACGATTTTTACCCTCCACGCTCTCCTCCAATACTTACTTAATTGGTGATCCCTTGATGCCTCAGAACATGTCCTACCAACTGATCTCTTCTTCTGGTCAAGTTGTGCCACAAACTTCTCTTCTCCCCAATCCTATTCAATACTTCCTCATTAGTTATGTGATCTACCCATGTAATCTTCAGCATTCTTCTGTAGCACCACGTTTCGAAAGCTTCTATTCTCTTCTTGTCCAAACTATTTATCGTCCATGATTCACTTCCATACATGGCTACACTCCATACAAATACTTTCAGAAATGACTCCCTGACACTTAAATCTATACTCGATGTTAAAAAATTTCTCTTCTTCAGAAACGGTGTCCTTGCCATTGCCAGTCTACATTTTATATCCTCTCTACTTCGACCGTCATCAGTTATTTTGCTCCCCAAATAGCAAAACTCCTTTACTACTTTAAGTGTCTCATTTCCTAATCTAATTCCCTCAGAATCACCTGACATAATTCGACTACATTCCATTATCCTCGTTTTGCTTATGTTGATGTTCATCTTATACCCTCCTTTCAAGACACTGTCCATTCCGTTCAACTGCTCTTCCAAGTCCTTTGCTGTCTCTGACAGAATTACAATGTCATCGGCGAACCTCAAAGTTTTTATTTCTTCTCCATGGATTTTAATAACTACTCCGAATTTTTCTTTTGTTTCCTTTACTGCTTGCTCAATATACAGATTGAATAACATTGGGGAGAGGCTACAACCCTGTCTCACTCCCTTCCCGCCCCTCGACTCTTATAACTGCCATCTGCTTTCTGTACAAATTGTAAATCGCCTTTCGCTCCCTGTATTTTACCCCTGCCACCTTCAGGATTTGGAAGAGAGTATTCCAGTCAACATTGTCAAAAGATTTCTCTAATTCTACAAATGCTAGAAACGTAGGTTTGCCTTTTCTTAATCTAGCTTCTAAGAAAAGTCGTAGGGTCAGTATTGCCTCACGTGTTCCAATATTTCTACGGAATCCAAACTGATCTTCCCCGATGTTCGCTTCTACCAGTTTTTCCATTCGTCTGTAAAGAATTCGCGTTAGTATTTTGCAGCCGTGACTTATTAAACTGATAGTTCGGTAATTTTCACGTCTGTCAACACCTGCTTTCTTTGGGATTGGAATTATCATATTCTTCTAGAAGTCTGAGGGTATTTCGCCTGTCTAATACATTTTGCTCACCAGATGGTAGAGTTTTGTCAGGACTGGCTCTCCCACGGCTGTCAGTAGTTCCAATGGAATGTTGTCTACTCCCAGGGCCTTGTTGCGACTTAGGTCTTTCAGTGCTCTGTCAAACTCTTCATGCAGTATCCTATCTCCCATTTCATCTTCTGGGTTTCCATCTGAGCTCTTGATATTCATACAAGTGGTTCTCTTTTCTCCAAAGGTCTTTTTAATTTTCCTGTAGGCAGTATCTATCTTACCCCTAGTGAGATAAGCCTCTACATCCTTACATTTGTCCTCTAGTCATGCCTGCTTAGCCATTTTGCACTTCCTGTCGATCTCATTTTTGAGACATTTGTATTCCTTTTTGCCTGCTTTATTTACTGTATTTTTATATTTTCTTCTTTCATCAATTAAATTCAATATTTCTTCTGTCACCCAACGATTTCTGCTATTTGATCCTCTGCTGCCTTCACTACTTCATCTCTCAAAGCTACCCATTCTTCTTCTACTGTATTTCTTTCCACCATTCTTGACAATTATTCCCTTATGCTCTCCCTGAGACTCTGTACAACCTCTGGTTTAGTCAGTTTATCCAGGTTACATTTCTTTAAATTCCCACTTTTTGCAGTTTCTTCAGTTTTAATCTACAGTTCATAACCAATAGATTGTGGTCAGAGTCCACATCTGCCCCTGGAAATGTCCTACAATTTAAAACCTGGTTCCTAAGTCTCTGTCTTACCGTTGTATAATCTATCTGAAACCTGTCAGTATCTCCAGGCTTCTTCCATGTATACAATCTTCTTTCATCATTCTTGAACCAAGTGTTAGCTATGATTAAGTTGTGCTCTGTTCAAAATTCTACCAGGCGGCTTCCTATTTCATTTCTTCCCCCAATCCATATTCACCTGCTACGATTTCTTCTCTTCCTCTCCCTACTATCGAATACCAGTCACCCATGACTATTAAATTTTTGTCTCCCTTCACTATCTGAATAATTTCTTTTATCTCATCATACATTTCTTCAATTTCTTTGTCATCTGCAGAGCTAGTTGGCATATAAACTTGTACTACTGTAGTAGGCGTGGTCTTCGTGTCTATCTTGGCCACAATAATGCGTTCACTATGCTGTTTGTAGTAGCTTACCCGTACTCCTATTTTCTTATTCATTATTAAACCTACTCCAGCATTACCCCTACTTGATTTTGTATTTATAACCCTGTATTCACATGACCAAAAGTCTTGTTCCTCCCGCCACCGAACTTCACTAATTCCCACTATATCTTACTTTAACCTATCCATTTCCATTTTTAAATTTTCTAACCTACCTGCCCAATTAAGGGATCTGACATTCCACGCTCCGATCCGTTTTCTTTCTCCTGATAACGACGTCCTCCTGAGTAGTCCCCGCCCGGAGTTCCGAATGGGGGACTATTTTACCTCCAGAATATTTTACCCAAGAGGACGCCATCATCATTTAACCATACACTAAAGCTGCATGCCCTCGGGAAAACTTACGACTGTAGTTACCCCTTGCTTTCAGCCGTTCACAGTACCAGCACAGCAAGGCCGTTTAGGTTAGTGTTACAAGGCCAGATCAGTCAATCATCCAGACTGTTGCCCCTGCAACTACTGAAAAGGCTGCTGCCCCTCTTCAGGAACCACACGTTTGTATGGCCTCTCACCAGATACCCCTCCATTGCGATTGCACCTATGGTACGGCTATCTGTATCGCTGAGGCACGCAAGCCTCCCCACCAATGGCAAAGTCTATGGTTCATGGAGGGGGGGGGGGGGGGGAGAGACAGCGATGTATGCAGCTAAAAGGGCATTGCAGCAGAAAGATGTGGGAAGAAGAAGATCAGTTAAAGCGCCTCGAGTTCTACCAATACCCAAGACATCTGGCTGTTTTCTTCCATTTCTCATCCCGGCCCTCTCCACGCTCTCGGCGGTAGGTTCCCTCGCTGGTGGTGCTGCAACTATCGCTAGAAGAGGCAAGAAGACATAACTGCATGATGGAAGTCACAGCCATTGGAAAAGGACTGTACTTGAAACCGTACATGGAAGTACTTGGTCTATTGATAAATATAAAAAGCCCATTAGCGGTCCTACCAGATCGACCCCTCACAAATACTGATCTTCTTGAGTTTGTCAGAAATAAATTCAACATACCAAGATTCCATGGTGTGTTTACGTGGGATACATTACCGTTGACTAAGTGAAAAACTGGTGAATGTGGCATTGTGAATTTAGATGTTGCTGGAGGCCCCGGCAGCCACTGGGTATCATATGTTATGAAAAATGTGGATACCATGTACTATTTCGACTCATTAGGTGACCTGTAACCACCAGAACAATTACAACGATACTTCACTCACAGAAGACTTGTGTTCTACAATTATCGGCGCTATCAGGACTTTAATACATACCTCTGTGGGCATCATGCTTTTCTTAGCGTTTGCACAGAAGAAGAAGAAGAAGCGTGCTGCACAAGGAGAAGCTTTAAACATTCCTTCATCAGTTGAGGTTCAGATGCAGTGGCGTACACTTTGATGTTAAAAGAACGATCATCTGTATTGCGTGCAAATTACTTACCACCAATTGATTTGAGCGTTGGTGAATGGAATATTGCATTGATTGGACTGGAGACGTACAACAGCATCCCAAATATCACTGAGATTAACAACAAACTGCATCTGGATATTAATGGTGGAAAAGATATTGTGGAAATAGAAGCGGATGCATATGATATTGACAATTTAAACGAAGTCTTAAACAGTCTGGAAAAGGTATTGAACTATGTGCAAACATCAATACACTTAAATCTGAAATAAGGACTGTAAATGCAACGATTAACCAGATAGGTTCAATAGGACGCCTCCTGGGTTTCTCAAAAGGGCAGGTTTTGAAGAAGGATCCAAGTGAATTTTACAATTCAGATCAGACTGTGGACATACTTCGCATCAGCACAATCCGAGTCGAATGTAACATTGCAACGAACTCCTATCTCAACAATAGTCTGATTCACACTGTTTATGGATTCTTCCCCTCAGTTGCAACGGGGTATAAAGTTTTTGAGACCCCTGCCAATGCAATATACCCTTCCAGCGACAGCTCAGACATTGGACTATTTGGAGCTGCGTGTTGTGGACCAGAATAATCAACTTGTTGACTTTCATGATGAGGAAATCATTGTACGATTACGTATAAGGTAGGGTGTGTGTATGGCATTAAACAAGTGCACGCAATCCACAGCATGCCACTTCTGTACCGAAGAGCAAAGAGATAACATGTGTGAACTACAAGTTTCTTAAATCAGTTGGCCTGAAACCGTGCAATGACGTGCTCACTCAATATAACCGGTCCAGTAGAGTATGATGTGAGAATTATACATCAGAAATACTTCTCCCATAAATCTTACGCTTCAACCACATTTAATAAAAACGATGAAATTAGGATCGTCATTCAGCACTAAGACGCACTCACACTTCCATGCAAGAATTTAATATATCTAGAGGGCTCATTCAAGAAAACCGACGGCAGCGATACAGTGAGTTCCAAGCTTACACATAACGCCTTAGCATTCCTTTTCCAAGAGATACTCTATGAACTGAATGGGTCTGAGATCGACCGTACACGCATTGTTGGCATAACATCAACCCTTAAAACATACATCTCTGCATCACCCACAGATTTGCTTAGTTTAGAAAATGTGGGATGGTTCATAGACGATCCTGAGGATAGAACAGTTGCTGAGTACAAGCGATTTACTGCATGCATACCTCTTAAAATACTTATGGGATACTTTGAGGACATGAGAGAGATTATTATGAATGCTAAACAGGAACTCATTCTGGTACAGAGTGTGATGGACAATAACTCATACATTCAAGTAGCTCAAGAGGAGAATATGATCACAATCAGCAAGATAATATGGAAAATGCCTCACATCAGTATATCAGACGAGGAGCATTTGAGGTTTTTAAAAGTCCTGAATTCTGGTACATTTCTGTCACTGACGTTTCACTCATGGGAGGTTTTCGAGTAGCCAATGTTACTGACTGCGAGCAGACAAACATGGGCTATTAAAACCTCCTCCCATCTAGAGACACCTAGATTCATCATACTTGCGTTTCAGACTAATAGAAGAGGTAATGTAGCAAATGATTCCACCGTGTTCAACAACTGCAGGTTAAATAATGCCGAAGTCTACCTCAATTCAGATTCTACCCATATGACAATTTACATCTGCAGTGGAATCAAAATGCATACAGTTTAGCGTATGACATGTATGCAAGGTATCATGCTTCTTACTATGAAATTGCCGAAGGAGAGGGAGGAGGGTGTCTACTCAGTCCACATAAGTTCAAGGAGCTTTTGCCAATCATCATAATACACTGCTCAAAACAGAAGGAGAGAATTAAGTCTGGACCTATAGATGTGCGAACTGAATTTGAATCATCGACAAATTTCCCAGAACACATTACCACGTATACTCTAGTTCTACATGACCGTGTGTGATCAACTACTGCCTGATCACTGGTGTTACGCAACGAGCTGTATAAATGAATAGGTGCTGCACCATACCTAGAGCATTTCACAATGATATATCAGGGTGTGAACATAATTGCGGCCACTCAGGGTTTCTATGGTGGTGAGGGTAGACGGTTCATATTTAAAGATGTTGCGTTTGTAGTGTACACACAAGTTGCTGGAATAATAGAGACATTATCAGCAAAGACTGCATCACCAAGTTCTTTCAAATATGTGAAGTGTGCTAAGACACGGAAGAGTGCAAAGTGGTTAGCATATTTCTACCATGGAGTTCACTGGGATGATCCTGGCATACCTTATAAAGATATAGTGACTGCACTTAAATTATTCGATCACATGGATACTATCATCTACATGAAGGGGATGTGTCGAATCTTTAAGTTTGCTGCTATTCAAGACCTGGAATTCTGCAGGTGTTTTTCTCTCCATCGACTCAAGAACATTTATGAAAAAAGTGTTGCTGTATCTGCTTATGAAAATATAAAATTACTTTTAAGTTGGATGAGAAATAAATGAATTTTTACCTCGCAACCTCTGTGTTCTTCTTTCTCAACCCTGTTCCCGTTGTGACAATGTACAGTTTTTCAACCACATGCTGTGTCTGTGCTTTTCTTCAAGCACAGGAGGTATAATTTTAGACATGTCTGCTACATATCTTTGGAAGTGAACATGGTCGCTTGCCTCCTGCTCCCATAACCCAATTCGTGCTGTATGATAGGCGTAATTCCATGTAATCATTCTATATATTTTGTTATCTCCCATGTTCAACTTCAACTCCTTAATAGCATTCACCTTCAGCAAAACTAATGTCATTTGAGTCATACACATATACATACATAATGCAGTTGGGATAGGTTTTATTTTTGTAAATAAAAACAAAGATGTATGGTAACAAATTTTTTTCTTTCTGTATTGAATTCACACAAATACAATATAGTATTGTTGAGGTACAATATAGTATTCTTGAGGTATAATATAGTATTCTTGAGGTACAAATTGACTCTGTTATTCCAATGCACAAATATTTTTCACATACATGCTACAACAGTAACACTGGTAGGAAACTTTCTTTTATATAAATCTATGCAAAAAACTAAAGTGGATATACTTCGTTTACAACTATAACTAAATTCGACAGCACCAGTTGCAAAGCTTTCAGAATAATTCTGAAGGACTGCGCTTGCTTACAACCTAATTTCAATAGTCCACAATAGCAAAGGTTTTTACAATAACAATTCTGATGGACTGTCAACTATATATACACTTGGCTTCTGGCTTGGATGGCTAGTGGCATATACTATTTTAAAAAAACTCGCACATGGTGCATAGATGTATTTACAGAATAGAAATACGTTATGTATCAAGAAATATTTGAATATATAATTTTTTTCTATTTTTAGTTATTTTAACATTTTTGTGCTTTTCTCTTTCCTCTACACAAATGGTATGCATATATAAAGATAAGATTTTTTATTCTTTTTTTCGCTTTTGTCTTTTCATTTCCACACATCCCCCCTCCTCTCTCTCTCTCTCTCTCTCTCTCTCTCTCTCTCTCTCTCCCTCTCTTACTCTCTCACTATCACTCAATCAGAGTCCCCACCCCTTATCTCGCTGCAAGTGAGTATGGGCGAGTTTCAATCCTGTCATCAAAAATGACCCTTTTATCGTCATGAGGTGACAGACCAATTTTAGACTGTAGTACAGTTTACATACACCTTGTGTCCTCTCGATCGAATACTGGTCTGCCATACCATATGCAGTGGCTGCGGTGCAGCAACGCGAACACCACTGCACAGGCACTGCAAATAGTCTTCGATTGAGAGAGCTCTCAATGTCATGCAACGTCCACCCTTAGCCCGCCTACGGGTAACACCATCCAATGTGCAATAGGCATACATTTTTTAGTGCAGACCTAAAAACTCCAAGATGGCAATCCATTCGACTCGTCCTTCATAAGACTCATACCCTTCTTGTTCTGCGGAATAATGCCACAAGGATTATCGTCTGTATATGAGGTTGTGTCGAATTCATTACCGTGGCATCTAATTACTTCATAAGAATTGCAGTTCTTCAGCCAATAGATGAAGCTAATAGATGAAGCTATCTGTATCCATATAAAGTAATTTAGGATCTGCGAAATTTGTTTTCCCAAACTCAAAATGAAAGTGGTATATGTGGAGTTTGGATAGGCCTAGTATGCAAATCCCCACGTAAATAGGTTTCGTACACTCTACTGCAGTCTTCACCATCTCCACAGCAACAAAGCTCTTATTGAATATCGTGACTCGCTTCAAATTTGGTCTGGCAATGCATTTTATTATGCCATATCGCCCATCCCATTCGGTTCTAATAAATACTTCACACTGCCCCCTCAAATTCTCCACTGTTTACCAAAAACTGAATTATTCATTAATTTATAACAATCTTTCTCAAAGTCACACATTGCAGAAGCTCTCTGTTTTGTATTCAAATCAATATACTCCTTCGACCAGGGGGACTGCTTGAAGGAGATAGCCCGGGTGCTTCTACCCAGCTCCGTACCCACACCGAGGCATTGCTGGAGCAAACTCACCAATTGGCAGTGATTGCTACATGGCATGCCCGTATAAGTTATTCTCATCGAGGTACATTATTAACTCGAATCAAGGGATGCGTTGAACCTGTCATGCATCTGTGGGTTATTTGCTTTCACATGCCTATGGACACATTGGCAAACTCCCCCACAGATCCCTCGCTCAAAGAAAAGAAGCATGTCAGGATCAGTCAATAATTCGACGCTGCACTCCGTTTTCTTGAGCATTGCGTCCCAAGACAACCCAGGTGCCGTGTAACAAAAGTCTGGATCCAGAGAGTTTATGGTCATACATAGACTCTGGAACTTCTCGAAAATGTCCGCAAGCAAGCGCACGTCTGTGTTCATGTAAAGCCATGTATACTCTCCTAAAGTGGAAATATTGACTTTCCACCAGACATTCACGGCATGCTCATACTGTGCACCTGTTATGGCATCGCCTGTGAGGTTGCTGGAGAATGCAATTATGTCGGGTAGCCTGGTTTCGTTGAGTTTCGCCATACTATCCACATACTCATATGGGAAAATCCCCTTCCTAGTCGCAAGTTGAAACGTTTCCTCGTCGGGAAATGTAGCTTGAGTGATATGCATACCCACCCAAGGTAGAATTTCAACGAGTTTCTGGAATGGTGCCTGCATAAAACGTAGCGTATCAAGGAAGTGGAGTGTAATTCTTGGCATCATTCGTTTAGAGAATGAAATATACGTCTCGACGCTCTCAGGTAGGACACTGATCTGATTGTTCTCCAAACCGAAAACAGCCAAGTGCTCAACTAGAAAGTGAGCGCCATACCCGCTTAAATTGCGGAAGAAAACGAGTATGTGTCTAGGTAGCTGGTACTTCAAATTGCATGCATTGTGAGCTGCGCCACGCAACTTCCACATAAGATGACAGTGGTCCCTATGAAGAGTTTCGGCTTTTCCGTCTAAAGGCAGCCCACAGATATGACAATCAGTCGCGTTATTATACAAATCTTCATTCTCCTTCGATTTGGTCATGGGAACGTTACTGCTGGAACGCTTATCAACCTCCTGTGAAAATTTTTCGAGCTCAGTGAGCAGTCAAACTGCAGGATTATCCCCGATGTAAGATTTGTAGCAGTTAAGCCTGGAATCATATGGCTATACAATTTGGTATGCTGCCGCATACGGTATGTGTTTCTCTGTAAAGGTTGTGCTTGAGGCTGTAGGGTCACCTTCTTGGCGGTGAGCATTGTTAAAGTTTATGAATTTGTTGTCCTCATTAGACATAATAATACATACGGGATCCTTGGAAGTGCAGTCTACTAGATGCGCCGCTAGTAACTTGTCTGATTAGAAATAATTGAGGCACCTTAAGCAAATATGTTTTGGACGATGATTAATTGATAGTTGGGTGGAAAGGAGCTGGGATATGTCTTTGATCCAAACATAGCGATAATTATCACCTCCAGAGAAGAGCAGCATGTTTACATGCGACTCAAGCTCACTGGAAAATTTTGAGAAAAGGGGGGGGGGGCGACGACGATGTGCTTGTCTTGCTCATCTGACTTGCTTTTCTTCTCCAGGCCATAAACATGAACCAATATGCTGGAATTCTGGACCTCAAATATAGTTATGTCCTGGATCTTGATGGGGAACTCTGTATCATCAGATTTATAACACGAATGAATATTATCACCTACATGGTATGTACTGAGACACTCAGGATAATCTCTTCAATCATACTTTCTTTCACAAGCCAGGACTGACCATGCAAAACAAGCCTGATCCTTTTTATTTTCAACATTAATGGATGCCTGCTTATTAGCTATATCTCTAGGGAGCTTGATATAGCTGGACCCTCCATTTACCGGATGGCAGATCTGTATGGATGTCCAGATGTAGAAATCTGCTGAGTGCTTTAGCTAAGCCTTTCACTGCCATCTCTGAA
Organism: Schistocerca serialis cubense; assembly: GCF_023864345.2. NCBI lineage: Eukaryota > Metazoa > Arthropoda > Insecta > Orthoptera > Acrididae > Schistocerca > Schistocerca serialis. Next base: position 396,727,407 of record NC_064641.1, on the reverse strand, counting down.
AACTGGCCCAGTATAGCACTCAAGGTGGATTTACGAAACAACTCGGCGATTGATGTGCTCCGCACTGGAAACCCAACAGGATCGTAGCACCCTCCTGCCGGGTTTTCGATCCTAGTGAACGAGATTCGCTCCTCAAAGGCGTCGGCAATCACTGAGTGCTCCAACAGCAGTATGGTATCACTGACCTGGTGTCCTTCACTAAAAGGATAGGGGAGGGAACTGCCACCAGCCACAGAATCTTCACTAATACTGTAACTAGAACTATTCAACAGAGTTGGCGAGGTGGATACGTGTGCGCACTGTACCTCATGTGACAGTGCAGGAGGAGACGCTGATGAATCGAGTCGCTGTGAGAGGGCAGCCCATGGAGGCCAGAGCGATGATGTAGCAGTCAGGGTAGCGGCAGCTGCAGCGGTGGTGGGGAAGTTGGTTGTGGCGGCCGCTTCCCAGTGAGAGCAGCCCAGGACTGGCTCGGCCCTGGGTGCCGCAGCCATGGCCAATGCAGCACACGCTTCCCACGTGGCGACTAGGGGCGCCCTTATAGGCGATGTATGCCTTTCCGGACGCCACTCTGATGATGGTTTACCCGCTGCCAGTATGCATGCAATACCGTGATGAGACGCGACCGCTGTAGAAGAACAAATAGAGATAAAATAAACAATAGTTAAGTACATTGTTTACCGCTGCTGGCACGGTGAAAGAATGAATTCTAACAATCACATGATTATAAGCAGAGTGAGTAATTACCTTTTTCGTTCTGGCTCCAGGGCATAAACAATTCATCAGGTGACTCCACCGCACCCCCAAAAAAATCACCACAATTGTCATAGATGAGGGAGAGATATGATTGATCTTGTCGGTCCTCACCTAGAATGAAGAAGATATATAAACCGATTTATTAGAGAAAAAAATAACTTTATATACTACTACTGCCACTTCTACTAGAGATGGGTAATCTTTTTTTTTTTTAAGCTTGCAAAGTATGCTGGTTGGCCATCTCATTATTATTTGCTGGAGGCTGTTCCTGCATCCGCCGATGAACAGCCTCCAGCTGCCTGTCCAGTAAATCCAAATCGTCTAGAGCTGTTCCTGCAACAGGATGAGAGATAATTTTATTTATTTTGAATGCCGAACTACACTGAAAGATCCCACACATGGATAATTTTCTCTGTACTTACGTGAGTGGTGTTCTCAATTATCTACAGCCGGGGGCTGAAAACAATAATCTACTGCAGCAACGCTAGATGGAAGAGTGCCCAGATCTGCCTCCAACTGAATTTGAATTTGTTTGATCTAGAAAAAAACAGAAGTATGAAGTAAAAGAAAATTTTGAATGGCTACTATAGAAGAAGAAGAAGAAGAAATTATAATGAAAATTATACTCACATGACAATTCCGACTGTGCACCGATCACAGGTGGCTGGACTTCCAGAGCCTGTTGTGGTTTAGCCTGCTCCTCACACTCGAGGACAAAATCCGTCAGTTGTACTATAACAAAGAGACAGAATTAATGAGGCGAATTTAACATAAAGACGAAAATTCACATTCAAAATAGAAATTATTTACTCACTTGGGAATCCCATATCCTGGACTCTAAGTCTCTCCCCACTAGAATCTGAGGTGTTATTGAATGTATCAGGCTGACCAAATGTAGTGGGAAGACAACAAAATTGGTGGATAGGTGGCAGGAGGTGACATATTAAAACTCGGTGAGAACTTTCCAAATGATTTATTTGCTTCCACTACAGTGCTCCATTCACCTCGGTTTGCGTCAATGGCCCTACAATGCTGAGGAAACACCCCAGCAGCCTGTGCAAGCAACGCTATGTGTCGTGCTGGCCTTGGTCAGCCCGCTGAGTTCCGAGGATGTCAGGATGGCTGCACCAGCAGCCATCTCAGCGCTGCTCGGTGTGAGCTGCGCTTGGCCAGCTGCATCCTTCTCCTCGCCAGCATGGCTTAGATTGCGGCGACCAACAAGTGCCCCCTACCCGGTGTCTGTATCTGCGGCCCTCGCCTCGGTAAGTCTCTGGCGTGTGTCGGGAGCTGAGACGACTGCCTGTGGTAGTGAGCCAAGGAGTGGCCAGCCCTGGCTGGCTGTGAACCCCATGTTGGCCTCAGAGGGTCGAACCAAAGACCCACCATGGACTGGGACGCTGGCACCCCATCTGTTGCTGCGAGTAGCCCAGCGGTCTGTGATATGCCCCGCCGTCCAGGAGAACTGCCACACTTGAATGCCTCTCATTAGAAAACAACACCTATTTATACTTGGCTGCATGCCTCTGTTTTGCTAACGCACACTTCGCTTCAAGTATGCATAACACTTAGGTTGGCCAGTGGCCCTCTTCTGCCTGTGGCTTGCGCCATGGAAACTGCTGTGTGCGCCCTCTGCAACAGTTCTACGCCCCCTTGGCCTCTATTTGCCTTTGCAACTGCTGGAATGCATAACTTACTGCAAATTGCCCGCACCTGGCTGTAACATGTGCTCCAAATATCGCACAAAACTATCTTTCCCTGTCCTAAACAGTGATGCTCCTATGTTATTCCCTTCTTCGGAAAGACTTGTTTGGGTCAGACCTATGGCACATTTCTTTACTACTAGAAAACTTAAATTTGGTCTAGTGCCCTCTTAAAACCATGACATAAAACAAGACGCAAACATTCCTTACTGCTCGATAAACCCCTTACCTACTCGTCTCACGTCCTCGGTATCCAATCCACTGGATCTTGGACTACCCTTGGTTCCCTTTTGTGATTTGCTCTCTGCCTGATCAGAAAGAAAACAACACATAAGAATGTTAAGGCTGCGATGACACTTGGCACAAAGGTGCTCAAAATGATCATTATTTGCCGTTGCCTTTCCATATACTGAGCGACATGTTGAACAAGCTGTTCGGCTGATATGCGCCCCTCTTCCTCTAAAATGAACTGGTTTCAGATCTCAACAGATCTGGCACCAGAGTTTGATTTAACAATGTCAGCTTCTGCCTTGCCAAGAACTCTAAACTGGTTTCTGGCCAGTACAGTTGTGGATGCGTAACATTCAATTGTGTGACTCCTGAAATTGACGGTGGCAGATGGAAGGTTGGTCCTATTATGTTACACTTAGTTCCATTGATTAAAATTCCGCTTCCTTCGAGCTCTACACCTTTCGTTTCCGTAAACACTCCTTGCTCAAAACAACTTGCTACTACTACCAAACTCTCGTAGGTGGAGAAGATCCAATGCATCCCGACTCGTTGCAAGCTCAATTTTGGCTACACGATGTCCCTTGGACAGTCTATTCCTCCTGGCTAAAAATAACTCCACCGTGCACGTGTCCCATATTTGTAGCTTCACAGATTTTCCTCCAACATCCATTATTTTTTATCCAAACTCAACACCGATTGTGTGACTACATTCTCCCTTAAATTTACCTTATATGAACTGGTGCAATAACACGACTTTCCTGACCCAACACTGTCGATAACTAAAAATTTAAACAAGAAATCGTACGACTCTGACATCGTTCAAGACATATTTTTTACGGCTTTGCCGCAAAATTTACTCCGACGTATTTATTTCTCCAGAACTGCGTTCGATTTCTCCTCCAACAACACTCCACATACGTCGCACACTACACTTCCCATTTCATTGACCTGAGGACAGGGATCACCATCACCCTCCCTCCCTCTTCAAAAAGACTGCTGCCCGTAGCGGGCTCACAATGCTCGAAAACACATATAAAATACAATGCCTAATTACTTTATGCAAACCCAATTATACATAACAAGAAAACAAAAAACTATAAATACTCTACTACTTTCTGGATCGCAAAGCATACGGTACTTCATGCTGTACTCTATCTTCCTGGTTTTTTTCTGCGTTTAGCACCTCTCTTCACTCTCGCATTCTTCCTCTTTCCTTCCTGTGACACGTCTGGAATCACATCCGGGCAACCTTTAAATGGCCGTAACGGTCCAATGTGTACTATTGTCGTTCTCGTTGGCAGCTGGAGAGAGATGTGGTTTCAACAACTTGGTATGTCCGTTGATACCTCGTGAGGAACTTCTCCGTTTTCCCTTTTTACGTATAGGGCTGGATAGCCCCACTTTATACTGTGGTAAACTTCCTTTCGGCTTTACTGCATCTTCCTGCCTTTCCAAAGCCTTTGTATTCGCCTTCTGCACCCGTTTCCAAACATCCCGAATAGTCCTTTCGAACTGACATACAGATTCACCAGTCCTTTCTTTCTGTAGCTTCACTGAATCAAACGGTGACGGCATTTTTCGCCCATACACTACCTCATGTGGAGACAAACCCGTATTTGTAACGACTTTTGCTTTGTATGCGCACACAATATGCCTCAGATACTCGTCCCACTGATGGTGATGACAATCCACATAAAAACTCAGCATCTTCCCAATTGTTCTGTGTACCCGTTCTGTCCTTCCTTTCGCCTATGGATGCAACGCGCTCGTCCTCAACTTCTTTACATTCAACAATTTACACAGCTCCTTCATTAAATCCGACATGAAATTGGTCCTTTGGTCAGTAATTATTGTCTCTGGTACACCAAACTTCAAAATCCAGTTGTTTACTAACGCTTGCGCGACCATTGCTGCCTGTTGATTTGGCATAGCCACCATCTCCACATACCTTGAAAAATGATCTATTATTGTCAGAAAGAATCTGTTCCCCGATGGTGTTCGCCTAAAAGATCCTAAGACATCAGTCCCCAGCAAAGAGAATGGTTATGTTGCTTCCGGTAATCGTTGCAGCTGTATCTGTTTCCGACTCAAATCTGCTCTCTGTGCACATGGTATACAATTCTTGACGTACTGATCCACATCTCCTTTCCTACCTCTCCACCAATACTTCTCCGTCACTCTCGTATTCGTCGCTCTACAGCCTCCATGACCAGATAACACGTGATCATGTGCTTCCTTTAAAACCTCACCCCTCAACTTTGCTGGCACTACTACCCTTGCCCTAACTTCGTTTCCCTGCACAGAACATCATCGTACACATTAAATTGTGCTCTGTCCGGTACAATTTACAATCGTTGTCCGCGTCCTGTAATTTTTGCCATACCGCTAGGTCATAACCTATGACTTCTATTTTTGCCACCTTCTTACTTGTTACATCCGCATTACTGTGCTTCTTCCCAGGCTTGTGCACCACCTCGTAGTCGAATTCACTAAGCCTCACAGCCCATCTAGCGAGTCTAGTGGATGGATCCTTCAACCCCAACAACCACTTCAACACAGCATGATCTGTCACTACCCAAAATATTCTCCCATATAAATAACATTTAAAATATGCGATTCCATAGTTTACGCTAAGCGTCTCCCTCTCTGTTATTGAGTAATTCTTCTCTGCTGCATTCAACTGCCTAGACGCATAGGCTACAGGATGTTCTTTTCGGCCATTTCCTGACTGAGAACACATCCTAATGCTTGATTTGATGCATCGCATGCTAGTATAAACTCCTTTTCAAAATCTGGAACCACAAGAACCGGACATGATGTTAACACTTCTTTCAGTTTGTCAAACGCTTTCTGGCACTCTTCTGCCCACTCAAATGTCACACCTTTCCGTAACAATCGCGTCAACGGCTGTGCTAAATCTGCAAACCTCTTCACGAACTTTCGATAGAAATTGCAAATTCCGATGAAAGACTGCACTTCCTTAACTGCTTTCGTTTCCCGAAAATCCCTTACAGCCTGTACCAACCTCGGATCTGTTCACACTCCGTCCTTACTGATAATATGACCCAAATATTTTACTTCTTCTAATGCAAAATGACACTTCTCCAGGCTCAATGTCAAACGAGCTGCTCTTAACCTCATAAAGACTTCCCTTAACCGCTGTCTATGTTGCTCCGTACTACTTGAAGTCACTATAATGTCATCCAAATAGACAAGACACTGCCGTGGTTTCAGACCCCTCAAGACACTGTCTAGCAACCTCTGAAACGTTGCCGGAGCGTTTTTCAAACCGAATGGCATTCTAATGTACTGGTAATGGCCTCCAGTTGTAGAGAAAGCAGTTTTTGGACGATTCTCTGGGGCACCTCTAACTGATGATAACCACTTGTCAAATCCATCGTAGGAAAGTGCTGGCACTGTCCTAAGTGACCCAAAGTCTCCGATATGTTTGGAATGGGGTATGCGTCCGTTACTGTCTTATTATTGAGGTATTGGTAGTCACAGCAATTAGTTCCATCCGCAGATTTTTTAGGCATAACGACAATGCCCGTTCCCCAGCAACTATTACTATGCTCTATAATTCCGTCCGCAAGTTGCTGATCAATGAAATCCTCCACAATCGGCTACAAATACCTCGGTATTCTGTATGGTTTACAGTAAACAGGTGCTTCATTCCCCGTTGTTATCTTATGTTGAACAAATGGAGTTGCTGGTAACGGCCCTTGTGAAAAAGTAAATCCTTAAATTCCCACAATAATTCTTCCATATACTCTCTTTCTCCTCTTTTGAAATGCTTAATTTTGTCACACAATGCAGTGCTATCGGCAGTTAATGGTTGATCGCTTCGCCTACCTCTCGAACACCAGTCTTCGTCATCTGGCACATCCAAATTTGCTGCTAACACTCCTTTCCTCAAATTCGCGTATACAGCGCTAAAATTATCCATGTTCTCGGGAACTACTCACCTGTCGTTCCCCTCCTGTAGGCGTATAGCACTACGTTTCACAAAACAACCCAGTGGATCCAAAAATTCATTATCCTTCAATGGTTCAATAACACATACTGTACCCACAGGTAGATTCGACTCCACACTTACTCAAAGCGACTTCCCGGTGCCACTAGACACACACTCATACGAATTAAGCCTTAATACAAATGTACGCCATTCAATTGGTTTGTTCATTACGCTGAACGCCCCTCGTGACAGCTCCGCATTGATACAGTTTCCTATAGTGGAAATAACATTCCACCAAGTTCCACAGTTCGTCATCCAAGGTCAATTTTGACATGATGTTGATGCAAGAAATCTACTCCAAGGATCATGTCGTAGCCCTCGCTTACCCTTGGTACTACCTCCATGCATGCATTAAATCGGACTTTCCCTATGCGAAAGTCAACTGCCACTGACCCCAAAGGCGATACATCCTTATCCCCCACTCCGTGCAACCTATAACGTGGTGGGTCTAACTTCCTTCGTCCCATTATATTCTTAGTAGCCACTGACTCTTGCGCCCCTGTGTCCAACAAAATCTTAAACTTTTTAGTTACTACAGATCCTACCACTGTTCTTCCACCTCTGCATACATATTCGTAGCATTGAAATTAAACGGAAGCTCCCTTAGGTGGGTCTTGGGCCCCCTCTGCCGTTTAACGATTGTCAACCTCTCCTATCTCCACTTCTCCATCCTCCACGCTGCTGATTTCCACCCCTTCCTCTATTCCTTGGTGACTGGGTACATTGCCTCTGCACCTGCCCCCCTGACAACACTTAAAACATTTCACACCCGCCATAAACACTGTTTGCCTCTCGTGTGCCCTGTTGCCACGTCCATTTCCTCACATTGAACAGCCATCTGAATGACCGAATACAAAACTTTCGGATTCCCTTCACGCACTTTCCATGACATGCGCCGGGAACCCTCTCAAAAATACATCAATTTCCCTTTGCTTGGCCTCCTGCAACACAACACTATTCGCCTCATCACACTGACCCAACTCGTAAGTATACTCATTAATTTCCCTTATCCTGTACGCAAATTTCTCCACTGTCTCCCCCTGCCTCTTTGTCATTGTACTGAACCTCTCCCTAAACTACCGAACGCTATTCTGTTTCTTGTACCTTTGTAAAAGCCCTTCATTTAACTACTTAAACTGTCCTGCCTTCCTTAAGGCCTCAGAACACCTTACATATGTTTACGCTTCACCCGTTAATCTAATCTTGGCTATATGTAACAACTGCTCATCAGACCAACCATTCATCACCGCTGAAGTCTCCAAGTCCTCCACAAACGAACACACATCCTCAGATTCCTTTCCAGAAAATGGAATAATCAAACTTGCGGCAGCTGGATCGATCTCGTGCATCCTAGGCAACGACTGATCAGTTGTGGTTTCCCGCTCACTTCTAGATGTTAATTCATTTCTCAACTGCGTATTGTCCGCTGTCAATTGTGCTACTTTTTCCAACAAAATCCGCACCGCTTCTAGTTCCGATACACCGTGCGTCCTTGACTCTGCCATTGTGTTGCTTTTGTTCCCAGTTAGTCGTTTTGTTTCGGGATTAAGTACAAGAACAACCTGACTTCCTACAGCTCTGTATCATCATACTTGGTAACATCATATACAAACCATTACAAAAGCAATTAAATGTCACAAAAAAATCTTATTGCCCCAAATACACTAACACTTATTCTGACAAAATAAATAATATGCATATGCAAAACATCTACGATGTGGCTTTTGACACTTCATACTCAAAACACAAACAAGAAAGAAAGAAAATGTCCAGCACTCAGAAGAGCAATTTTGGCAGCACTCACCACATCTTGTGACTGTACTACAGGCGGTGGGCTCCAACGTTGTATTGGACAGACGATGTCCGCTATTGTGACACCAATTGTTGTGGTATCAGACGCCAAATGTGGCGTGAACACACCAAATGCAGTGGATGGGTGCCAGGAGGTGTCGTATTAAAACTCGGTGAGAACTTTCCAAATGATTTATTTGCTTCCTCTACAGTGCTCCATTCACCTCGGTCTGTGTGACACAGTCCTGCAATGCTGAGGAAGCACCCCAGCAGCCTGTGCAACGCAACGCTGTGTCGTGCCAGCCTTGGCCAGTCTGCTGAGTTCCAAAGGATGTCAGGATGGCTGCGCCAGGAGCTGACTCAGCACTGCTTGGTGTGAGCTGCAGGCATCCAGCTGTGTCCTTCTCCTCGCCAGCGTGGCTGAGATCACGGCGACCAACAAGCGCCTGCTATCCGGCGTCTGTATCTGCGGCCCTCGCCTCGGGAAGTCTCCGGCGTGTGTCGGGAGCCGAGACGACTGCCCGTGGTAGCGAGCCGAGGAGTGGTCCACCCTGGCTGGCTGCGGACCCCGTGTTGGCGTCAGAGGGTAGAACCAATGACCCACCATGGACTGGGACGCTGGCACCACATCTGTTGCTGTGAGTAGCCCAATGGTGTGATACGCCCTGCTGTCCAGGAGAGCTGCCACACTTGAATGCCTCTCACTAGAACACAACACATATTTATACTCAGCTGCACGCCTCTGTTTCACTATTGCCCTGCCTTGTGTCACATATGCATAACACTTAGGTTGGCCAGTGGCCCTCTTCTGCCTGTGACTTGCGCCATGGAAAATGCTGTGTGCACCCTCTCTGGCAGTTCTACGCCCCTGCAGCCTCTATTTGCCTTTGCAACTGCTGGTATGTGTAGCTTACTGCAATCCGGCCCACACCTGGCTGTAACTCGTGCTCTGAATATCGCACAAAACTAACTTTCCCTATTCTAAACGGTGGTGCCGCTAAAGTAGTATCAGGTGATAGCAGCGTGAACCAATGGGTGTTGAACATTTTGCGGCGTGGGGGGGGGGGGGCTCACTAGTAATCCTAGTGAGTGAAAGCTGAACTAGCCAGATGCTTCCAGTACCTTGTGAAGAACTGAGTCCATGATAATCTATCGATTTACAGCGAAAGAATTCATACAATGTGTGAAGATGCTATTTGGAATACACACTGGATGAAAACTGAATTCAGCCTTTGAATCTGAAGTCATTATGTGTATATTACAAACTCATCTGAGGAGAATGCATTTAGATATATTCTTGATCAAGGAAGGGAGGTGTTTTTATTACATCCTGCTCAAAGTATGCGAGCTTAGTGATTTTCGAATGTGAAAGCTATATGTGTGAAATTCTAGGTTGCTGATATTATGACTAGTATTTGGTAGATTTAGCTTAGCTTCGTAAACACTCAAGGAAATCATATAGAAAGTCTTGAGATGATAAAATAGAGAATTTTTTTTAGTATTTAGGAATGGTGTACAGTGGAAAAGATGAAATTCTGGGCTATTTTGGTAAACAGATCATGTTAGGGCGAGAATTTCTATGGAGACATCAACAAATCGAACATTGAGTATTTGTGGGACACTATAGAATTTCCAAGAGTTCAGCTTGGTTCTTATTTTTACATAGTGATGTGACTTTAGAACCTTGTTAGATGCGCGCTTATCGCGCGATGTGTCAGCTACACATCACACGTCTTCCGTTTGAATCACTAGCAGTGGAACAGATTTCTAGAGCACGATCTGTGACATCAGTATATTCATCAGGGCTAGACACTGTGACATCAGTATATGCATCAGGGCTAGACACTGTGACGTCACTATGCATGTGGGTTACACACATCGCAAGTGTTCTGTTAGAATCGCAAGCGGTGGAGTGGATTTCTATTGCACGATCTGTGATGTCAGTATGCGCGTCACACAAATCTGTCACAAGCAGTGGAACTGTTTGTCTATAGTGTCTGTGAGGGTGAGTCGCTCTGCAAATAGGTCTTTGGGGTTTGCAGTTAGAGAGAGGAATGACGTCAGCAAAGGTAAACACAGGCTCAGCCCAGAGGACGACTTGGCGCTTATTTAGATAGACATATGGTGTCAGTATGTGTGTCACATGTCGTGAGCAGTGGAACAGTTTTTCTATAGCATGATCTGTGACTTCAGTATGAGTATGTGGGCTAGATGCTGTGATGTCACTATGCGGACTGTGATGTCACTGTGGGCTAGAGACATCATGCATATTCCGTTAGAATCACAAGAGAAAGTGGTCGAACAGATGAGAGGGATGACAGCACACTCTGGTGGTGGTACTGTGTACTAGGGCCAGACCTCATGGCGAACATACTGTTTCCCTCCATTTTCCCTCGTCATCTTGGATTACGTCATGGAACAGAATGGACAACAGTGCCCTCTGGTGGCAGTACTGTGTACTAGGTCAGCTGGACTCTGGACCTCGTTGTGAACATACTGGATGGTGGTAGTGCCTCAAATTGTTTGAATAAAGACTGGTGCATGATTTCAAGAGTTGACGATTAGAAAGCATGTTTGCAGAGTCTTTTAGATGGATTATTATTTCGACGATTTACGAGTTCTTTGGCTCTCTGGACATAAATGTATTTCATTATTTACGAGTGGTTTGCAGGTCTGTAGGCTGTGCAATGCATTATTTTTGCTGTTTACAATTAGTAAGCGTGTCTGCAGAGCATTATACATGGGTTATTTAGGAGTAGTTTGCAGATCTGTAGGCTGTGTGGTGTAACCCCAAGCATGTCAGAGCGTGTGTTTTGTATTAGTGTGATAAATATATTATCTCTCAAAATCCATCTCTAAATAAATTGTTCCAGAATAAATAAAGTACACTCCTTCCTCTCTCCGGCAGCCCAGTGCAGGCTGGGTCCTCTTCCCACCAATCCCTAGGAAGAGGTGGCGATTGGATAACTTAGTGGAGGTAGCCCATGTGACCTTTTTTCCCTCCATTTTCTTAGGTTAGTAGAGGTTTGTTGCATTGTCCTGATGGAATTTGAACTTCCCGCCATTTTTTCGGGGAGGGGAGGGGGGTTAGGTTAGTGGAGGTAGCCCAATTGAGCTGTCTTCCCGCCAACATCCGCCACCTTGGATGACGTCATCACCGCCATCTTGGATTATGTCATGTGCTGTTGCCAAGACTACACGCCGCCATCTTGGATCATGTCATCACCGCTATCTTGGATACATCTGGCAGCAATGGAGAGTGGGGCTGTAACCCCAGCACAGAAAGAACTTTGATGTGTTTATCTTCATGTGAATATGAATTTATTATTTTAGGCTAGGTTTCGTAATTTCCTTGCACCATGTCCCTTTCCTTTAATTTCCAAAAACATGGTGGAGCGTTGTTCAATTTGCTCCACACTGGTCGCAGTGCTGCCTCTGTATGCTATTTTCTCTCTTTGGTTTCCACATTGCTATGAAACTTTGGGATCTGCAAACTGACAGATCCTATCAGCAAGGACATAGGAAAGAAACACTGAGAAAATTAATTTAGTTTCATCTCAATTGTTAAAACTTAGCGATACTGCAAAGGGAACTTTTAATTATTATGGATATTAAATGACTTCCGAATTCCAGTCAATAGTGAATGTGACCAATTATGACAGAGGAACTACCAACGAAACCTGAAATTCACTTTAAAAATTATGATAGCATGTTTTACCTGTTCACTGACAGGACGACAACAAAGGCTGTGTGTTTGCTGCCTTGCGTATGTGCTATATGCTACAACTACGGTAGAGGCGTACATTTCTCCAACCGACTGGAGAGTTACGAATTTGTCGACTTTCAGAACTTTTATAAAAAGTAATTACAGTGTGTTTTAGCTAAAATTTTACATAGTGTTTCTTTCGATGTATTCTTCCTGTATAAAAATTTCAGAACAGTTCTCAAGATGTCGGACTGGACCATGCCTAGCAAGGTAACTTCGATATTAGAAACTTATCCACTTTTGTAGGTATCTCCTCTAATGCTTGTCCAAGGGTATTAATATTATTAGATGATTCTTCTTTACAGGTTTTCATATTATCAGCTGACGTGCCGTTGGTGGTTTTAATGTTTTTAATGTTTTCCCCTGAGTTTGGAGGGCTTGACACTATTTGACAGATTGTCTAATGTTTTTAGTTTTTCTAATATTTGAGCTTAATTGCTTCCCATGTGTGGGTGGTAGGTGGCCTGCGGTAATCTACATCTACATCATACACCGCAAGCCACCTAATGGTGTGTGGCGGAGGGTACTTTCGGTACCACTATCTGATCCCTTCAACCCTGCTCCACTCGCGAATAGTGCGTAGCAAGAATGATTGTCGGTAAGCCTCTATATTGTCTCTAAATTCTCGAATTGTCGGTAAGCCTCTATATTGTCTCTAAATTCTCGAATTTTTTCCTCGTGGTCAATATGCGAGATGTATGTGAGGGGAAGTAATATGTTGTTTGACTCCTCCTGAAACGTGCTGTTCCGAAATCAATAGATCTCTCCGTGATGCACAGCGCCTCTCTTGTATAGTCTGTCTGTAAACTGAAGAGCGAGCAGCGCCTTTGGTGGGGGAAGTGGCCTTTCCCGGAAGAACGCTGCCACTGGCCTACAGGGCCACCCAAAATCAGTTGCCCTGTTACCCGTCTAGCGGTGTAGTTCAGCGTGCAGTGATATACTGATATACGTCGTTTCTGTTTGTGGAATCTTTGTTGCCAGCGTCAGTCAGTTGACTTTGTGTACTCACTGATATACTTCAGTATCCCGAAGTGATGGATAATCGCCCTGCATTGCAAGAAAATGTGCGGAATACGAAGAAGAGGAGGTATTTGCGGAGTAACGAGCGTTCGATCGTCTCTAACGTTATTACAGCGTGTGTTAAAGAGGCAACACAAAAAGAACTGTTGGTTAACATTAACAGCCCCAATCAAAGGGCTGCAGTTTATGCAAACGTCAGCCTCGCCACTATAGGACGCATAAGGAAGGAACGTGAAAACAAGCCGCATGGTTTACTGGAATCGCCGCGAAGGAAAACATAATTTAGGGAGGAAACCCATCGTCATAGACAGTTTCACAAAATCAGTCATTCGACAAACGATGGAGGACTTTTACATAAACCAAAAAATAGTGCCGACATTACGGAAATTGCTTAATGCCGTGAAACAAAAAATACATTTTCCTTGGCAGAAAGATGTTTTACACAAGACATTGCGTGAAATGGGATTTACCTGGAAAAGATCTGTAAGTAAACGAAAGATTCTCGTAGAAAGAACGGATATAATTGACTGGCGATGTAAGTATCTGATCCAAGTGAGGAAATTAAGGGAGCTAGGCAGAAAATTCTTTTATATTGATGAGAAAAACAAAATTATTTGATTTAATTAAACAACATAAGCCGGAAGACAAAGTATTTGAAATTAATAAAATACTTGAAGCCCATGGACACACTGTGCTGCGACTTCCACCATACAACTGTGACTTAAATCCAATTGAAATGGCGTGGGCAAAGCTCAAGAATTTCGTCAGAGGAAGAAATATTCTTGGAGATATTTGCATGACGAAGTTGCTGCAGTTGGTGAAAGAAGGTATGTAGACATTTTCTGAGCTTCCATGTTTTATTCCGAACTAAATTTTGCCGTAACCGAAAGAGAGCGTATACAAAAACTTGTCCCAATTGTTACGATAAGTCAAGATGACTGGAGTGCATACTGCCTCCATGTGGAGAAACTTGAAAGAGAATATTGGGTTAAGGATGGGGTTATGGAAGACATAATAGACGCTATAGTTATTAATTTAGAAAGTGATGACGACGAGGACGACGACGACGACGACAGTAATGATAGTGACAATGTTGATGATGACCTCTAAAATACGATGTATGTAAACAGGCAATGAATATTTTTTTGAAAAATATGTTGTGTGTTCTTTCAAGCCTGACTCTGCTCATACACTATGAAATTTCTTTTGGTAGAAATGTAGTACATGGTAGTAAAAGATTTTCCAAGATAAATACAGTCAAATGTTGTCCAAAGCAATAAATACCATTATCACTTGTTGTACAAAACCAGGAATAACTTGAGAGCTTCATGGTAAAATCAATTAACGTTTCGCTAGCAGAACGTGATTCAATCACGTAATACATTTAATGCCTAGAGAACAGCAGCATTTGAATATACTCTGTCACTAAAACTCTATCTCGGTTACTATTCACATGATTCTAAGGAATATTGCTTAAAACATGTGTGCAATAGCTAATCTAAACACTACTGAAATTTCTTTCGAGACACGTATACCGATTCTGGACTTCTATGTAAAAAGCTTGACATACAAGGTGCGTCCACATATTAATTTTTATTTTTTGGTAAGAACTTTACTTGTTAATCTACAACAATGTTATCCTATTCAAAATATTCCCCAGTACATGCTATACACTTATGCCAGTGCTTTTTCCAATTCCCAAAACACTTTAGGAATTATTTCCTCGGGATAGTTCATAGGCCTTTTGACTGCATTTTTAATCTCACCCATTCTTGTAAAACTGCTGTCCTTTAAGGCCTGCTTTGAAATGTTTATACCACTTGTGTGTTCTGGGTTTACTCATAAGAGACTCACCAAAAGCAATATTTAACATTCCTAAAAATTTGATACACTTTATTCCATTCTTATAACAAAATTTAGTACAGATTCTCTAATCTATTTTTATACAAAACAAATAATAGTTGATGCTACCAAAACACATATAACTTTTTTGACAACTGAGAGCCGGCCGCGGTGGTCTAGCGGTTCTGGCGCTGCAGTTCGGAACCGCGGGACTGCTACGGTCGCAGGTTCGAATCCTGCCTCGGGCATGGGTGTGTGTGATGTCCTTAGGTTAGTTAGGTTTAAGTGGTTCTAAGTTCTAGGGGACTTATGACCTAAGATGTTGAGTCCCATAGTGCTCAGAGCCATTTGAACCATTTGACAACTGAGAACTGGGTAAATACCCAATATGCAAAACATTGCACAGATACTTTTCAGACATGTTTACGAAGAGAGTGGCAAAAAAAGCAGTGCAAACCGAACTAATACAAAACACGGAATTATAAATTTCTGCTTACTTTTTAAACACTCTTCGTGTTGCAAGAATTGTTAAGTTCCAATGCAGACCCTTTAAAGAAAACTTCTACATTTTAGTAAGAACAAGCCTTAAATTCTACAGGTTGATTGCACTGTATCTGGTTCGTCTTACGAATAGAGGAACATACATTCACATGAAGAGGCATTCGGTTCTATGTTTGTAGTAGAATACTGACTTCCGTTCTTATGTTAATATTATTTACTCTATAATGTTTTGTTTCGAAGAAGCTATCGTCTTTTGTTTTCCTTATACTCTTAATGCATTTGTCTAAAAATAAACACAGCCGGGACGTATCTGTACGCGGCGTCGCCACAGATATGAAGCGCGCACCGCCGCAGGGCCGGTACTACGTTGTGAAACAGCCTGTAGAAGCGCCCTGTGACGTAGCAGGGTAGGCAGAGTGGGGACTCGCTTGCTCGCTCTTCAGTTTACAGACAGACTATAACGCCTGCCAGTGGATTTTGTTCAGCATCTCCGTAACGCTCTCTCGCCAGCTAAACGATCTCATGACAAAACGCGCTGCTCTTCGTTGGATCTTCTCTATCTCCTCAATCAGCTCTCCAGCTGTTTGTAATCAATATTGTAGCTGACAGTAGTGGATATCTTTTCCAATGTATGCGCAATATGTGACATTTATTTACGTTCAGGGTCAACTGCGAAAGTCTGCACCATTCATCAAGTCTCTGCAGGTCGTTCTGCAAATTCTTACTATCTTCTGGCGTTGCTACTTTGGTACTAACAACTGCATCATCTGCGAATAGCCTTAAAGAGCATCCAATACTTTCTACTAGATCATTTATATATATAGTGAACATCAACGGTCCTGTCACACTTCCCTGTGGTACTCCGGATATTACCTTTACTTCTGTCGATTTAGTTTCGTTAAGAACGACGTGTTGAGTGCTATCTGCAAGGAAGTCTTGAATCCAATCGCAGGTCTGCTCCGATACTCCGTAAGCTCGTATTTTTCTCATTATACGGTAATGCAGGACGGTGTCAAAAGCCTTACTGAAATCAAGGAACATGGCATCAGCCTGAGCGCCGTTGTCCACTGTGCTGTGGGTAGCATTCATCTCACGCTAGGTGAGGAGAGCCTTACGTCATAGTGACGTAGGCACGCGTCATCATGAGTTCCACGAGTTGTCCAATCGACTGTTGTGTGCATTCTGTATATATCGACTGTTGTGTGCGTCTTGAATCTGCATTGTTATTTGTTTATGTGCTTTCATTGTCCTTTGTTGTCCGGTGTTGCTAGCGTGTACGTCGTTCTGAACATGGGCACTAACAGAGATGAGAAAGCTTTCGAGCAGATCCACGAAGATAGTCTGAAAGATTTCGCTATCTTTCTTAGTTGATTTACAACATGAAGGCAAAATTAAATGGAACTAGATGGTTTAATGTTTCTAGCAGCATTCGGAATTATCTTCAGAACCACTTCAATTTCTCAGTTTAACGTTTCTGCCCACATGAATGATGTACAATTCACTGGATTTTATAAAAATACTAAACACTTCAATTTCTCCCTATTTCACGTTTTTATCCACATGATTTATTCAATATTATTCAGACTGAAAACACTAGACACTTTTTTAACTTTCGTTATGGTTATGATTCCTTCATTCAGATATTCGTTACGTTCACGTAATACACAATAACACCCCACATTCTTTGTACACAATAACACCCCACATTCTTTGTATTGCAGCTTAGTAATTAATTACTTCACTTTTCTGTCCACACGATTTATGCACGATTCATCGGATTTAAAAAGAATGACAAGCTTTTTTTGATTTCGTTATGGCTCCTTCGCTCAGACATTAATTATGTTCATGAAATACACAATAACACCGCAAATTGTTGGGATTACATTTAACAATTCATTCAGCTGGGATGAGCATATCACGCAACTCCTGCTACTTCGTTTGTACCCATGTATTTACATTTAGCCTTGACGTTATCGGTACAACTGCAAAGATCGAAATACATACTCATTTAGTCGATTTACGTCACGATGACGTAGCGTTACGTCATTATGACGTAGGATTCTCCTCACCTTGCGTGAGATCAATGCTACCCACTGTGCTCAGTGCTGTGGATCTCATGGAGGAACAGAGCGAGCTGAGTTTCACAGGATCTCTGTGGAATCCATGTTGATTTTTACAGAGGAGCTGTTCATTTTCCAAGAACGTCATAATTGTTGAGCATAAAACATGTTCCATTATTCTACAACAGATTGACGTCAACGATATAGGTTTATAATTGTGCGGATCTGTCTTACGGATTTCTTAGAAACGAGAATGACCTGCGCTTTTTTCGAGTCGTTAGGTACCTTCCGTTGTTCAAGCGATCTACGGTAAATTACTGCTAGAAGTATGCTCTTTCGCATAATCTTTATAGGTGCCTCATTTGGTCCTGAAGCCTTTCCACTACTAAGCGATTGTAGCTGCTTTTCAATTCCGCGATCGGTTATCTCATTATCTGCCATTTCGATGTTCGCACGACGATTGAAAGGAGGGACAGTGTTACGATCTTCTGTTGTGAAACAGCTTCGGAAGACCGGATTCAGTATATCGGCCTTCTCTCTGTTATTTTCCGTTTCTGTGCCGGTGTGGTCGCTGAGAGAATGAATAGATGATTTTGACCCACTTACTGATACTGATTTTACATACGACTGAAATCTCTTAGGGTTTTTACTCAGGTCGGCACATCCTAATGACCACTAATACCTCCCTCTACGTTAACTGATTCGTTAAGTTTAGGTCTGTTTGTTGCCAGGAGGTCTAAGAGTTGGTTCTCTAACTATCTGCCCAAGGTAATTTTCCGACAAAACATCGAGAACAATGCCACACGATTCCCTGTCTCTGGCATCAGTTTTGATGGCACAACACTCCCAGTCTATACCTGGCAAGTTGAAGTCACCCCCTATTACAAAGGCATGATCAGGAAAATTACTAATGGTATTCTGCAAGCTCTGTCTGAAGCGCTCTACAACTACAGATCTTGACCCAGGTGGTCTAGAAAAGCATCCGATCACCATTTTTGACCGTTCTTTGATACTCAATTTCAACCAGATTAATTCACATTCGGAATCTGTGGTAACCTCGCTAGATTTTATCAAATTTTTTACTGCAATAAACACGCCGCTACCTTTGGCGACTAACCTATACTTACGATAAATATTCCAGTCTGAACTTAGGATTTGGTTGTCATTGACGTCTGGCTTCAACCAGCTTTCTGTTCCCACTACTATCTGTGCATTATAACCTTCAATAAGCGATACTAATTCTGCGACCTTTCCTTGGATGCTCCTGCAGTTTACTAAAATCATATTAAACTTTTCTATTTCTGATCTGCGAGGACCTAGATTCTCTGAGGTGGCTGTGGCTGATTGAACAGGCAAACCATGTTTGCTCCCAAGGAGGGTTCCTCTAATCTAAAAATGCCCCATGTGCACGCCACATGTACTCCGCTACCCTAGTAGTCGCTTCCTGTATGTAGCGCACGCCTGACCTATTAAGGGGAACCCAACAATTCTGCACCCAATAGTGGAGGTCGAGAAATTCGCATCCGATACCATCGCAGAGCCACCTGAACCTCTGGTTTAGACCTTCCACTCTGCTCCAAACCATAGGACCGCAATCAACCTTGTGTACAATGCTACAAATAGACAGCTTAGCCTGCACCCTACGTGCGTTGCTAGTTGCCTTCATCAAATCAGCCAGCTGCTGAAAGAAGCCGGGGATGGCCTCACAACCCAAGCGGCAGGCATCATGCGTGCCGACATGTGCCACTACATGCAGCCGGTTGCACCCAGCGCACTCAATAGCTGCTGGCAGGGCCTGCACCACATCACCGATGAGACCTCCTGGCAAACATACTGAATGCACACTGGAATTCTTTCTTGCCTTGCCTGCTATCTGCCTGAGGGGCTCCATCACCTGCCTAACATTGGAGCTCCCAATGACTAGCATACCCACCCTCTGCACTTGCCCAGACTGGGCAGGAAAATCGACCGCTGGCCCAACATGAAAGGCATCCCGTGCTGGCTCAGAGTTATCATCAACATTGGGAAGCACCTCGTACCTGTTGCTAAGACGTAGGGAGCCAGCTGCACGGCCTGCTCTCTCTTTCACCTTCCGCCCAGTGACACACAAACCCACCACTGTCTGCCACCCACTCTGGAGTGAGGACGGACCAGACAGATGCTGTGTATTGGAAGCTGCAGGGAAGTGCAAGCCACCAGGGGATTCCAGTGACACCAAACGTGTCACAGGTCTTGTCACTTGTGCTCTGATGTCACCACAACTTCGAGCATTAGCTAGAAGCTTGTCGACAGTAGCCACCGCAGCTTCCAGCTGTTTACAGACAGCAGCCAACTCTCCTTACGTCCGCTCACAACAAGCATAGTCCCTAGCCATATCGTACTGAGTATAAAATAGATATAAGGTCTCAAATGGAGCTACTGATTTTGAAAATATACCAAAGGAGAATAAAGTAACACTAAAAGTTGGCGTGCAGATTTCTCACTGAACTCCAAGACCACAAACTATTACGCAGAAATAAATTCCTCTACACAGAAAATTTACACTTGGAATCCACCCTACACTAAGATATTCACAAGACTTACACAAAAAAAACTACGATTAATTTTCTAACCACTAGTCTACACAGTAAAAAACACATGTACAGTTCACTTCTTTGCAGAAGCACGTGAGCAAGAAATAAAGACTAAATTAATTTACAGATTGACAACAATATGTAATATAGGTACACTTAAATCCTGTTTCAAGTTCATTGACTCATCACCGAGGATCAGTAGAACATACTGATAATACTAAGCAAACAGATCACCACCAAAGAATAAAATTTAGTTTGTGGCTGTTTCCAGCTCACCTAACTGGGCATGCTGTGCGCTGTGCAACTGATAAGCCATTGCACTGCTGCTGCATTGGTCGGCTGCTGCTGCACTTGTAGCCTCAGAATCAGCATGCTGAAATCTTCTGTTTTGCCAACATAGTGTTTCTTGACTCACGTGTCGATGGTTATTTCAACACGTAAATATTTTTTGTTGTTGGCCTGGTTGCTATGGACAGCTAATCTCATTTATCCTTTCTGAAGCAACAATTAACACTTATCTGTTTATATAAAATCATGACTTGACTTCTTAAATCCTATTACTACAGTACACAGGGTGACATTGATGTGTACGCCCACCTATACCTTCTTTGCTGTTTACTTCAATTGCTCTAGCCACAATGTCATAATTTCTTTGGTTACTTTTTGAAAGTTCTTCTCATTTGTTATAAAACTCTCATCTCTTTGTACCTCTCAACTGCATGCTGCACTCAAGGCACCAAAATGGTGTGTTGTGGTGCCATTCTGTAACTCTACTGAGCCCAGATGATGTGTTACCTTCCAGATGACCTGTCACTCTGATGCTATCGATGATACTTTTTATCTTAACCATTTTCTTGTAGGGTGGCCTTTCCAGGATTCTCCTGTTGCAATTGATCTGTTATGCAGTGCAGCAAACTCTTGTCATCTTACTTCCTCTTCATCTGCAGAGTGTCAAGGACTGGAAGAGAGCTTGTAGTACTCCAGCTACAAAATGATGTAACTGCTTTTTTTAAGAACACTTCTGTATTTTGTTGCTCTAATATAACAATTATAACACTGGATGAATAGATCTATTAATAATTAGAATTTCATCTCTTAACCAAATCTAAGAAAAGAACAGAAGAGAATGACATTTCTCTTTGGCTTCTTTCAACTGCTTCTGGATGTCATTATTGTAAGCAGTGCCTCTTGTTCTCTGCTGCAATGCCAAATCACAAGCGATCCTTTCACACCAGGTGGAGAGGCCCCATTGCCGTTATGCCTTGGTGATGTTCTGTGCATGCATTATCTTGCTCCAATTCTACAAATTCAGCAAAGCACCATGCACACAGTGGAAAGATCTCTACAAGTTAACTGCCTAAACAACTATTTTACATGAACATCATTCATCTGATTGTGAGGAAGAGGTGGATCATCATGTTACACCACAATATGTAAGAAAAAAATACACTCCTGGAAATTGAAATAAGAACACCGTGAATTCATTGTCCCAGGAAGGGGAAACTTTATTGACACATTCCTGGGGTCAGATACATTACATGATCACACTGACAGAACCACAGGCACATAGACACAGGCAACAGAGCATGCACAATGTCGGCACTAGTACAGTGTATATCCACCATTGGCAGCAATGCAGGCTGCTATTCTCCCATGGAGACGATCGTAGAGATGCCGGATGTAGTCCTGTGGAACGGCTTGCCATGCCATTTCCACCTGGCGCCTCAGTTGGACCAGCGTTCGTGCTGGACGTGCAGACCGCGTGAGACGACGCTTCATCCAGTCCCAAACATGCTCAATGGGGGACAGATCCGGAGATCTTGCTGCCCAGGGTAGTTGACTTACACCTCCTAGAGCACGTTGGGTGGCACGGGATACATGCGGACGTGTATTGTCCTGTTGGAACAGCAAGTTCCCTTGCCGGTCTAGGAATGGTAGAACGATGGGTTCGATGACGGTTTGGATGTACCGTGCACTATTCAGTGTCCCCTCGACGATCACCAGTGGTGTACGGCCAGTGTAGGAGATCGCTCCCCACACCATGATGCCGGGTGTTGGCCCTGTGTGCCTCGGTCGTATGCAGTCCTGATTGTGGCGCTCACCTGCACGGCGCCAAACACGCATACGACCATCATTGGCACCAAGGCAGAAGCGACTCTCATCGCTGAAGACGACACGTCTCCATTCGTCCCTCCATTCACGCCTGTCGCGACACCACTGGAGGCGGGCTGCACGATGTTGGGGCGTGAGCGGATGACGGCCTAACGGTGTGCGGGACCGTAGCCCAGCTTCATGGAGACGGTTGCGAATGGTCCCCGCCGATACCCCAGGAGCAACAGTGTCCCTAATTTGCTGGGAAGTGGCGGTGCGGTCCCCTACGGCACTGCGTAGGATCCTACGGTCTTGGCGTGCATCCGTGCGTCGCTGCGGTCCGGTCCCAGGTCGACGGGCACGTGCACCTTCCGCCGACCACTGGCGACAACATCGATGTACTGTGGAGACCTCACGCCCCACGTGTTGAGCAATTCGGCGGTACGTCCACCCGGCCTCCCGCATGCCCACTATACGCCCTCGCTCAAAGTCCGTCAACTGCACATACGGTTCACGTCCACGCTGTCGCGGCATGCTACCAGTGTTAAAGACTGCGATGGAGCTCCGTATGCCACGGCAAACTGGCTGACACTGACGGCGGCGGTGCACAAATGCTGCGCAGCTAGCGCCATTCGACGGCCAACACCGCGGTTCCTGGTGTGTCCGCTGTGCCGTGCGTGTGATCATTGCTTGTACAGCCCTCTCGCAGTGTCCGGAGCAAGTATGGTGGGTCTGACACACCGGTGTCAATGTGTTCTTTTTTCCATTTCCAGGAGTGTACATAGTAGGAGTTTCTTTCTTTCTTTGTAGGAAAAAAGGTAATATCTTTTGTAAATAAAATAAGGAGCAACTAATTGCTGGTCTAGAAATATGAGACAAATATCATTCAATATTGAGATAAATACAGTTTTCTAAGTTATTTTCTGAATCCATATATTGTGCAAGTAATGAGGTCTGGATGCTCTTGGTAGTTAAGTCCTTTCATTTACGTATTAATGACTGAAACTTGCATCAGTAATTATCTATCAAAAATATATGAAATAAATAAAGAGAAATTAACACACACAAACAAGCAAGCACATGTACATGTGTCTGCGGGGATGTGTAGAAAAATAACTGGACAATATGTCATACCAGGGTAAGGGACACAAATCAAGCAAAATTATCTAAATAATTGTAGATCAGAGATACACTATTATGAAACTACAGCCATAAAACAGGTAAAAAGCTATGATCAGACAGTAATGCTTGTCTTTCATGTAACTTGCCCCCAGCTTATGTTATACTAAGAGCACAGTTACTGCTTTCAGTGGAAGATTTAAAGCTAGGCAAATTTTAAATTCCTAGTACGACTGCAACTAGAAATATGAACGAACTGATCACTCTAAAAGACACAAGTGAATTAAACGCAAGAAAAGAAAGTGTTAATAGTGCCTCTATGGATAAAAATATGAACAAACTATCCACACAAAAATATATAAGTGGATTAAACGGAGAAAAACACAAGGTAAATATTCGTAAGGAAAAAAAAGTAAACAACCACGTTACGCATAAGCAAGGATACAAGCAACAGACATATATTTTTGCAGATAGTCATGGGAGAGGAGTTACGGAAATTATGAGAAGAAATCACCCAGACCTTAATGTAACAGGCATCATCAAACCAGGCGCGCCATTACGCGAAATTCTGAAAAACAGTGACAACATATTAACGACGGGTAACAGCTGCGTCATAATAGGAGGCGCAAATGATGTTTACTGTAATGAAACTTGGCGTGCAACGAGAATCCTAAAGGAAACAATCAAAAGGATGCCTCGAGTGCATTTCTACATTGTTAGTATCCCCAGGAGGCACGAGCTGATAGAAAACTCGTGCGTAAACATCGAGATTGTTACAGCAAACAGGCTATTTGAGAAAATATGTAGAGGTTTCCACAATACGACTTTCGTAGAGATAAACAGTGTTCAAAGAGAGCACTTCACAAGACATGGTCTCCACATGAACGTAAAAGGGAAAAAGATTATTAGTGCCGAAATACTTAAATTTATTAATGAGTCATCTGTAATGGAAGTGTCTCCAATCCCAATTCCGCCAAAACAAGAGTTGTCTGTAACAGTGGAACCATCATTATCTGCAGTAGAGCTACAACAAACACCAGTAGCAGCAGCAAAGGCTCAGATATTCTCACCAGCAGTGTCAGATAAACCAATAGCAGCAGAATCACCACAATCATCAGCAGAGCTGTCGTCATCAGCAACAGCATCCAGAACAGCAGACCCCATAATACTACCTCAAGGCAATGAAAATGCATGTGAGGAAAACATACAAAGGTCATTCATTAGCCGCAGCAGCTAACAAAGAAGGGCAGTCACCAAGTCGGGGAGCACAGGAGCCACCAGCAACAGCAACCACACAGAAGAGGTGCCTGAGGCCTGGGAGATCAACAGCAGAAGCAGCTTCCAATCAAGACAGATGCCTGAGAACTAGGAGACCTGCTACACTAAGTGAGGATTTTTTATGGTACCGAGTAAGCAGAAAGAGAACATGGAAAAAGATGTAAGTAAAACTGTCCATCTTAAATACCAGTATGACAATAGTGAGAGGAATATAAACACCGGACAAAGATATGATCCAGGTTTAATGACACAAACTGAAAAAAATCACTGCATAGTACCAGAAGCAAAGGGAGCAAGTGAAGTGCTTAGTATATTACAGGAAGGGGAACTATTACATTTAAAGCCAACTGTTAGAATACTTCACCAAAATGTTCAATACATAAACAATAAAACAGAGGAACTAGAGGTAATATTACAGGAGTATAGGCCAAACATTCTAGTAGTTACAGAACATGGGCTAAAAGAAAATCACATAGGAATTTACAACTTGAAGAATTATGTGAAAGTAGCCAGTTTTTGCAGAACTTCCTATAAAGGTGGTGGGGTTGCCATTTTTTCTAACTATAAATCAACTAAAGCCATAAATATAACAAAATATGCTATAGAATTGAGCTTTGAAGCTACAGCACTGGAAACTAAAATTGCTGGGAATTTATGTTGTGTATTAGGTTTGTATCGATCACCAAATGGTATAATTAAAACCATCTTTGAACAGCTGGAAGATATAATCAAACACCTCTCAAAAACATATGCTTATTTGATCATTATAGGAGATCTGAACATAGACACGAATAAAAATACAGACAATACTAAGACCCTACTGGACTTATTGTGCACATACAATCTAAAAATAAAAATTGATAAACCAACCAGAGTAACAAAGCATAGTGAAACTATTATTGATCATGTAATAACAAATATTCCTACATGCTATTGTGACACACAGGTAATAAACTCCACATTAGCAAACCATTTTGCAATCATGATAGACATAAATATAAAGACTAGTGATTCAGTGCAGAAGATATGGGAGATGAGAAGACAGAACTACCCACATAACATAAATCTGCTAAAAAAGATGTTAGAGGCAGAAAACTGGGAAACAATATATGCAGCTAAAGATGCAAACACCAAATGGAACCAGTTTTATTCTTTATTCAATTATTATTATGATGTTACATGTCCTGTTAGTAAAAGGCTTGTCAAACAGCAACAAAAAAAGAAAAGCTGGGTGACTGGAGAAGTAATCCATGCCAGAAATAATCTGAGAGTGTATTATGACCTCCCCAAACAAAAAAATAATGAGGCCTACAACACACTGTATAAAATAAAAAAGAAAGAGTACTGTAGTTTTATCAGAGAAACTAAAGCATCATTCATCAGGATGTCTATGGATAAGGGAAAGAACTACTCAAAAGGTTTATGGTCGTTCATTAATGGAGAGAGAGGAAAAGTAACAAGTCGGGCAGAGGACATCTGCCCACTGATGAGTGGGAAAAGCAACGCAAACCCTCTAGAAGTAGCCAATACTTTTAACAGATATTATATTACTGTAGCAGACGAATTAATAAGTCAAAATAAAACAAATGCAGTAAGTAAATTGTTAAACCCCCCACACACAAATCATACTATGGTTTTCATACCTACAACAGTTGCTGAAGTGTCAAACCTAATAAAACAACTTAAAATTAAACACTCTTCTGGCTTGGATGGTGCTACATCACATCTCATAAAGGAATGCAGAGAATGTATATTAAAACCATTGACACACATGCTGAATGCTGCGATAGAAGAAGGTATATTTCCAGATTCACTGAAAGTAAGTAAAGTGAAGCCAATATTTAAGAAAGGGAACAGGGATGAATTAGGAAATTACAGGCCAATATCATTGATCTCAACATTTGCTAAAATCTATGAAATGATAATAAAGAATAGAATTGTAAGTTTTATAACAAAGTACAGTATACTGCATTCATCACAACATGGTTTCAGAGAAGGGAAGTCAACAAAAACAGCATCAACAGATATAATTGAGCACATTCTTAATTTACTTGACAGGCAACAAAACACTTGTGGGATTTTTATGGACCTATCTAAGGCATTTGATTGTGTGAACCACTCAAAATTAATGATGAAATTATATCAGTATGGAATTAGAGGAAAATGCTATGACATACTTAAATCACACATTACAAATAGGAAACAATGCACAGAAATCAGACATACTAGTGGGGGAAATATAACAAACTACATATCAGAATTACAAACAGTTAAACACGGTGTGCCGCAAGGATCTGTGCTTGGACCAATACTATTTATACTCTACGTAAATGACTTCCCTAGCTATATAAATCAGAAACTTATAATGCATGCTGATGACACAACAATCATTTGCACAGCTGACACAAAGGAGGAGCTTGAGAAGGAAGCACTCCTGACTATTGAAAATGCAAATAAATATTTAACACAAAACAACCTGTTTATGAATCAGTCTAAAACAATGAATGTAGTATTTCAGACCAAGCATAGTGAAAATTATAATATAAATGTTAATATAAATGGAAAGACTATTAAAGAAGTAACCAGCACAAATTTTCTAGGAACTATAATAGACAAACATTTGGCATGGGGGGAGCACATAGATGCACTGTGTAAAAAGATAAACAAACAGATCTTTATCATGCACAAAACAGCTAAGACTGTGGATGATAAAGTCCTCAGATCAATGTATTATGGACTTGTCTTCCCACATTTGTCTTATTCAGTTCATATATGAGGAAATGCACAAGCTGGCTACCTAAAAAGAATATTCACAACTCAGAAAAGGGCAGTGAGATGCATTGCAAAAATACCACCAAGACAGACCTGTAGGCAAGCTTTTGTACACTATAATATTATGACAGTATATTCACTGTATATATACCAAAGCATAATGGTGGTAAGGTCAAGTGATAAACACCTCCTAAATAAAGATGTACACAAACACGGTACAAGAGGAAATGAAAATTACTACATAATAAACAGAAATCTAAAACTGTCTATGACTGCCCCAGAAGAACCAGGCAAAATCATTAAAAAAGAAACAGATCTAAAATGTTTTAAAAATCATTTGAAACTATATCTCACAGAGAAATGTATATACAGTTTGAGTGAATACTAAGATGGTGTTTAAATATATCATTACTGAAATACCTGTAAAAATTATCATTTCTGTATGTTTTTTTTTTTTTATTTGTGTGTACGTGTAATGTGAAACATGTAAAACCTTTGTATGATTATGGACTATTTCTGTTTAATCATTTGTTTCATTTATATATATATATTGAAATCAAGTTTGATGTTAATAGGCTATTGTACGACACACCAAATACTCTCAGCTGGATTTTCAGCTGGAGTCCATGGGCAAAGAATAAATAAATAAATAAATAAACATATGGCTGGTTATGTTAGATACCAATTTTATGTGATTCTCTCTGGGTGGAGCTTGACTATTAAATCCACGACACTTGAAGTACTGTAATGTCATTAATTTTTCAACATAATGAAGTGTACTTTGTTAAGACAGTCAACATCTGGTATAGTAAGATGAAATGTTATTAATAATGAAACCTAAAGACCGCATGTTTGAATTTTTGCTAATGTACCGAGCATGAACTAGATTTTATGCTGTCAAGTACAGTAGATCAATAACTGTGAATTAATGCAATGGTAAAAAGAGAATGAAAACTATTGTTAAACATTTGTTTCACCTATGTAACCACATCTTTATGGGTGTCAACAGGTGCCTGGTAGTTGCGATCTTTCATAAAACCCACACAAAGAAGTCCATGGGTGTTATCTGCAGAGGCACCCTCGGGAACATTGCGCCTCTGGTGATATCCAAGTAAGAATGTTACAGCATAATGCATTCTGCACAGGGAGGGATAGGGGGTGAGGGTGGAGGGAGGGGGAGGGAGAAGAGATGGGGGGAGATGGAGAGGGAGAGAGAGAATACTTTGCAGTGTTACCAGTGGGCTCTCTGTCTTGTCACACACTGTACCCTGGTCATTGGCAATGTCAGGGTGAACGTTACAACAGGCCACTTTTTCTGCTTCAGACTTGCCCTTGTAGAATTTGTACAGTGTGGTTCTGTGAGAATGTTGTGAACTTTTAGGAATGATGGAGAAGGTTAACTGTATCAATACGAGGTAAAGGAGCTGGTTGAGAAACAACGGAGTTGAAAGTTATAAGCGAAAATTGATCTGATATCTGAGGCAGTGGACCTCTTCTATGTAAGCTCTTGGCTTTCTGTGTTTTGAGTGGGGGTAGCATGCACCAAAACAGGGAAAAATGTCCAGTAAACATGGACACTTGTTTAGTTGGAGAGATGCATTTTGCAGTAGCATCGGGAATCGCCTTGTTCGCTTGGGAAACTATTGCTGTCACTTCTTAAGATAATCCTGGTCTTGTCCTTTTATGCCACTGTAATGGCTAAGTAACCTCACCATACTTAAACTAACATGAAAATCAATGCATATATGCGCACTCCAAAGTGCATTCTACAGCCAGGCACAGCAGAATGACTATTTTGACTGCGCACCATTTTGCCACCTGTCTTCTCATATGACCACCACTGTAACACACCTGTTGCTGTTTGAAGACACTGTATTGACAGACTATAGTATCTCTTCATCAAATTAAAATGTCACCTGACTGTCATACTGGAATGTGGCAGTTGTCTTCCAACAGTAAGGAAAATTCCACTTGTGAAAACTGTATATAATTCTGTTCATTTGAATTGCGAGTCAGAATGAGAAGCGCAACAAGTTTTCACTGATAGTTCCTGCTCACACATTAAATGACAACTTGTCACAGTGATCAGGCTCGTAAATATAATGGGTATTTTCATATGCACACTGCTGATGGTTGTGAACATTAAATACTGTTCCCCTAGTAAAAATAGCCTCATCCACAGGCAGGACAAACGCACTGCCTTACTGCCCAGGCACAAAAATTTGCTTCACTTGAATAATATTCTACTTTCAAAACTTATATCTTTTGTGCATGATAAGGATGTAAATCATTTTCCTTTGTGACATTCCAGACAAGAAGAGTGACACTGAGTTTGTAAGCTGTTGCAGGTTACAGTAATTGTTTTGAAATGCTGGAGCAACTAATCTTCAAATTTCAGCCTTTTCTGTCCTGTGTTGACCTTTTTGAGTGCAAACAAGCTTGTTTCTCTCAAGCAAAGACTCACAGCCCTAAGGGTACTGATTGCTTGTAGCCTTCTGTTAGTTAGTTAGTTGGTTGTGTGTTCCATTGATCAATCGCACGGTACTGTAGCCGTTATGATGTGGAGTGTGTCAAGTGCACAAGATATTACCCCTTTCTGTGCCAAAGATGGGTTCAGTAAAGGATAGTGTAAGTCTTTCTTTTTTCTGGTATTATAATCATGAATGTCACTGTTGTTTTTAAACTGGTCCATGTTGTTGAGAACAAATTTCATTTGTGAGTAAATGTACTGTGAGGCTGTTGTAAAAATTCCCAATCTTTTGAAAAGGTGTGCAACTATGAACCCCACACATTATTCTAATCACTTTCTTTTGAGCAGTGAATATTTTTTGTCTAAATGTTGAGTTACCCTAAAACATTATTCCGTATGACATCAGAGAGTGAAAGTATGCAAAGTATGTTAGCTTACTAATTTCTATATCCTCAAAGTTGGCAATTATTCTGATTGCAAAAGTTTCTGAACCTAGTCACTTTAGAAGATCCAAAATATGAATTTTCCAATTAAGATTCTCACCTATATGTACATCCAAAAATTTTGTATGCTCTACCTTGTCATTTCTGAAAGTATTTGTATGGAGTGTAGCCATGTATGGAAGTGAAACATGGACGATAAATAGTTTGGACAAGAAGAGAATAGAAGCTTTCGAAATGTGGTGCTACAGAAGAATGCTGAAAATTAGATGGGTAGATCACATAACTAATGAGGAGGTATTAAATAGAACTGGGGAGAAGAGGAGTTTGTGGCACAACTTGACAAGAAGAAGGGACTGGTTGGTAGGACATGTACTGAGGTATCAAGGGATCACAAATTTAGCATTGGAGGGCAGTGTGTAGGGTAAAAATCGTAGAGGGAGACCAAGAGATGAATACACTAAGCAGATTCAGAAGGATGTAGGTAGTAGTTAAGTACTGGGAGATGAAGAAGCTTGCACAGGATGGAGCAGCATGGAGAACTGCATCAAACCAGTCTCAGGACTGAAGACCACAACAACAACAACAACCCTGTCTACTGACTTCTGTTGATGTGTTATATTTATTGAAGGAACTGTACTTTTTGCAGCAGAAAATTGGATGTACTGTGTTTTTTCAAAGTTTGGAGCATGCCCATTTACAGAAAACCAATTAACAACTTTTCCAAAGACCTTATTGTATCATTTTCAATTGGAGTTTCTTTTACTTGATTAATAATGATGCTTGTATCATCAGCAAACAGTGTCAGTTCAGCTTCCTGTTTCAGATAGGAAGGTAGGTCATTCACATATATCAAGAACAGAAGGGGACCCATGATTGAACCATGTGGAACACCTAATGTAATTTCACCCCAGTTAGATGAAGTGGCAAACGTATTTAAATCACTTGACCCATATAAGGAAACTTTTTGCTTCCTGTTCCGTAGGTATGACTTAAACCACTCATATGCTATTCCATTTATACCATAGAATTGTAATTTCTGTAACATAATGTCTTGGTTCACACAATCAAATACTTTGGACAAGTTACAGAAAAATTCCTATTAATGACATTTTACTGTTTACAGACTATATTATGTGGACAGTGAAATTGTATATTGCTGTCTAAGTGGAACAGCATTTCTGAAATCCGAACTGTGATTTACTAAGTATCCCATTACTGTTCAGATGGCTAACCACTCTCGAGTACATTACTTTCTCCAAGATTTTTGAAAATGCTATATGCAAGGATGCTGGCCGATAATTATTGACATCTGTGGTGTCCCCGTTTTTGTAGAGAGGCCTGACAATGGCATATTTTAACCTGTCTGGGAAAATACCTTGAGTTACCGG
Organism: Schistocerca serialis cubense; assembly: GCF_023864345.2. NCBI lineage: Eukaryota > Metazoa > Arthropoda > Insecta > Orthoptera > Acrididae > Schistocerca > Schistocerca serialis. The sequence goes on along the minus strand of NC_064641.1, from coordinate 396,695,591 downwards.
TAGTGATGCATTACATATGTGATCAGAACATCAGCTGTAATTGCTCCACATTGTTTTAATATCTTATTAGAGATGTCATCTACTCCAACAGAACATTTATTTTTCAAAGATTTAATAATTTTACTTATTTCACAAGAGGTGGTTGGGTGGAACTTAATCTGACTAACTTTTTTCAAACCAGACTCTTCCATGTACTGCCTGGCTTTTTCTTTTGTACTGTTCTCACCAATTTTTTCTCCTACACTTAAGAAATGGTTGTTAAATACATTAGCTAATTGTGTGCTGTTGGTTAGGATGGTATCGTTCTCTTTAATAGTGAGGTGTCTGTTTGGGGATATGTTCAGCAGCGTAATCGAGAGTGACTGAAGGACACATCATAATGAATGAAAAATGTTCAAATGTGTGTGAATTCCAAAGGACCAAACTGCTGAGGTCATCGGTCCCTAGACTTACACACTACTTACACTAACTTATGCTAAGAAAAACACACACATGCATGCCCTCCAGCAGGAGGGGCCACATAGTCAGTGACATGGCGCCTCTAACCGTGCGGCCACCTGCGTGGCTCATAATGAGTCCAAATCGTCTACAGGGAAAGGTTGGGCATAACTGGCAAATCCATATTGTCTACAGGGAAATGCTGGGTGTAATTGGTGAACTGAGTAGCGTCACCTAATTTATGAAAGAGCAATTTATCTCGATGTGGAAGTCTTGAATCAAGCTGTGTTACAATATTATCCAATACCTGTAAGTAAACCTGTTTGTATTTTGACGTAACTGGACTGCCAGTGCATTTTTCCATCATTTCAGTTCTATTCATGGAAGCTTCAGGTTGCGAATAAGTCCAGTGTTTCATTGAATTTAAAAAGTTGATCAATTTATCTTCATTTCTTAAGTTCTTTATGTAGGCTATGCACTCCGAGACTATTGTTACAAAACTTTGGATCATTGTTTCTTTTCTGAATAATGTTGGAAAGCAGTTCAGTTTTTAAAATATTTTTAAAAACAGAGAGAAGAAAAATAGTGTGAAAGCCTAGGAGGCTATTTTTGAAATCTACAGACTTCTCTTGTAGTCTTTGCACTAGATTCTGTCAGTTACCTCATCTAAAACCTCAATTACCCCCGGACGGTTTTTGTGAATGGCAGTTATTAATCTGGCATTACAGTTCCATTTCATTTCACTGTTGGGAGGAATGCATTTACCAGCAATATTGTTGATAGTTGCTTTTGGGAGGCTGGTGGAAGAAAGCACGAATACCCTAAAGTGCAGATGAAAAATTCCTTAGATACTCATATTACACAAGAACAGCTCTGTGCAAAACTAAATTTAAACAATGTGCAAGACAGTGAGTAAAAAGTACTAGGAGGGCAGATTCACAGCCTTTAGTTCACAGGCCATTCGATTCTCCTGCTAGAACGGAAGCAGTATCATAGGTCTGGATCACCAGTTTGTTCTTCGTATCAGAATTCCAAAACATGTTGCTTAGTGCAGTAAATAAAGCAGTACCAGTTCTGACTTGGCTAACATCATGAAAACCAAGAAAATGTTCTTGAATATCCACTAGTTTCACAACACTAGAGGATAGTGACCTGTCTGAAATGTCTGTTGCTTTGTTCATAATGTAGGCATAAAATGAGGTTCTATCCAAACTTGAATGCATATATTCACAAACCACCTCATTTATACATTGTCAGTTGGTTCTGTTTAGTTTTTGAAAATCCCTGGAAATGATAATTTTCTTCTTGTGTGTTTTCAAACCTTCGTTTCTATTTAGCCCAAGTTTAAAAATGGCTCAATTTTCTGGAATTCAGGGGCTCTTCTGTCTCAGCACAATTTCTGAAAGGTAGCTCCTTCTTACGCGGAAGACTTTTCACATTAATTAGAATTTTCATGAGGTTCATTAACTTTCACATCATTGTTGTGTTTGATTGTCATTAGTTTGTGATGTTCATTAAGTAGCTCTGAAAATAAACCTACTTAGAAGGTCTTCAATAAAGCATGCTGTTCTAAACCTCTACGCAGATTTTTAGATAGTCAAAACCCTACGTGGATCATACAGTTTTTCTTGTACTTAAGAGCAAACATAGCAAGCAGAATAGTTTCCTTTTGTAGGGCTACCACAATCTACTTGCACTGCTCTATCATGAACTTTGGAATGCATGTTTTTTGAACTTATCTTTCTGAAGAAGGTGTACAGCTGGTGTTTTACTTTAACTTGCTCTCTAGTGCTGGCAGTTTAGAAGAATTGAAATAAGCTAATGTCTTTTGTTCTCGCTAACAAAAGTGCATAAAGATTTATTGTAAAAAACAAATAGTGCTACTGCTGCAATTACTACTGCCACACAAAAGTGAGGAGGCCTGGCCTCCCTTGCCTCCTCTGATCAGCCGCCACTGGAAGGTGCATTTCTAACCTACAGTTATTTGGAAAATTTAGGTAGATTTAATGTTGTCTGCCCCCTATTCTGATCTTATTATCATGACGCTTCCATCCACCCTGTGTATATACTTACCAGCTCAAAATTATTTAGCAGCTGGACTAGTCAATCATTTTACAAGATGAACCATAATCCTGCTTAAATATCAGTTTAAACATAGAGTGATACAACTTTTACCTTTTTTATATTATAAAAAATTTTAATGTGGAGTCAAGAAGCGTGATGTACTGCAGACATTCAGGACAATCATCATTATTATTATTATTATTATTATTATTATTATTATTATGAGGACATTTGATAATTTTAGTAAACGATAATTTTAGTTTCAGAGTGGGAATATTTTAGCAACAAAGAGAGTAACCAATTTTTCCAAATGGTAACGGGCAACAAGGTGAGTTCATAGGTGAAGCTAATCAATGGACCGCCACAAGGATCTGTCCTGGCTCCTCTCTTGTTCAGTTTGCACGTATTGGATACGCCAGAAACCACGCCAGGGAAGTTTGGGTACACTAATGACTGGGCACACTCAATGACACACAGTCCTTATTGACCAATGATTTACCAATTACTCATTTATATTTCTGTAAATGGAGGTTACAGCCAAGTGTCAAAGACGAAGCCCACTTCCACCTGACAGGATATGTCAATACACAGAATTGTTAAATATGGGCAACAGAAAATCCACACGCAAATCAACCACTACCACTTCATCCTGAAAAGTTCACTGTGCGGTGCGGGTTTACAGCATCATTTATCATAGGGCCATATTTTTTCGAAGAGAGAGGTGCTTCTGGTCCTTTTACCTGTACCGTCACTGGTAAGCGCTATGAGCGTCTTTTGTGCAACCATGTCATTCTAGCTCTCCAACAGAATGGATGTGTGGATGGGATAACTTTTATGTAACGTGGCACACCTCCGCACATTGCAAATCCAGCTAAGCAGCTGCTGAAGTGCCATTTCGGAAATGCTAGAATTATCACCCGCCGTTTCCCTGCAGCCTGGCCATCCTTATCACCTCATCTTAATCCATGTGACATCTGGCTGTGGGGCTATCTGAAAGATGTTGTGTTCAGTGTTCCAATTGCAAACTTAGCTGCACTGAAGACACGCACTGCGCAGCACATTCTGGACATGACACTGGAAACACTTCGATTTGTTGTGGAACATGCTGTTTCTCGATTTCAACTTGTCGCAGAAAATGGTGGACAGCATATTAACATGTTTTGCACCAGTCACACGGAAATTAATTATCCAATTTGATTTTGATTGATGCTTTTCATGCAGTTTTTGGCCTCAGGACAATTAATACCCGATGTTATTGGTGCTTTTTATGCGGTTTTTGGCCTCAGGACAATTAAAAACCAATTTTTCCTATTCGATGTGATATGACCTTGCTGTGGTGGATGGGCTTCCATAACTAACAGTATCACACCTGTACACCCATGCACACTGAGTAGTACAGTTTGTTTAACGTCAAACGTACACCTTAGGCATTATTGTGCGATTCATTTGTCATTTGTGGTCGACTACTATTAAATCATGATGCTTACAGTGTCACCTATTGCTACATCTTTTAACTATTTATTTTTCTTCTACCATACATTTTCTCCCTTCTCCCATAATATTCCATTGCAGTTTGACGTCATTCTGACCAGTACTGTTATTTCTACAGTAGTTTGAAAGTTTAACTTTAATTATAATCACCCTGTATATCAACCAAGCCACCTGGCTTTGAACTGCCTGCAAGATCAGGCCGCTTCTTGGCCAAAAAGAGCCAACAGCGTCAAGTGTTCCAATTCTCTGTACAAGTGGAAGAAAGTAACTTCTCCAAGTTCTGACTGTGACACAGGAAAGCAGACTCTTCACCATATAGTTCAAGAAAGTTCTCCAAGAGCTATCCTTTGTGATCTATTAGAGTTCTAGGTAGTGACAAGGGGATCCATAGACTACATTCCTGGTCTGGTAACCCTGTTGAGGTAATTGTGGATATCAATTTTTAAATACCGCACCCAGTGCTACAACATATCAATATTGAATGTAGCAAATCCATCAAGAGGGTGCAGAAAAAATTTTACCTAAGAAAAGAGTGATTAGTGTGTTCTGATTTTGAACTACAGATTATGTACAAATTATATACTGAACTATCCACTATAGAAATCAACTGCAAATTTTTGAAGGTGGTGATACTGATCTCACAGCTTCTGCTGAAATAAATTGCCTAACATATAAAATAAAACTCCTTGATAGTCAGTTGAATATTAATTACCAAAAATGGATTTTACAGGGCAGTATGGACAAACACATCCTAAGATCAGTTTGCAGAAGAATAATGATACTGAAAGAAAGAGATGTCATTACGGTTGTTGAACCACCTATTTAGAGCAATGCAAGTTTTTAACAGTTACTCATTGTAGTCCCATTAATAATGCTATGATGTTTTAAAGATATTCAGGGTATCTTTAACCAATCTCCAGGAAGTTCCACAGTTTACATTTTCAGTATCTTTCTGTGTTCTTTAACTGGTCTTTATTTTTATATTGGAAGGCTTTTGTCAATCATATTATTTTGATATGAATGTTTCTTTGTATAACAAAAAGAGCTGCAACTACTTTTTCTCATTTATAGCCCTCGAGTTTCTCTCAGACCTTTAATTCCTAGTAATATTTTTGCTATCATAATTACTTCACATGAGTGCATTACAATAACAAGAATATTTGCTCTAAATCTGCTCCATTGGGAGCTCTATGCTGCACTGTTTTAAATTACACCCTGTAGGTGCTACTTTGATTAAATGTAAGAAATAAATGTTGCAGTATATCTGTGCCAGTTATTTCAAGATCTTATGACAAACTATGAGGAATTTCTTGTTTACAAATCATTCTTTTTACCTGTTACTTATGAACATGAGTCATCTGCAAGGAGCAATGAATGTCTCTGTCAAAAATTGCAGGATTCTGGTGCATTTCTTGAAACACATAATCAATTCTCCCAACCTGATAATCTCTGCAGTGTTGTTTTGTATAAAGAGCCTTAGTACAATTGAGGGCTGCTACTAGTAGTAGTGACATTAGGTATAGATGATGATCAAACTAGCCACAAAAGATGCGACATTCTGTACACTTATGATTTGACACATCCAATAGATACTCTTTTGCTTTTTTAATGCATTGATGTAACTATGACATGCACAGTGAGATCATGTACAGTTTGACATAAGTCTTACAGATCAAGACAGTGTTACTACTAAGTGGCTGTTGAAAGTTTTTAATAATTCCTTGGATATTGTACACTAAGAAGCTGATATCTTAAAGCCAAATGCAGTGTTCAAATATACTGTGTGTGCTTTGAGATCTGTAGGGAAAGACTTCAGAATGAAAGTTTTTAAACAGTATGTGGTCTTTGGTAATCGCATACACTCCATAAATTGTATAATCAGGGGTGACATACAAAGCATTACTGTGAAGTATTCCTGGCACTAACATGATGATTGTTGCTATTTTACTATACTTATTTCACTTTACTGGAAAAATCATCAGTCACATCCAGATGTGTCACATGCATGCATATCTGATAGGATTTTGTCTCTTGGGCACTAGTGTTTTTGGCCTGTTTTCACTTTCAATTATAACAGCGCCCACATGTTTGTACATTACACCAGGAAAATAGTAGTACTGCAATCGAAAGTGAAAATAGGCCAGGGACAGGAATACCTGACAAATGCAGATAATTCCTCGAAATATGATTGGTAACGTTTCATTAAAATAAAACAAAGCCAGAATGGTAAAATAAATATGCTCTTTTAGTAGTTGTGTGTATGAATCTAAAATATGTGAAGTTATTATCCATCAAGTATCCACAGGCCAGGTAAATGAACACTGTAGTATATCTCATACAAATATAAGCTGCTTCAATTATCGGTATAAGTGAATCCACAAACTGAACTTGTATTTCCCCAACTATAACACAGCCCCCTGTTTTGAAGAGGCTAAACTTATGTAATCAATGAATGTCCAATTTTTGCAATACAAGAACAAATAAAAGAAAGACATATTTTAGATGCATTTTTATCTCCCCAACTTTTTTATTACTATCTAGGCCATTATTCTGTGGTATCACTAACTTACATATATGATTTTGTTGTCATGAGTATCAGCATTTAAATTTGTAAGCTTACTGCCTTTGCTTCCTCTCTGATATCATATTCTGAGCCATCAGTTGGGTATGATAGATTCAAAGAGCTTCCTTCGTTTCCCTCCAGAGTGAGGGTTGGTCTTCTTGAATAAGCAACCCACTGCATTAGCCATCATACCTGAGCTGTGGAGACCATTCCCAGCATCCATTACTTGAAGCTGTGAGGTCATGCAACAAGGAATGATTACTAGGTCTGTATTGTTCTTTGAAATCAGATCTTTAACTTCCCGGGTGAGAAGTCCTCTGAAAGAACCCAGCACCAGCATCTGCCTTCTCTTAAGCAATCAGCCTGTTGTTCTGTTCCAAACAATCTTCAACCAATCCAGCACTGTCATTCACCATCCATCTTTGTGATATTTTCTTTATGTTGGTGTGTGTCTGTGGCCTTTATTTCATACATCACTATTAACTTAAAACCTGTAAATTCCCGGTTCTTTAAAGAATCAAACTCTGATGTATAAAACAGCTTCCTACGTCTGAATACTTGACAAATGAGTTAATGTGTTAAATATTTGATTTTAAGAATGTAAACAAGAAAAGTTTGAGAAAGGACTGAAATTATGCTTTAACACTTTAAGACGAGCGATGTAGCTCCTATGTCACACAGATTATATCTCAAAAAGATGAGTGACGTAGGACCTATGTTGGTCCCTACTAAGCTTTGTAAATATATTGCAACATTGTGCTATGTGTATTGTCTGTATACAGATACTCTAATATGCTTCAACTACTGCAAAACAGACAGTTGGTAGCACATTTCACCCCTAATGGCGGAAAAGGAAAACTGACAACATTGTGCATTACTTGCCTTGCGGCATTCATGTTCTCCTTGTTGCCATGGCCCGTGCCTCACAAATCCAGAAACTGGGAGGAGGGGGCTTGGAACTATCATTTCACAGGCGAGACCATTTGCTGTTTGTGAAATGAGAAGGCACTAGGATTGCATTTCTTCGACAATAAAATGCAAAATGGCTGGATTCAGTGTCAATGTCAGAACAGAATTAGGAATAACAGAAGATGAAACCTGTCTGTATTTCGAATGATGATAAAATAAAGTTGGTGCAGACCACAGCTACCAGGTAAGAGGATGACTGAAAAATTCTTACATTTTCTACAAAACCTTCCAGCAAACATCTTGTTGAATTCGTCACTGAATTGGCAGCAGCACTGGTGAACAAAGTTGAATAAACTTCCATTAAAACAAAACAGACTAGTTGAAAAACTTTTCCTAAATAGATTACAGCTACAGAACTGTCAAAATGCTCTCTGACGAGATCTAAGATTTTTACAGATTGAAGCAAGGCAAAAACATGGGAAAGTAGAAAAAAAAAGTATCACATACTATCGTGAAGAATGTGACGTAGTATTTCTTTTTCTAACATTCTTTGGAAGTTTTCACGCAGTACTAAAGCAAACGTAACAAAGCAGTTTTCAATACAAAGCTACATTTTCAAACTGTTTTACCTTTAGTACCAACAACTGCTAATTGTATCTCCAGTTAGGAAACAAAAGACTAAAAAGGTTTTTTGTAGTTGCAAAAACAACACATTTTCATATCCATATAAAACAACTGTCACTGCTGTAAGTCTATGTTTCTTTTTGATATTTCATAGAAAAAGTATCCCTTTTTCACATGCAGTAAACTGGCTTACATTTTGTGCAGTAGTACCAACTACACAAAATTCAGAAAAACTACAAATAAGAAGAGTACATGCTAGTTCAACTACATCCTAGCTGCCCTGTCCTCAAAGTGTCAAAAGTTTGTTGTAAGTCACCAATTTATCTCACTGTCAAAGACTGGATCAAAAAGTCCTGGTAATTTGCAATCCATTTTATGCAAAAGACAGTTTTTCAAGCATCTCAATGTTTATGTCATATCCTCTGAACTATGTGCTGTACAATTATATAAATTTGCACGTACTTTCAGTGGTATAGGTGGATACTGTCTGCAAACTGTGTTACAAATAGAGTTAGTAGTAAAGAAGTGATAAATTAAAACACAATGCCTGATGCTACTGTTATACTGTGTAAATGTAGTAAGCATCATTTTGCGGGGAATGTCAACGAGGGTGAGTTCCCAAAAAAGTTCAAAATTATGTGTAATGTTTGTTGGAGTCACTAAGTGCTCTCATTCTCAAATACTAGCTGGATAAATTGGAGGTATTTGTGCACCTCCAGTTATGCTGCCTGAAGAAAAACACTGTTTCTAACTTAGTATATTTATCTTACTGTGTCAAACTTTTAACATAAGGTTATACTTCTTATCGAGTAGATTATGATAGCATTTTAAATTTTTTAATTCGGCCAATAACTCTTGAAATATCGAAAATCAAATTTTTGTTGCCCTAAGAAGCAGATATGCAGCCTGTAACTGTAGCTGTAACTGGTTTCCAAGATAGTTGCTTTGTAATATAGACTAGTCACGTATCATCTGCTTGAACCGTTCATGGACTGTGAACCTGTAGATCCATGTATCTTATTACAATCCCAGCTGTTATTTTAGTGCATGAATAATTCCTACAATTTATTTACTGTTCTTAAAGCATTGAGCATAAAAGCAAATTGAATATTGCTGTTACTTTTAAAAAGATTATCATTGCAAAATTCATATGCTAATGTGATAAAAACTGCAGCTCGATTTAAAATTCAAACTATGTTTTCCTCTCTGATCCCAAGTGCTGAATTGGCTCGTCACTTGATGCCAACTTCGAAACAACAGTGCTGTGGAGCAGTAGCAAGCTTAGTTCCACTGTTGTACTATGCTTTAGGTGTTTTCTGCAAACATATTTTTGTTAGCATCAATTTGTCCCCTGTATAAATGTATGCTATTGTTGATAATCTGCCCCACTTGAAATGCCAGTCCAATTCAGAACTACATATGGATTATGTCAAACTGTAGTTAAAGTGTATGTAATAGAGGGAAACATTCCAGATGAGAAAAATATATCTAAAAACAAAGATTCTTTATATTTTGTAATGGATGCCATCAAACCATATTCAGGACAGTGGAAATTAAAATGTCCTGTGGTGCCTCTCCTGCTTACAATTGGCCGGTTTGAAATCCTGTCCCTCTTCAGAAAATTTGCACTCTTTATTCCCTATCAGCTAACAACTTGCTGCCCTGTGTGACACAAAATTAAATATAGGATACATAAACCCAGTAAAGACACGAGACAAGCAAGACAATACACATTTCGTCGATCCTTAGTTCCTAGAATTTTTTTCTCTTTAATCTTGCTACAGCTTTACATGGCGTGCTTTCCTTTCTGCGAAAGAATCTATTACCTCATCAAAGTTCATGAAATATTTTGCTACATGAAAAGTCGAAACGTCGTCGTCTAATACCGAAAAAGCTGTTAATGCAAATAGGACCCAAGACTGGTGTGGTTTCCCGATCTGTTTACGTCTATTTTGTCACTCTCTGCTACATAAAATGAAATAGGCCTTCCTAATACTGCAACAATTGTAATACACACCAAATAAACGAGACTGTTTTGGCACAATTGGTCTTTTTTGTAAAGACAGAATATAACTCACAAAGTACCAATATCAAGTGCCAATTAGGCCTACTGCAAGCAAAAAGCCTTATGTTAGGAAGTAGTTTCACACTTCATTCATACACTCCAGTTTCTCAAGTACGAGATCGAAAAGTAGTAGTACGAAATTTTTATACAAACTTGGAATCGTCATATTGTTCCATAATTTATATGATGTCCCCGTTTCTTCTCCTTCCTCGTTCTAACAAACAGTCTTGTTAGCCCTAGTTCTGTAACTGTTCCTGCCAATGTCAAAGCTTATTCGCAGGTTAACTCCACTAACTCTGTCAGAATCACCGGTTTAGTTATCACGCGATTATTCTCCGGTTAGGCATTGCTACATGTTCGTACAATGCGTATTCCAGAATAGAATTTAAAGCGGCTGCTAGCCGGAGACTGTACAACTGGCCCTTACTAGTATAGCGATCTGCCCAAAAATTTTCTGTCAAAATTTCATTTTCTTAGATACACCGAGAAGGTAATACGTAACCTTTTTACCTGTTATTCGTTTATTTCCACTCCTGTAGTCTGAATCTATGGATTTAGCTAGTTATTACAACAACGCTCATCATTCGCAAACCCAATCAACCACACAATCAGACAGCGGTTGTCATTCATCCGTTCGGCCTTACTCCGCTCAACTCTTATAGCCCCTTTTGTCTGTAGGAAACTTTGTTTCTACATGCGACGAGGATTCCCCTGACAGAGACATCATGTACACTATGCACACATTCACAAATTAGCTTACGATTGATTCAGAAATCAACATAGAATGTGTACAAAAATGTTCAAAAACTGACAGGGAGGCGTTTCAAAGTCATATGAATAATCAATATACTAACGTGCGCTGGATGCTAGTCACTTTGTGAAACAAGGTTTTCCCCCCTTAATAGTATGAATTTGCTCCCCACCCCCCTCCTAGATCTGGGCCTGCTGCGCATGCAAGAATCTAGCAGCTTGGGCGCTCTAGTAAAATTTTTCCCGGTAGCATCTAGCTGCTTGCTGCGATTGCTTGTTACACAGCCAACAGCCACGTTTCTGTAGCCAGAGGTGGGAGAAGGTACTACTCAACTGCGCATGCACATGATCCCGCTCGTAACTGCTAAAACAAATCTAATGTAAACAGTTGTGACGTCACGTTCATCGGAGGCAATGTGTTGTTGCGGAACATTGCATAGTCTTCCTAAAGCCTTTGACACCTTTTGCTGTTGGCAGACACTTGTAGGAGCACTGTGTTTTGTTGCTGTGTATGGCGCATTTCCTTTGCAATTTAAGTTTTATTTTCATTTTTTCCTCTCGTTCATGTTTTATTGTTGCAGTATTATTCTGAAATAGCGGTATGCAATAATATCCTTTGTTAGAGTATCGGTTCTTGCCAGTCAAAATTACAGAAATTTAACTGAAAACAAAAACAATGAAAACTTCCCGGAATTCTAAAAAATTCCCGGTTTTCTCCCAGATGAAAAAATTCCTGGGTTTTTCCCCGGATCTCCCGGTTGTCCCAGGTCGTATACACCCTGCCCTTCCTCTGTTTGTCCTAGTGCTTTGTCTCACCCTTCTGAAATCCCAAATTAAATCTGCTCATGGAGACAACTACCAAAGCTGCTTCTGCAAATGTAAGACAGCCCCAATATATAAAGGTATTGACCTTTGCAGCCAAAAGATAATCTGTGGATTTAAGATGACATAATTAAATAACAGGCATATTGTGATTTTGTGTGTGTGTGTGTGTGTGGGGGGGGGGGGGGGCGCACATTTCTTTTTGAAACTTCTTGTTGATATGGGTTGCTGAATGTGCAGTGAATCCTCTGAGTGGTGGTCTTTACTCACTCTATTGTTTGCATTCCGCCAAAAGACGATTCATTTTTGTTTTGAACATGCACAAATCTGTGCTTAATAGAAGGCCAGAAGAAAAACTAACTATGAGTTGGCTACGCATGTGAGAGTAGCTTTCATCATCCAACACAGAAGAGAGCTATGATGAACACCCTAATACACATAGCCAGGATTATTTCAGACAAGGAGCACCACAGCTTCGTGATTACCTATCCGATGGCAGTGATAGAAGCCAAGACACAATGCTGTTCAGACACATCAGGAGGACTAACACATAGTGGAGCTTCCAAATATAAGATCCGTGTTTTAACATACTTAACACTAGGAAGATTATAATTATTTTACACAAATTTGTTAATTAACCTGCATATGCCTTTGTTCTCAATTGTATTTCATTATTGTTCATCATTGGTGTAAATATGACTGTGTGAAATTTTTTTAAAATAACTTGTAAATATTTGTTCTGCATATGCAGATTAATTAACAAATTTCTGTAAAATAATTATAATCTTCCTACTGTTAAGTACGTTAAAACATGGGCCTTATATGTAAGAGCATTGTAACAAATGCTCGAAAGTAATGTGCTCCTAAAATAGCGTAAAACGGTCAATGACATACCTGGCATAATTTAATACTAAAAAATCATCCATAAAATAAGTTATAAAGCGCCTAGTGTATCCACAGATATGACTTGTTCTCAATCAAAATCACAAGTGTCACCAATATATCCAATGTATAATGCTACCATTTTAGATACTTGAAAATTGCCTACAGCCGAAATTGCACAACTGTATATGAAATAAAGAGAATGGTAGCTGAAGGTATCATGAAATCTTTCAAAAAAATTCATCACAGCTGCAGACCCTGTCACCTTGAAAATTAAGGAAATGTTGCAACCTGTTAAAGATAATCTTGCTCTGAGAGTACCATGGATTTATAATTTTCCTTGTGAGTGACGGACTATTGCTGATCGCTGTGTGGGGAATCAGAATCATGTTAAATACAGGCATTTTGAAAAATCAGCAGTGGCAGTGCACAGCCACTTAAACACAAGATTTTGTTTAAGAGAGACACCATCTATGCACTTGAGAAGAAAGAACACAGTGGAAGACTTCCTGTCGTTTACCACCTGGTGCAAGTGGAGGCACTACAAGCGACACTGGATAGAGTGCGCAAACATAATCTACAGAAGTAGATGACACTGCCTGAGTACCTACCATTTCCAAGGTCTCATTAGGATGTGATCCAGCTGTCCAAATCTGGCTCTTGAATGATTCAACCACCAGCCCAATGGACACACCCAAGGGCCCTTACACACTATGTCAGGTGCTAATAATGTTGTCTCCGCAGGGTATGCAGCATCTCTGTACCCTTCTCAGTGATCACTCAATATCTGACACTATTTGCACCTCTTATACACCCTACCAAGTCTGTTAACAACACAAGCATGAAAAACATTAACACATCACCTGATCATGCCTCCTGTGTGCTTCACCTTTTTTTTTGTCACGCAGTGTATTCTGTACTGCTGCCATGTAACCCAGTGTTACATATTTCTTGATATACATGTTCATAAATTTTGTATCACATCGAGAACAGCAATTCATTCAACGTAAAATGGATTGTCAACTACCTATTTTTATAGTTGAAGAGTCTCAATATTACATTCCTTTTACAAGATTCCTGTCAACTAACTATTGCTACCAATAATTTCTCCAATTAGTAATTCAAAACATGGCTTCCTCCAATTACCTAAGAGGTTGGTAATTTACAATTTTCAATCTGTTGTCCTTTTACATAGCTGCCAAGTTGGTAGGAAAAAGATTATAGGATGAATTCATATGCATGTTTAAAACTAACTTCTAGTCGTAACAATTAAAATTTTCCATTGTTTCCTTATACCACTTCAAACTACCAGAATTGTTCAACAGCCCGCGATTTTGATTACTGTTGAACGATTCAGGTGCCTACAAAAAGGAAAAACTACCCAATAATGAAACAACAAAAAGTGAAGCATCAATTGGAGCCTATAATGAATGTCGAAGATTTGCTTACTAATTACGTGTATGCAAGAGAGTTATTCATGAGGTTATCAGTATACATGCAACAGCATGCCCTATCAATATGTTCCAAAATGCTGTGCATAAAAATGAGATTTTTCTGGGGCTCATACACCTTGTTACACTGGTGATAGAAAGGTAGAGTCGAGTGTTTGAGACAGGAGGATTGTCTTAGTGTAACTGTCCTGCAGTACAGGTTCAACTTTTGAATATTGCATGCTTCCCCCAGCTTCAGCAAATGGAGCAAATAAGTTGATTTCTTTTGCATTAGATGTGGCCTACAGTGCACGCAGCAGTGGGAAGGAATGAACGAGATAGCAGCAGTAAGTGAGAGCAATAGGAGAAAGTGACACAGAGGAGCCAGGACAGAACGAGGGAGACTGTAGCTATGAGACAGGGAACTGACCGAGAGACATAGAGAGACAATGACAGTGAGTTGGGTTTGATGAGAGAGAAAGAATGCAATTGAGAGTGGATGGGTACAGCTGACTTACCGTAATGGACTAGTGGGTGTGAGTTACAGTTATGGGAGCTTGTGGAAGTGAGAGGTGAGTGCAAATATCTTTGCACGCCAAAATTTTTGGGAAAATTTTTTAAAGATGTTGAGGACAGTAGATTGACGCAGAGTCTTTTAAACAGGAGCATATTCACTATTCACCATTGTCCAATAGGACAATTTTTCCACTGGTGTGAAGATGGACAACATATTTAATGCTCCGTTCTGCATATATATTCAATATTTTTGTATGCTATGGGCAGACATAGCAGTTCTCTCTCAGTGACTTGAGTGAACGTAGATAAGAATTTTCCTAACTGTTTATTCCACCTTCCAAACTCATTACGTAGAAAATAAACTCTGTTAATTAATCCATGTTACTGTTCAATACTTTTAAGCTGTTGTACAGTTATCAAAACAGATGTTGCAGAGATGGTGTACTGTAAGGCATTTAAAGGTCAGCAGTATGCCTTCACAATATGTGTACCGATTTTTTTATAAGAAACTAATTGAGGACAAATACGTGTACTGACAAAGAATATCTTCTTTGTAATTTGTGCACAATTAAGGTTGACTTCATTTGTAACATATTACATTTAATGATACTAGAATACAAAATAAATATATCTGCATTTTTCAATGGCGTGTATGTAACATTATAATTATGGTCCCACAGAAAATGTAAAAATAACATATTAAGTAGCAAGGTCATACAGTAAATGTGTCTGTATCCATTAAACAAAACTCACTATGAAGCAACACATGAATATCTCTCTCTCTCTCTCTCTCTCTTTCATTCATTCATTCACACACTCACATACATGCGCACAGGCAATAGGTGCCAACAAAAATATACATACATAAGTACACTGGTTAGCTTCCAATACAGTCTGCATAATTTCTGAAAAAAAGAAAATTGCAGGCTGTTTGTATTTTTCTGAGTTTGTTTTACTCGTGGGTCACCAGAGTATACAATACACTGTGAAAGTATAGCATATGAGTAATTCAATTTACTCATACTGTCTTATGAAATATACATTAATACATAAGTTCCATAGGAAGCATCTCTTATATACATTTACAAAATTAACATACTACAGCTATAACATGGTGACAAATGCACAGTGAAATGCAAAGGCAGTGTCTACGTTGCAGTAGCAGAAGCAGGTTGTACAGATGGTTGCGGAACTGAAGACGACACTGGCGTTGCCGTCGCTACCAAAGCTGCCGTCACAGCACTGTCTTCCGGCCTGCGTAACTTCTTAATGCGCTTCCATTCCCCTGTATTGTAATTCATCTGGAAGTGTGTCTCAATAGTCATTAACTGGAACGTGTCATCAGGCTGTTTGACCTTTTCTTGGCTTTCACTAAGTTTGATTGTAACTATGTTGCCAAGATGGGGACACGGATTATCTGAAACAAATTTAATGCAATTAATAATTTAATAATTTATATTCAGTAGCTGTAACAACAGCGGTTAAAATATCTATTTAGTTGTAATACACATTCTTACATTAAAATGAGGCAGCAAGATAAACCAAGCAGTTAGTGTTTACTAACAAACTCAGTAGGAGCATTCACTGCTACTGTGGAAATTACTAGTTTATGCCTCACTTCATTCAATATGCTACTCTTGGCAAAAAACATGGACACTTTTTGTAGGTTACGGGGATCTGGTGTGTGTGTGTGTGTGTGTGTGTGTGTGTGTGTGTGTGTGTGTGTGTGTACAGAGGAAATGGTATCTGAAAGGGAAACCAGTAATGCAAAGCCACTGCGACTTCAGAGAGCAGTGAAGCTCAACCAGAATCAATGTCAAGCCTGGTGGTCTAGCGATAAAGTGCATGCATGGATACTGAAAAGTCCTGGTCAGACAACAGAATTTTCCATCTGCCTTTGAACACTGCGTTCACTTCTCAATGATGCATCGATTCGGCAGAAGTGGCATGTGATTCACGTCCTACATTATATTATAGGCCCCCCTTTCCCCTCTTAGGTATCTGGGATAAGTTATGGGCATGCTAGTTGCTGAACCAACTGACCGATTTGCATTACGTCCTTAAGCCACAAAAAAGTATGATTACCAGAATCTACAAATCTGTACATATTTACGGAAGAAGAAGAAGAAGAAGAAGAAGAAGAAGAGGAGATTACAGTAGAACTTCTGAATAGAGGATATCTAGAAGAAAAATAAAAATTTCCACTTTCAAGCATGTGCTATTCAGAAAAGAAAAAAAAAATCCAGCATACAATACAGTAAACACAATGTACTGTAGACATAAAAATACTGTACAGCTGTAGAAGTACAACAGTGAAAAATTATCTTTATGTAAGTACAGTACTACATTAACAAGCCCCATGTAATTGTATATTATAGCATTAAAGTTTCTTTCAAGCATACTGGAAGGTTGGTTTGAAATAATCATGTATTTTTTTTGAACCTGAGGGTTAACAATGTGTGTTCCAACTGCTAGTGTTAAACTGAGTCCCTCTTCATCATATTTCACTAAAAGTAGTGTCTCAATTTTCTTACCTCTACAACTGTGTGCTTATTTGAAAGTAGAGAAAGGTACAATTCAGTTATGTCTTCATCCTGTTGTCGATTCTCAACATTGTCTCCAAATCCTTCCTGGTGGAGATCTCGCGTTAGTTCACTTACGCTAGTTAATGGACTTTCTCTAAACCGTACATCATCGATATCGGCATATCCCTCAGACCCACCACAGTCCTTTGCGTTCACATTTCTTGGGGTTGTTTCTTTGACACTGTTCTCAATCGCTGAGGCATAATCATTAAAAATGAATCCTGTCTTCTTGAAACAGTTGCTGACTGTAGAGAATGTTACGTGGTATAGGGCTTAAGAAATCCTCATAATTGCATCCAATACACTGATGGATTTTCTGAGTTCAGATCCAGATTCAGATTCAATACTGTACATTTGAGACAAAACACGCCATGACACTTTTTGCCAATAAAACACTTTGTAATTTTGAATAATCCTGTGATTAACTAGTTGGCAATGTGAAGTTTAATTTGGTGATAAAAAGATTATTTTCACATGTTTTAATGCAGATGTGCAATGGAAAGGGGCATTATATTCCTCCTATCAGACACCAGCAACTATTCAGTATTAATGTCCCCATCATGCAAGATTGTTTATTAGCAAGTGGGTACCATTAAAACATCTATGAATCTTCATGGCCTTACCATTGATTAGAGGCTTTTCAAATTCGTCTATCTTAGTAGCACAGAGGAGAACAGAGTCGTTCTTTTGAAATTTTGTCTTGTGAACAGTTTTTGTCTTTCGAGGCCATTGTTTTAGTGGGAAGAGTTCTCAAGGAAAGCCCAATCTTGTCACAGTTAAAAATATTCCTTTCTTCAAAATCCTAAGAAAGCCCTGTTACCATTTTTTGTCAATCTGACACTATGTTTTCATCCACTGAACTGGATTCACCACACACAGAAAAGACATGTTGTCTTTCCTAAATTTGTTAAGCCAACCTACAGATGCTTTAAAATCACGAATCTTAACTCCTTGGTGACTGCGAGTGCTTTCTCGCAAATCAGAGGTCAACTAAGTGATAAGTTATTACTGCGAGCATGGCATAACCATTCAAAAGTCATTCTGTTGACTTTTAGGTTTAGTGGATAGGGATACAATTGTTTACTAGTAAGGTTATCATTTCCAGTTCACTACTTTAGAATGCCCATTTTCTTTCTTAAAATGTCAATGATCTGTGTTTCTCGAGCAGAGAACCTTGCGGCCACATCTCTAACACTAAGCTTTTCCTTTTTGTAGGAATCAATGATCTCTATCTTTTCACTCACAATTACTAATTTCCGTTTTTGTGACATCTTAGCACTACAGTACAGTACACTTTAAGACAGAAAGAGTAGGCTCTTTAACTTATAAAATGTTCAGTATTATGAGAAGGAGAGCTGCTACTCACCATATAGCACAGATGCTGAGTCGCAGATAGGCACAACAAAAAGACTCTTACAATTATAGCTTTTGGCCGTTAAGGCCTTCGTTAACAATAGACAGACACATGCTCATGCAAACGCAACTCACACACACGACTGCAGTCTAGGCAACTGATCAGAGAGTGTGGTTTCAGTGCCTTAGGCTGCAGTCTCGCGCGCGTGTGCGTGCGTGTGTGTGTGTGTGTGTGTGTGTGTGTGTGTGTGTGTGTGTGTGTGTTGTTGGCGAAGACCTTAACAGCCGAAAATTATAACTGTGAGAGCCTTTTTGTTGTGCCTATCTGCGACTCAGCATCTGCGTAATACGGTGAGTAGCAACTTTCATTCACATAATATTGTTACATTTCATCCTGGATTTTCCATTATAAAATGTTCAAATGCATGATAATGATTCTTGCTATTTAATTTACAACCATCTTTCTTTCACATTGTCCATCATTTGGAAATTTTAACCATTGTTGGAGGTACATTTCAGAGTCCTTGTCCGCTATTCGGAAGAATTTTACCATGAGGCCAATTCTGCAGAATTCTTAAATGTCTGCTATTGGGAAGTGTTGTTAAGGGGAGTTTTATGGTATAAATTAAAGGCACTGCCATGTTTCTCTGTCTGTACATAATGGATAATCTCAGGGATTAAGGGATTTTGATATAGTTTTTACTAATAGTTAATATGAGTTACAAGAAAGATTTGTATATGTAGTTTATTATGACTAAGTGAGACAAGTCAGTCAGCATTACATGCAAAGCTGCAGCAGATTGCTTGGGGACATTCTCTCTCTCTAATCAGAAGTATCTGAACACCTAATAACAGAAATTAATATTGGCGGGGGGTTCACTCTTTGCATTTTTTGGCTTTAACTCTGCTAACGACACTTTCAGTGAATTGTCTGTATGTCTGGGCAGGAATAGCAGTCCATTCTTCAAGAACTGAAATCAGAGAAAGTAGTGATATTGGATGCTGGAGTCTGAAGTGTACATTCTAATTCATCCCAAAGCTGTTCCAGTAGTTCAGATTAGGTCTCTGAGCAGGCCAGACCATTTCAGAGATTTTATTGCCCACTGCTGTATAGGTGCACTGTCATGTTGTTTCCCAAATTTACCTTCCCCAAGGTCAGCTTCTGTCAGTCATAATGTTTTCATTTACAGAATGTGTGTCAGTATTTTGAAATGATTACTTTTAAGCTGATGGTAAGGTAAACACCTCAATCATACATCCTACGTATCAGATAGGAAAGTTTTGTCATGGTTTATTTTCTCAAGGATCTTAATAATTCCGATGAAAGGTTATCTACTCCAGGTGGCATGTCTCGACTTAAGGCAATTCAGGCATGTCTCGACTTAAGGCATTTCAGAGCTACATAAAAATCTTCCAGTGCCCTATCAAAGACTCCCTGCAATCCTGCAACCTACAATGCATCCTTCTTTTTCCATAATATTGCTTTCTAAGTTGGTTTCCTTTATAAAGCTCTTCCCTATATATCCCTTACAGTGTTCTCTTTTTTGTTCACGGCAAGCTTACCATCTGAGCTCTAGATATACATACTGTTGCTTCTCTTTACTCCAAAGGTTTCTTTGATCTATGAGACATTAGTATTTTCTATAATCAATCATGACCTAAAACTTTTTTTTACATGCCTGTGATCCCCTTTGTCTGCTTCACTTGCTGCATTTTTATATTTTCTCCTTTCATCAATTAAATTCAATATCTCATGTGTTAATGAAGGATTTCTACTCACGTGGGATTTTCCTTTGGCAATTTGATTTTATACTGCTTTCACTAATTTGACTTGCAAAGCTACCCAATCTTCTCCACCACCACTTTCTTTTCTGCCCGTTTCAGCCAGTTGTCGTGTAATGCTCACTCAAACTATTGACAATAGTTTCTTTTTCCCCAACTTATCCATATCGCATCTCCTCAAAATAGAGGAGATTCTGAGGAGATTTCTGCAATTTTTCAGTTTTGATCTACATTCTAGTAAATTATGGCCATAGATACCATCTACAATCTAGATTCTGAAACTTTTGTCTTAACAGTATACAATTATCCAAAACTTTTTCGTGTCTCCAGGTCTCTTCCACACAAAGACCCCTTTCTAATAATTCTTACATGATGCGAGAGCAGTGATTCAAATGCGCTCTATGCATTTTTCCATCTCTTACTTTTGATATTATCGAATTCCAGCTGAATTAGAGTAAGTGGGAACCACCCACTGTATCTATTCCATTCCCAACAATAAGTAATTTTTTTCCTTTATTTTATCTCTCTTCCTCAATAATACATATGTGATAAAAATTAAATAAAACAATTATTTAATATTTTAAGTTGAAATTCAAAGTTTTATCATTCCATATGTAATGTCTTCATTCCTGATGAAAACAATCTTTTAAGGGGACTTGTACGTGAATAACTGTCAAAAAATTGATTTTTTAATTTTTGTCTTAAAAATAAATAAATAAATAAATAAATCGAGGAATTTTATAGTGGCTGCAATCACCATGACGTCACCATGGCACACAGTCAACTCCGTTAAAAACAAAGTTTTGCTCTCATTTGTTTTGTTTTTATGACTTTTCAGTTCCTCAAGTTGGCTAACCTTTAAAAGCTTTACACTTGCTTATCTTTTGTTTGTACAGAGTGTTTAGTCATCGTTTGCTGTTGTTTTGGCAGCAATATTTTGGTTACAGCAAAGTAACTGTGTGCCTGAGTTCGTTATTTCACTTGAAAGCAATAGGAAGAATTAAGAAGTTCAGTGTTAAACAACGTAAATTTTATGGAAATCTGTTCATGAATACCTCTGCTAATACTGAAATACAACCTGATCCAACACTTGAATCAGCTTCGACTATTCCAAGAGCGTTGAAGCTAAAACTGAAATATTTTGACAATAGGCTAGACTGTATTAATGCTGATAATATAGAGACACCAACTATTGGTTCAGGTTGTGTTATTGTTGAACTCTCTGCTCTATCTGAACTAATAAATAAGGCTTTGCAATGTAAAGAATGTGGCAATAGTGGCCTGAAGGTAGTTGGGGAGATACATGCTAGAAGAGGTTGTGCATCAAAATTAAGAATTGTTCGTAATTTTTGTGATTTAAGCTTTGGAAATGCATCTGTCCCAGAGTATGGGCAGCTTTTTGATGCCCTCATCATAAATACAACTGGGTCATGCCACCAGCCAGTCATGCACGAAGTCTTCGACACTCTTGTCATCTTCAAATCGTCACCCTCCTAAGCTTCTGTAAGTCTGAATAAACGAAAATCGCAGGGTGATAAGTCCGGGCTCTCAGGAGGATGATGAAGTGTAGTCCAGTGCATTTCCTGTAGCTTGGAGACAGAGCTGCAGTATGGGGTCACACAATGTCGTGGAGGAGGATGACCTGTCGATTCGACTGGTCTTGTCTTTTACGGTGATGTGCAACTCTCGCCTTGTTCAAAACAGTTCGCAGTAGTAAGCAGCATTGATTGTGCGTTGCTCATACAAAAAATCAATCAGCAAAATGCCTCGCTGATAAAAAAAAACGGTTGAAAGATCCTTGCCAGCTGACAGTCAAGTCTTGGCTTTCACTGGTGCTGCCTCCCCTTTCCTCCGCCTCTCCTTACTGGCTTGTAAGTGGTGTGTAGTGGTGTAGTGGAGTGTAGTGGTGAACCCATGGTTCATCGCAGGTGACGATCCGACTCAAAAATGCATCACCTCCTTCCACGAACCTTGCTGTAAACCTCTGACAGACCTCCAAACATCTTAACTTCAGATTTTCGGTCAGCAGTTTAGGGACTCATCTGGAACACACTTCACGGAACTGTAGATCGTTTGTGATGATCTTTAGATCTTGACAGCTCCCATAACTGATTCCGAAATTTTGTGCAACTGCTGATACTCTCACCTGTCGATTGTTGTCAATATTGTCTTTAACTGCATGAATGTTTTTGTCTGTAATGCTGGTCTGAGGATAGTGATCATGTTGCTGATTTTCCACACGATCTTGTCCTTCCTTGAACTTTTTATGCCATGCAAACACACGTGTCCTTGACAATGTTGTATCACTGAACTGTGCTGTCAATCTTTGGCAAATTTCCGATGCTGTAACTCCTCCACGAGCACCTGTTGCTCAGACACTCTGAGTGTTACTGACAAAACGGCAGGATATATCTAACAGCATGCTCTCCTCACTTCTAATGGTCCTGCCTAAGCATAGCAGAAGCGTGGGGCCAGTCCTGCAAACTGTTAATGTTCAGGAACAAAAATCCCATTTATATTTGATTCTCCCTCGTATAACACAAATATTAAACTTGCTTATGCTACGAGGTGTATAGGCAAAGGGTACAGAAGTGCACAAATTTTCTGTGCTCTTACGGACTTACCCCCCTACAAGATCTGACAGGTACGATAAAATTATTCTAGGTATTTTAGAAGTAGCAAATGATTGTATGAAAAATGCTGTTCAGGGAAATGTAGACACGAACCACAGCAATATATGTAGGTCTGCAGCCCTGGATGCATCCTGCCAATGAAAAGGCCATAATTCCCTAAATGGTGTAATGACAGCTACCTCCTTGGACAACATTGATGTGGAATGTATTACCAAGTACTGTCATGGCTGTACTGGTGGAACTGAAAATCATATTTGTGACAGTCTTTTTGTTGTGCCTACCTGCAACTCAGCACCTCCGCTATATGGTGAGTAGCAACTTTTCTTTTCATAATATTATGAAAAATCACAAATGTTTGATTAATTTTAGTGGTTTTAGTGGAAGGATGGAATAAGGTTTTGTGAAGATATTTCACAGGTCAGTGGAGAAATATGGTGTGATGTATACATCTTACCTAGGAGATGGAGACTCAAAAGAGTACCAAAAAGTTTCTGAAACGAAATCTTATACTGAAAAAAAAAAAACACCCAGAAAAATTTAAGTACAAGATTGAGGAATTTGAAGAGAGAGAAATTAGCTGATGGTAAGTACGTTAGTGGAATGGTCGGCTTACAGATGAAGAAATAGACAGGTTGGAGTATTATTATGGACAAACCATAAACAAAGTAAAAATGACCTTGAGGGAATGAAACAGGCAGTAAGTGCTAGGTTTCAACAATTGTATATGAGAACGGATACCAAAAACTGTTCTAATAGGACTAAATACTTTGAACATCTGTGTTCTACATGTTGCTCTATGTTTCAAAGACAGTGCAGTGTCAAGACTCAATGTTACGGAACTGATGGGAATGCCTGGTGGATTAAATATGTGTAGAGCTCTAATAGCCACTGACCGAAGGAGACTCTTTGAAGCAGAAAAATCAGTGTTGGAAGTCACCAAAGAAGCAAGTGTGACAAAGAGAAGGGAGGGAGAACAACATAGGAAAAAAGATGAATACAGACCTGGGATGCATTACCGTATTTACTCGAATCTAAGCCGCACCTGAAAAATGAGACTCGAAATCAAGGCAAAAAATTTTCTCCAATCTAAGCTGCTCCTGAAATCTGAGACTTGAAATTCAAGGTGAGAGAAAAGTTTTAGACCGCCCCTCCAAATCGAAACAAAGTTGGTCCATTGGAACGTGAAACACTATTGAGGTCGAACAGCTGAAGATACAGCTACATTAGTTTGGTTCGAGTCGTAAGCTTAACAGTTAAGCTTTACCAAGTAGCCATTGCTGTGTGTCCGGCGCTCCGTCCGTATTTACTCGGGTACCCTTCCTTTTTCACGTGCTTCGTCTGGTTTGAATCCATTGCTTATTTTGCTTTGATCTCATAAGTGCTGTTCTCTTTGTTATAGGGGTTTACGTCACTCAAAGCTGAAACTGCATTATTGTACTGTGTCATGCATTGTTTGTCGCATTCTGATAATGAGTGTTTACGACCTGTCGCCGCTCGCGGCATGGCTTGCTTTTGTGCGCGCTACCACGGCTTACAATAAAAAAAGAGAGAGGAATTGTCTCGTAAGCGAAACAATGGCAAGAGACTGCTATTTGTTGTTACTTACACTGCTGCTTTCTTTCATAATGATCAACAAGAAACAGATAATAGACTGTGTATGATAGAAGATGTTCTGAACGAGAGTTTAGCAAAACATTTTCTCCGTTTGAAAATCTTTGCAGACACCTCATTAGTACATTAAATTCTGCACAGAAATTAGAGTCATTTAGATTTAAAAATCTAGTCAACTGCCGTGCTTCATTTCTGACTGTATCACTATTGAGCATAAGAATAATACGAATATAAACATGACATGATATGTATTTTCTTCCGTGTTCGCTGTTGTCTCACTCTAGTTTCATAATTTATTAGGCAGACAGGATTTAAATGAGATAGCAGCAAACAGGAAAGAATACATGGCATAATGTTTACATTCTTCTATCTTTTCTTTTAATTTATTTACTGACGCGTGACACAGAGGTTTTGGCGCAAGTATTTATCTTTGTGCCTGCAAAGCATACCTGTGGCGACACCTACCAACATTTTTCAGAACTTCCGCTTACTTTGCACTCGATTCTAAGCCGCAGGCGGTTTTTTGGATTACAAAAACCTGAAAAATAGTGCGGCTTAGATTCGAGTAAATACGGTAGTGCCATGGAAGTTTAATAGAAAAAGCTAGTTTTAATTTTAACTTGAATTTTCTGAAAGTTAAATTATTTCATGTTCTGCCACACTTTGGCCAAGAACGATTAAAGATAGAGTGCTGAAATTTTGTATACTGTCTTAAAACATGCTTAACTAAAAGGTAGAGTACTCTTGTGACTTAACATTGAAAACAAAATGCTTTATTCACGAGAAACCCTGAATTCATTTCTAAAATTTTTCATAATCATACTTAAAACTTTTTTGTACCACAATTTATGACAGCACCATCTTTTCAATAGTCTGCTTTAAAGATAACAGTTTGAAGAGTTTCAGCTCCGTACAGCCACACATGATTTTTGAGAGCACCACGAGTGAAGTCATCTTTTTGTTGTGTGTTACGAAAATGGAACAGTGGAATTTAGAGCAATGCTATGCCATAGAGCAATGTTATGCCATCAAGTTCCGAGTTAAACTGGACCTTCAAGAAGGTGAAACAGGCCTGCGTGGAACATCCTTTATCAAGAGCCCAAGTTTTTCGCTAGCACAAATCATTTTTGGAAGGCTGAGAACATGTTGCCCAGGGAGACATTCAACTTCAAGAACCGACAAAAATGTCGAATATGTGAATGCTCTCGTGAAATTGTTCCTCCAGGACAAACTGTCAACCAACTGTTTTACAAAGATGTTCTCATAAAGCTCAGGAAAAAAGGGAATCAAGTGAGACCCGACATTGCAGACAAGTGGATGCTGCATCATGACAACACCCATGTCACATGGCCACCTCGGAATGCATTACTGTTGTTCCACACCCCCACTGTTCACCTGATCTGAGTCCTTTCGACTTTTTTCTTTTCCCAAAAATTGAGAAATATCTTAAAAGAACATGACTTTGGGACTTTGGAGAACATTCAAAAGAATGTGACTGATATCAAAGGTCTGCCCAGTTGAAGCCTTTCGGCACTGCTACAAAGACTGGGAATGACGACTCCTCCAGTGTATAGCTTCTAAAGGGAACTACTTTCTAGAAGACACCTGCACGGCAGTCAGGTATTCTGATCACTAAATTAAGGGGGTGGCCACCTCAGTCAATCCATTTCTATTATATAGTTCTCTAGCTTACAATTAAGGTATCCAACAACCCACTTATGAGCTTTAGAATAACTGGAGAGACAGTAACGTATTTATGAGTAGCTTAGACAAAAACAGTGCTGATAACAGGCTGTTAGATAGTGGGAGATTAACACATGGTTTCTGTTTCATCTGACAGTACCACATTTAGCTGCACTGTAGTAGTGGGCCCCTGGTTAATACTTTCTGGTGTTGCAGTGATATTAGAGTGCTTTCTGAGCCGGAGCAAGTCTTTCCAGCTACATATTATTGCATACGGCTGAGTCTGCCTGAGCATGTGTGTTCACAAGGAAGTAACAGCCACATTTGACAAACAGTGCTGCGCTGGGACACCTCTTGTGTTGTGCTCATTGGGTCATTTTTGAATTGGACATGTTATGATGATGGGCCCCAGTTTTGCAGGTTATTTTACAATATGTTGTGGTTATGTATCACAAACTTTTTTACAATCTATGCACTGGTTTGTGCATCTTAGTCTAACGATTAATGCTGCCAATATACTGTAAGCTGGATAGTAACTACTTCTGCTTGCTTAATGATACAGAAAGATTACAGTGGTTCATCTGAGTTGGTGTTACAGATATTGGTAGTGCAAGTTTTGTTCAATATTGCTGAATTTTGTTGTTTTCTATTTGTGGCACCAAGCAAAATTATGGTCTATGGTTTGAACTGTTGTGACTAATGTAAAGCTTACCAAGTAAATGTAAAGCTTCTGGACGAGATTTAAAATATACTGTTGCTTAGAAAGCACTACTGTTAGTTTTTGCTCGTATATAATATACCGTTAGCCTGGGTCTAATGTATGCATGTTTCAGGAAATTGGCTGCATTTTGTTCAAAGGGATCTCGTGAAGTTGGTTTATGTTGTTATGAAGGACAATGCCAGTAGCCCCACTAGACGTTAAGAGAAGATCATCATACGTGGAATGTATGATGTGAAGGGTATTGGTTCTTCAAAAGATCAAATTACTGTCCAGACAACCTGTCATTTTCTGTACGCTTGTTATTGTTTTAAAACGTATGTTAAGATTCTACAGTAATTACATTCGAAAAATTGTTGTAAGCTGCAGAGATATTGTGGAAATTTTTCTTAGTTTTGACAAGATGTGCACTTTTAAAGATATTGGTCAGCATCTGTGCATTGCACTGTCGTAATATCCCAACCAGCCAAAGAAATGTGGCTAGGGTGCTTGGACTAACTGACGGCAGCATTAATCTGTAGACTAAGATGCACAAACCAGAGCATACATTGTAAAAATGCCAGTGATACGTAACTACAACTTACCATAAACCAGCCTCCAAACTCGGGTCCCATCATCATATTACCATCCAATTCAAAAACGACCCAACAAGCATTACATGACAGCTGCCCCAGAGCAGCACTTATTGTCAAATGTGGCTGCTACAGACTAAGCTGTATGTCATAATATGTAGCTGGAAAGACTTGCTCTTGCCCAGGAAACACTCCAACATCATTGCAACACCTGTAAATGTTAACCAGGAGCTCATTACCACAGTGCAGCTAAATGTGGTACAATTCGACAGTGTACAAAGACATGCTATTGCCTCACGAGCTAACAGCCAACTCTCGGCACCATTTCCATCTAAGCAATTTGTAAACACATTACTGTCTGTCAAACAAACGTCCACCTCTGCTCGCTGCCTGCCTGTAGCTTTTAATTGCTCAAATAACATGTGAAAGAGGTCACCTGATCCTGCGGTATCTTTGGCACAGCCACTGTTGACTGCATTAGTTCCAACCATCTGTCAACTTGTTTGCAAGTCCTATCCTCGGCTTGCTTCAACAGTTCAGCTATTACAGAGCTTTCCTTACATGCTTAGTAGTTTTTCAAGGCTGGTTGATTTTTTTGGTCAGTGGTCGAAAGTTTGGTTGCTTGATGTTATCTTGGTAGGTAAAGAATGTTTCAGGTGGTTCACAGTTAAGGAGTCCACTGTAACTAAGACGGAACCTTTGTTTTTCTTAACCATTTCTTCTTCTAATTATATACCAAGATTATGTTGTTTTACTGTTTGCATAAATGGACCTTGTATGGATTCAACAACATGGCCTACCATTTATTGACTACAAACTCTAAACACATTGTTCTACAATTTTTTGTAGCTCATTAGAACACAAATTTAAAATGTTATCATGCAAAATGCCTGGAGATGAAGCACTAATGTTCTGAAACAATTTTCCTAGTGATTCCAGAGCTTTCCGACTGGAATTTTTGCTTTTGCGAAACTTCTAAGTTTTGTCTGACATGGCCTTTGCTTGTTTTCTTCTTTTGGTTCTATTTTAAGGCTTAACAAACAATTTTTTCTGATGAGAAGCAGCAACATTTTCCCAACAGTGAACCGAGTGCTTCTCTGATTTAAATTGTTTCTCAACACTATTTTTCTTTTCCCAACCAATTCAATAATTACACAATATAAAGAACATTAATTTAGACCTTTAATGGTTATTTGTAGTCGTCCAACCCGAACTTGGTAACACTACAGATAGAACTGACAAGGCATTTAACCTAAAAATAGAACCAAAAAAACCTCAATTTGCATGTTACACGCACAATTTTGGCACAACTGCTATAGTGCACAGTGCAGATACTATAAATTGGCAGTCGGCTGTGAGTGTAAACAAACCACAATTATGAGTGCCAGAGGGGAGAGGAGCAGTGTGGGGAAATAAGCCCCACCACTCACTCACAGCGCAGCCATCCTACGTCTGTGTTCTGTGTTTCTACTAAAATAGAACTTAACACATGGTCACAGAGATCACCAATCACTTCTAGTGCTGGGAAGGTCATAATCGAACTCCATGATGAAACAAGACCACTCTCTTCACTTGTTTCAAAATAACAAAACAACAAGCAATGCACAACACAAAGCTTTTCCTAATGGCTAAGTTGGCACTGTCACAAACAACATAGTTCATACCCGATCTCTACTCGCTCCCTAAAATTGCTACTTTAAATGTGTCTGCATTATAGTAATTTTTGAACTCTGTCTAGCAGAGAAACGTTTGTTTCTTTGTTCTATGGCAAATTTTGCAGCATGTGTTCTTATTTTATACAGACCATTCAATCACCCACAACTGGTGTGGCACCAGGGCACTGTGATACATCGTTGCGTTAGTGCATTTCTTATTCCGAAAACCTGTCCTTGAGCACATTACCTTTCCAAATTCGGTTTCACCAGATGATGTGCAATACAAGTAACCAAAAATAGGTTAAATTTTTGATATTTATATGCAGAAAATAAAGCTATTTCTTACTATCTCTGATAAAATAATTCACCTGGATACAATCCACTATAAAAAAAAGTGCTTATTATACAATTTTGTATTCTGAGGCAGGTTAGCATTTATCGCAAAATTCAAAATTTTCAAGTCCCTAGTAACAAGTAACATGGTTTATTGTGGGAACATATACCCAGCATTTCGTCTATTTATGACAAACAAGACGGTGACTGACATACTTACATTATTAGTGGTATTTTCTCCACTGCATGTGTAAAGACTAACAGATGTGCACTTTGCAGTCTCCACACTTATCATTAGTATTCATAGTCATTGTAGTTTGCTGGGATTGATTTGCGCTACATTGTCCCCGGCACTGTAACTTCCACTCAGCTCATTCCCATGTTCTTTTCTTTCCCAAATTGTATTTATATCTGTTTCTTCTTTAAGTCTGAACTTAAATGTTACACCCATGTTATTCAACTGGTCTATTTGTAATCGACTCCTTCATTTAACTCATACCCCTAAGCAACACTTATGTTTTTATGAACATCTGTGAAAACCAAATAAAATTTCTGTTCATACTTAAACTGTCTCAGCTGGTCTTTGTGCTGTTACACAAATAAACTTTTAAGTCTTCTCCTTGTAATGCAGTACCAAAATACAAAATACAGCAGGAACAACTATAATAACAAGCCACAAAGCCTTTTAGTGTTGAGAGCTTGTAAATGAAATGATAGAGGCTTTTCAAACTATCCAATGAAAGACAACTGAGATATATGTGCCAAAGATGCTGAACTGTTTCATCAGGATACCCTGATTATCGAATGATGGTCTGTGGGAAAGCAGAGTACTGTCACCTCAGTGTACAAAACCTGCACTGATAATCTTCTTTCATCAGTCACAAGACCAGTCATACTACAGAATACTGTTTGCATATCTAGATGTTCTTATGTCATATGGCTGCACTGATAATTTTTACACTATGACTCCAATTTAAAAAATTCTAGGATCCATTACCAAGTAAATTTAAATCTTTTCATCACAATTCATTCTTGATTAACTAGATTGTTGAATTATAACAGGCAAGTATCACACTTCGCCAATGCAACAAAAAAGCCATTTTTACTGTTCTACAGCAAATGATATGCACTTAATCAGTAATTCCTTGGTGGAATCAAAAATTTCTTTCTTTCTCATCTGATTGTATCAGCTTGCGCACATATCTGTTTTACATTTATGATCACAATCTTTACTGTATTTGTATGGACCTGTTGCTGTTATTTTTTTTTACTTTTCTAGTGTTCTTTTCCCATCCTGTTACTCCTGGTGACACTTGGTTTTTCATTTTTATACTTCCTCCAATAACATATTTTAAAGACTGCAAATGAGCCGTGAAAGAGGAACAAGTAGACAGAAATAGCAAGGTGAAACACACTAAAAATAGGCAAAAATGGTAAAGTCTACACTTCTCTAATGCATACTTGCACTACACCGCCATAGTTAGGGCTCCGAGAAGTTAGTTTCTGACTGACAAAAACTTGCAACGAATACTTAATTTTAGCATTCTGGTTTACGTGAATTTGTACATAAAAGTTTCACAGCATTGTTACATCTGGCTGGAGAAAAAAAAAAGTACAAATCTAATCATAAACAAAATTACTTGAAGGACATGTTATTAACTAGATGTATTTAGAAAATGAACTTGCATATACTCACCTCTTGAACCTGCCATGAAACCAAGTATCAGAGCCTTCTCAGGTCGTGTCACTTTGTTAGCAGTACGGAACATTTCTTGGGCCTCTAACATCTGCTCCCTCTGTTTCAAACATAAAAGAAAAGTATTGTTAAGACAGTTTCAAACTAATACTACTGAAGCCATAGCTCCTCCATAGTTCCAGACGTGTGTGCTGTTTCTAACTGAACATTAATTATCTCCTTCCACTCTATCAACACTGATGATGGCAGCCCCTTCCAATAAATAATACCATATGGAAATATAAACTACTCTCCGCTGCTTAATGCATATTTTTTGTACAGTTCCACTAATTCTATTTGGACTTTTATTATTTACAGTTTCAAGAGTTCTTTATAATCAACGGGCCACACATCTTTTCAGAATAGCAGCAAAAAAGTAAAAATGGATAAAATTTACTGCCATCCACAACTTTGATAATGAAGGTGCCAAGATAGTGAACAACAAAAAAAGAAATTGGCATCTTACCGTCAACGAAAGCCCTTTTCTCTGCTGTCCAGGATTATTTGTACCAGCAGCTGCATTCACTGGCTGGAATCTGATCTGAGTAATAGGAGGTGCTGGCCGTATTTGGATAACTTGTTTTGTTATAGTTGCTGCAGGCACAGCAGTAGCTGCAATAGCAACAGGTTGAACAGCAACTCCAGTTACTGCAGTGGCTGCCACTGCTGCTGGCTGTACATTTGTAGCACTGAGTGTAGACTGCAAGAGGGATTGTGCCTGAGGTTGTGGTGTACTTGGATTCTGAAAAATAACTTAGAATTACTAACAGTGAAGATTACATAATTACATGTCATAAATGCATATCTCTACTTTTGTCGCTATTTTGCGAGTGGTGGGATTTATGAAGAAACTATACATTCAAAAGTGAAGGATTCTGTTTCTTTCTCAAAAGTATTTTGTGTCAACTAATGTCCTCATGAAATAAAGTTTCTGCTGACTGTTGCTTCCAGACAGACTAACGTTTTGCCTTTGTATAGGTTATGCTTCTTCCAGGATCAAAAATTCAACACAACAAATATTTTTAAGCAAGTGCTGTTGTGATATCATCTGCTCATTGTTTTTTATGGATGAAATTTTGTTGTTATACACCTACAGTAATTTTAGGTTTGCATTAGGGATTAACCTCTCTACGTAAAAAGCTTCAACATATACAGCATATCACTTATAATTATAAGAGCACTGATTATGTGCTTTTAATTGTGAAATGGAGGGAAAAAAAAAGAGTATTCATATAAAACATGAAATTTACACACTCCTTTTGGCTTTAAAAAAAAAAAAAAGAAAAAAAACCAAGGAAATTGGATAACTGCGTACCTGCAATGTTGTAGGCGAAGCTTGAGGAACGTAACTTGGTGTTGAAGTATTGGGGGAGTTTGCCAACAGAGACTGTCCTGCTGGTGAAGTTTCAGTAGACTGCGGAAGTGCACTTGCAGAAGAACTGGCTGAACTGGCTGGTGTTCCTGTAATATAAAGAGGTAAGAAATATATCTTTAAAAAAATTAACACAGTAAAATGTTAAGTCAAACTTACATAGAGGCTTTAACTACTGACACTAAAAATAAGCCTCAGAGAATATCAAGGCAACAATGTATAATGAAAGGGAGTGTACAATTACCGAAGCTGACTTTCATTGTGAGTTAAAGTAACAAAGTTACTGAGGTTGTCAAGAACAGGCTTTTTTTAACAAGCTGTCATAACTAAACTGACAAACTTACAAACGTAATCAGAAATAAGATTTTATCTTCAAGTAGATCAGTGAGGGTAAAGAATTGTAGCTAATAATATGCTCTTTACTGACTGCTTCACAAAAGTCTTCTTTGCAATCTGGGTATCCTGTAAATCTGCTACGGTTTGAGAGGAGCGACATAGAGGTAACAATAAAACTTCAGAATAACAGAATCAGAAACGAAAAGAACTGTCTAGGCAATGTACAGCAGTCATTAGGTTACAAGCCAAGTGCACTTTCAAATTTTTGAGAAAAAGTTAAAGAGAAGCATTAATCATTGAGTTACACTGTGTTTTATTTAACAAAGAACTTTTGCTCACTTTGTCATAATACCAAACTTTTTGTACAGTAGCCCAGGAAATGCAGTGAAACACTCCAAGGCTAAACAAAAAGAGTAATGGAACAGCTTACGGTTATAGTGCACCATCAACGGAAATGCAAATAAATGCAGCTTTACTAAACTCAATAATTCTGGCATTAGCCGATTAAACTGAAATATAAATATATTTCTATTCTGAAATGCAATTAGTCTAACCTGGTTCCCTTGGGATAGTTATAATAGTTGTGACTGTGTGCTGAGATGCAGGGGTAGCTGGGCTATATGATGGAGTAGCAGGGGCAGGAGTAGGTGTGGGAGGATTCATTGCAGTCAATCCAACAGCGTAGTCAGGTGTGCTTGGTGTTGTTCCACTTGTTGGGCTCTGTTGCTGCTGCTGTTGCTGTTGCTGTGACTGTTGCTGGAGGGCAGCTGCCGCTTCTGAAGCCTTCTTTGCATCTTCCATATCTGCAAAAATGTGCCACACAAGAGCAAACTTCAGTGTGCATAACAACAATATGACTACAATTTTAACGGTTGTAAGAATGGAACATTACAGCGGAAATATGTCTCTCAAAAATTAATTAAATGTAGCGACAGATACATGTAGAATATTATGAACAAATTCACCTGATTACACACAACTTTTCCATAAATTCCAACACAACTGAAAACACACACACACACACACACACACACACACACACACACACACACACACACACACACACACACAAAAATTGAAATCCGCCGTGCCCTTTTGAAGGAACCATCCCGGCATTTGCCGGAAGTGATTTAGGGAAATCACGGAAAACCTAAATCAGGATGGCCGGATGCGGGTTTGAACCATCGTCCTCCCAAATGCGAGCCTAGTGTGCTAACCACTGCGCCACCTCGCTCGGTTGAAATCTTGTGCTCCCTCCAAATGCTAGTATTGGGGTGTTCACCTCAGCTGCTCAATCTATGTACCTGTCTGTGATTTGGATCCAGCACCTGAAGAAAAATACTAGGTTTGTTGATGAAATACTGTGCAGCAAAATGAAACATCCTACTTGGCCGAACACTCAAAAAGCCAACTACAGTGGAACTACGATTTTACATTTTTCATTATTCTGTGCCACAAATTTGTAGCCCTTGTGAAACACCCATAAAATCAATCCTAAAAATTCTCTGATTTTACGTTTCTTCCTAGTAAGGTTTCCATATATTCTACATTCTTACTTGACATCTCGCTTGACTTCATCCCATTTTCTTTCTACTGACATTTGATGTGACTGAACAAGTGATAAGTGGCGCAAAAGACTGTTCGGACTACGGGTGGTGGGAGAGTTAATGGAATATTTTAGGCTGTTGCGGAGAGGGGAGATGTCAGAGAGGAAATGCTGACATACTCCATCATTGGCATTGCCAACACAACTAGAAATGTTTAGCTTCGCCAAGAAATTAGGATACAACTACTGATAAGTTGCAGCAGCAATGGAAAAACATGAGAGTCAATGTAGTGTTCCGGACCGAGCTGATACATGATGAAGTGGTCCAGCCCCCACCCTTTCTAGTGCCACTTACAACTCAGTTTCATCTTTTTGCATATATTTCCAACAGACTGCTTGTAGCAACAATCTTGGCTCTCAATCTTTTACATTCAAACACTCAGTTTCTTACGAATATACTCAGTTACGAAATGTTGGCCATTTCCAGCTAGTAAGCTCTTATTGATTGGCAGCTTGTTACGTCACCCAATAGCCAACGCAACCACCACACCACAATAACACACATAAAATAAGCTCACCACTTTGTTTAGCTCACTATGTAATAAGGTTACAGACCTTAGCCTATGAAACATTCAAAATTCTTAAAGTACTGGATCATAAAGTATAAACAGACACAATAGCTATCACTCAATGTCGGTGTGAGAATTTCTTTCTCCTCCTCCCAGGCAGCAATTTTATCAGTACTCTTAACGTCAACTGACATAACCAAATCACAAACCCATAAACAAGAAATAAATTTCAAAATTTTACATTATATGGTAGACCTATTACGGAAAAAAGTGAGTTTTGCCATAAGTAAAACTGTAGGGTAAGTAACCTTTGCTAATGATGTACGAGGTAATTGTGCCATTTCCCAGGAAACTACTGCCACAAATTATCTCTTAGAACACGCAGTTTTGAGACGTCTTTCATTTTCTGTTCACCTCGAAAATGGCAAACATTTAATTTACATGGTGAAATAAACTGAAAACTGTGTAATACAGTGAAAGCTACTGGATTACAACATCTCTGACATTTGTAGCATCTCAGATGTTTGTAACATCTTGGATGCTTGTTTTCCACCTGAAGCCAATAGCAGTATAGCATGGTGACATCATGCTAATGCAGGGACTTCTAGCATACAGAGTAATAAACAGAAAGCTTACTTAGCGGCTTGTTCTGTGTATAGCAAATGGAGTGACCATGGTTTCCATTAGGTTTAGTTTATATGACTATATCTCGTTTACCCTTCAATATCGTGCATTAAGCTTATTTATAGTTGTTCTACTCGAAACCTGTCGTCAGAATGCAGAATGTATGGTACGTCAATCGACTGCAGCCAACACAAGCTAGGCTACTCCATTTGCTATGTACGGCACCAGAATTAACAGGAACAGTTGTGGGATGGTTTTTTTTTTTTTTTGCAATCCTCAATTGTGTTTAATGCATTGTGCTGGCAGACAGATTGTTATAAATGTAACAGATTGCTAGGGCTGAGACAGAAAAACACTGAATCACAGCAGGCTGCACTTTATGTCATATTCACTGGAATCAGTAAGTACCGAAGGAAGACTTGTGTTTATATACATGCTTCCACGAAACCTGCTGTGTTCGAAGTGCAAACGGTGCACATGCTTGACTTTGACCATTCAGCACAATGAACAAAGTAAAGTTTACAAGCAATACATTAGAGATCACTGCACTCATGTCACTGGAGTTTGCTGCACTGCCATTGACTACAGAGAGAAATGCACCCCCACATGTAAGATTCGAATGCCTTTCACGGTACTTCATGGTTTTCAGTTTAATTCACCATATTACTCAATTTTTGCTGTTTTCTGGGTGACAACAAAGGAAAAATCTCTCAAAAATGTGTATCTTGACATACAATTTACAGTCATAGAATGTCAGAAATTAGCTCGATTACCTAGCATCCCGATAACAAATTCAATTTTTTGACATAAGTTTTTACTTGCTGTTACACATCTGTGTTTCATTAAAGAACTGATGAAATTCATTATCACAAATGACTATATACACATTTAATTTTGTTCACTTACGCAGATTTTACACACTATATTGGAGAGTATTACAATTTTCAATCATATACACTAATTACATACATTATTGCCCGTATTTTGGAGGGTTTTAACATTTCCCTCGGTTCTGCATTTTCCTCAGTTTTGCGTTTTTTAAGTCTGGGGCACATAAAAATATAAAATAGGATTTCATTGTAGTAACTAGAATAATGTTCACCATGAATCTCAAAACTTTAAATAAGAAAGAAAAATTCCTGGCCTTAAAACACTGCAGTTTCTTAGGAAAAACAGCAGTATTCTGAAAGTGGCTGAATATCTACAGCAAATAGTTTCTCAAATTTAAAGCAATGCTTTTTTAGTAAGGAAAGGGCAGAAGTAAAAACTGAACGCACGAGCAAGCAAAAATGTGTACACTTTTTATTTTACAGATGAAATACTCTCTGATTATCACTCAAGTAACAATCTACATCTACATCATTACTCTCCAATTCACAATTAAGTGCCTGACAGAGGATTCACCAAGCGACCTTCAAGCTATTTCTATGTCCATTTCACTCTTGAACAGTACAAGGAAAAAACAAACACTCAAATTTTGATGTGTGAGCTCTGGTTTCTCTTATTTTATTATGATGATAATTTATCTCTACATAAGTGGGTGCCGACAAAAAAATTTCGCATTCGGAGGAGAAAGTTGGTTATTGAAATTTCATGAGAAGATCCTGCCATAATGAAACATGCCTTTTTTTAAAATGATTGCTCCCCAAATTTGCTTATCATATCCA
This sequence comes from Schistocerca serialis cubense, assembly GCF_023864345.2. NCBI lineage: Eukaryota > Metazoa > Arthropoda > Insecta > Orthoptera > Acrididae > Schistocerca > Schistocerca serialis. Next base: position 396,658,263 of record NC_064641.1, on the reverse strand, counting down.
TTACTCTCTTTCCCCTATTTTGCAATAATAGAAAACAAGGTGCTGCTCTTTGAATTTTTTCGATTTTCTCCATCAATCCTATCTGATGCAGACCCCACATCACACAGATCTAACCCAGAAGAAAACAGGGAAGTGTAGTGTGGGCAATCTCTTTAGTAGACCTTCTGCCTTTTCTAAATGTTCTGTCAATAAAACAGTCTTTGGTTCACTTTCCCCCACAACATTATCTGCATGATCGTTCCACTTTCAGTTATTCGTAATTGTAATCCCAAAATATTTAGTTGAATTCACAGCTTCCAGATTGTGTGATTTATCATTTACCTGAAAACTAGCTGATTCATTTTAGTACTCATCCGGATGACTTCACTCTTTCACTCTTGTCTACATCATTTTGTAATTCTTAAGAAGACTGCTCAGACTGTCTCCCAAATTGTTTACGTCGATCAGGAACAGCATAGGGCCAATAACACTTCCTTGAAGAATGCAGATATTACTTGTGTTTTATTTGATGACTTCCGGTAAATTACTACGAATTGACCTTTCTGACAGTAAATCACAACTCCAGTTGCACAACTGAGACTATACTCCAAAGGCATGCAATTTAATTAGAAGTTGCTTGTGAGGAACAGTGCCAAAAGCCTTCCGGAAATATAAAAATATGGAATCAATCTGACATACCCTTGTCGATAGCTCTCATCACTTTGTGAGAATAAAGAGTTACTTGTGTTTCACAAGAACGGTATTTTATGAATTCATGTGGGCATGAATAAAATAATAGGAGTGCGGGTAAGCTACTACAAACAGCATAGTGAACGCATTATTGTGGCCAAGATAGACATGAAGCCCACACCTACTACAGTAGTACAAGTTTATATGCCAACTAGCTCTACAGATGATGAAGAAATTGATGAAATGTATGATGAGATAAAAGAAATTATTCAGGTAGTGAAGGGAGACGGAAATTTAATAGTCATGGGTGACAAATTCGACACTAGGAAAAGAAAGAGAAGGAAACGTAGTAGGTGAATAGGATTGGGGCTAAGAAATGCTAGAGGAAGCCGCCTGGTAGAATTTTGCACAGAGCATAACTTAATCATAGCTAACACTTGGTTCAACAATCATGAAAGTAGGTTGTATACATGGAAGAACCCTGGAGATACTAGAAGGTTTCAGATAGATTATATAATGGTAAGGCAGAGATTTAGGAAACAGATTTTAAATTGTAAGACATTTCCAGGGGCAGATGTGGACTCGTCTCAAAAATGAGAGTGACAGGAAGTGCAAAATGGCTAAGCAGGGATGGCTAGAGGACAAATGTAAGGATTTAGAGGCTTATCTCACGAGGGGCGATGTTCTTGAGAACAATATTATGGAAATGGAAGAGGATGAAGATGAAATGGGAGGTATGATACTGCCTGAAGAGTTTCACAGAGCACTGAAAGATCTAAGTCGAAACAAGGCCCCGGGAGTAGACAACATTCCCTTAGAACTACTGACAGCCTTGGGAGAGCCAGTCCTGACAAAACAGTACCATCATCTGGTGAGCAAGATGTATGAGACAGGCGAAATTCCCTCAGACTTCAAGAAGAATATAATAATTCCAATCCCAAAGAAAGCAGGTGTTGACAGATGTGAAAATTACCGAACTATCAGTTTAATAAGTCACAGCTGCAAAATACTAACACGAATTCTTTACAGACGAATGGAAAAACTGCTAGAAGCCAACCTCGGGGAAGATCTGTTTGGATTCCTTAGAAATGTTGGAACACGTGAGGCAATACTGACCCTACGACTTATCTTAGAAGAAAGATTAAGGAAAGGCAAACCTACGTTTCTAGCATTTGTAGACTTAGAGAAAGCTTTTGACAATGTTGACTGGAATAGTCTTTTTCAAATTCTGAAGGTGGCAGGGGTAAAATACAGGGAGCAAAAGGCTATTTACAATTTGTACAGAAACCAGATGGCAGTTATAAGGGTCGAGGCGTATGAAAGGGAAGCAGTGGTTGAGAAGAGAGTGAGACAGGGTTGTAGCCTCTACCTGATGATATTCGATCTGTATACTGAGCAAGCAGTAAAGGAAACAAAAGAAAAGTTCGGAGTAGGTATTAAAATCCATGGAGAAGAAACAAAACTTTGAGGTTCGCCGATGACATTTTAATTCTGTCAGAGACAGCAAAGGACTTGGAGGAACAGTTGAACGGAATGGACAGTGTCTTGAAAGGAGGGTATAAGATGAACATCAACAAAAGCAAAACAAGGATAATGGAATGTAGTCGAATTAAGTCGGGTGATGCTGAGAGAATTAGATTAGGAAATGAAACACTTAAAGTAGTAAAGGAGTTTTGCTATTTGGGGAGCAAAATAACTGATGATGGTCAAAGTAGAGAGGATATAAAATGTAGACTGGCAATGGAAAGGAAAGCGTTTCTGAAGAAGAGGAACCTGTTAACATCGAGTATAGATTTAAGTGTCATCAAGTCATTTCTGACAGTATTTGTATGGAGTGTAGTCATGTATGGAAGTGAAACATGGACAATAAATAGTTTAGACAAGAAGAGAATAGAAGCTTCCGAAATGTGGTGCTACAGAAGAATGCTGAAGATCAGATGGGTAGATCACATAACTGATGAGGAGGTATTGAGCAGAATTGGGGAGAAGAGGAGTTTGTGGCACAACTTGACTCAAAGAAGGGATCAGTTGGTAGGACATGTTCTGAGACATCAAGGGATCACCAATTTGGTACTGGAGGGCAGCGTGGAGGGTAAAAATCGTAGAGGGAGACCAAGAGATGAATACACTAAGCAGATTCAGAAGGATGTAGGCTGCAGTAGGTACTGGGAGATGAAGCTTGCACAGGATAGAGTAGCATGGAGAGCTGCATCAAACCAGTCTCAGGACTGAAGACCACAACAACAACAACAACAACAACAACGTGGGCTATTTGTCAAGAAATCTTTTTCTTTGAAGTTTTCCCACTCCTTAGGTATGGACCTTAAAACAAAGAGCGATTGTATCAGCGTACTCGGACAGGAACCTATCTGGTAAACAAAAACAATCTGGACCAAAGACATTGCCTTTATCTTTATTAAGTGATTCAAGTTACTTTGGTACACTGAGGATACCTATGCTTAAGTTACTCATGTGGGCAGCTATTCTTAATTTGAATTCTGGAATATTTACTTTGTCTTCTTTGGTGAAGGAATTTTGGAAAACCGTGTTTAGTAACTCTGCTTTAGTGACACTGTCATCGTCAGTAACATTACTATTGCTATCAAACTGTGAAGGTATTGATTAAATCTTGCTACTGGTTTACTGTACATACAATCAATATCACACAGACAAAAATGTTTCAACTAGTTTCCTGCTGCTTCAAGATGATGATACAACTCTGGTGACAACCAGACATGATTTTACAAGTGAAATTATCCACCAAAGCTTGCACTGTCATACCTTTTATCATATAAGCTACTGATCTTAATTTTTTTAATTGGATGGATAAAAAAAAATCTACTCACCAAGCGGTGGCAGAACACACACATAAAAGACTCTTGTGGTTGGCAAACTTTCGGAGCCATTGGCTCCTCCTTCAGGGAGAAGGGCTAAAGGGTGACTTTCCCAAAATCTACCCTTTTTCCTAGACCTCTCCAGTCCTTTTCCTTCACCTTCCTTCCTTCCTCTTTAACCTTTCTGCCTGAAGTAGCCACTGGCTCCGAAAGCCTGCCAATCACAACAGTCTTTTATGTGTGTGTTCTGCCGCCGCTCAGTGAGTAGATTTTTTATCTATCCAATTAAATAATTTTATCAATAACTGATTTTTTTTGTTGATCTTAACTTTATTATCATTATCTTCAGAAAGTTACGTTTGTTTACACAAGAATGTATAAGTTTTCTAAACATAACATCGGACTTTCTATACGACCATATGGTTATCAACTTACTTCATATAAGTCACAGAGCTGTTAGCATGTATTGTTATTTTCCAGTTTTTGGAGGACTGTCTACCAAAAAATGTACTGAAGAAGTTATCTCACAGTTCAAGAAAAATCTCCTTCTAACATATAGTACCTTGCATTCGCTTTCGTTTCTTTGCCTGAGCGTATCCGAGAGGCTGTTCGTTTATGTCTAGAAGTTTTATTCCACCATCTTTGCGTCCAGCTGGTGTGCGAGGATGCTGAGGGCGAGACATAATAGGACTACTGAGTGATGGCGAACGGAAACCGCCAGATGGAATTCGACTTGGTATGCCTTTTAATGGTGCTGAAAAGTAAGACAATAGTAAATATCAATTCAGCTTCAGAACTGTTCTAATTATTTAATCAGATAACAAGAAATCTGCAGATACTTACTTGTGTCATTCAGTTTTCGAGGCATAACTCGCGACCGAACAGGCACAGTGGGCACAGTGTTTTTTTTAAGATTACTCGCTGCATCAGCAGACTTTTGTAAGAGCTCAGCACGCAGTGCAGCTGATTTTGGTTTCCTTTTCAAAGTAAAATGCTTAAGAGGCTGGGTCTGTAGCAGATAACACAACAAAGTAAGTAATGTAAATAGAATATATTATGGCAATAAGCATCAGTGCAAATAAATTAAATGTTTCTACATCATTCAGCAGACAATGATAAGATTACTTATAAAACTAAGCAAAGGCCTCATAGCATAGTCAATAAAAAAAAAAAAAACTCTGCTAGGAGCATCCACAGTACAGTAGAAGAGTTGACTTGAATATGCATATCCACTATAGAATCAGCATTCTTTTAGTCCTTCTAGACTGATCGCATTTCTTCACGCTAACATCACTGATGACACAGACAGTCTAGTCAATGAAGAAAAATTACAAGAAAAAATTTGTGTAGTCGCAAAATTTTTGTACAATCTCATGTTTTGTACAATGTGATGAACAACATACTAAGAATTGCAACCAATAGAGTACGGGCATGGTAGTGAGGATGGGGGAGGGGGGTGTCTGAATGTCTCTTCCCTTCCTCTCTCTCTTGAATATGTCAAAGACAATGGCTTATAGCGAAAATGTCTTCCAGCTCAAAATTAAACTACAATAAATTTCCTACAAAAAGTCCTATTAATGTTTTCTCTAGGTCTAACAGCTTCTGTGTTGCAAGGGAGTGAGATGGAAAAGTCTCGGATTATTATGTTTTAATGATATAAAATAAATTTTTATTGTTAAATGAAATGGGTTAAGAACAAATATTAAATGTGTATACCACATCTATGTGCAGCAGAATTATATTAAGGGATAAACTGTGTTCCCACGGAGTCACAGGGTGGAAGGTTGTTGGGATGGGGAATGGGGTGAAGGTAACTAGTGTGAGGGAAGGCATGTCGCTGGATTGAGGGCATGCATTTCACCCCGCCATAGGTTTGCAAACTGAAGAGTGAGATGGCGATTCCCCAACTCTCTCTACCATACAACATTACAGAAAGGAACTACAGAGAGTTTCACAAAATAATACCAACTCTTCCGCAGCCCACCTTATGAATCACTGGCTACACAGTGTGCTGACATGCCCAGGGATGTTTATTTTCCACAATGCGTGTTGACACAATATGGCATACAGTTATGAGTTATTTGTCTTGTTGTGGTCTTCAGTCCAAAGATTGGTTTGATGCAACTCTCCATGCAACTCTATCCTGTGCGAGCCTCGCCGCTCTTCACTTCTGAGTAACTACTGCAACCTACAACCTCCTGAATCTGGTTACTGTGTTCATCTCTTGGTCTCCCTCAACAATCCCCCCTCCCTTCCCCACACTTCCCTCCAATACTAAACCGGTGATTCCTTAATGTCTGGAGTGTGTTCTGTCAACTGATCACTTCTTTTGGTCAAGCTCTGCCACAACTTTGTTTCCCCAGTTTCGTTCTCGTTCAGTATGTCCTCACCAGTTACGTGATCTATTGACCTAATCTTATGCGTTACTATTAATACCTATGCAAAAGAAGGATATGGACAGAATCCATGCAAATCTCTGCACAATTTGTTCTACAATGTTCGAGACAACTGATTCTTAGTCATCCTGGAAACAGTGTGTATACGTGGGCAAGAAAAAAAAATTCCCAGATTTCCCGGTTAAATTATACAATTTTTCCCGGGTCAAAATACACTTTTTCCACACTATGTGACAATATACTTTCCCACAAAAGTGCAAAACTTATCAATCCTTTGAATGGTTAACGTTTTATACATCATCGGCGTAAAACTTCCGCCGCCACTTTAGAAAAAAAGTCTTGGAAATCTTTGACGGTGTGCAGCAACATGTATGTTGCATATTTTCATAACTGCACCAAATACAGCACGGTAGTTCCCAAAGCATTAAAATCGAGATTACGATGCCCTTTTGTAAGCTAGTCATAGCTCATGTCGCATCATCTCGCAAGCCAATATTCAGAGCATAGGACGCGTGATGTAGTCAGCCAATAGCAATATCACTGTTATGTAGCATGAGCACACAAATAAGCAAAGTCAATGGTTTGAATTAATATACATAGTGTAGCTACACGAAAAGCTAAGCCTTCACTTATAATGTTGTTCTCTAAGATTAATAAGCTACAAAAGAAGCTAAGCTTTCACATATAATATTGGTCTTTGTGTGTGTTACACTTCAAGATACATCATGCAAATGTGCCAGTAAAATTTAAAATAAGACATGAATATCTGGCCTTCTGAGCTCGAAATTCTTCTAAATGACCGGTCCTCACAATGATATGCCATAAACGAGAATCAAACGCTCTGTGATTTAAGAAATTCATCGCACATTCTCAAATGTAATGTAATTCATCTTGCGGGGAACATGAGTGAGTCAAGTTCAGTTGCGGAATGCAAGTTTTATTTCAGTCGACACCACATTGGGCAACGTGCATGCCGCGATGAGGATGAAATTATAATGAGAACAATGCAAACCCAGTCCACGAGAAAATCTCCAACCCAGACGGGAATCGAACCCAAGCCCACTGCATAGGAGGCACGCAAGTTACCACTCAGCTAAGCAGGCGGACTGCGTAAAATGAAATTTACTCTGAAAATAACGCTTTTCAAACCACCATTCGCAGTATTTTCCCAAGGCCTATTACACACAGGCTCGTTTCAGCGGGTGCCAGAAAGTGTCAGAAAACAGGCGTTACTGCACTTGCGCAGCTACGATAGAGTAGGAAGGCCGTATGTACATACGTATAAAGCATTAAGATATGTTACATTACGTCATAAAAGAAACAGGGCCTCAGAGGATACACTAAGAGCATCAGAAGTTCGTAAACCATACTAAAATGTATAATTTGGCTTGAAGTGCACATTCGTATATCCAGATACACAATGAAGTAGGCCCCAACCTATTATTACGCTTTCCAGTGTGGTTTTTGTGATGTACCTCACGTTCGGCTCTTTATTATGGCAAAATGCCATACGTGCTAGAAGATAAAAATGTGCACTTGAAATTCAGTGAACAGTTGAAACTAGCCTACACTGTGGAATGAAACGCTTGGTTTCGAATAAATTGGTTGCCTTAGTGGAAAAAATAAATAAAAGCCAAATTTCTCTAGCAAACCAACAAAAATCACTTCACTGTTCTGCAAGACAGTTATTGCCTGACTGCCAAAAACGTGAAAATGAAATAAAATCAGAAAACAAACTAATAATATATTTAAGCCTTCCGTAATTATGTGAATGTATTTTAATTCATTCGGTAACTCCAGGTAAAAGAAATCTGTTTTGTTTTCATCTGTCGTGGGAGCTGTACACGAAGAGGAAACAGCAAAATCTCTAAACGTAAACACGGGTCTCGTTGAGACTACCCTATTCCGCAGTACAACTAAGACTGTTTTGTGCATGCGCGAATCTGGCAACTTGGGTGTGCCAGAATAAATTCTTACGATTAACATCTGGCTTGAAGTAGCGAGAGAATAGGGTGTAGGTACTGCTCAAACAAACCTAATGTAAACAATTGTGACGTCACACTCATCAGGAGCAGTTTGTTGTTACAAAGTATTACGTAGCCTTCGTCCTAAGGCCTTCGACAAGTTTTGCTGTTGGCAGATGCTTTGTGTGCATGATGTTTTGTTGTTGAAATTAGAGCATTTCCTTTGCAACTGAAGTTTTATTCTGGAATTTTTCCTCTCGTTTATGTTTTATTGCTACAGTATTATTTTGCAGTAGTGGGCTACAATATTATTCTTTGTTAGAGTATGAGTCCTTACCAGTCAAATCTACAAAAAATTAATTGAAAATTAAAACCGTGAAAAATTCCCAGAATTCCACATAATGCCCGGGTTTTTTCCCGTTGTCCCAGGGTGTATACATCCTGTATAAGGCATGTGTAGTATTATTTTGGGAAATGCAACTTCCTCCACCATGAGCGCTGCTAGCCTTTAATTTTACAGACAAACTACACCTCCCTGGTATTTCCTGTTCAGTTTTTTCATGCGAGTAGACAAAATAACTTCACTGAGCTCACGTTCATATAGCAGTTTGGTTGGTTGGTTTTGGGGTTTGATGGGGGCTAAACATCGAGGTCATCAGTCCCCAGTTCCAAACAGACACAGTTGTAAAAGGCCTATACAATAAAAGTGTAACTTCTGCACCCGGAGGGATGGGACACCAAGGGGTACAGAGCTAAAATGAACATCGCAGTAACACAAAATAGAGGACACTTAAAAGGAGCAGAGCAAATAGTTGACTAGAGTAAAACAGACTACAGTGGTTGATGGATCAGGTAAAAGGTCAACCACTCAACGACAAACGAAGAACCTGCAGCTGGAAAAAGTTGATAGAGGTACTAACACAACTTGTTTCCATAAAAGACACTATTTTGATATCCACGTCACAATTAAAGGTCGCTGGAGTGGGTGTAGCCTGAGAAATCATGCGAGAGAGCCCACACTAGAGCGAGTGATAAAACCCAGCTGCACGGATAAAACGTAAAACTGAGTCGGCTATAGAGGCATTGCCACCGAGAATTAAAGGAAGTGCAGCTGGTAAATTAAAGGACTGGTGCAAGTGGGCTAAAAGGGGCCGTCCATCAGAAGATGGACCACTGTCAGCCCCGCATCACAGCGACACTTGGGTGGGTTCTCACGACGAAGGAGGTAGCTGTGGGTCATCCGCGTATGTCCAATTCAGAGACGGCAGAGAACAACTGAGTCCCTACGCGTGCCCCTCAAGGATGAGTTCCATACGGCCTTGGATGACTTGACCATGCGGAGCTTATTTGGCATGTTCAAGACAGACCATTCAGAGTTCCAGACATCGCGGACCTTGCGATGTAGGGCTGACTGGAGGTCTCTTTCCACGAGACCAAGCTCCAGGGGTGGCGAAGTGGTGGCCTGCTTGGCCAACCGATTGACATGTTTGTTTCCTGGAATGCCGATATGGCCCGGGGTCCACACAAACGTCACTGAACGACCATACTCGGCGAGAGCAAAAACAGCACCCTGAATACCGTGCACCAAAGGGTCCCGAGAAAAACACTGGTCGAGTGCTTACAATCCACTCAGAGAGTCACTGCATATGACAAATGACTCCCCAAGGCAGGAGGAAAGGTGAGCGAGTGCATGATAAAGAGCAACCAGCTCCACAGTGAAAACACTGCTCCCACAAGGCAGGGAATGCTGCTCAACGTAGTCGCCATGGATGAAAGCAAACCCAGTGTGTCCATCGACCACAGAACCATCAGTGTAGACTACATCTGAATCGCAAAACGAGGCAAGAAGAGCCAGGAATTGTTGACGAAGACTGGCAGGTGGAACGGAGGACTTTTGAGTCGCAGGACAAATCCAAGCAAAGCCGCAAGTGAGGGAGGGACCAAGGAGGGGTAGAAGAAGAGGTCCGGAACAATGGAGGAAGGGGAAACAACTCTAGTGATGAGAGAAGGGAACGGGACCGCGATCGGGGAAAAGGGAGCCTGCGGTTCGGATGGTTGGGTGAGGCATGGACGCGGGCAACGTATGACGCAAGCAACTATTGTCGCAGAAATCGTAGGGTGAGGGATTCCAGCTTCTACAAGAAGGCTAGTCACCGGACTAGTGCGGAAGGCACCTGTCACCAGTCTGACGCCACAATGGAGAATCGAGTCGAGGATATGCAACATTGAAGGTGCTGCCGAGTCGTACACCATGCTCCCGCAGTCGAGACGGGACTGGACTAAGGCATTATAGAGCTGTAGGAGGGTTGTTCGTACAGCCCCCCAAACGGTGTTGCTTGAGGCACCGAAGGATGTTGAGGTGCCACCAGCACCATTGTTTAAGCTCGAGAAAATGAGGTGTCCAAGTGAGCCGAGCATCAAACAGCATGCTAAGGAAGGGATGCGTCTCCTCAATACGAAGGAGTTCATCGGCAAGGTAGAGCTCTGGATGGAGGTGGACCGTTTGACAACGACAGAAATGCATCACTTGGGTCTCAGAGGCTGAGAACTGAAAACCATGGTTGGATGCCCAAAAATGTGCCTTACGGATAGCTCCCTGCAGCTGCCGTTCAGTGACACTGATGCCTGGGGAACTGTAATAAAGACAAAAGTCATTGGCATATAGAGAGGAACAGACCGATGAGCCCACCGCAGCCGCAAGACCATTAATCGCCACCAAAATGAGGGGAACACTGAGAACTGAGCCCTGCGGGACACTGTTCTCCTGAATATGAGCAGAGCTAAAATAAGTGCCAATTCTAACCTGAAAGGAACAATTCCGTAGAAAAATCGGAAGTGGACCCCGTAAGCCCCATTCGTGCAACGTAGCAAAGGATATGGTGGCACCAGGTGGTATCGTATACCTTCCGAAGACCAAAGAAAACAGCAATTAGATGTTCTCACCGAGTAAAAGCTGTACAAATAGCCGACTCTAGCGAGACTAAATTGATTGCTGAGCGGCCCTGATGGAAGCCCCCCTGCTGCTGGGCTAGCAGGCCCTGTGCTTTGCGGATCCACATGAGCCGCCGACTCACCATCCGTTCCAGGAGTTTGCACATAATGTTGGTAAGGCTGATAGGGCGATAGCTATCAACCACCAGTGGATCTGCACCAGGTTTCAGCACCGGGATGGTAACGCTACCCTGTCAACAAGTTGGGAAAACGCCCTCCGTCCAGATGCGGTTAAACAAAACGCGTAATGTACCTTGACAGTGTGCCAAGATATGGCGAAGAAACTGGTTGTGAATTCGGTCTGGACCTGGAGAGGTATCGGGGCAAGCTGTAAGGGCACTTTGGAACTCCCATTCACTAAACGGGGCGTTGTATTGTTCCCAACGATGCATGCGATACGACAGCTGCGTACCCTCAGCCTGCTCTTTAACTGTGCGGAATTCTGCGCTATAGCCTGCTGCCGCAGAAATACGAGCGAAGTACTCTGCCAGATGTTCGGCGATGGCGATTGGGTCAGTACAAAGTGTACCCCGAAGAGAAAGGCAAGGGACAGATGCATGAGGGCGAAAGCCAAAAATGTGCCAAACCTGCAACCACACCTGAGATGGGGAGGTGCGAGAACCTATGGTGGCAACGTATCGTTCCCAGCAGGCCTGTTTTCTCCGCCGGATTAACTGCTGAGCCCGGGCCGCAGCCGTTTAAAGGCAATCAGATTCACTAGGGAAGGATGACGCCAGTGTCATTGGAGGGCTCACCGGCGGTCCCGGATAGCTTCTGCAATCTCTGGTGTCCACCAAGGGACTGACTTACGCCTTAGGGTACTTGAAGAGCAGGGGACAGTTGCCTCGGCAGCAGAAACAATGGCCACAGTGACCTCGTCCACTGCCGAATCAATCGGAGCAATGGCCATAGTAGCTGAGCTGTAGGCTGCCCAATCAGCTCCACAAAGAGACAATCGTGGCAGCTGGTCAGGGGCTTGGGATTGAAGAAGTGAAACCAGATTAGGAAAGTGGTCGCTACCACACAGGTCGTCGTGGACCCTCCAACTGAGGTATGGAAGAAGACCTGGGCTACTAAGAGAGAGGTCAATGGCCGAATATGTGCCGTGAGTCAAGCTAAAATATGTGGGAGCACCAGTGTTAAGGACGCAAACATCCTGCTGTGCCAAGAGAGCCTCAACGTTCCTACCCTGGCCCGAGATCTGGGCCCCACCCCATAAAGGGTGGTGGGCATTAAAATCCCCCAAAAGGAGGAATGGCGGGGGGAGCTGGGCGAACAAGGCAGCTAGGTCGGCAAGAGGGACAACCTCATCTGGGGGAAGGTAGAGGGAACAGATGGTAAGTTCCATTCCTGCCCGGACTCTAACAGCCACAGCCTCAAGAGCTGTGTGAAGTGGCACTGGGGCACTAGGAACAGTGGCAAGAACATAAACACAGACACCGCCAGACACACTGTCGTATTCTACTATGTGGTTCTTATAGTAACCCCGGTAGCCACTGAGGGAGGGGTCCGCCGAACAGGAAACCAGATTTCCTGTAGGGCCACACAAGTGGCAAGGAAGCGACACAAAAGCTGTTTCAACTCAGCAAGGTACCGGAAATAACCATGGCAATTCCATTGAAGGATAATGGTATCCGACTGTGAAGACATGAAAGAACCTGGGGAGATAGGTCACGCCTTAGAAGCACTCGCTGCAACCGATTGCAAAGTAGCCTAATCAACTTCCATAGGAGCTGCGGGTCGAGCAACATCTAGCTCCTGAGGGGACGCTAAATGCTCCACATCATCTTCAGGTGCAGTAGTGAACTCCTTTTCTGTCTCTATGTCTTTCTCCTTTTGCTTTTTCTTCTTTTTGGTAGGGTCCCGTTTGTCCTTCGGTTTATAGGCTGGGTGGACTTTTCCAACCCAGGCTCAGGGACCGAGGAAGACCTGGAAGCCCTACGGCCCTTAGGCGGTGGCTTCTTCAGCCACAGGCTGACATCTGGAGGGGCAGTAACTATGGAAGGGAGGGCACCAAGCGATCCCCTCTGCACGAGGGGAGCCGGAGGAGGCGGGCACTTCTCCGGCTCAGAGGTGGGGGCTGAAGTCCCCAAAGAAGGAGGGGTTGTTACTCCCAATGTTGATAACATGGGAGCAACCTGGGGGACAGGAATAGACGGTCGGGCTGGAGGGCCCACAAAAAGCGGCTGGGCTTGGGGGCTCGTCGCCAGGGATGGGGACATCGAAGCTGCTGCAGCAAACGTCGATGAAATGCGCACAGGGTGAAGTTGGTCATACTTGCGTTTAGCCTCTGTGTAAGTGAGCCTGTTCAAAGTCTTACACTTCCGTTCTCTTTGATAAACTGCGCAGTCTGATGAGCAAGGTGAATGTTTCTGCTTGCAGTTGACACAAACGGGGGGGCGGCGAACACGGGACGTTGGGGTGGGAGGCACGTCCACAATCCCAACAGGTAGGGTTGGCGTCACATCTCCATGACATATGCCCAAACCTCCAGCACTTAAAGCAGCGCATGGGAGGAGGGACGTAAGGGTTAACATCACATCGACATATCACCACCTTGACCTTCTCGGGCAGGGTGTCTCCCTCGAAAGCCAAGATGAAGGCGCCAGTGGCGACCCTACTATCTTTAGGTCCCCTGAAAACACGTTGAACAAAGTGGACACCGCGGCGTTCCAGATTTGCACGGAGCTCGTCGTCAAACTGCAACAACAGGTCATGATGAAAAATAAGTCCCTGAACCATATTGAGGCTGCAACATCACCGAGCTTGTCACAAGCAAGCAATGCCCGTGACTGTGCTGGGGATGCTGTCTGTATGAGGACTGCTCCAGACCTCATTTTAGACAGGCCCTCAACTTCTCCAAACTTGTCCTCTAAATTTTCCACAAAAAACTGAGGCTTTGTGGTCAGAAATGAGTCCCATCTGTTCGGCTGCAAACCAGAAATCAAGGACAATATGTTGCACCAGGTAATTCAGACCGCCATTCCTCCCCTGGTGTGGACAGGGATGGGAACGATTTGGGGTCATACTGTAAAGCATTGAACTTTCCTGTCTTAGAGACTCGTGCTTGCACACTATTTGTATTTAGTTTCATGGTGGTCCCATGAGCAGCTAGGGGAAGGAATATCCACCCAGACAGAGCCCCGCTTGCCTGGGTAAGCCTAATACAACCGGGGGGTGGCAGGTTCCCCAGAGGTCGCCCTAGAAGCAACTGTTCTACCTCAACAGCCATGCGTCTCCTCAGTGCGCAGCACACCTTGAGATTGAGGTTTTTTTTATAGAGGTTTATACCATCCTCGCGACCCAGGCAGTTAAGCCAAGATCCCCGGGCTCTGTACCGTACAACGTTCCACTGTCGCGCCTTACGGTGGTTGTTGAAGCACGCTCAGAGCTTACGGTATTGAGGACTGGTGGCACTTCCCAGTTCCCAGCTCAGGGACCCCAGGGTCACCAAGCCCGTACCCAGCAACTAAATGCTGAGCTCCCTGAGGGGCATATAGCAGTTTATTTTTAGTTTAGTGAGTAGTTACACTGGTGTAAAAAAATTAAAGCAACAAAATGCTGTTTCATCGTCTTGTGTTTAATTCATGATATAATCATACAAACTGACAACAGATGTCTGTACGATAGTGTTCTGCGTGGAAGATGGTATTTCGGTCAACGGAAAACCACGCCAATGATGATGTCAGGGAATCTACCAAACATAGTAGTGTTTGTCGGGTACTCCCATATCTACAACTGCTGCGAACACAGTCAGAGATGGTGCAGTATTGCATAGAGAAGACACCTACCAGACACTGCGGTGGAGGGCCATAGGAAGAATGGAAGCTGGGCAGTCAAAAACTCATGTGGCCCGATGGCTCAATGTGAATCGTTCTGCTGTTTCTCAGATGTGGCCAGAGTTTATAGAGACCAAAACTGTATCACGGAGACTAGGGCAGGCTGACCAGGTGGGATATCTGAAAGAGAGGTTCATTACTTGGCTGTAAATGCACGGCAGTACTGCCTTAGTACTGTGTAGCAAATGGCAATGGACTGTGCAGTATCCACTGGACATGCTGTATTGAGGCAAATAGTGTAGAGAAGGCTTCGATAGAGTGGCCTTTATTGATGGAGACTGGCTGCATGTGTGCCTCTGATGTGGCTTCATAGAGGAAACGTCTAGAATGGAGTCACCAACATGCTACCTGGACAGTTGAAGAGTGGGCCAATGTTCTTTTCACAGATGAGTCCTGAAACGATCTGGAGAGTGATTCTCGAGGGATTCGCAGCTGAGGGTAATGTGGAACATGATTATGAAACTCTAACATTGTGAAGAGAGACTGATATCGAGGAGGATTGCTAATGGTGCAGGCAACGATTATGTTGACCACTCAAACACCTTTGTTTTAATGATTGCCACTCCAATTCACATATCATGTCTGTGGCGCTATCTCCCCTATTTCGCGATAATACAAAACGAGCTGCTCTTCTTTGAAATTTTTTGATGTCTTCCGTCAGTATCACCTAATGCGGATTCCACACAGCACAATAATACTCCAGAAAAGGGCGGACAAGCATGGTGTAAGCAGGGTCTCTTTAGTAGACCTGATGCACCTTCTAAGTGTTCTGCCAATGAATCGCAGTCTTTGGTTTGCTCTACCCCACAACATTATCTATGTGATCGTTCCAACTCTCTCTCTCTCTCTCTCTCTCTTTTTTTTTTTTTTTTCCCTAAGTACTTAGCTCAATATACAACCTTCAGATTAGTGTGACTTATCGCATAATCGAAATTTAGCGGATTTCTTTCAGTACTCATGTGAATAACTTCACATTTTTCTTTATTCAGGTCAATTGCTACTTTTCGCAATTTGTTTTGGTCATCTGATGACTTTACAAGACTATAAATGACAGCATCATCTGCAAACAACCTAAGAGGGCTACTCAGATTGTCTCATATGTCGTTAATATAAATCAGGAACATTACAGGGCATAACACTTCCTTAGGAAACGCCAGATATTGCTTCTGTTTTACTCGATGGCTTTCTGTCTACAAACTGTGACCTTTCTTACAGGAAATCATGAATCCAGTCGCACAACTGAGGCGACATTCCATAGCAGGCAGTTTGGTAAGAAGACGCTTGTGAGGAATGGTGTCAGAAGCCTTCTGGAAATCTAAAAATGTGGAATCAATTTGACACCCCCAGTCAGTAGCACTCCCTACTTCATGAGTATAAAGAGCTAGTTGTGTTTCACAAGAAAATTTTTTTCTGACTTTGTGCTGACTATGTGTCAATAAATTTTTTCCTTCAAGGTAATTCATAATGTTTGAACACAGTATATGGTCCAAAACCCTACTGCAAATTGACGTTGGTGATATAGGTCTGTAATTCAGCGGATTACTCCTATTTCCCTTTCTAGGTATTGGTGTGACTTGAGCAGTTTTTCAGTCTTTAGGTAAGGATCTTTCTGTGAGTGAGCGGTTGTATATACATGATGTGATCAAAAGTACCCGGACACCTCCAAACACATACGTTTTTCATATTAGGTGCATTGTGCTGCCACCTACTGCCAGATACTCCGTATCAGCAATGTCATTTCACATCGTGAATGAAGTGCTCTGCGGCATTCACGGACTTTGCATGAGGTAAGGTTCTTGGGTGTCACTTGTGTCATACGTCTGTATGCGAGATTTCCACACTCCTAAACATCCCTAGGTCTACTGTTTCCGATGTGATAGGGAAGTGGAAACATGAAAGGAAATGTACAGACCTTGTCTGTTGACTGACAGAGACCGCCGACAGTTGAAGAGGGTTGTAGTGTGTAATAGGCAGACATCTATCCAGACAATCACACAGGAATTCCAAACTGATATTGCAAGTACTATGACAGTTAGGCAGCAGAAGAGGAAACTTGGATTTCGTGGTCGAGCGGCTGCTCATAAGCCACACATCATGACTGTAAATGCTAAACAACGCTTCGCTTGGTGTAAGGAGTGTAAACATTGGACGACTGAACAGTGGAAAACTGTTGTGTGGGGGTGATGAATCATGGTACACAATATGGCGATCCAATGGCAGGGTGTGGGTATGGCGAATGCACGGTGAACGTCATCTGCCAGCGTGTGTAGTGCCAATAGTAAAATTAGGAGGCGGTGGTGATGTTATAGTGTGGTCATTCTTTTCATGAGGGGGCTTGCACCCCTTGTTGTTTTTCATGGCAATATCACAGCACAGGCCTACATTGATGTTTTAAGCACCTTCTTGCTTCCCACTGTTGAAGAGCAATTCGGGGATGGTGACTGCATCTTTCAACATGATCGAGCACCTGTTCATAATGCACAGCCTGTGGTGGGGTGGTTACACGACAATAACATCCCTGTAATGGACTGGCCTGCACAAAGTCCTGATCTGAATCCTACAGAACACCTCTGGGATGTTTTGGAATGCTGACTTCATGCCAGGCCTAACCGACCACCATCGATACCTCTCCTCAGTGCAGCACTCCATTAAGAATGGGCTGCCATTCCCCAAGAAGCCTTCCAGCACCTGATTGAATGTATGCCTGTGAGAGTGGAAGCTGTCATCAAGGCTAATGGTGAGCCAACACCATACTGAATTCCGGCATTACCGATGGAGGGCGCCATGAATATTTACGTCATTTTCAGCCAGGTGTCCGGATACTTTTCATCTCATAGTGTAATTTCTAAATAATGAGCTATTGTATCATCATACTCTCAAAGGAACCTGACTGGTACACAATTTGTGTCTGGAGGCCTTGCCTTTACTATTAAGTGATTTAAGCTGCTTTGCTACACCAAGGGTATGTACATGCATGTTTCTCATCTTGGCAGTTGTTCCTGACTTGAATTCTGGAATAATTACTTCATCTTCTTTGGTGAAGGAGTTTCAGAAAACTGTGTTTAATAATTCTGCTTCAGTGGCACTGTCATCATTGACTTCACCGTTGTTATTGCACAGTACAGGTACTGATTGCGTCTTGCCACTGATGTGTTTATGAATGACCAAAATCTCTGGATTTTCTGCCATGTTCGGAGACAGAGTTTATTTGTGGAAATTATTAAAAGCATCTTGTACTGAAGTACAAGCTATATCTCAAACTTCTGCAAAACTTTGGCAATCTTGGGGATTTTGCGTTCTTTTAAATTTGGCATGCTTTTTTTTTTTTTGTTTCTGCAACAGCAATTTAACATGTTTTTTATACTGTGGGGGATCAGTACCATCACTTAGTAATTTATGTGGTAGATATCTCTAAGTTGCTGTTGATACTATCTCTCTGAAATCATTCCACATCTTTTCTAAGCTTACATGATCAAATCAGAAGGAGCGGAGACACTCTCTTAAAAAGGAGTTAAGAGCATTTTTACTGGCTTTTTTAAATAGATGTACTTTGAGTTTCTTTTTGATGGTTGTGGGTGCTACGGTACTCAGCCTAGCAGCAACTGCCTTGTGGTCACTAATCCCTGTGTTCATCATCATACTCCCTGTTTGACCAGGATTATTTGTTGCTAAGAGGTCACATATGATTTTGCAACCATTTATGGCTTTGAGTGGGCTCATGAACTAATTGTTCAACTTCACTAAAAGGTAAACTACTTCCAACAGCAATAATTACTCCACAACCAACTGTATTTAATCTATCCTTTCTGAACACTGATAGGTCATTTGAAAAAATTTCAGCTGAACTTATTTCCGGCTTTAGCAAGCTTTCCATACCTATAGCTATTTGAGCTTCAGTGCTTTCTATTACAACTTGGAGCTCTGGTTCTTTTCCAACACAGCTACAACAATTTACAACTACAATACCAGTCGTTTCTACAACTACCTTACTGTGTTTTACCTGCCCCCATTTAAGACGGATGCCCTTTCTGTAGTTTCCTGAAACCCTCTAACCTAAAAAACTGCCAAGTCCCTTCCATTCAGCCCCCGCTACCCGTGTAGCACTTCCTGTGTGTAGTGGACTCCTGACCTATTAAGTGGACACCAGAAACCCACCAATGGTGGCCCAAGTCAAGGAATCTCCAGCATACAGAGTCACAGAACCGTCTGACCCTCTGATTCAGGCCATCCACTCAGCTCTATGCCAAAGGACCACAGTCGGTTCTATCGATGATGCTGCAGATGATGAGTTCCGCCTCAATCTTGCAAGCAAGACTGGCAGTATTTACCACTTCCGCTAGCCGCCTGAAACCAGAGATAATCTCCTCCGATCCAAAGCAGCACACATCATTGGTACAGACATGAGCCACCACCTGCAGTTGGCTGCAACGTGTACTCTTCATAGCATCCAGAAGCACCCTTTCCGCATCAGAAATGACTACCTCTGCTATGCACACAGTGTGTACAATTGCTTCCTTCCCCTCCTTGGCAGCCATATTCCTAAGAGGCCCCATTATGTGCCTAATTTAAAGATCACACTTAGGAAAAAATTTATGATTTGTTTACGAAAATATATAATTTTTTTGATGTAAATTTTAACAATTTTTATTTTCTGAATTTTAACTACTAGAGTAAATGCTGCGAAAGTAAACCTACATCATCATGGTACTATTTACGTTATGTGGTAAATAAGGTGTAGATTCAGAAGTTTCTGAGAGAAAGGGACATTTGTACTGAAGAATGTCATTTTGAGAAAATTGCAGTTTAAAGAAAAAATTTAATACACAGCCAAATGATATACACAAAATACGTTAAAATCCTCCTCGCTGGTAGTCCTCATCTCCTTCTTTATCTTCCTCATCCAATGCTGCCCTCCTTTTCTTGGATCTGGCTTCTTTTGACATATTGTTTGCTGCAATCTCTGCTTTCATGATCCGCAACTGGTCCAAGTTCATCACACTTTTAGTGGTGTTTCAATCTTTGTGAACTTCAAGGAACTCAAAAGCCTGTAGTCTTCTGGGTTAGCCATCATTAAAGTAAGAACACTGATCTTCCAACAAAAACATTTTTTGGTTCCTTGACCATACAACACTGTTAAACAGATCCATTGGCATTTGTGTGTTGCCTTTCAGACGTTTCTTCAACAGCTCTGGATGGCCGAGATCCCGAAACACGGGTTTCATGGCAAGCACTTGGAGCATTTTGTATAGTAATTTTGTGCGAGACAGTCTGCAATTTTCTTCCTATTTTGCCTTCAGATATTTACACCGATCAATGGAACACAGATTGTGGATTGGCTCAGCATCTGTGGACAGGGTGTGGAAATAAACTGCTCCATCAGCACTCTCCATACCATCTAAATTACCCCTGTTACTTCTAATAGCTATACCATAAATATTGTGCAACTGATCACTTTGTTTAACAGTCGGTTGACACCTTATACTTAAACAAATCTGTTAACTTACATGGTAAACTCCCTATCGCACTTCTCTCACATTTAGTGGTGAGACAGCCCAATGGATAGCCCATCAAAAACTGAACACGGAACACACATGAAAACAGGCAGAAGGCGTACTGAACTACCAAAAAAAGAAGTGAAATAGAACCAGTGAATGATCCAAGGTTAATATGTGCAACATTGACAGAATCAGAATAGCCATGGCATCTTGGTTATGCGATTTTGGTGTTGGACTGCTAAGGCGGAGATTTGTATTCAATCCTCTCTCATGCCCCATATTTTATTTTTATTTATTATTATTTTTTTTCACCACATTATGAACCGTCCGTCCAGTCATTGAGTGTCTGATCAGTGAATTCAAATATGTGTCTGTGTCATGGTGTAATGTCTGTTTGCGACGGCGAGATGTAACAAAGGGACCTTCAGATGTACGTAACTCCTATTTGTTCTACACAAGTACCACAGAATTCCTTTGTTGTAACATAGTTCACATCCATTTATTCGTTGTTTTCTTTTCTGTGAAAGGTATATATAGCATCTCACTTGCTCCCACTATTCATCATCACATTTAGTTGCGCCAGTGATATATTCTTAGCATATGATGTGCCGGTAATATATTCTTAGCATATGATTCATGTTTTATAACTAATGTATAGCATGACAATTGCCAATACTACAGAAGGAGAACAGACATGTCAATTACTGGATGGGTAGTTCACAATTTGTGGAAAAAAGTGGGCACCAGTGGGGTTTCACCACGGATCTCCCACATGGCAGTCTAACACCGTGAACACACAACTATGATGACATAGTTATTACAACAAGCTCGATGTTTTACGTCGTCAGCTTGGACCATTCACTGTTTCCGATTTGCTTCTTTTTTCATAGTTCAGTACACCTTCTTCCCGTTTCCATGCTTGATTTGTGTTCAGTTTCTGAAGGGCTATCCATTGGGTCACTTTAACACTAAATTTGGGGGGTGGGGGGGTTGCAATGGTGAGTTTCCCTTGTTAGTACATCCCAATTGCTGTTTTAGTCTATGCAATCTCATGCCCATCCTCTTCTGCATATGATTTATGCACTCTAGTTTTGTAATTAACAGGTCAGATGCAAAACAAAATTCTCAGAAAAGTCAGTGCCTGACTATTTTCAAATACTTATTTCAAATAGAAGAATTCGAAAATTTCAATAAAACAAACATCAGTTAAAGCATAAATATCAATAGTTTCATAATTTGCATAAAAGTAAAAATGTCAAATTTTGTCATTTTGGGTGGTACGACTCTCCTTAAAAATTAACATTAATTTTATACAATATATCAGTCCTAGATAATAAATGACTATGACCTTCTTATAGGAAGTTTAATGTTAAGCTTAACTTTGGCTCTGTCTCACCCATTTAGAGAGCCTGGAGTTGCAAATTACAAATATAGCCCAGAAAAGGGAGAAAAAAAGAAAGAAAAAGAAAAAACCCAGGATTGTTGGGTTTGTGGATTTTGGGGAGCATGTAGCAGGTGGGTGTGTGGGGTGTCATAAAGGTGAGGAGGAAAATGGAGTCACGAGATAGGTTCTGGGAAGGGCCTAAGGCTTTAAAGCAGGGATTGGAGGTTGTGTTGGACTTGTGGGGTAGGATCACTCTGGCAGACTTTATAGGTGGAGGAGCCAGATAACTGGTGGAAGTCTTCCGCCAGGTAGTCACTGTGATTCATGACAACAGTGGTACTACCTTTGTTCTATAGGTAGGATGATTAGGTCAGGATTAGTTTTGAGGTTGTGTATGGTTATTCTTTCTTCTGCTAAAAGGTTAGTGTTCTGAGGAAGGGACCTGGGGAAGGATAGTGAAGCTAAGTTGCAGGTAAGGTATTCCTTGAAGGTGACAGTGGATAGATAGTTAGGTGGGAGGGGAGATCATAAATGGATGGTGGTATGAACTGGGAGAGGCAGAGTTTAATGTTGAAATTAGGTTGGCTTTGGTGGGAGAGATTGGTGATGAAGGAGAGTTTCCACTGCAGGAATTGGGAGAAGGTGAGTAGGTCAGAAGTTCAGCATGGTTAAATTGGGTGTGGGGGCTAAAGGTGAGATCTTTGAAATTTCTATGGAGTTGAAAAATTTAGTGGAAAGATTAACAACAGTGTTACGGGAATGTTTGGGATCTGGATTTGGTAGTGTGTTGGTCGCTAGTTTTGGGGGATGTGGCAAGTTGAAAAGGTCAGCTAGGCAGGGTTTAGATGCTATGAGAGGTGGGCGAGGAAAAACAATGTGTATAGGATAGAGGTTGGATAGTGGTGCCCCGGGGAGGCATTAGAATGCCAGCAGGTTGGATAACTTATGGAGGTTGGTGTCTGGTATGCTCCTGGAGAGCAAGATTTCAGATTCTGCCAGCCTCTGGCTCTCACAAACCTTGTACTGCAAAAACACATCTCCATGGTACAGGCATCCCAGAAACAAGTCTGCTCCCTCTGCAAGATATTGCTACTGTGAAATCCTTGACATTGAATTCTGTGCTCTCAAGAGCCTGGGGGAGCATTCCAGACATCACCTCCAAAAGTTATCCAAGCTGGTGGCATCCTACTGCCTCCTTGGGGCACCACTATCCAACCCCTATCCTACCCACATTGTTCCTCCTCATCCATCCCTCACAGCACCTACATCCTGCCTAATCGACCTTTTCGACTTGCCACATCTCCAAAAACTCTCGTATGCCTGACACCCATAATCAAGATGGAATAGGATCAGAGCTTCACAAAGCTGTAGAAGTGCAGAGCGACTGCACCCCAAATTACGTCCAAAGCAGTGAAGAATATTAAGGTGTGACCAATACTTTCGCTTAGGTTGGTGAAGATGGAGAAGCAACATCAACTTGGCATCTAAAGACCAGCCTTAAAAAGCAATGAAACTCCACCATGTTGAGCAACTGATCATCAAAGTAGAGTTCTGGTTGGATAGTACACTGGCGATAGAAGTGCACGATATGCCTTGATAGCAGAAAACTGAAAACCATGGTTGAGAGCCCCGGGCTGTCCCTCTCATATGCCACCCATCACGTGATGTTCAGCCATACTCAGTTGAGGAGCAACAGTACAAGCAAAAATAGTCAGCACACAAGTGGGGTGTCACTGTGAACCCCAGAGCACACACTATTAGAGCCCTTTGGAGGCCTGTGCCCTTGTGTATGGATGGGTACCAGGGGAAGCACCAACCTGAGCCAGGAGAGTACAGTGTGATAAGAAGTTCTGGACAAAAATTGACAATGGGACCCTGAAGACCCCACTTCTGTAGGGTAACAAGGATGTAATGTGGCCTCGTGGTGGCATAAGCCCTTTGCAGGTAGAAGAATTTTGTCATTGGGTAAAAGTCATCCGGATAGCAACCTCCACACAGACCAAATTGTCAGCTGTAGAACAGACTTGGTGAAAACTGCCCTGGGATGGTGCAAAAAGACCCCGAGACTCAAGGTTCTAACACAGTCGCCGGCTCACCATACATTCAATAGGTGTATGAGCTTTTGTCTATGGATGCGATCTGGGTCTGGGGCCGTGCCATTGAAAAGGGCTCAGGCACTGAGAAATTTCCCCTCAGTAAACAGGGGGCAAGTAATAAAAGGTAAGTGAATATGCTCCACCTGCTGTCAGGTTAGAAAATGCAGGCTGGTAATTCTCAGACACAGAGGCTCAGGGCATAATGAAGAGCAAAATATTCTATGAGAGCATCTGGATCAGTGTAGACAGTGCCATTCAGGGCAATACCAGATACACCTGTGGGGGCACTGGTGTCCAAGAGGTGTTGAGCCTTTGCCAAAACCCAAGGTGTGTTACGACTTTGCACCACTTGTTAGCAGCAGACACAGTGGCTGCGCCAAAGACTGAGATGGTGTGGAGTTTTACAATTATTTCTTGAACTTTCTTTACAATTTCTCCCTCGTTGTCACTGCCCAGCCCTGCAGATCCCTCCGCCTGGCTGCTGCAGTGTAGATTCTCTGACAATGCGCGCAACGCGTGCCGCTGATCGCACTCGGGAGCCTCAGGCCACCAGTGCTCCGCTGAAGCCAGGATGCCCTGTGGTTGAGATGAACTCATCGCCGCTTGGCGCCCCAGTACGGGCACGTCCACGGAGCCGCGTCGCCCTGAGGTCAGCTGCCGACGCTTGCTGCACCGGCGGCGGGGAAGCCATCAGTCGCGATGTCCACGAGGTCCCGTCATGGACGGACCACGCGCCGTGGTGCCGGGTTGCCGTGAAGTCCGGGTGTCAGTCCCCGGCGGCGCGTGTGACCAAGACCTTGCTGCGGCCAGTCCTGCTGGAAGTTCTCGCTGTACTTAGTCAGCCATGGTGCCGACTGAACTCGGGCCGACATCCAGAGCTGAAGTTGACATCTGGCGGCGAACGGATGACTCCTGCGAGCTGGAACAGACTCCGGAATCGCCACCTACGAAGATTGAACATTCGGACACGGACTACGTCTGTCTTCAGATCCGAACTGCTTGCTAATGGCTTCTGTCTGTTGCTGCCTGCGCTCCACTATTTATATCCGGCAGTAGGACATTTTTTATCCTCAGTGGTAGCTTTTTGTTATTACTCCCACAGTATATTGCAGGGTAACTTAGCGTGCCGGCCTCACTTCCCCTTACTCAGCACTCTCCAGGCTTCGCTCGGTCTGTGTTGGTCGCCGGCGTGCCTCTGCCTTGCCATTCTCCACTGCGTGAAGTAACGCTTACTACATGTGGCCGCAACAGGTGGTTTACACAATGCATTTTATTAGGTGGCGGAACGGGGCACACAGCCTTTTCAAGGCAATGAGGTGCTCCATCGATGGATGTCACTTATGGTGATGAAGAGCTCATCTGCAAACTCTAATGGCCTTGGCGATATCGAAAAGTCCAACAATTACTGTCTTCCAGTGGGTGGGATCTTGAGGAATAGGGGATCACTTGGTTGTGGTCTGGACAGCTGCATCAATACCTCCCTGTGGTGGGGTCAGCATTGTTGAGATACCATCTGGTTGGATGCCCAGGTGAGTGATGTTGAGGGAGAGACAGGACAATCAGGAAGTGATCACAGGTCACCATGGACTGTCCAATGGATGGAGGAGAGAAAACAAGATCTGCAAATAGAAAGAATAGCAGCATAAGGCATAAGCCGTACACCACACTGAAGTGTGTGGGGGCACAGGTACTCAAGAGCAACGACTGAACTCTGTGAGCAAGTTTTCGATAATTTTGTCATGTCCAGTGGTTGTGGCTCCACCCCCCAAAGCATTATTGGCTTTGAAGTGACCCAAAATTAGGAAGGATGGGTGGGGGGAATCTGACAAATCAGTGCATACAACATTTACTGTGACACTTCATCAACAGGAGGGAGATACATATTACAAACAGCAAAATCCAGAGACTTTTTCACACAAACAGCCACAGCCTCCTAAAGACGTATCAAGTGGCACATGTTCACTGTTGACAGAGTTCAGAATGTGTGTGCAAACTCTGTCCAACACACTTCCATAGTCAGTGCAATTCTTAAAATAGCCTTGATAGCCCTAGAGGACAGGCACTGCATTGCTGGGAAGCATGTTCTCTAGAAGGCAATGGAGAAAGATGAAACACGTAAGAAATGAAGCTCACCCAGGTGGTGAAACGGCTGCTGTAATTCCAATGGAGAATCATGCTATTGGTATCCTGTTGGGGTATGAAGAAACAAAGGAAGCATGTCATGCCCCAAGGGTCACCTGTTGTCACCATTTGCAGGATATGGCATCAATACACATTAGTTCTGAATCTGTGTGTGTGTGTGTGTGTGTGTGTGGCGGGGGGGATCTGGTGCCATAGGCGCCACCAGGAACTCTGCCTCACATACAGAGTCAGAACCAGTGGGGTCTGCAAAGTCGTATGACCAGCAGCCTTTGACTTCTTCAGCCAATTGCTGATATCTTGTAGCATCAGCAGAAACCTGGGTGTCCTGAAAGACCCCTTCCTGGTGAGGGATGCCACAGCAGAGTGCGGCTTCACCAGTTGGGGTCTGGCGTCCCCGACAGGAGGGGGGAGTCGATGCCTCCAAAATGGGTGTGGGGGAAGCAGTAGGATGGGGACCTCAACTATTAGAGGAACAGGTGTAGTCAACCGGCCCTGAGGGCCCGATGTAGAAGGCACAAAAGACAAGGGTTCTATTGCTAGAGCGGATGATGTCGTCATGTCATCATTATACATGAAGGATGCTATCAATTATGTGTCTTCGTGATCTTTTGATAAGTCAGTTGGTCATAAGCTTTGTATTCTTGCACACAGCTGATAAAGATGGGGGAGGGGTCAGGCACAAAGAAAATTTGTGTGCAAAATCTGTCCAGTCTCTACAGACAGTGCTAAAGGTACAACGCGAAGACATGTGCCCAAACCTCATGCACTTTGAAGTACCACATGAGAGGGGGTACATACAGTTTCACATCACATCGGTACACCATAACCTTGACCTTTTCAGACTATGAGTTGCATTAAAAGGCCATGATGAAAACCCCAGTAACAATCCTATTTTCCCTTGACCCTACTGGCACAATGGACAAAATGCATACTGTCACTCCAAA
This sequence comes from Schistocerca serialis cubense, assembly GCF_023864345.2. Lineage (NCBI taxonomy): Eukaryota > Metazoa > Arthropoda > Insecta > Orthoptera > Acrididae > Schistocerca > Schistocerca serialis. Next base: position 396,631,509 of record NC_064641.1, on the reverse strand, counting down.
ATGGCATATAACTCATCATCAGTCCATTAGTCAGTAAAACGTGGTTGCAGTTGAAGCTCATACCTTGTACCATATTAAGACTGTTGTGGGGGGTGGTAGTTACAGGAACCTAGTTTGTCAAGGCGAGCAGCACTCATGATAGGGCAGGGGATGTCACTGAAATCAGAACTGAACCAATCATAGTTTTCAAGATTCCTGCTACTTCCCCTTTATGGCCATAAAGGAGTCCCCGTCAGCCCTAGAGAAAACCAAGTATGGAAAGGGAGGGGGGGGGGATTTCTATCCTTTTCTCTTAGCCCTACTTTCCTCCATTTGCATAGCCAGGAAGTAAGCATTTTGGTGTCATCTATCTCTGCATTGTAAGAACCTTCACCTTCAGAAGAGAGTAATGATGCTTGCAGCCACCAGCAGAAAAAAGCTTAATCCATGCCCTTTGTGAGTCATCCACCATGGTGCCACCCACTTGGGGGGGGGGGAGGGGGGGGAGGCTCTCTCCCCAAGGGTGCCACCAACCCCTACCAACAGCTACCAACAGCTACCTGGCCAGTGATCTCTTGCTCTGAGCCTCGGGGCCCCAGCCATTACAGGCACATACTCCATGGCATAGGTGGGAAATTTCCAGTTCAGGTAACAATAGTGTGATCTCTACCTGGTCACGGGGCTACCATAATGCATAACTTGACAAGCTACGACTGAGCCATACATTCATTCTTCTGAATGACTCACTGGTTGAACTAAAGCAGCAGTATAAAACTGGTTATGCAATATATGTATATCCTCAGATGGTATCTCCACCCTCTAGTGTAAGTGAAGACATCTCAAGAGTTTCATCAAGTTTAAAATAAGCATTATACATTTTCATTTAATTACATACTGAATAGCCCTACTTTCCTCCATTTGCATAGCCAGGAAGTAAGCATTTTGGTGTCATCTATCTCTGCATTGTAAGAACCTTCACCTTCAGAAGAGAGTAATGATGCTTGCAGCCACCAGCAGAAAAAAGCTTAATCCATGCCCTTTGTGAGTCATCCGGACCAAGACTCGAACTTGTAACTGATTAATATACTGCAGCATATTTAGTTGTGCCAGATGAAATTTATGTGCAATTAATCAAACTGATGTACTGTTGCACGCAAAGTTGAATGTGAAAGTTCCCTTACGATTATGTGAACAAGAAAGAACCCTTGTCAAATTTTTGCAACAGTTTGAAATCATTTTACTGGAAATATAAATGAAACAAGCGTATGGCATTGTTGGCCGGGAGGCCCCATGCGGGGGAGTTCGGCCGCTGTATTGCGGGAGGCCCCATGCGGGGCAGTTCGGCCGCTGTATTGCGGGAGGCCCCATGCGGGGCAGTTCGGCCGCCGTATTGCGGGAGGCCCCATGCGGGGCAGTTCGGCCGCCGTATTGCGGGAGGCCCCATGCGGGGCAGTTCGGCCGCCGTATTGCGGGAGGCCCCATGCGGGGCAGTTCGGCCGCCGTATTGCGGGAGGCCCCATGCGGGGCAGTTCGGCCGCCGTATTGCGGGAGGCCCCATGCGGGGCAGTTCGGCCGCCGTATTGCGGGAGGCCCCATGCGGGGCAGTTCGGCCGCCGTATTGCAAGTCCTTTTTAGTTGATGCCACTTCGGCAACTTGGGAGTCAATGAAGATGAAATGATGATGATGGACACACAACACCCAGTCATCTCGAGTCAGAGAAAATCCCTGACCCTGCCGGGAATCAAACCCAGGACCCCGTGCGCGGGAAGTGAGAACGCTACCGCAAGACCATGAGCTGTGGATCACTGGAAAGATTTGAGGATTTTACTGGAAAGGTTTTGATGATTTACATAAATTAAAAATCATTTGAATCTAGCTTTTACACACTAACTCAGCCCTTTATTTAGGGGGAAGGTAAGTATATTGTTCAGGAAATTATGATACCAACTAGGAGCCTCCAAGTAACACCCATGCACACAAACCTATTTACATTTCACATACTGGGACTTCAATTTCACATACCTCTAGCCACTAATGTAAACAGTGTGTAACTAAGTTTGCATCCTTCTGCACCACTGGGAGCAACAGTATGACTCCAGAATGAGATTTTCACTCTGCAGCAGAGCGTGCGCTGATATGAAACTTCCTGGCAGATTAAAACCGTGTGCCGGACCAAGACTCGAACTCGGGACCTTTGCCATTCGCGGGCAAGTGCTCTACCATCTGAGCTACCCAAGCACGGCTCACGCCCCGTCCTCACAGCTTTACTTCTGCCAGGATCTCATATCCTACCTTCCATGCTTTACAGAAGCTCTCCTGCGAACCTTGCAGAACTAGCACTCCTGAAAGAAAGGATATTGCAGAGATATGGCTTAACCACAGCCTGGGGGATGTTTCCAGAAGGAGATTTTCACTTTGCAGTGGAGTGTGCGCTGATAAGAGTTCGAGTCTCGGACCGGCACACAGTTTTAATCTGCCAGGAAGTTTTAACAATATGACTCGATGACCATGCTGCATTCAATTCTGAGTGGAAACAATTCATTGTTATGGTGCTGTTACATCATCATTGCTGACTGTACTCCTATCGCCTGCAATTACTGTTACTGTCAGGCATTTATTTGCTTTTTATTTAGTGCAAGTAAGTAGCTTTTGGTTCATTTTTTCATCCATATTTATGAATACTGCATTTGCTTAATGGTGAACTTTGTGCCTGGATCAAAATTTCGAAATAAGTTGCAGGGGAATGGGGAAAAATCACATGACTGTAAAATTCAATATGATGTACAATATCTGCAAGGATAATTTATTTTCTGAAACTATAATAATTAAAGAAACCCGAAGAAAATTAACACACGATGACAAGTATTTTTTGCAAAAACATACTTCCCACAAGTGATGGTATATCCTTAAAGATCACCAAGTCGTTAAACTGTTAAAAAATATTCTATCTTATACGCTTTCTGTTAATGGCACCTCAGCATTTACTGAAAGAGAATTATCGGTGATGACTGCAAATCAGCAGGAAGGGATGGAGGGAGGGAGAAAGAAAGGCAGAAAGCACTACATAAAATTTAAATAAAAAAATATTTTTTTATTCTTTAAACATAAATTTACAATGTAGCACAAGGTATTAAACTTCTTAACGTACTAAAAATTGATATTTAATGTCAAGAGCACAAGAAAGTTGTATTCACGTAAAAAAAAAAAAAAAAAAAAAAAAAAAAAAAAAAAAAAAAACACAAATTTTGAAAATATTACATTTATAGAAATAGATCTTTCCTACTTCTCCTTGAAATAAGGTATCTTATTTGTGTCTAAAGCTATTGGAAACTCAGTCATAGCTCACTTATGACTGAAATGGCTGAAAAACTATGCAAGTGAAATGAATCAAATCCAGAGTCTTAGTGAAACATTACTGTAATTGACATAGTTGATAGAGACTTGTCAGTCTGTTGTCTCCACTGAGTGAAACCATTCAAAATCTGGAGAGTGACTGAAAAACATTCATATAGCTGACATGGCCATGAAGAATAGTAGTTTCATTCAATTGAAAAAACTAAGTGAACGAAAAAACAAAAGACTCCAGAATATGTTGACATAACCAGACCCATCCACTACCCAAGACCCTGTCTCTCTCTCTCTCTCTCTCTCTCTCTCTCTCTCTCTCTCACACACACACACACACACACACACACACACACACACACACACACACAAAAAGAGGGAGGGGGAGGATGATAACAATAATAACAATTCCCCGATTTCCCCCAGGGTGAAAATACACTTTTTCCATTTTAAGTGACAGCATACTTTTCCTCAGAACAGTAAAACTAATCAATCCTTTGAATGGTTATGGTTTTATACACTGGTGTAGAATTTCCGGCTATTTAGAAAACTTAACTCAGTAAAAAAAAAGTTTTGGAAAGATCTTTGATGTGCAGCAACATGTAAGCTGCACATTTTCATATTACGAAAGTATAAATTTGGATTCCACCAAACCACTTGTTACTTCCCGAAGCATTGAAATCGAGATGCGTTTTTGTAATAGCTCATGTCACGTGATCTCGCCAGACGATGACAGCGGATATTCAGAGCATAGGTCATGTGATGTAATCAGCCAACAGCAGTATCACTGTTAAGTAGCGCGTATACACAAATTGGAAAAGTTAATATACATATACGTAGTGTTGCTACAAGAAAATAAAAGCTTTCACATATGTGTAGAATTAAACACTTTGTTTCAAATAAACTGACTGCCTCAGCGGAAAAGATTAATAAAAGCCAAATTTCTTTAGCAAACTGACAAAAATAACTTCATTGTTCTGCAAGGCGATTAATGCTTGACTGTCAGAAAGGTGGAAATAGAACAAAATCTGAAACAAATAACATATTTTAGCCTTCCGTAGTTATGTGAATGTATTTTACTTCACTTGATAGCTCCTGGCCAAAGAAATCCGTTTTGCTTTCATTTGACATGAGAGCAATAAACGAAAAGGAAACAGCAAAATAACTAAACGTAAAAACGGATCACGTGGACACCATCCACCTCCCCACTACAACACAGACTGCTGTGTGCATCAGCACCAGATCAACGATATTTCCGAACCGTCGCAATACTAGATAGTGGTGCCCACCACCCCTCGTACCTCCCTTGAGCGTTTGAGGAAGGATGCCAAAAACTAAAGAAAAAATCTCCTTATCAAAAACATGTCCATTTGTTGTTTCTTTCTGAAGAGTCTGACATATAAAACATATGTTTGAGGAAATGTAAAACTTGTTATTTGGTCTTAAGTGTGCCAAAGTTCAGTGCCACGCCTCTTGCGCAGCATTCTTATATCGCACGTCATTGTATTTCGCTCTGTGGAATTCAAACGTATAATATTTTGTAACGGACGCCATCGAACTATAATCAGGACAGTGGAAATTAGAATGTCCAGTGGTGTGTCTCCTGCTCCCAGTTTGGCATCCAGCACCCTCCCCCCCCCCTTTTTTTGGGAAGGGGGGGGGGGGAGCACTAGCAATTAATATTGGATGGGATTATTTGTAACCTGGAGAACAAGAGCTCTTCAGAAAATTTTTACTCTTTATTGCCCATTAGCTAATAACTTGCTTTTTCTTGTGTAACATAAAATTAAATATTATATATAAAAACAAAGATGAGGTGACTTACCGAACAAAAGCGCTGGCAGGTCGATAGACACACAAACAAACACAAACAAACATACACACAAAATTCAAGCTTTCGCAACAAACTGTTGCCTCATCAGGAAAGAGGGAAGGAGAGGGGAAGACGAAAGGAAGTGGGTTTTAAGGGAGAGGGCAAGGAGTCATTCCAATCCTGGGAGCGGAAAGACTTACCTTAGGGGGAAAAAAAGGACAGGTATACACTCGCACACACGCACATATCCATCCATGTGCGTGTGTGCGAGTGTATACCTGTCCTTTTTTTCCCCCTAAGGTAAGTCTTTCCGCTCCCAGGATTGGAATGACTCCTTACCCTCTCCCTTAAAACCCACTTCCTTTCGTCTTCCCCTCTCCTTCCCTCTTTCCTGATGAGGCAACAGTTTGTTGCGAAAGCTTGAATTTTGTGTGTATGTTTGTGTTTGTTTGTGTGTCTATCGACCTGCCAGCGCTTTTGTTCGGTAAGTCACCTCATCTTTGTTTTTATATATAATTTTTCCCACGTGGAATGTTTCCTTCCATTATATTGATAAAATTAAATATAGGATACATGAAACCAATAAACACAAATGACAATCAAGACAGTACACCTTTCTTCAATCCTTAAGTCCTAGCATTTTTTTCTCTGTCTAACCTTGCTACAGCTTTACATAGCATGCTTTCCTTTCTGCAAAAGAATCTATTACCTCATCAAACTTCTTCAAACATTTTGCTACATCAAAAATTGAAATGTTTTTGTCTACTACTGAAAAAGCTGTTAATACAAACAGTACCCAAAACTGATGTGGTTTCTCGATCTGATTATGTGTATTTTGTCATTGTCAGCTAGATAAAACAAAATAGGCCTGTCTAATATGGCAGCAGTTGTAAAACACAGAGAGAGTTCACGAACCTCTTGTCAACCTCTGTTCATGAGTCTGGGTATTTTGACATTGGCCTCTCAATATGTATATTCCTTATTGTCATTTCTTGTTACCAATATTAGTTTATTTCCAAGAATAAGCAGCTTTCACTCTGTTAATACTCGGCAGAAATCAAACCTCCATTTGGATCCGACTTCCATAACTCTTGTGCAAAAAGGTGTGCAGTATACTTCTGCATCCATTTTCAATAACCTGCCACTCGAATTCAAAAATCTTAGCAGTAATCCACGTGCTTTCAAATCGAAACTGAAGAGTTTCCTCATGGGTCACCCCTTCTATTCTGTCGAGGAGTTCCTTGAAAAATTAAGCCGATTCTTATTGTACTGCTGATAGCGTTTACTTAAACTTATGGACTGACTTTTTTTCAGGTTCATGAACATTTATTTTTATCTGTTATTACTTTTATGTTGTAAGTTAATGTACTGACATGTTCCATGACCTTCGAGATTTGCTCCTCAATTTGGTCCTACGGAACTTGACGTGTGAATAAAAAATAAATAAATAAACAAGACTGTTTTGGCACAAATGGTCACTTTTTCTGACGCGTCAGAATATAATTCACGAAGTACCAATATCAAATGCCTATTAGGCCTACTACAAGCAAAAAGCTTTATGTTTGGAAATTGTTTCACATTTCACTCATACGCTCCCAGCTTCTCAAGTATGAGATCGAAAAGTTGTAGTATGAAATTTTTATATAAATTTGGAATCGTCATATTCTTCCATAATTTGTCTGATGTCCCCATTTCTTCTCCTTCCTGATTCTAAAAAACAATCTTGTCATCACTAATTCTGTAACTATTCCTGCCAGCGTCAAAACTTATTCTCCGGATAACTTCACCAACCCTGCCACAATCAACAGCTTAGCTTTCCCACGTTTATTCTCCGATTAGGTATTATTATGTGTTCATACAATGCGTTTTCCACGCTACTCGCAGAATAGAACTTAGGCGGCTGCGGCCGGGGTCTGTACAACTGGTCATTAGTAATGTAGCTGCCTGGACAAAAATTTTCTATCAAAATTTCATTTTCTTCAATGCACAGAGAAGATTACTTATTATCTTTTTTACCTGTTATTCCCTGTTAGTCGTTTATTTCCACTCTGGTTGTCTGAATCTATGGATTTCGCTGGTAATTATAACAACGTTGATCATTCGCAAACCCAGTCAACTTCATAAGCAAACAGTGATTGGCATTCACCCGTTCGGCTTTATTCCGCTCAGCTCGTGTAGCCCCATCCCCTTCTGACTGCAGGGAAGTTTATTTCGAGATGCAACGGGGATTTCCCTGGCAGAGACATGACGTACACTATGCACGCATTCAAAAATAAACTTATGATTCATTCAGAAATAAACTAAGAATATGTTAAAAAATGTTCAACAACTAACAGGGATACATTTCAAAATCTATGAATAATCGATAGACCAATGTGCGCTGGATACTAGGCGCTTTGTGACAAGGTTTTTTTTTCCTCAAGCATTGGAATTTGGCGATTATTGAACGTGTCTGGTCCTCAAAGAGTTAAGTGTTAAATGGAAGTCAAACCCCCTGTGATTTAAAAAATTCAGTGCACATTCTCACACATAACATAATTAATATTGCGCAAAAGGAAATTTCCTTTGAAAATAATGCTTTTCAAAGAAGAATCCGCAGTATTTTCCCGCGACTTCTTAAGACATGAGTTCGTTTCAAAAGCTGCCAGAGAGCGACCAAAAAACAGGCGTTACCATGTGTAGGCAGCTACAATGATATAGGAAGTCAGTCTGTTCGTACACACGTAGCATTAAAAGATCTTACATGACGCCATAAAAGAAATATGACATCAGAGGATACTCCAAGAGCACAGGAATTTCGTAAACCATACTAAAATGCATAATTTAGCTTAAAGGACACATTCGTATGTCCAGCTTCACAATGAAGTAGGCCCCAACCTGATATTAAGCTTTTTCAATACTGTATTGTCTCATTTTGGTTCTTTATTATGGCATGATGCCATTCATGACAGAAGACAAAAATATGCACTTGAAATTCAGTGAACAGTTGGAACTAGCCAATAGTGTGGAATGAAACACTTTGTTTCTTATAAATTGACTGCACCTGTGGGAAAGGTTATTAAAAGCCACATTTATTTAACAAATCGACGAAAATAACTTCATTGTTGTGCAAGACATTAATGCTCGACTGTCAAAAATGTGGAAATAAAATAAAATCAGGAAACTAATAACATACTTCAGCCTTCCGTAGTTATGTGACTACTAGTTAGGTGCTACAGAAGAATGCTGAAGATAAGGTGGGTAGATCACGTAACTAATGAGGAGGTATTGAATAGGATTGGGGAGAAGAGAAGTTTGTGGCACAACTTGACTAGAAGAAGGGATCAGTTGGTAGGACATGTTTTGAGGCATCAAGGGATCACAAATTTAGCATTGGAGGGCAGCGTGGAGGGTAAAAATCGTAGAGGGAGACCAAGAGATCAATACACTAAGCAGATTCAGAAGGATGTAGGTTGCAATAGGTACTGGGAGATGAAGAAGCTTGCACAGGATAGAGTAGCATGGAGAGCTGCATCAAACCAGTCTCAGGACTGAAGACCACAACAACAACAGTTATGTGAATCTATTTTAATTCACTTGATAGCTCCCTGCCACAGAAATTTGTTTTGTTTTCATTTGGCGTGTGAACTGTAAACGAAGAGGAAACAGCGAAGACACTTAACATAAAATAGGTCACTATTCCTCTCCCCACTACAACCCAGACTGCCCTGTGCATGTGCGAATCTGGCAGCTTGGGTACACCAGAAAAATTTTTCTGGGTAGCATAACTGCTTCTTGCTACTGCTGCAGCCACACTTCAAGCATTCAGAAGCGGGAAAAGGCATAGTTCATAGGCAACACAACTGCGCATGCACACGAGCCTGCTGGTAACTGCTCAAAATGAACTTGATGTATACATTTGTGATGTTGCACTCATCGGAAGCTGTTTGTTGTTATAGGGTATTCCACAGTCTTCGTCCTAAAGCCTTTAACACACTATTCTTTTGGCAGGCACTTACGTGTGCACTGTGTGGTGTTGTTTTAAATGGCACATCTCCTTTGCAACTTAAGTTTTATTTTGGTTTTATTCTCTCATTTACATTTTATTGCTGCAGAGGAGTGCTATGCTGGGAGTGAGACAGGGAAGAGAAGAGAAGCAGAGAAGGAGAAAGGACTATGGAGGTGTGGTGGGGGATAGTAGTTACATGTGAGAATGGGATGGGAGTAGGGAAGGGCAGACAGACAGAATGACAACATAGACTAGGAGGAGAAAATGCCAGTGAGAGGACTGAAGAAGGTGGTAGCTGATTTGTGGGACAGGTCTTGCATCTAGGTCATTTACAGCAGTACAAGCCAGGGCAATGGGTTGGGAACACACAAGAATATGATGTAGGGTGGGTGGTTACCAGAATAACGCTGTAGGAGGGGTGATGAGGGTATTTCTCATTTCAGGGCACAACAACAGGTAGTTGAGACACTGGTGCAGAATGTGATTCACTTACTCCAGGCCTGAGTGCTGCTGAGTCATGAATGCTACTGAGTCACAGGAGGGCACTCCTTTATGCCCGGTCAATGGGTATGTGAAAGAAATACATTAAAATTGCTACAACAAGAAGAAATGAAGATGATAAATGGGTATTCATTGGACAAATATATTATACTAGAACTGATATGTGATTACATTTTCACGCAATTTGGGTACATAGATCCTGAGAAATCAGTACCCAGAACAACCACCTCTAGCCGTAAAACGGCCTTGATACGACTGGGCATTGAATCAAACAGAGCTTGGATGGCGTGTACAAGTACAGCTGCCCATGCGGTTTCAACACGATACCACAGTTCATCAAGAGTAGTGACTGGCGTATTGTGACGAGCCAGTTGCTCGGCCACCATTGACCAGAAGTTTTCAATTGGTGAGAGATCTGGAGAATGTCCTGGCCAGGGCAGCAGCTGAACATTTTCTGTATCCAGAAAGGCCCGTACAGGACCTGCAACATGCAGTCGTGCATTATCCTGCTGAAATGTAGGGTTTCGCAGGGATCGAATGAAGGATAGAGTCATGGGTCGTAACATCTGAAATGTAACGTCCACTGTTCAAAGTGCCATCAATGCGAACGAGAGGTGACCGAGACGTGTAACCAATGGCACCCCATTCCATCACGCCACGTGATACGCCAGTATGGCAATGACGAATACACACTTCCAATGTGCGTTCACCGCAATGTTGCCAAACACAGATGCAACCATCATCATGGTGCTGTAAACAGAACCTGGATTCATCCGGCGGAAAAAAAAAAAAGACTTTCGCCTTTCGTGCACCCAGGTTCGCCGTTGAGTACACCATCACAGGTGCTCCTGTCTGTGATGCACGGTCAAGGGTAACCGCAGCCATGGTCTCCGAGCTGATAGACCATGCTGCTGCAAACACTGTCGAACTGTTCGTGCAGATGATTATTGTCTTGCAAACGAGTCATTTGTTGACACAGGGATCGAGACGAGTCATTGGATCTTGACCAACACGAGCAGCAATGTCGCAATACAATACACTGCAATCGCGATAGGCTACAATCTGACCTTTATCAAAATCGGAAACGTGATGGTAGGCATTTCTCCTCCTTACACGAGGCATCACAACAACGTTTCACCAGGCAACGCTGGTCAACTGCTGCACTGCAATCGCGATAGGCTACAATCTGACCGTTATCAAAATCGGAAACGTGATGGTACGCATTTCTCTTCCTTACACGAGGCATCACAACAACGTTTCACCAGGCAACGCTGGTCAACTGCTGTTTGTGTATGAGAAACCGGTTGGAAACTTTCCTCATGTCAGCACGTTGTAGGTGTCGCCACTGGTGCCAACCTTGTGTGAATGCTCTGAAGGTGCCAACCTTGTGTGAATGCTCTGAAAAGCTAATCATTTGCATATCACAGCAACTTCCACCTTTGTGGTGTAGCAAATTTAATGGCCAGTAGTGTAGGTGACTAGAAGACAAGGCACAAGAGATCTGTTTCTGGACAAAGTGTGGAGGGTAAAGTTGGTCTGTGAAGGCTCCAGAGAATGCTTGGCATATTTGGAGACAGGTGGCTGGTCACTGCAGATGCAACTACCGCGAGTTGCTGCATGGGCGGGAGTTCTGGATGTGGAATGCGTGGAAGCTGTTGAAATGGAGAAATTGTTGGTGGTTAGTAGGTTTGATGTGGACAGAGATACTGATGTAGCCATGTATCACATGGAGGTAGACATTGAGGAAGGTGGCTTGTTGGAATCAAGAGGAAAAACAAAGCGACAGAGAGCAGTTTCTAATTTTCTGGAGGAAAGTGGATAGGATGTTCTCAGTTCAGATCATGAACATATCAACGAATCAGAATCAGGTGGCGGGTTTAGGATTCTGGGTGGCTTGGAAGGATTCCTCTAGATGGCTCATGAATAGGATGGCATAGGATGTTGCCATGCACGCAGCCATAGCTGTACTCCAGATTTGTTTGTAGGTGATGCCTTTAAAGAAGATGTAATTTTGGCTGAAGATATTGTTGGGCACGGCAAGGAAGGAGGCTGTAAGTTTGAAGGTGGGCAGGCGTTGGAAAAGGTAGTGTTAAAAGGTAATATGGCAATAGGCAGCAGGGATACTGGTGTAGAGGGAGGTGGCATTGGCAGATAAGAGAGACAGGAACAGTGAAAAATCTGTAAAGGAAATGATCAGTGTCGTTTCTGTTGGAGAATAGGTTGTGGGTGAAAGGCTGAAGGTGTTGCCCAACAAAGGCAGAAATTCTCTCTGTGGAGATCAGTATCCAGTCACAAATGGGCATTGTACATTTTCTAAATCTGGTGGAAGATTGCACAATAGATTGGTTTAGTTCAAGTGTGGCTGCCTGTCTCGACACCACCTCTATGCCATGAGTAGTAATCTATTGTTAATTCATGTTGTTGTCATTCCATCCAGGATTTTCCATAGTTTAATCAAAAGGAGAGTCATTCGCAAGCTAGTTTCATATCAGCTTTTAACTCTTTAATGATAGTGAGTTCTCACAGAAAAACTCCCTTCACTCATGCTGTTCAGGCTACAGTAGATGAATCTGTCCAGAGACATAAGAGCAACTGCACGAATTTGAATAATTTGTAGCTCTACTTATGCAAATGGAACCACTATTAATTCAAATTACAAATAATATAATACACTATGTCCAATATGAAGGAATTACTGGATGAAATAATTACACATAGGCTCCTTTTGCCATTTTAGTCATCCAGATTCCCATTTCTAGCACAGTTTCTTCTGAAGTAGCAGAACACGAAGGGAAGGGGATTAAGAGTTTAAAGTTGCAATGATAATGGGGCAGTTAGAGGAAGGGCATTAGCTTAGCAGAGGAGAAATAAGAGAATTTATCACACTGTTGCCGAAAGAACCATCATCAGCTTGACAAGATTTGGGGCAGCTACATAAAATCTAAATCAGTGTGACCAATGGGAATTTGAACCCCATTCCTTTCGAATACAACTCCATTGTCATAACCAAATTGCCAACTCCTTCAGTTTGGAATCTGGAACTGCATTTTGAATTACATATCCATCTGGTTCTACCTGACAGTAGTAGTACTCTCTTTCTGCTTCTTACCTATTTACCTTCTTTTTCTGTGTGTCTCCTCCTCATTCTGTCTTCCTTTTTGACGGTATCTCGTATTTCTCTGGATTCTTTCTATTGCATTTTTCTTTCTCTTTTCTGTATCACCTTCCATTGGTACAGGGTCGTTCAATAAGTAATGCCATACTTTTTTTTTTTTTTTTAAGAAGCCATTAATATACACAGACAAACATCTTTGTTGGTGCTTCACATTTGATGTTTGTATTGTGCGCCTGTGAAGTTTCAAACCATTCTGGCAGATAGCAGAGCCGTCGTACAGCATCAAAATGGTGTCTACATACAACTCACGTTACAAGCAGCGTACTGTTTTTGAATTCTTGTGTGCAGAAAGAGAGACCGTGGCGAACATCCATAAACGTATGTGTGATGCTGCAGTTCATAGGAGTACAGCTGAGATATAGGTAAAGAAAGTTTCAGCCTCAGGAAATGCAGAAACAGAGCTCCACGATCAGTCACACTCAGGACGTCCTGCCACAGTCACTGCTCCAGACATGCTGATGCCATTATTCGTGCCAAATGGCACTTAAAGATTCTCTACGAGGTACACACTTTGAAGATGACGAGAGTATCAGTTGTGCAGTGAAACCATGGCTACACCCACAGGACAAAAGCTTTTACCAGAAGGGAATACATGCTCTTCCTCAACGTTAGCGTATGGCCATAGAATATGATGGAGACTAGGTAGAAAAATAGGACACTGACAGGACATGTTGATATACACTGTCACCAAATTCTGACTCTTAACAATAAATATGTTCTGACAAAAAAAAATGTGGGGCATTACTTACTGAATGACCCTTGTATATTTTGTTCTCTCTTCAGGTTTTTTCTCTACCTGTCACTGAGATTATGGAAATCTGAACATGTGAACCTATCTACAAGTCAATGCCCCTAGACTTTTTCATTATTATTTAAGACACCTATTCAGTACTCTTGCAAAAATTTCATTTGTAATTTTAATTATATACCATCCTTGTGTTGCTGTACATATCCACATATTCCTAATCTAAACAACTTTTACTTCTAAAGACGGATTGGTCATTTCTGAAAGACAGAAGTTTCCATCATTCCACAAAATAAAACTCTTACTGCTGTCTCCTGTGCAAGGTGAGTCACGTAAGATGTAACACTCCTTCTATGTCGTGAACAGTTCGGAGATGCAAAAACTATGTTTTCGGAAAATGATAGTATGCTGCAGGGCATGTGCTTTGGTACGTGATAGAGTCTTAACTCTTTATCTATCAAAATACTGAAGCAAGTATGACTTTTTAATAGAGTTATACACTCTTTTAATGGTATCTGAAAGTGCTTGGAAAGATGAGTACAGTGATACAATGCTTGTTAATGTTGAGGTTGAAACTCTTCGCAAAAGAATCCCAGAAAAATATTACATACTAAATATGCTCATGCCAGGCTATGTCATTATATCAAACCTTTTGACTGTTTACTTGTATGGACTGCAGAACTGGCAGGAATTGTGTCTTCTATCAGCGGGTCACTTCTCCTTCAATATTCCTTGCAAGCTTACACACACAACAGTGAGGAGAAGTTAGACATGGTACTTTTATACAGCAAATGGTGGCACGAGACGTATTGGCAAGGAATGTGGAATCAGTTTCATTCATATCTTGAACCGACATAAATTCCATTCCTGTCAACTGTCATGTCATCAGGCGTTCTGAGAACATGATTTCGGGTTTGCTCTGTATCCCTTAGGAGACAACACTATGATCTTCCAATGTGTACTCTTTACTGAGGAAGCAAAGTTACGAACCACGGTAATGTACATTTATGCAACATGAACTTAGGGGCAGCTGGCTTTGTCAGGTACAATTATGACCATGAAGCATAAACCTATGGTGCAGGATCATACTAAATTCCATTGTAGGACTTTACTTCTTACCACACATGTTAAATAGAAATACATATGCACAATCTGTTATGAACATTCTATCCGTTCTTGTTCAAATGGCTCTGAGCACTATGAGACTTAACTTCTGAGGTCATCAGTCCCCTAGAACTTAGAACTACTTAAACCTAACTAACCTAAGGACATCACACACATCCACGACCAAGGCACGATTCGAACCTGCGACCGCAGCTCTGTTCTTGTACAAGCAGTACCAGTGGGTAAGTAGCAACATACAGGGTGTTTCAAAAATGACCGGTATATTTGAAACGGCAATAAAAACTAAACGAGCAGCGATAGAAATACACCGTTTGTTGCAATATGCTTGGGACAACAGTACATTTTCAGGCGGACAAACTTTCGAAATTACAGTAGTTACAATTTTCAACAACAGATGGCGCTGCAAGTGATGTGAAAGATATAGAAGACAACGCAGTCTGTGGGTGCGCCATTCTGTACGTCGTCTTTCTGCTGTAAGCGCGTGTGCTGTTCACAACGTGCAAGTGTGCTGTAGACAACATGGTTTATTCCTTAGAACAGAGGATTTTTCTGGTGTTGGAATTCCACCGCCTAGAACACAGTGTTGTTGCAACAAGACGAAGTTTTCAACGGAGGTTTAATGTAACCAAAGGACCAAAAAGCGCTACAATAAAGGATCTGTTTGAAAAATTTCAACGGACTGGGAACGCGACGGATGAAAGTGCTGGAAAGGTAGGGCGACCGCGTACGGCAACCACAGAGGGCAACGCGCGGCTAGTGCAGCAGGTGATCCAACAGCGGCCTCGGGTTTCCGTTCGCCGTGTTGCAGCTGCGGTCCAAATGACGCCAACGTCCATGTATCGTCTCATGCGCCAGAGTTTACACCTCTATCCATACAAAATTCAAACGCGGCAACCCCTCAGCGCCACTACCATTGCTGCACGAGAGACATTCGCTAACGATATAGTGCACAGGATTGATGACGGCGATATGCATGTGGGCAGCATTTGGTTTACTGACGAAGCTGATTTTTACCTGGACGGCTTCGTCAATAAACAGAACTGGCACATATGGGGAACCGAAAAGCCCCATGTTGCAGTCCCATCGTCCCTGCATCCTCGAAAAGTACTGGTCTGGGCCGCCATTTCTTCCAAAGGAATCATTGGCCCATTTTTCAGATCCGAAACGATTACTGCATCACCCTATCTGGACATTCTTCGTGAATTTGTGGCGGTACAAACTGCCTTAGACGACACTGCGAACACCTCGTGGTTTATGCAAGATGGTGCCCGGCCACATCGCCCGGCCGACGTCTTTAATTTCCTGAATGAATATTTCGATGATCGTGTAATTGCTTTGGGCTATCCGAAACATACAGGAGGCAGCATGGATTGGCCTCCCTATTCGCCAGACATGAACCCCTGTGACTTCTTTCTGTGGGGACACTTGAAAGACCAGGTGTACCGCCAGAATCCAGAAACAATTGAACAGCTGAAGCAGTACATCTCATCTGCATGTGAAGCCATTCCGCCAGACACGTTGTCAAAGGTTTTGGGTAATTTCATTCAGAGACTACGCCATATTATTGCTACGCATGGTGGATATGTGGAAAATATCTTACTATAGAGTTTCCCAGACCGCAGCGCCATCTGTTGTTGAAAATTGTAACTACTGTAATTTCGAAAGTTTGTCTGCCTGAAAATGTACTGTTGTCCCAAGCATATTGCAACAAACGGTGTATTTCTATCGCTGCTCGTTTAGTTTTTATTGCTGTTTCAAATATACCGGTCATTTTTGAAACAACCTGTATGTGGCTCCAACACGACAGCTGCCCAGCTCAGTCCTCCCATGTTACAATGCAAATACTGAAAAGTTTCCTGACCACTGGATATGACGGAATGCTGCAGTTTGTGACTGGCCAGGTCTCTTAATTTGACTCCTCTTGATTTCTTTCTATGAGAAGCATGGGAAGATGAAGCTCCAACTACACCAGATGATATGCACCACTGAATCACCACATCATGCAGTGGCATCTGATCCAGTGCAGATTCATCTTTTCACCTATCTCCTAAACAGTGAAGCAAATGTGCCTTGCAGCTAATGGTAAACAATTTGAGAACCTGTTGAAGTACACTGTAAAACCATGTTTCACTAAAGGAACTATTTATTTTTTATTAGGTATTTTGTGTATGATTAATTTATTAATAGTGCATAACAATGTTTCATTCTGACAGCATGTTAATTCTGTAAACATTAGCTGTTCCAGTTTACCGCATTGTATTCAACTATTTCAACAATCTCCTGACAAATGATCAGGGTAGTATTATATTCAAATGTTTTATGTTTTTTATTTTATACTTTCTGACATGTTCCACACCCATGGGTACCTAATCTAGGTGGCATGGTGTCAGTGATTTTGATCATCAAACAGTTTGGTTTATTTAAAGTGTATTCCATCTACTTACAGTTTCGAGAAGAATTTACAGACACATTTGTCTGACAGCAGGTGGTTACTTTAGCCAGCATACAGGCATCTCCAGGCAAAGAAAGGTCACAGTTTTTTTTTCCAAATGTAAGAAAGTTAATACAAAAGTTCCCTTTTTTCCACTGAGCAGGGCTGTTTACCACTATAAGTGTACCCTACATTTCCGTTTCGGCTCTGACAAGTATGCAGCAACAGGCAACAGGGAGGGTTTAAACTGAAAACTGCCCGACACACACACACACACACACACACACACACACACACACACACACACAAAAACGTACATACATACGAAATAGTTTTCCTAAGTCCCATCTGATGCACCAGAAGCTAGCCCATGCCCTATTTCCTGATACAAAAATCAAAGCTGACCCAGTATCTTTGTCATATAAGAAATGAGGTTTTATCTAGTTGTGTATGCCTGTCCTGCAGCATATAACATCAGAGCCTCACATAAGAGTTCTGCTTGGCTGTGTTTACATCACAATACCTGACTGTGGCCAAATTGATTTCTTACTTTAGTATACTTCTTGGATTGTTTTGCAAAGAGTTTCAACCTCAACATTGACAAGCATTGTATCACAGTACTTGTGTTTCCAAGCATTTTCAGATGCCGTTAAAAAATTATATCGTTTTGTTTAAAAATCTTATTTGCTTCATTACCTCGATTGATATGAGAGTTAAGACACTTTATCACATATCAAGGTATATGCCCCTTAACACAGCATGCTATTATTAACTGAAAACCTCAGTTCGATATTTGGACCCATTCATGAAAGGAGAAGTAAAAGAAGAAGAAGAAGAAGAAGAAGAAGAAGAAGGGATGTTATGTCTTACACGACTCATCCTGTGCTGCATTCATGACACAAAAAGAAAATCCAAATAAAATGTAATATTCTAAAATGTTCTCATTATGACCGCTTTGTTCCAGGGGTAAATTATTCATTCACTAGATCTCTTTGCAATGTCTACTCATGAAAGGGAACAAACATCACTAATATTCTAGCCAGTAACACCAAGAGCACTACTGAATGGCTTAACAAGCTTACTGCTATGAATGGGAAGATAATAATGGAGTGGGTTCTTATGTATGACTCAGTGACCAAATCATTATTCTCATAATGAAAAGGAGACCAATATCAATCACAATACACATATTTAAATCCCTACTTCATAGATTGATATAATGAAATGGAGAACTTAACTGAAAGAGATAATTGTTTTGCACCCGCCAATGCCCTAAAATGTAGTATCCATATTTACAGTTCAAAGAGGTTTCATATGGTGTGCGCTTCTGGATATTAATCTTCACAAGAAGAAATATAACATCAGAGAAAATCAAACAGATTACAGGTGAAAATGTAATTCAACTGTATTTTGCCAAAAAGCAGAACTCACTGCACTGTTAACTAGAACATCTTTCTTGTTCATGAAACTAATGCCGATACAGAAGTTAAAAATTATTCTTTAAGAAAAATACAGTAATTTAATGTTCTTGTAGAATATAAATAAAAGGTAACAAAATGGTTCAAATGGCTCTGAGTCCTATGGAACTTAACTTCTGAGGTCATCAGTCCCCTAGAGCTAAGAACTACTTAAACCTAACTAACCTAAGGACATCACACACATCCATGCACGAGGTAGGACTCGAACCTGCGACCGTAGCGGTCGCGCGGTTCGAGACTGTAGTGCCTAGAACCGCTCGGTCACTCCGGCCGGAAGTAAAAGTAACAACTCACAAATTAGAAGAGGCATTTTTATGTGCTTTTCAGAGACTCCACGCCTCTACTATTTTATGAGCTTTTACCCATACAACCTAATTATTTACATTCTACAACAAAAACATGATACGTACCTGTTGTCCCACCACACTAACTAGGGCCGACTTGTTGAGGAAATGGCATTCAAGTGGCAACATTCCTAGTTCATGGTGCTTCTTGACTGGGGGAAAAAAAAAATAAGGATCAGCAATCTAAACAATCAACTGCACTTTCATATTACAAGAAGTTGCTATATCAGAGGCATGTGATTTTTAGTTAAACACACACACACACACACACACACACACACACACATTTTTGTACTAATTACATCCACTCTGAATCTTCCAGTACACATACAACAATGTTTTCTTCATCACAGGCAGAAGATACACGCTAATACATGGTTATCAAGACAAATGGAAGAGGAACAGTTAGTAGCAAGTTTTTGATGTGTTATTTAAGCTCATTCAGCTGTCTTTGGACTTTAGTTACAAAGGCAGTTAAATAGGAACAGACAGTTTCTATCATCCTGCCAGCAAGTGAACTGCAATGAAAATAAGTACACAGAGTCAGAAACATTCTGGATGAATAACATCTTCAAAATGTGTACAGAAACAAAGAGCAGCTGAAACAAAACATTTGCCAAAAAATAGACACTTGCTAGCTTTGCTTTTTTCACTCACTGACATTAGATCTAGGAAAACGTGTCACATCCTAAATAGGTACAAAATCTGACCATGTAGTCATTCCTATTAAAGAAAAATTGAACACACAAAAAAGGAGAGGAGAGGAAAAAAGTAAAGAATGAATGGGTAAAAAAAATAATGGTTCAAATGGCTCTGAGCACTATGGGACTTAACTTCTGAGGTCATCAGTCGCCTAGAACTTAGAACTACTTAAAACTACCTAACCTAAGGACATCACACACATCCATGCCCGAGGCAGGATTCGAACCCGCGTCCGTAGCAGTCGCGTGATTCCAGACTGCAGCGCCTAGAATCGCTCGGCCACACCGGCCGGCAATGAATGGGTAACACAAGATATAATAACCAAGATGGAACACTGTAAACACAGGAGGAGGAAAGCGCAACTACAGGTTAAATAATGAATTAAGAAGGGAGACAGAAAAAGCAAAGGAGAAATGGCTGACAGAAAAGTGTGACAAGATAGAGAAATTAGAGAAAGAAGGAAAATACAATTTCATGTACAAAGAAGCAATGGATTTGACATTCAGGGAAAAAAGAAACAACAATGGACTAAAGGAAGAAGAGGCAGCATACGGTAAAATGGTGAGTGAACCCCAAGAAATAATGAGAAGATGGAAAGAATATATAGAATGGCTATACGCTGCAGACAGCCAACCAAGTGGAGAAGACCTTGGGATAGAAGATGGAGATAAAGTTGCAGATGATGACAAAGGAAATGCAATATTAACTAGTGAAATTGAAGAATCTATGAAGGAGATGAAAAATGGAAAGGCAATGGGTATTGACGAGATTCCTGCGGAACTGTGTAAGTCATTGGAGAAAGAAGGGGAAATGGAGTTGGGAATTGTGTAATCAAATATAAATGACAGGAAAATGGCCAAAGGACTTTCTGGAAAGTATCTTAATACCTATAGAAAAGAAAAAGAATAGCAAAAATTGTGAGGAACATAGAACAGTGAGCCTGATATCGCATGCAGCCAAAGTCTTGCTGAGGACGCTCAACAGAAGGCAATATGGAAAGCTGAATTGCATAATAGGGGATGAACAGTTTGGTTTCAGTCGAGGAGTGGGAACTAGAGATGCCATTGAGCTACCGAGAGTGATAGGGGAGAGGTACATGGAGAAGAAAAGGAAAGAGTAAGTTGTGTTCATTGATCTTGAGAAGGCTTTTGACTGTGTCAGATGGGACAAACTGACGGAAATCCTAATGAAACATGGAGTTGACTGGAAGGATGGACAGCTAATTAGAAATTTATATTTGAACCAGAGAGTAGAGTAAGAATAGAAGGTGTGATGATTGAAGAAATTGAACTGGGAAGAGGTGTAAGACAAGGTGGTTGTTTATAACCAACACTGTTCCATATATATCTGGAGGAAATTTTTAGCGACAGTTTTGATGGAAGGAGAGGAGTTTGTATAGGTTGGTTCGTTGGTATAAAGGCGGGAGAAGGGACCAAACTACGAGGTCATCGGTCCCTTGTTCCTAATAAAACAATGCCACAAGTGTGAGAATAAAACGGACGAAACATATAACACAAAATGGAAAGAAAGGAAAAGCCACAAGAATGAAGGGAAGGCAACGGACACTAAAAGGAACAAAAGAGGACAAGAAAACAACAGAGACGCTAGAAACAGAAGAGAGTAAAACATGAAAGCAGATTACAGTGGCCAGCCACTCTGCAACACATTAAAACCTCCAGCCTAAAAGCACTAGGGTGGAGGACACAGATGGTCAAAGGACATGCGCTAAAACCTACATAGAAGTATAAAACGTAAAACTAAAGCTGCTGTGGAGGCACTGTAGCCCAACACCGAAGGCAGGGTGCCGGGAAAGTAAAAAATCTGCCGCAGGGCGGCTAAAAGTGGGCAGTCCAGCAAGGGGTGGACGACTGTCATTTCTACATCTACATCTACATTGATACTCCGCAAGCCACCCAACGGTGTGTGGCGGAGGGCACTTTACGTGCCACTGTCATTACCTCCCTTTCCTGTTCCAGTCGCGTATGGTTCGCGGGAAGAACGACTGTCTGAAAGCCTCCGTGCGCGCTCTAATCTCTCTAATTTTACATTCGTGATCTCCTCGGGAAGTATAAGTAGGGGGAAGCAATATATTCGATACCTCATCCAGAAACGCACCCTCTCGAAACCTGGCGAGCAAGCTACACCGCGATGCAGAGCGCCTCTCTTGCAGAGTCTGCCACTTGAGTTTATTAAACATCTCCGTAACGCTATCACGGTTACCAAATAACCCAGTGACGCAACGCGCCGCTCTTCTTTGGATCTTCTCTATCTCCTCCGTCAACCCGACCTGGTACGGATCCCACACTGATGAGCAATACTCAAGTATAGGTCGGACGAGTGTTTTGTAAGCCACCTCCTTTGTTGATGGACTACATTTTCTAAGCACTCTCCCAATGAATCTCAACCTGGTACCCGCCTTACCAACAATTAGTTTTATATGATCATTCCACTTCAAATCGTTCCGTACGCATACTCCCAGATATTTTACAGAAGTAACTGCTACCAGTGTTTGTTCCGCTATCATATAATCATACAATAAAGGATCCTTCTTTCTATGTATTCGCAATACATTACATTTGTCTATGTTAAGGGTCAGTTGCCACTCCCTGCACCAAGTGCCTATCCGCTGCAGATCTTCCTGTATTTCGCTACAATTTTCTAATGCAGCAACTTCTCTGTATACTACAGCATCATCCGCGAAAAGCCGCATGGAACTTCCGACACTATCTACTAAGTCATTTATATATATTGTGAAAAGCAATGGTCCCATAACACTCCCCTGTGGCACGCCAGAGGTTACTTTAACGTCTGTAGACGTCTCTCCATTGATAACAACATGCTGTGTTCTGTTTGCTAAAAACTCTTCAATCCAGCCACACAGCTGGTCTGATATTCCGTAGGCTCTTACTTTGTTTATCAGGCGACAGTGCGGAACTGTATCGAACGCCTTCCGGAAGTCAAGAAAAATAGCATCTACCTGGGAGCCTGTATCTAATATTTTCTGGGTCTCATGAACAAATAAGGCGAGTTGGGTCTCACAAGATCGCTGTTTCCGGAATCCATGTTGATTCCTACATAGTAGATTCTGGGTTTCCAGAAATGACATGATACGCGAGCAAAAAACATGTTCTAAAATTCTACAAGAGATCGACGTAAGAGATATAGGTCTATAGTTTTGCGCATCTGCTCGACGACCCTTCTTGAAGACTGGGACTATCTGTGCTCTTTTCCAATCATTTGGAACCCTCCGTTCCTCTAGAGACTTGCGGTACACGGCTGTTAGAAGGGGGGCTAGTTCTTTCGCGTACTCTGTGTAGAATCGAATTGGTATCCCGTCAGGTCCAGTGGACTTTCCTCTATTGAGTGATTCCAGTTGCTTTTCTATTCCTTGGACACTTATTTCGATGTCAGCCATTTTTTCGTTTGTGCGAGGATTTAGAGAAGGAACTGCAGTGCGGTCTTCCTCTGTGAAACAGCTTTGGAAAAAGGTGTTTAGTATTTCAGCTTTACGCGAGTCATCCTCTGTTTCAATGCCATCATCATCCCGTAGTGTCTGGATATGCTGTTTCGAGCCACTTACTGATTTAACGTAAGACCAGAACTTCCTAGGATTTTCTGTCAAGTCGGTACATAGAATTTTACTTTCGAATTCAATGAACGCTTCACGCATAGCCCTCCTTACGCTAACTTTGACATCGTTTAGCTTCTGTTTGTCTGAGAGGTTTTGGCTGCGTTTAAACTTGGATTGGAGCTCTCTTTGCTTTCGCAGTAGTTTCCTAACTTTGTTGTTGTACCACGGTGGGTTTTTCCCGTCCCTCACAGTTTTACTCGGCACGTACCTGTCTAAAACGCATTTTACGATTGCCTTGAACTTTTTCCATAAACACTCAACATTGTCACTGTCGGAACAGAAATTTTCGTTTTGATCTGTTAGGTAGTCTGAAATCTGCCTTCTATTACTCTTGCTAAACAGATAAACCTTCCTCCCTTTTTTTATATTCCTATTAACTTCCATATTCAGGGATGCTGCAACGGCCTTATGATCACTGATTCCCTGCTCTGTACATACAGATTCGAAAAGTTCGGGTCTGTTTGTTATCAGTAGGTCCAATATGTTATCTCCACGAGTCGGTTCTCTGTTTAATTGCTCGACGTAATTTTCGGATAGTGCACTCAGTATAATGTCACTCGATGCTCTGTCCCTACCACCCGTCCTAAACATCTGAGTGTCCCAGTCTATACCTGGTAAATTGAAATCTCCACCTAAGACTATAACATGCTGAGAAAATTTATGTGAAATGTATTCCAAATTTTCTCTCAGTTGTTCTGCCACTAATGCTGCTGAGTCGGGAGGTCGGTAAAAGGAGCCAATTATTAACCTAGTTCGGTTGTTTAGTGTAACCTCCACCCATAATAATTCACAGGAACTATCCACTTCTACTTCACTACAGGATAAACTACTACTAACAGCGATGAACACTCCACCACCGGTTGCATGCAATCTATCCTTTCTAAACACCGTCTGTACCTTTGTAAAAATTTCGGCAGAATTTATCTCTGGCTTAAGCCAGCTTTCTGTACCTATAACGATTTCAGCTTCGGTGCTTTCTATCAGCGCTTGAAGTTCCGGTACTTTACCAACGCAGCTTCGACAGTTGACAATTAGAATACCGATTGCTGCTTGTTCCCCGCATGTCCTGACTTTGCCCCGCACCCGTTGAGGCTGTTGCCCTTTCTGTACTTGCCCAAGGCCAAAGCAACACTGAGGTGGGTCCTCACGACGGAGTAGGTAACCATGCGTTAGCCATGTATCGCCAATGCGGAGCAGGCGGAGGACAACTGATTCCCTGCGAGAGGCCTGCATGGAAGACTTCCACACACTCGTAGTCTCCTTAATAACACGCTGTTTGTTGTGCGCGCTGTTATGCCATTCCGTTTCCCAAAGCCAGAAAACCCTGCGGTGTAAGACAGAATGCAGGTCAGCTTCAGAGATGCGTATCTCCAGAAGCAGTTTCCGCGTCGCCTGTTTGGCCAGCCTGTTGGCAAGTTCACTGCTGGGGATTCCGACGTGTCCTGGGGTCCACACAAACACCACGGAACAGCGGGACTGTTCCAGCGCATATATGGACTCCCTAATGGACGCTACCAGAGGGTGGCGAGGGTAGCACTGGTCGATAGCTTGTAGGCTGCTCAATGAGTCAGTGCACAGGAGAAATGACTCGTCAGGGCATGAGCGGATGTACTCAAGAACACGAGATATGGCCGCCAGCTCTGCAGTGAAAACACTGCAGCCAACTGGCAAGGAGTGCTGCTCAATATGTCCCCCGTGAACATATGCGAAGCCTACATGACCATCAGCCATTGATCCGTCGGTATAAACAGCTTCAGTGCCCCGGAACACTTCAAGAACCGAGAGGAACTGACAGCGGAGAGCGGCGGGGTTAACGGAGTCCTTAGGGCCATGCAAAAGGTCCAGACGAAGCTGCGGTTGAGACGCACACCATGGAGGCATACGTCAACGGACCGCAAGTAGAGCTGGTAAAGGGAAGAACTCCAGTTCGGAGAGAAGGGACCGCACATTAACCGCAATCATTAGCCCCGATCTGGGCCACCAATGCAGGAGATGAGACTGCTGCGGGCGGGAAAAGGAGAAGGTAATTCGGATGCTCAGGGGAACTATGAATGTGTGCTGCGTAACTGGCGAGCAGTTGCGCACGTCTGATCTGCAGTGAGGGACACCAGTACGCTGGTCACCGGACTCATCCTAAAATCTCCTGTCGCTAATCGAACCCCACAGTGGTGTCTGGGGTCGAGTAAATGCAATGCTGAAGGCGATGCCGAACCATAAACCACACTCCCATAGTCAATTCGGCATTGGACAAGGGCTCTGTACTGCTGCAGCAGCGTACAGCGATCTGCACCCCAATTGGTGTTCCTCAGGCAACGGAGGGCATTGAGGTGCTGCCAGCACTTTTGCTTAAGCTGACGAATATGAGGGAGCCAAGTCAATCGAGCATTGAAAACCAGTTTTAGGAATTGATATGTCTCCACTACAGTGAGTGGATCGTCATTAAGGTAAAGTGCAGGTTCCGGATGAACAGTACGATGCTGACATAAGTGCATGACACACGACTTTGCAGCTGAAAACTGGAAGCCGTGGGCTAGAGCCTATGACTGCACCTTGTGGATGGCTCCCTGGAGGTGCCGCTCAGCAACAACAGTACTGGAGCAACAGTACGAAATGCAGAAGTCGTCTGCATACAGAGAAGGTGAGACAGAGGGCCCGACAGCTGCTGCTAGACCGTTAATGGCCACCAGAACTAGAGAGACACTCAATACAGAGCCCAGTGGGACTCCATTCTCCTGGATATGAATGGAACTATGGAAGTCACCAACTTGGACATGGAAAGTACGGAGCGCCAGGAAGTTTTGGATAAAAACCAGGAGTGGTCCCCGGAGACCCCACTCATACAATGTGGCAAGGATATGATGCTGCCAAGTCTTGTCGTATGCTTTACGTAAGTCAAAAAAGACAGCAATCAGGTGTTGCCATCCGGAAAAGGCTGTTCGGATGGCAGACTCTGTGGACATAAAATTATCAGTGGTAGAGCGACCCTGGCAGAAGCCGCCTTGACATTGAGCCAGTAAGCCACCTGACTCCAGGATCCAACCCAACCGCTGACATACGATACATTCCAGCAGCTTACAAAGAACGTTGGTGAGGCTGATGGGCCGATAGCTATCCACATCAAGTGAGTTTTTACTGAGTTTGAGCACCGGAATGATGGTGTTCCCCCGCCATTGCGATGGAAAGACGTCATCGCACCAGAGCCGGTTGAAAATGACGAGAAGATGTCGCTTGTAGTCAGATGAGAGATGTTTAATCATCTGGCTGTGGATGCAATCAGGCCCAGGAGCTGTGTCGGGGCAACGTGCAAGGGCACTGAGGAGCTTCCACTCTGTAAATGGGACATTATAGGATTCATTGCAGCGTGTAGTGAAAGAGAAGATGTTCCCTTCCAGCTGCTGTTTGAGTGTGCGAAAGGCTGGGGGGTAATTCTCCGACGCAGAGGCTCGAGCAAAGTGCTCAGAAATCTTGTTTGCGATGGTACATAGCTCGCCATTTATGGTAACACCGGGGACTGCTGTTGGGGCCTGGTACCCGAAAAGACGTTTGATCTTTGCCCAGACTTGGGAAGGGGACGTGTGGCACCCAAAGGTGGAGACGTATCTCTCCCAACACTCTTCCTTCCGTTGTTTGATAAGGTAGCGAACACAGGCACAGAGCTGTTTAAAAGCTATGGGGTGCTCCAGGGAAGGGTGCCGCTTATGCCGCTGTAGAGCTCAACAATGCTCCTTAATTGCTTCAGCGACTTCCGGTGACCACAAAGGGACTGCCTTACGCTTCAGGCACCCTAAAGAGTGAAAGATCACATTTTCTGCCGCAGAAACAATTGTGCCAGTCACCTGTTCAACCAACACATCGATGTTACCGTGTGGGGGAGAGTCAACAATGACGGCAAAGGTGAAAGTTCCCCAGTTCGCCCTGTTCAAAGCCCATCTGAGCAGGCGTTCATGTGCCTGAAACTGGGGCAGTGACAGGAAGATGGGGAAGTAGTTGCTACCACACAGGTCATCATGTGCTCTCCAGTGGATAGAAGGGAGAAGTCCTGGACTGCAAATTGGTAAATCAATGGCTGAGTAACTACCATGAGCCACACTCAGATATGTGGCGGCCCCAATATTTAAGAGGCAGAGGTCAAATTGCGACAGTAAAGTTTCGACATCTCTGCCTCGAGCAGTAAGCACGGTATCACCCCACAAGGGGTTATGGGTGTTAAAATCTCCCATAAGTAGGAAAGGTTTAGGGAGTTGATCAATCAGTGCAGCTAATACATTCAGGGGTACTGCACCATCTGGTAGAAGATACACATTGCAGGCAGTTATTTCCTACGTCATCCTTATTCTGACAGCCACAGCTTCAAGAGGGGTTTGAAGGGGCACATGTTCACTACAGTCCGAGTTTAGGACATAAAAGCAAACTCCACCTGACACTCAATTATAGTCGCTACGGTTCCTGTGATATCCCTTATAGTCGCGGAGGGCAGGGGTCCGCATGGCTGGGAGCCAGGTTTCCTGGAGGGCAATGCAGATAGGAAGTGTAAAGCTTAACAGTTGCCGTAGCTCAGCCAGGTGGTGGAAAAAATCGCTGCAATTCCACAAGAGGAAACATCGTGAGACTGGGAAGGCATGGAACATTCAATGACACAGTTAACGCCTCGGAGTTACCTGCTGCCACCGATTTATTGCCTGAGCAGTCTATATCCATTGTGTCTGAGGGTCTGGCAGGATCTAGGTCCTCAACGGACGCCAAAATTTCTACCCCATCCTCAGCCGCAGAGCTTGTAGGTAGCGGTGGTGTGGGTGCCACCTCAATCTCCTTGGTCTTAGGGTTTTTTTTTTTTTTTTATTTCTCTTGCTGCTTCTTGGGTTTCCCTGGCTGGGAGGACTTCACTGGCTCAGTCTCCGGGATTGAGATTGAGTGTGAAGCCCTACAACCAACTGTTTTTGGGCTCTTCAGCCACTGGCGGGTGCCGTCTTTCCAACTAGAAGAAACCTGGGAAGGGAGTGACCCAAGGGACCCCTCCATAGTGAGAGAAGCTGAAGAAGACTTATGCTTCTCTGGCTTAGAAATGGGGATGGACGTCCCCAATGGTTGGGGGTGGGGGTGGGGAAGGGGGGGGGGGGGGGGCGTTGTTGCTCCCGAATTAGGTGGTGCAGGAGCAACAGGGAGGGAAATGCCCCCCACCATCAAGGGGGCAGATGCAGTCTTCCAGCTCAGAGATGACCTGGGTTGGCGGAGCTGATGGTGCCAGAACTGTTGTAGCAGCGGCGTAAGACGATGTCATATGCACAGGATGCAGGCATTCAAATTTTCTCTTAGCCTCTGTGTAGGTCAGTCGGTCCAGGGTCTTGTACTCCATGATTTTCCTTTCTTTCTGAAAAATCCTGCATTCAGGCGAGCAAGGCAAATGGTGTTCTCCACAGCTGACACAGATGGGAGGCGGGGCACATGGAGTATTGGGATGCGATGGGTGTCCGCAATCTCGGCATGTGATGCTGGAAGTACAGCGAGAAGACATATGGATGAACTTCCAGCACTGAAAGCACTGCATCAGGGGAGGGATATAGGGCTTTACATCACACAGGTAGACCATCACCTTGATCTTCTCAGGCAATGTATCACCTTCAAAGGCCAAGATGAAGGCACCAGTGGCAACCTGATTATCCTTCGGATCCCGGTGGACATGCCAGACGAAATGTACACCTCGCTGCTCTAAATTGGCGTGCAGCTCATTGCCGGACTGCAAAAGAATATCTCTGAGAAATATGATACCCTGGGCCATATTTAAGCTCTTATGGGGCGTGATGGTCACATCCCCCAGCGTGTCACAAGCAAGAAACTCCGGTGACTGGGCAGAGAATGCTGTTTTGATCAAGACTAACCCAGATCTCATATTGGACAAGCCCTCCACCTCCCCAAACTTGTCCACTTAAATGCTCAACAAAAAACTGAGGCTTCATCATCATGAAAGATTCCCCCATCAGCTCTTGAACATACAAGGTACCGGGGTGAATAAGGTCCGCTGCCATCCTTAGCCTGACGTTCCTCCCATGGTGTGGCCAGGGAGGGGAATGATTGGGGGTTGTACTTTTGTGCGTTGAATTGAGCTTGTGATCGCTTAGAGACTGCTAGTGTTTCACCACCAGCAAGAGATGATGGACTAAGCTTCATCACTTGTCATCCGCCCTGATGCCACCCACTCCGGCCAGGGGCCCTCCCCGAGGGCGCCACCCACCCGCAGCCAAGGCCACCTGGCAGGATGACCATTGCCGGGAGACCTGATGCCCCAGGGGGATGGACATCTACCCCTTAGCATACATAGGAAGTTAATGGCGCAGGCATCAGTAGAGCAAGCCCTGTGTGGTCAGGGGGCTACAACCAACAGGGTACATGGTGGCCCCACTACAACGGACTGGCTACCGTGCTGGATATCAGGTGCAAAGAAGTCCACGGTCATCGTGGACACACAAATTGACACTGCATAATGCATGGTGGAAAATGTACCCAGGAAGGTGTCCTCACGTAAGAGTGGGAGAATGGACAGGACTGCAATGTGACGACGAGAAAGTGGGCTAAAGGTCTCAATGGACGACGGACACGATGCATCCCGTAAGGTGCCCTTCCCCAACTGGCTCACTCTTCTGGAAAATTTTGAAGAATGGAGGTCAAACGCTACAGGGGACCATCACATAAAGGCCAAAATGTGAGAAACTCCTTTTGGTCGCCTCGTACGACAGGCAGGAATACCTCGGGCCTATTCTAACCCCCAGACCCGCAGGGGAAGAGGAGTTTGTCTAGGGGGTCGGAGAGTGGAGTGTATAAGATTTGCAGACGACATGGTTGTGATGGCAGAGAGTGCAACAGAGATGGAAATGTTAGATGATCTAAACACAAAATTAGAAGAATATGGAATGAAGATTAGCGAGAAGAAAACAAAAAGCGTAGTAATTGGAGGAAAGCGGAGGAAATGCTGTATGAAAATAGGGGGAGAGGAAATGGAGCAAGTGAATAACTTCAATTACCTGGGAAGTGTAATAATGGATGATATGTATTGCTCAACAGAAATTAGGAAAAGAATTGCAATGGCGAAAGAAGGATTCAAGAGGAAACAGAAATTACTTTGTGGACCACTATAAACAAAGCTCTGAGGAAAAGACTTGCCAAATGTTACATCTGGAGTGTTGCGCTATATGGTGCGGAGACCTGGACATTGAGGAAGGAATATGAAAGAAGACTGGAGGCACTAGAGACGTGGATATGGAGAAGAATGGAAAAAGTGAAATGGGAAGACTGAGTAAGGAATGAAGACGTATTAAGAAGAGTTGGAGAAGAAAGAAACATGCTGAAAGTCATCAGAAAGAGAAAGCGGACCTGGACTGGACATTGTTTGAGGAGGGACTGTTTATTGAAGGAAGGAATAGAAGGAATGGTGGAGGGAAAAAGGGGATGAGGAAAACGAAGATATCAAATGCTGGGCAATATCAAAGGAGGCAAATATTCAGAAATGAAAAGACTGGCTATGGACAGTCAAAAGTGGAAGAGGCTCAACCCATGACAAGACCTGCCATAAGGCAGAATACCATACTACTACTACTACTACTACTACTACTACACACCAAAAGGCTAATCTGACCTCAAAGTAGCCTTTACAACATAGGAAATGAACTTTGCACAAATTACACACGACAAGGAATTCACATCACCACTGAACAAAGTTTGACAATAATGCACAAAATTAAATTTGAAAACACTAAAAGTTGGCCGATCAGCTTTCCATCATAAAATAGGCTGTCTAAGTAAGTACGAATTGCAACACATTTTGGCCACTATACATGTTGCATGTAGATGACATCAACCAATGACAAGAGAAGGCGCGCACACACAGTGTGGACAATGTAACATGGCAATAAGCTGCAAATGTAAATAACTGAGAGTTCAGACCACTGAGGGGAGGGGAAAATGTGCTAGGGACAAGGCCTGCCTCCTCCTCGCAAGATTCATGGTCTGCACCCGAGATTGTGCTTCTACAGAGGCAGAACTGACATACTGTCAAAGGGATAACTGATCCTTTCTGGTGTTATGGAGGTCATATTCTTAACCAGGTGATGGACCAGAATTAGTCTCTTCACTTGTTTCAAAATAAAACAGAACAGTGAGCAATACATGAAACAAAACAAAGTGGTGTACATGAATTATTCGGGAATGTCAACCATGTAAACTATTTTCTGACACTGACAGTATCATAAACAAGGCAGTGTAGGCCCAGACTTATGCAGGCATAGTTCGAAACAGCCACGACCTAAAACTGCCATGTTAAAATGTGCACACTATACCAGTACAGATACACAGTTTCACTATTGCCAAAGAAGATGAAACTTTTTATTCACAAAATATGGAATTTAATGTAACACATGCAAAGAATCTTCTGTACATAAATATTCATTATTAATAAAGACATTAGAAAATACAGTTAGTTGCACAATGCAGTGCACTTTTGTTTTCATTATTTTATAATCCAAGTAGCAAACATTTCAGCAGCATTGCATATGGACATGCATCAGAATACTTGACAATGAAGCACTCTGTGCCTGTGTTTATAGCACTAACAACTTCAGACAATGTATTTACTCTCCACACGGACTCACCCTTCACTAGCTTTATTTCATTTAATTCTTTTTGAGCGAATCTGCAGTGCATACCACAAATTTTTTGTGACACGAACAAAAAAAAATTGTAACTAACTACTGAGCAAACATCTCAACATAGTTTCATAAAGAGTCATGTACGACACAATTGAATCACTTCTGTAATCTCATGCTGATGTTCTTAAAAAAATTGATGGACAGAACTTCTCATGAAACAAATGATATAGTCTTCAAGAACAGATGAGTTTTTCAGACACTTAAGTTCTTTTTAATTGTTGCATTCCAATTACGCTTTAGGTTCCTCAAGTGGATTTTATGCTTTTTGATCTTCAAAAAAAAAAAAAATGACAAAATATCATACAGTCAGTTAATAAATAAGATTTACAACTGTGCAATATTCAATACCACAGACTGACTTAACTGTTTCTTCTGGTTACATTTAAGTACTCAATGTTCTGGTCAATGGCTTATCGCTGGGGTGCATGCAATATCCTATCTCCTGAAAGCACAGATGACTTTCAGGCCTATCTGAGGAAGTTTAGCAATTATGGTAGCAACTCGATCTCTCTCTCTCTCTCTCTCTCTCTCTCTCTCTCTCTCTCGCTCTCTTTCTCTTCTCTCTCTCTCCAAACAAACCCTAAGTGATGGTCATAAGAAGATGAAAGGCTATATTCAGTTTCAGTATATCATTTGGTATAAATAAGAATGACAATGGTTATGTAGCTTAGCATACTTTCTGGATTAATATGAAATGGGGCAGGTGGAAGGAACCCTGGCAAACAGCAGATTGGTATTCACTGGTAATTTAAGATTGCTTCTCACAAGAATTTGAGTTAACAAAATGCACATAAAAACTGCTTAGGGTACTGGTGCCTGTGACATATATGAATTCATAAAGAGTGAAGAAATTTAAAGTGATCAGAAACTGTATTCCATCGATCCTGTGGAGAATGATCTCAGAGATATGTAAAGACATCACACATGTACATTTTACTGAAGTGCACTACAATTAAATGACTAACTTGATGAAAGTTTATAAACTGCCTGGGGGGTGGGGGAACTGAAGTACCCAAAGACACAGTCTGATGTCAGTGTACCTCTGTACACATACACATCATCAGAGGGTATGTAAATGATTTAGAGTTGCAGTTCCCTGTGACAGATGGAACAGCCAACGAAGTGCAATAATGAATAAATGTTTCATGGAGTTCTTGCTGCTTGAGATGTGTCAGTTCAAGCATGCAATGACTTCCACTGCTGTAACTATCAGGAGATTTTTTTCAGTACGCCATTTTGCAGTCACGTTCACTAAAAAATGTCATGGAGACATCACAGAGTAATATAACTTCCATATGCTACAAGAAATCATGTCTATGGCTGTGAGTGAAGAACACTGGTATGTTGCTGATTTCATTAAGCTCATTTATTTCTTTGTTGCCTTTCAGCATGAAGTGCCATTTCCATGCTCCATTAAAGGTGTAGCCACTGTCCTGGTTTCAGGTGTTATTACACATTTTGATTTCAATGGCTTCTCTGGTGGCACAATCCCAGTAGGTAGATGCATGAGAGAATATATCAATTTCTTCACCCAATAATATATCCATTTCTTCACCCAAAATTGTTCATGAGGCTGCATTCAGCAACAGCAGATTTGTTGAAAATGCAATATTTAATGTGGCTTTCATATTACCATGTTTTAGGATATGAGAAAACATTTGTTACATATGTAACACTTGTAGTATGCAATGTATTTGTCATACACACAGCTCAACAAAGCATTTTGAGAGACAATGGTCTAATCAACAGGTTGCAAAACTTGGTGAAATGGAATGTAGGTTGTTTTCGGTATATTATCAATGTTACATTTCCTGTTTGTGATCTGTAACACTGCTATGTTTGACGTCAGCAGTTTTATTTACTAATTTTCACTCAGTCACCATTCCTGATGGTTGCTGAGGTGGCCCTGCTAGTCAGTTAGACTTAAACATGCTGCAGCAGTCTTCACAGGACTTCATCTTCTAAAGTGTGGATGGGTGCTGAAAGACCACACTAATTGTCTTCCAAGCTTCTTGAATGACATGAATGACTGAACTTTAAAACTTCTATATTGACACTTTCTCTCACAAAACATTCTCTCTCAATATACAATGTTGTTACAATGGGGGCTGACAGATCTTTTTAAGGCAAGAAGTAACCTCTACACAAGCCAGTTCGACAGTCATCTGTCACTTTGTCTATTGCAGCCATGACCTTTTTTCTTTTTTCTCATCATCATCTAAACACCTTCAAACGACGACACCAAATAACATGCGGGCAACACCGCACGAATTTCTCTTCTTATCCAACCTTTTCATCTCAGAGTAGCACTTGCAATCTATGTCCTCAATTATTTGATGTATGCATTCCAATCTCCGTCTTTGCCTACAGTTTTTACACAGTGCAGTTTCCTCTAGTACATGTCATATCATCCTGTCCCTTCTTTTTGTCAGTTTTTCCACATATTTCTTTTCTTGTCAATTCTGCAGGGAAATCTCCTCATCCCTTATCTTATCAGTTAACCCAATTTTCAACTTTCTTCTGTAGCATCACATCTCAAACACTTTGCTTCTCTTCTGTTCTGGTTTCATACAGTCCATGTCCCACTACTATACAATACTGTGCTCCAAATGTACATTCTCAGATATTTCTTCCTCAAATTAAGACCTATGATTGATACTAGTATATTTCTCTTGGTCATAAAGGCCTTCTTTGCCTATGCTAGTCTGCTTTTTATGTCCTCCCGACCGTCATGGGTTACTTTGCTGCCTAGGTAGCACAATTCCTTAACTTCATTTACTTTGGACTTACCAATCCTGACATTAAGTTCCTCAATGTTCTCATTTCTGCTACTTCTAATTACTTTCATCATTCTTCCATTTACTCTCACTCCATATTCTGTACTCATTAGACTGTTCATTCCATTCAGCACACCTTGTATATCCTCTTCTTCACTTTCACTGATACCAATGTCATCAGTGAATTTTCATCTCATCATTCATTCCTTTCATCTTGAATTTGAATTCCACTCTTGAACCTTCCTGGTTGAAAGGAAAACAATGAATCATGTCATTTGCTGTTCCGATGGTGTGGTGTGAGCCTAATGACCATTATTCAGACTGTTACTCCTGTCTTACAAGTATTTTGGGACATTCAAGCAAAACTAGAAATGTATCTTCTGTGCATTTGCCTGTGTCCCATGATGAGGGGTTACCTATTCCTTCCTATAACTTGAAAGCCACGGAACCAGACACCAAGTCAAGTGCATCAGAAAATATTGAACATATATAAGAGTACTGTCCTCAATATCATGACACTTCACCTTAGCTCTTTAATCAGGAGGAGCTGAACGATTTGGTTCACAAACTAAAACTTTCGAAACAGCAAGCTGAGCTCTTGGGGTCGAGACTGCAACAACGGAACCTTCTTACTTCCAGGGACAAAAATTTCCTGTATCAGATCAAGAAGATCTTCCTTCACTCAGTGTTTCGATATGCAGAATTCAATATGTGTATGCACAGATGTCAATGGCTTGATGATGCAGCTAGGTGTACAAGAGAATGCAATACTACTGCATAATAGCAATGCATTTCCATCGGTACCTTTGGCTTACACAGCTCACATGAAAGAAACTTATGAAACCATGGCATTGCTGCTAGAGGCAATCAAATATAAGGATCACGAAAGGCAGCTTTGCTGTGATTTAAAAGTTGTTGCACTCCTTACAGGTTTACAGGCTGGATTCACGAAATGCTGCTGCTTTTTGTGCCTTTGGGACAGCTGTGACACCAAGAACCACTATAGTCAAGGAAAGGCCTATAAGGAAGTCATATGTTCCTGGAAACGTAAATTTGAACAATACCCTATTGGTTGAGCCCGATAAAATTATTTTGTCTCCCCTTCATATCAAGTTGGGCCTTATCAAGAACTTTGTAAAAGCTCTGGATAAAGAAGGTGACGCCTTCAATCACTTAAAAGAAAAGTTTCCCAAATTAAGTGAGGCAAAGCTGAAAGAGGGTACATTTGTTGGACCACAAATATGAAAATTGCTGAAAGATCCAATCTTCGATATCAAACTCACAGATTTCCAATTAGCTGCTTCATCTTCTTTTAAAGCAATTGTGAAAGGCCTTTTGGGTAGCAGAAAAGACAAAAATTATGTTACCATTATGAATGCTTTATTGGACAACTATAAGAACATGGGGTGTACAATGTCGCTTAGAATTCACTTTTTACATTCTCAGCTTGATTTCTTCCTGGAAAATTTTGGAGCCGTAAGCAATGAGCATGGTGAATGCTTTCACCAAAACATTCTTACCATGGAACACCATTACCAAGGCCACTGGAACCCAAAGATGGGTCACTACTGCTGGGGTATTGTTGGGTATTGTTGGGGAGAGTGATGAAATGGCAAACAAAAGAGCAGCTCTATCGTCACATTTTTTCAAAAACCAAAGACAATTAAAGGTGAAAATATCTTCTAAACTAATTAGGACCTTTTATTAGCATCATGCCCATATATACATACAAAATAGTATTCATTTCCAATGTTCTTAATGTGTACTTTTGTTTGATTTAATTGTGTCAATTTTTGCTATTACCATTTTTTATAGCGCTGTGTGTCCAGGAAATGTGACGTCATTAAGAAAAAGTGATTTTACCAGTGTATTCGGCACCCCGGAATTAGGAAAATTGACCCATTTACAAACCAGATGCAGAAAAAAGTTTAAATTCGTTAACTAGTGATATTACATGTCTTTCCCAATAGCAGACCCCAGTTTTTCTCAGAATATCAAACATTTTGAACCATTTGACACTGTCCAACACCTTTACTAGGTCGACAAATCTTAGGAACATGTCTTTATTTTTCTTAAATCTTGCTTCCATTATCACCCACATTGTCAGACTTGCCTCCCTAGTGCCTTTATATTTCCTAAAGCCAACTGCTTATCACGTAACACACCCTCAATTTTCTTTTCCCTTCTGCTTTATACCATTCTTGTCAGCAAATTGGATGCATGAGGTGTTATACTGACTGTGCCATAATTCTCACACTTGTCGGCTCTTGCAATCTTCGGAATTGTGTGGATTATTTTTTTCTGAAACTCGGGTGATAATCACCACACACTACATTCTACACACCAATGTGAATGGTGATTTTGTTGCCACTCCCCGCAGTGATTTTAGAAATGCCGATGGAATGTTATCTGTCCCTACTGCCTTATTCAATTTTAAGTCTTCCAAAGCTCTTTTAAATTCTGATTCTAATATTGGATCACCTAGCTGTTCCATAACGACTCCTGTTTCTTCTTAGATCCCTCATATAGGCCTTAAATGTACTCTTTCCATCTATCTGCTCTCTCCTCTGCTTTTAACAGAGGAATTCACATTGCATTCTTAATGTTACCACCTTTGCCTTTAATGTCACTGAAGTTTATTTTACTTTTCTACATGTGAGTAAGTCTTCCTGAGAATCATTACTTTTTTGATTTCTCCACATTTTTCATGCAGCCATTTTGTCTTTCGATTAACTGAAGTATTTCTTCCGTTACCCATGGTTTCTTTGCAGTTGACTTCTTTTCACTTACGATTTTCTTTCCAACTTCTGTGATTGCCCTTTCTAGAAATGTTCATTCCTCTCCAACTGAACTGCCTACTGAGCTATTCCTCATCTACAGTCTCATTCCTTAGTAGTTCCGTGTCCCACTTGTTTGTGCATTCATTCTTCCTGTCTAGTCTCTTAAACTTCACCCTACTCTTCATAATTATTAAATTGTGATACTAGTCTATATCTTCTCCTGGGTATGCCTTACAATCCAACATCCGATTTTGGCATCTGTGCCTGATCTTGATGTAATCTAACTGGAATCTTCCCGTACCTCCCGGCCTTTTCCAAGTATACCACCACCTCTTGTGAATATTGAATACATTAATACCTATTACTAGCTGAAATCTGTTGCAGAATTCAATTATTCTTTCTCCTCTTTGATTCCTAGTACCAAGCTCATATTCTCCAGCAACAGTTTCTTCTACTCCTTCCCTTACAACCACATTCTAGTTCCCCGTGAGTATTAGATTTTCCTCTTCCTTTACATTCTGAGTTACCCCTCCAATATCCTCACACACTTTCTCTACCTCTTCATCTTCTATCTGCATCATCAGCTTGTGTATCTGAAGTATCACTGTCAGTGCTGGTTTTCTGTTGATTCTGATATGAACTACCCTATCACTGAACTGTTCACAGTAACTCATACTCTACCCTTCCTTCCTATTCATAACACATCCTACTCCTGTTGAACCATTTTCTGCTGCTTTTGATATTACCCTTTACTCATGTGACCAGAAATCCTTGTCTTCAGTCCATTTCATTTCACTGAATCCCACTATGTCTGGACTGAGCTTTAGCATTTCCCTTTTCAAATTTTCTAGCTCCCTTCCAAGTTCAAACTTATGGCATTCAATGCCCCAACTTGTAGAATGTTATCCTTTCATTGGTTATTCACTCTTTTTCTCATAGCCACCTCCTCCTTGACAGTCCTCTCCTGGGTATCTGAATGGGGGCCTAGTCCATAATCTTTTGTCAATGGAGAGATCATCCTGACACTTTTCCAATTACAGGCCAGGTGCCCTGTGGATACACATCATGTGCCTTCAATGCAATGGATTCCATTGCCTTCTCCATCCTCACACTGTTGATCATAGCTGATTCTTCCACCTTTAGGAGCAGTTTCTCATCCCCGGGGCACATAGTGCCCTGAACATCTGTCCGCTCATCCACCCTCTTTGACAAGGCCGTTAGCAGAATGAGGGTGACTTCTTATACCAGAAGTCTTCAGCCCCTATTGCTTGATGATTTTCATTCAAAATTTAAGTAGTGATGGGGTTCGAACCTGGGACTGAGGGCACTGTAACTCCTAATTTGTTACCTCTAGACTATACAAATATTTCCCACAGTGGGATGTCCTGACACTTACGACTGAATGGCACAAATATCTTTCGTCATCTTGGAAGTGGGACATGCTGTTTAATAAAAATATCATGTCACACTTTATCATATCCCTTCCAGCAGACAAATGATGTAATGTAAAC
The DNA here is from genome assembly GCF_023864345.2 of Schistocerca serialis cubense. Classification (NCBI taxonomy): domain Eukaryota; kingdom Metazoa; phylum Arthropoda; class Insecta; order Orthoptera; family Acrididae; genus Schistocerca; species Schistocerca serialis. The sequence continues at coordinate 396,592,487 of NC_064641.1, read as the reverse complement.
TATCTTCATCACCTAATTACAACAGTTTGGAATATGGTGATTTTAATCATCATGACATTGTTTACAGTTAATGTCCCTTTGGACCCACCAAACTTTTATTACATAATTAAGAAATCAGATGAGAGCCTAGATCTTTTCTTTCAATCCCAATCTTCACAACCTTCCCTTCTGCCTTTATTACTCGGAGTCTGGTTTACAGAACACCCTTTCTGTACTTAATAGGCAGACTGTCTTTGATTGCATAGTTGCATATAAGTCACAATATCAACAATATCAGTTAACACTTCTCTCTAGGCATGCCACATACATAAACTTTCCTTTCAAGAATTAAAATCACCTTCTACTTTACCTTTAGGTCTGCTTATGTGCATAGTACTTCACTATGTGAAGAGACTATCTTTCGAAGTCATCACACCCATAACATATCTGCAACTTTACATCCACCATTTGTTTTGCCAACCACCTGTACAGTTCCACAGGAGGTATCATAATCCCTTATGAAACGTATCCCCATAACCTTTACTCTCATACAGGGTTTCTGGATTACTTCCACTTCACTTTAGACAATATTTACATTCTACATAACATCACTGTGCGAACTAGAGGATTTACATATGAGATACTTCGCAAGCTTCCTTTTGCTGAGTCACGTATTATTTAGGGATTGTATACTGTGTTTCTTTTATGCAACAGACGTAGCCACTGCCACTTCACTACTCTACAAATGCTTAGGCATAGGCTAGTTACATTCCTTATTTTATGCGTCCAAGGAGCCACATGCTGATACACAAATTCAAACCAGAACAGCGAATTGCAAATCCCAGACATCTATGAAGACATGCATGCCAAGAAATACAGCTGTCCTCTTTCGAAATTAGGGGGTAAGTAACTTTATACAGCACCTGTTTCGAGAACACTTCGTGAATAGGGACAATCACTTGCTTCTACACACACTTATATGGGCAAATACTTCTTAACTGTCTTTCAATTTAAGATGTTAGTGACCCTTTACAAATCGACCTCCCCTAATACAATTCAGGTCATTCCTTCCAAGGTGTTGGCCATCACTTCCAGGATCCATGTATCCTTTACTCTCCAATACACTCATTATATCGGGGGCACTGGATCACAAACACTCACCAATATGCGAAGCATCCTACCCTTTTCCCCAATGAAGATGTTGCTCCTTTACCTTTCTACTCTTCCTGGTCACTATACACTTAAGTGCCCAAGCTTCTCTAAATTTAAATTTCTACCTATACTTCTTTTTGTTTGGTATCGAAGAACAACTTTTGATAATACTTTTCTGAATCAGGATCTCCTTCTCCAGCAATTGTCTTTAAATTGCTTAATCTAACAGCTGATTCCTGAGAACTCACTTTGTTTGGTGTTTAATTCAAAACCTCTTATTTATCTTTAACCAACCATTAAATAAATAGGTAATAAGGATAAAGAGCCTCAAGTAAGTAAGTAATAACATTAAATAAAATCATAAAAATTCAACCTACAACTTTAAAATAAATCATAGGCCTTTCTCCAGTTAGACGACTACTCAACTTTAGGCACATTGCATTCTTAATGAAGTTTAGGTGTCGCCAAAACGATATACGATAGCCTCCTTCAGTGTCAGGGGAATAGATACACCTTTAGTCTCTTCCTGCTTCTTTGCAAACCATTCACTTCTAACAAATATAAACATCTTGTTGCGTTGCGATACTGGCTATCGGCATATGCTTAGCCAATGTGGCATGCTGTTGAACTGCACACAGATGGTGTGTGGAGGTGAGCTGCCCTCTTGTCAATTGTTGACTACTGTAATGGCATTGTGGACTGTACGTCAGTTGTAGCCCCTGTCCTGAAAAGAAATCTTCTCAGTCAAACTATGAAATATTCTTCTCTTTCCATATATGGGTTGCTATGGACAACACAGTACAATCTTTAACTTATCTCTTTACTTAACTTTATAAAATTTATCTTTTAGATAGTATTTGAAGTAACTTTTCTTCTTATAGTTCAGGTTATTAAATTACACCACATGTTTATTTTCTCTATTGTTTGTTGTTGATACCAGTTGTCCTTACACTGACCTATTTTCACCCTCGGCAACGACCTATTGTCACAAATTATTTTGATGAAATTTGTAGAAAATCATCTTATTCTCTCTTTCTCTAGCACTAGTAACCTGAGTCCATCACTTCGGCCACTACAATAAAATGCAACGCCAACGGATTCTGGTATGGTATCTATGTTACACTTCCTGTGTGCAATCTGTAATTCTATCTTTGATCTCAGCAGATTAATTTAGTAAATTTCTCTCGGTTGCAATTCTTAATGATTGCTAAGGTGGTTCCGCTAGTCAATTCCACCTAACCATGTTGCAGCAGTCTTCACAGGACTTTGTCTCCATGTGTGTGGATGGGTGCTGAAAGGCCTTACAAGCTACTTGAATGATATAAACAACCAAACCACAAATTTTCTATATTGACACTTTCTTTTACAAAACATTGTCTCCAATATTCAATCTTGTGTACAATGCAGGTTGTCAGATCTTTATAAAAACTGATAACAAGACAAGTAGTCTCTACACAAGCAAGTTCAAACATCATACGTCAAAGTGTCCATTTTAGCCACGACCATTTTTTCTTTTTCTCCTTGTCTTCTGAACAGTTTCAAACCATAATGCCAAGTAACAAGGGGCCCCGTACAACAGGTGGAGAAGCTCATTCGGCATCCCGTCTTATAGATGTGTTCACTGTCACGGAAGCCTGGAAGTGGGACATGTCATTTCATAAAAATATTCATGCCACACTTCATTATCTCATGAGGTTATCACACTAAAATGTCTAACAATATAAATGTGAAATTCATCAAATAAAATACAATAAAAACAAATTGGATTGTGGGTCCTCACCTTACATTCCAATTGTTGACTTCAGTCAGTAGCTGTCCTACTTCAGACTGCAGAAGGCTGCATCCTGTTGACCTGTGTGGGCACGGAGATAGTCAGTAGAGGTCCAGGGGTGTTTATGAGCTGATACGTCTGTGGTATTGTGGTGCAACTATTGATTACTGGCTAATAATGCAAACATGTCAGTTCACAACAAACCCCCAGACCTCTGTAGAAGCACCAATTTGACACACTTGGCGCCCATAGCAGATCAGCAGGATGTAGCATGGTCTGCTGTGGTGTGGTGTGCAATGCGAGAGGTGATGGCTACAAAACAGTAGTCAATGATTTTAATGTAAGGCGAGAACCCACAGCCCAACAGATTTTTATTCTATTCCATTTTAAGAATGTCACAATACTGTTGGTACTTTCTAGTGTTTTAACTCCATGAGGTAAGTTTTACTTTGTCTCTTGAAAGGCATTAAGATGTGTGTAAAACAGAAACATAGTTGAATGTTACCAATTTTTACCATTATTTAATGTGTTGTTGATCTGTGCAACATACTAAAATTGTTTGCAATGTTTAATCAGTGTAACTGATGCAACATTAACAAGGTACTTTACAATTTCCAGGAACACCGAGGTCAAAGCTGCCTTTTATTGCATGCAGCATCTCTCTAATTTTCTTGAATAGTAGGAAAACAGATTGAATACCGTGTCTGTCCAGGAATGTGCCTATTTTACTTGTTGTAGCTCTGAAGACAGGGAGGAATGCTGTTGACATATATCTCTGATAATTGAATAGCTCTCCATTTTGTTTCTTAAAGATGGCTAATATAATGTCTTGATCGCTATAGTCATTCTTTCGGTAACAATTCTTAGATATCTGCTCTTGGAATCCAGATGTTCCTTGCCACTGACTATTTTAGCTCTATCTATATTGGCATATTTAAAACTACTTTCTTATGGGCTGGACGATGAAAGCTTTGTGAACTGAGATACGGGTCAGTATGTGATGGTTTCCAGAAACAGAGTGCCCTAGTTGCCCATTTGATTTTTGTTTACATAGTACATCTATACATGATAATTTTCCTCCTCTCTCCATCTCAGCAATTAACTTGATATTAGGGTGCAGACTATTCATATGGTCAACGAGCAGGCAGGGAGCTTCGATTCCGTGTGTCCAGATCATGAACAAGCGCAGCAAGATGTATGAAGAGGAGCCGAATTCAACACATGGTCCTTGAAGTGCTCCATTAAAAAATTAACCACCGCTGGAGACGAATTTACCGCTATACAAAAAGTGATGTGATTGTTGACATGATATGCTAATAACTTTGTTGTATCTTCCTTAGCGACTTTTGTATGAAGAAACCACATTGGAACTGACCATAACTTCATCTGGATTGATTCAGATTTGTTTATGTCCACAAACACTTGAGAGTTTCCAATATGTTGTTCACAGTGAGGTAAGTAACTTTGTTGGTTATTTTGCTAGCCTTTAGCGATTAACGATATGTTGTAATGCAATGTCTTCTTTGCGAATTTTGGTCTTGGTGGCCTAGGATATCATGAAACTTCCATATGCTACCAGAGATTACCTCGATGTCTGTGAGTGAAGAACAATGGTGGCAACGCAGATTTTGTTAGATGGTGGATGACTCACTTATTTCTCTGTTGGTTTTCAGTATCAAGCGCCTGTTTCCATGCACCATTAAGAGTGTAGATGCTGTCCTGGCTGAAGTATTCAATCCATTTTATGACCACCCAGTACAAGATAGCCTTGGACTCGCTGTTCCTGGAATTCGTAAAAATCTTGTGAATGTGGTAGCAGCTACACTGGTTAGACAATATGAATTTCAGTATGCTGCACACAGCACCAACATTAAATATCATGATTTTAGCAAATCTGCTATTACTGAACACAGTCTCGTAGACAGAACTAGAATTATGTTTGACGAAATGGAAATATTATTCCATGCACGTTCAAATTAGAATGTGTAACAACTACTTTAACCAGGACAGCAGCTACACCATTAGTGGTGAATGGAAACAGCCACTTGATGCTGAAAGGCAAGAGTGAGATAAGCGAATCATCCACCATATAACGAAATCAAAAATCGGTGTCAATGTTCTTGACTCACAAATATTGATGTACTCTCTGGTAGCACATAGAAGTTCCACAACTCTGTGATGCCACCACAACATAATTCGTCCAACTTAAGTACTGAAAGGCCTAATGAAATGTCGGTTGACAACGATGGTAGAGGAAGTAATCAAAATCTTCAGTCTGACAAATCGACATGGAAAGAACTCTCTGAAGCATTTATTCAAGAATGTCATCACAAAAAATTGCATCCACAGAATGCATTAGTGTTGTTACTTGACCTGGCTAGGCATATGAGGGGCCTGAACAGTGTCCGATGTTGAGAGATCACTGTACCACCTTCTAATGAGAGGCACTGTTATCAGCTCCTGACAGAGCTTGATAGTGGCCTCATTCTCGGTCTCCATGTGGTAGGCTAGTCAACTCAAGGAATATCCAGATTTGTGGGGCATTTGGATGTGACAGTAGCCCACTGCTGCACTGCACGGGAACCTGAGAACAGGTACACTTGTCATCGAGGTTCCTGCTCACAAGGGAAGATAGTTGTACTGTGCACCAAGAACATCTCTTAACCCCTTCGCATCTACACATGCCATTCAAGAATGAGGAATGATCTCACTGCAAAATTCTATGTCATCCAGAGATAAAAAAAGGGAGTGAGTAAAAGTCTAATGTTGAGGGTACTATACGCTAGAAATCAAGGAACCATTGTAGCCTTAATGCTATACCATGTTACTTCCTTGCCACTGTAGTTCTGCAAATCTGATGAGTCTGAGAGCAGTGGTGCTGTGATCACTTCCTATTCATCAGCTCATTCTCTCCCACTGAAGCATGCAGGAGTGTCAAGTCTAGATCACTCAGTATGGGAGCTGAGTGCATGATATTGCAAAACAACACTGACTAGGCAAAATCAGCGGAATCAAGGTGGCCTCTAATGAAGCCGTGTGTGCTATGTAGGCAGCAAGTTCTAAGACAACATCACGAGACCAACTGGCAAATTTAAAGAGTTCATTTCTGACCTCCACACACTGTAGGTCATATGAGGGAATTACTGTCCCATACGTAATCTGCCATCAACACCACAGCATAAATGGCTGTATCTGAAATGGTGCTGTATCTGGCAAGCATGCCTATTCTGTGTCCTCCATATGGGAGTCTGTGAGATGGTCAAATGATATGTTTGTATGAGCCTCTTGTGTAAACGATTTCTTAAACATGTAATTTAAAACTTAGGCTTTCCTTTTGCTGTCTTTAATTGGTCAACAAGTGACTAGACAAACACTTTGAACCCCTTAGGGATTTTATGTAGGATCAGAATATAAGTATAAGTATCAGAAGATAAGTATAAATATTAGACTGAAGCTGTTTTATACCTCGTCTAACTGAAGAGAAATAGCATAGCAACTGTGCCGACTAAATCAAACTACATCTGTTGTGGGCTAGCAAATCCGCTTCAGACTTTAACATGTAAACACGACAATGAGAAACAGTTTCTGAAATTCAATTTTCGTCTTTCAGAAGACATTTTGCATGTAAAAGTAGTGATTCAGAGCATAGAACACGTGATGTAGTCAGCCTATAGCAACAGCACTGTTAAGTAGCGAACACACAAATAGGAAACGTTAATGGTATAGATTTATGTACCTAGCGTAGATACAATAAAAGCAATATTTGTCTTTTTTTCCATGTGTTACACTGTAATGCATCACACAAATGTCCTAGTACAGTTTTAAGTAATCAAGTAAACGTCTGGTCTTCTGGGCTCTAAATTCATCTAAGTGGCTGGCCCTCAAAGTGTCAAGCTTTAAATGAAAAGCTAACGCTCTGTGATTTAAGAAATTCAAAGCACATTCGCACACGTAACATAACTCATATTGCATAAAATTACTTTGAAAGTGATGCTTTCCAAACGACCAATTGCAATACTTTTCCGCAACCTGTTAGAATTTGTTTCAGCAGTTGTCGGAGCGCGCCAGAAAACGACATTACTGTGCTTGCGCAGCTATGACGATGTAGGCAGCCCATATGTTCGTACATATATAGCATTAAGAGAATTTACATTACGTCGAAAATGAAACAGGGCATCAGAGGATACTCCAAGGGCATCGAAATTTCATAAACCATAATAAAATGCATAATTCGACTTCAAAGAGCACAGATTTATGTCCAGATTCACAAAGACATTGGCCCAAAGCTAATATTAAACTTTTCGGTGTGGTTTTTGGGATGCAAATTTTCTTTGAGTACCAGTAGTGTATTATCTCATTCTAGTTCTTTATTATGGCACAGATTCTGCAAACATTTGACACTAACCAATAGTGTTTCAAATAAATTGACTGTCTCTGTGGAAAATATTAATTAAAGCTAATTTTTTCTATCAAATCGAAAAAAATAACTTCAGTGTTCTGCAAGGCAATTAATGCCAAATTGACAAAAACCTGGAAATAAAATAAAATCAGAAAGCTAAAACTAATACCATATTTTAGCCATCCATGATTATGTGAATGTATTTTAATTCACTTTATACCTCCCAGCCAAAGAAATCAATTTTGTTTTCATTTGACTTTAGAGCTGTAAACCAAGAGGAAACAGTAAAATCACAAAACATAAACACAGTTCATGTGGAGACAACCACTCATCCCACTACAACTCAGACTGCTGTGCGCATGTGCGATTCTGGCAGCTTGGGCACACTAGAAAAATGTTTCCGGGTAGCATCTGGCTGGTTGTTGCTACTGCTGATACAGTTCGTGTCTAGTTACTTTGGATACAGCTAGCAGCAGCACTTCAAGTAGACAAAAGCAGGAGAAGGTACTGCTCATACGCAACTCAACTGCTTATGCGCATAAGCCCACTGGCAGCTACTGTAACGAACTAATGAAGCCGTTGTGACGTTGCGCCCGTTGGAAGCAGTTTGTTGCTATGAAATATTGCATAGTCTTAGTCCTAAAGTCTTTGACACATTTTGCTGTTGGCAAACACTTGTGTTTGCACTGTGTTTTGTTGCTGTAAATGGCGCATTTCCTTTGCAACTTAGGTTTTATTTTTTTTCCTCGTTTATGTTTTATTGTTGCAGCATTATATTGCAGTAGCGGGCTAAGGTAAAATTCTTTGTTTGAGTACCAGCTCTTACCAGTCAAAACTACGAAAATTTAACTGAAAACTGAAACAACAAAAAATTCTGTGTTTTTCCCAGTTTTCTCCCGGATGAAAAAATTCCCGGGTTTCTCCCGGATTGCCCAGTTGTCCCAGAGCATATACACCCTGCCATCATTTGTGCATTCTTTTTTTTTAACTGAGAGTTCTTGGCACGATCTTGCGCTAAAGTATGCAGGTGATAGTAGTTGTATGCTTCGTGCATCGATCTTTTTGTAGACGCATGAATTTCTTCTAACTTTTGCCCATCTTCATTTGCAAGTACATTTTTGAATCGAGTGTGCAACAGTTTCTGCTACCTCAGCAATTTCCGAATTCTGTCTTTTCCACCCTTAAATCCACCTACTTGACGCTTACTACTCAACCCATGTACTTCATTTTGCTTCTCCTCCCTTTCTGGGTGCTACACAATTTTTATCTGGCAGTGTAACATTATAGCACTAATATTAATTATAACTTACATTAATTTCAAGAGTTTCTATAAGGATTCCCATCAATGGTGTAAGAGTTGCCTGACAGAAAATGCTTCATTCAGTCCACTAAACCATCCACAAAACACAAAGTATGCTGTGGCAGGTGGCTGAATGTGTATGTACCCATCTATCTAACTCCTTTTGGTATACATACTACGCTCTTGAAGTCTTTATAGGTTTGCTTTGGTCTGAAGGGTTGTATTCAGGTTTTGTACTAGTTTTTGATGAAAACGAAGTATTAGTAATTGCAAAAGACATTAACAATTATATGTATTGTGAAACAGCTGTCAAAATACAGGGTGTTTCAAAAATGACCGGTATATTTGAAACGGGAATAAAAACTAAACGAGCAGCGATAGAAATACACCGTTTGTTGCAATATGCTTGGGACAACAGTACATTTTCAGGCGGACAAACTTTCGAAATTACAGTAGTTACAATTTTCAACAACAGATGGCGCTGCAAGTGATGTGAAAGATATAGAAGACAACGCAGTCTGTGGGTGCGCCATTCTGTACGTCATCTTTCTGCTGTGAGCGTGTGCTGTTCACAACGTGCAAGTGTGCTGTAGACAACATGGTTTATTCCTTAGAACAGAGGATTTTTCTGGTGTTGGAATTCCACCGCCTAGAACACAGTGTTGTTGCAACAAGACGAAGTTTTCAACGGAGGTTTAATGTAACCAAAGGACCAAAAAGCGATACAATAAAGGATCTGTTTGAAAAATTTCAACGGACTGGGAACGTGACGGATGAACGTGCTGGAAAGGTAGGGCGACCGCGTACGGCAACCACAGAGGGCAACGCGCGGCTAGTGCAGCAGGTGATCCAACAGCGGCCTCGGGTTTCCGTTCGCCGTGTTGCAGCTGCGGTCCAAATGACGCCAACGTCCACGTAACGTCTCATGCGCCAGAGTTTACACCTCTATCCATACAAAATTCAAACGCGGCAACCCCTCAGCGCCGCTACCATTGCTGCACGAGAGACATTCGCTAACGATATAGTGCTCAGGATTGATGACTGCGATATGCATGTGGGCAGCATTTGGTTTACTGACGAAGCTTATTTTTACCTGGACGGCTTCGTCAATAAACAGAACTGGCGCATATGGGGAACCAAAAAGCCCCATGTTGCAGTCCCATCGTCCCTGCATCCTCAAAAAGTACTGGTCTGGGCCGCCATGTCTTCCAAAGGAATCATTGGCCCATTTTTCAGATCCGAAACGATTACTGCATCACCCTATCTGGACATTCTTCGTGAATTTGTGGCGGTACAAACTGCCTTAGACGACATTGCGAACACCTCGTGGTTTATGCAAGATGGTGCCCGGCCACATCGCCCGGCCGACGTCTTTAATTTCCTGAATGAATATTTCGATGATCGTGTAATTGCTTTGGGCTATCCGAAACATACAGGAGGCGGCGTGGATTGGTTTCCCTATTCGCCAGACATGAACCCATGTGACTTCTTTCTGTGGGGACACTTGAAAGACCAGGTGTACCGCCAGAATCCAGAAACAATTGAACAGCTGAAGCAGTACATCTCATCTGCATGTGAAGCCATTCCGCCAGACACGTTGTCAAAGGTTTTGGGTAATTTCATTCAGAGACTACGCCATATTATTGCTACGCATGGTGGATATGTGGAAAATATCGTACTATAGAGTTTCCCAGACCGCAGCGCCATCTGTTGTTGAAAATTGTAACTACTGTAATTTCGAAAGTTTGTCTGCCTGAAAATGTACTGTTGTCCCAAGCATATTGCAACAAACGGTGTATTTCTATCGCTGCTCGTTTAGTTTTTATTGCCGTTTCAAATATACCGGTCATTTTTGAAACACCCTGTACAAAGTTTTTGAACAAGTCTCTGCAAAATATTCTGCAACTAACGCCAGTTCACATTCTTTCAGCAAAATTCTATATTCTGCTACTGTTATTCCTGTATGTCAAGTTTCCACAAAAATGATTAAACAATTCAATAGGGACTGAAATATACATAAGGATTTGATTTCTCAAGATTTATATCATCTAAAGCTGTAGTCATGCGCAGTGGTGCCACCTGAGTTCACTATGTAACCAAGTACCCAACACAACATTACTGTCGACTGCTGCGGCACCAATACCTAGATGGCACTTCTTATCAGGAGTGTCCTCTAAAAAGATTAGGCCAGAGTCCTGCACACAGGCTGGCCCAGTAATTGTAATTAGGTCAGTTAAGTGTGCGCCAATCAATATACAGGTTTTGTCTATGGTGTTTTTATTTCAAACTCTGGCTGTTAATAGCGGATCTCTTAATACTCTGAAAGGAATTCATACATAAAAATAGCTTCCATTGTTTGGGATGTGTTCTGTAACAGTTTCCACTTCATCAAATAAATTTGGATGAGGCCCCGGTAGTTCGTGCGTCACTGATGCATGCAAACAGGACTTTAGGCAGTAGCAGTATTAGTGAGTGTAACAGCATCTTAAGTCTTTGTGGTGATTTTAAAGTAACAATAAATGCACAAGTTGAAGTGGAAGCTTATCTCCTACCCCACCCTGGATGAATTCTTTGCAAAATTATGTCACAGCACCTTATTCTGTAAAACTGACTTCACACAGGCAGTTGTTCAAATTCTCTTGGATGCAGCATCAAAAGCTTACCTATTGCTCAATATGTCATATGGCCTCCACTTTTATAATCAGTTACCTTTTGAAATATCCTCAGTTGCTGACACTCCAGAATTTTATGGGGCAATTATTACAAGTTATTCCAAATTGTGCTGCATACCTTGGTGATATTTTTGCTACAGGTGCAACTTCAGTGTACCATCTGTGCAACCACAAGCTCTGAATCCAGAGATTGGCAGTAAAAGGACTAGAATGTAACCTGTGCAAAAGTTCTTTCACACAATCACCCTCGACAAATTTGGGGTTCAACCTCTTGGTCAATGAACTTGGACAAAGAAGATTATGTCGTCACTTCCACCTGCACGGAAAAAAATGTCAGATGCGGTACCTAACGCCCTTTGTCTTTCTAGCAACTTACAGGGTCACCTCACAACACAGCCAAGTGAAGTGGCTTCTAGGCCACCCTCACTACATTCAGTCAAATGTGCTGTACATACCACTGGTGCATGTTGTCATTTAGGCTCTTCATTCCGTGAGGGTGCCCTAGAGAGGGCCCACAAGCTCCAGTGTGTGTGTGTGTGTGTGTGTGTGTGTGTGTGTGATCAAACATCGCTATAGTGTCAAAGTTACACACACCGGCACCCGTATACGTACGTATGTATGTATGTACAGCGTGATTCTGTGATGATACAAACATTCAAGGATGATGGAAAGGATAAATATATCATTTCAGGTAAGGGACACTGGTCCGGAAACAAACGAACAAAGTTATTAGCAAAAATTGTTCTGATACCTCTGACAACAGTATGCATGTACTGGTATCATTGTGGGTTGGATTGTAGGGTAGACTGTAGGGTAGGCAACTTCCAGTGGTGGTAGTATGGACCAAAAGCAGAACAAATTGGCTTCCAATATGCATACTTCAATAGCTATGGGCATCTGTTCAATAGACGAGATGTGTTTCACAGTAGTGAAGATGAATAACTGCCCATACCTCCTCAGGTACACATTTTAGAGCACATGTTTACTGGACTTTTTTTCTTTTTTTGCCCACTACCAGCTTTGAAAATTTCTTATCCTACAATCTAAGTAATAACAGTACCGATACATATGTTCCACTATCAGAGATATCGGGATGATTTTCAGTATAACTTTGGACTTTTTTGTTTCTGAACCTGGGATCCTTACCTCAAATTGATACATTTATCCTTATCTATCATCCCTGGAAGTCTGTAACATCACCATGGCTCTGTAGAGTTGTTGGACGACGTTTCCGAATATGGGTATTTAACCTTATTGTTTCTCAAAACAAAATCTGTAGCCCCTTGAAGTTCGTCAGTGTAACTCTGAAACACCCGATATATACTGCTTGTTAATAAACCAGGTTGAGCCCCTGTTGGATGTATGTGTAGACGGCTTGGGTTTTCCAATTACACTTCTGATCTATCTGTAGTTCCCAAAAATGCAACTCAGTGATTCAATATATCACATAAGCTAAATATGTGTAGATGTGTACCATTGGAATATAAACACTTCGCATAAGAATGTTGCTTGTACATGTAATGTATGTTATCACAGAAAATTAATCAAACTTACAAGGAGAGATTCGCCAGCAGTGACACTGATTTTTTTGAAACCATCTATACGGCGATTTAGGTTAAGCCCCCCAGGTACTATATGCCCGGTAACCATTCACCCTGCTGGGCCCTTATTTGTAGGTAATCGAAAAAAATTTGTGGAATTTTGCGAGATGCTCTAGAGCTTTAAATATATTACATTTTATAAAGGGCTTGCGTATAGTAATTGTTATAGTGCAAACAATGGAAAATCCAGGATGGAATGTAACAACAGTATGAGAAGAAAAGCTGCTTCTCACCATATAGCGGAGATTCCGAGTTGCACATACGCATAACAAAAAGACTCCCACAATTAAAGCTTTCAGTCATTAGGCCTACTGTAAACACTACACACACACACACACACACACACACACACACACACACACACACACACACACACACACAAAACTGCAATTGAAACCACCAGAATTTCAGTTGCCCGAGACTACAGTCACGTGTGTGAGTCGCGTTTGCTTAGGCCTTAATGGCCAAAAGCTTTAATTGTGAGAGTCTTCTTGTTGTGTCTATGTGCGACTCAGCATCTCCGCAATATGGTGAGTAGCAATTTTCCTTCTCATAAAATTGTTATATTACTATATACAAGAGGTTGTGGATTCGAATCCTGGCAGATGCTTTAAGATTTTATGTTTTTAAGCTTTATTGAAGCGACTTTGATCATTATTTTTATTCAATTGACTATGTAATTTTTTAAAAGTTTCTATTCCTCTGTCAAATCATTTTAATCACTGTATTAAGTTTTTCAATTGCTGTCTTTTTAATGCCTATCATTCCTTTTCCACTTGCAATCTTTGTGCATGTGATTTTAATTATTGCCATGTATTAATATCGATTTACCTTCTTCCGTTTCATCATCCTATATTTTCATCCATTTTATTGTATTCATTATTTTATATTCCTCATTTTGCTTTACTTATAATCACTTCTTTCGTTTTAATCTTCATCTTCACTGTTTTGTCCATTAAGCAATAAGAATTTAAGTTTTAAACAGCCAAGAAAATGTACATCTTGTAACGGAAATTACATTTTTTACACCGCTGCATATATAAATAGTTTTTTTAACTGACAGATCAGCATTTTCAAATGTTTAGGTATAATGACAGATAAATAAAAATAATTCAATAATTAACTACACATGCACAATGATTCCAACTGAAAAACGAATGATGGGAATTAAAAATGAGACCAACTGAGAAAGACAAAATGACAATTAAAATGATGCAACATAGGAATATAAATTTTATAAAATACATTTAAAACAATTAACTGAATAGAAATAATGTCAGAAGTTATTTTGGCAACGATTTAAAAATAAAAAATTTCAAAGCACCCAAGGAAATATGAACCCTCAGCCTCTAGCATATGAGGTTAGTAATATAGCTATTCCTCTCCGGGCAACACCACCTTGATGAAGCACTGTCCGTGCAGGTGGAGAGGCTTGCGTATCCACGGGAGGCTGAGGGCTATGCCAAAGGTAGAGGACCTACTGTCCGAAAGGCCTCAGCCGATGGATCAGACAGAGTGTCCCACAACGTCCCATCTTCCCTATCCACTCTTAGTCCTACACTATTCCCTGACCCAACCCAAGGTGTGATGTGATCAGTACCACGGGGTGCATGGCACATGGGAAGATGTGTCGCAAACGGAGCCTCAGGGATACCGGGTGACCTCCCTGAGTAATTAGCCTTACACCGTGTGGGGTATTCGAGGTGTGGACCTTCTAGATCCCCAAATCTCATGGTACCAATATGGCACAATTATAGAAAATAAAGAAAAACAAACTGAGGGGCAAATCGAGACCTCAGATAACCAAACCTTGGGGACAGAACCGATGGAAGGCATTCCCACTACTGAATCAGGGTCTAGACCTGAGCCAGAAGTGGGACCTGTAACAGAGAAGCTAGACCAGATTAAGATCAAAGGCTTGTCTGGGGCCCAGAGGAGGAAGTTACTCAGGGAACAGAGGAGAAAGGAAGGGAAAGAATGGCTTCCTAAAGAAAAGTGGAGGGAATTAAAGGGACTAGAACCTAAGACCACCAGGAAGAAACTGTTTCAGGTTGAAAAGGACACACAGACCCCCACAACGTCAAAGACAGGTAGTAAGCGGACAAGGGCGGAATCAAAGACTCCATCCTCTCCGGATAAGAGAGTCCAAAAAAAACTGAGGCAATAAATAGGGAAACAGACCTATAGTACTGCTGTCTCCGTTTTTAGGATGGCAGTTATCCAGGAAGGTTATCCATTGGGGGCCATCACCTCACAGCAGGAGGAACTGGTACAGATGGCCCTCTCTGAAAAGATTGGGGGGGAGGGGGGGGGATGGGACACTGGATCAGGATCCAACTTCAGGAGGGTCTATCAAGATTGTGGTGCACTCATTTTTGTCTGTGAGGCGGTGCACGTAGTGGAATGTGCTCAAGGACAAGGTGCCCATGATATCCCCATGGGAAGATGTGAAGCTCCTGGTTAAGATGGCAGCGGAGCTTCTTAAGACCGCAAAGATATCACTATGGGTACCTAAGATCCTCAAGTCTCTCCCAAGACTCTGTTCAGGAAAATAGGGGCCCATAACCCAAAAGTCTTGACAGAAGACTGGAGAGTGATTAACCAGAAGGTTGCTCTGGAAGGAGGAACCCTGGTGGTGGAGGTCGGTGAAAAGTCCCTGAAGGCAATGTGGGAGCAGGAACTGAAACTGTTTTTAGGGTTCTCGCAGGTCACCGTCAGGGTTCTCAAAGACCTCGAAGATGGCAGCAAGTACAGAGCCTGGATGTGCTGTAGATTAATCTGCAGCACTGTAAAGGGGCCTCTGCTGCCCTGAGTCACTGCCTGGGGAGACAGGAAGTGGATGTGGCCCTGATACAAGAAACCTATTTATACAAAGGAGGTGTATCGGGCCTCGGTGGCACTGGGGGTAAACTGATCTATGCTAGGAATCTAAGAAACTCCAGAACATGCATCTATGTAAGAAATGGCATTTCTTTCATGCCAATGATGGATTTCTGCTCTAGGGATTTAATTACCATTAAAGTGCAGCAATGTGAGAAAGGTACCACGGGGGAAATTATTTTGGCCTCAGCATACCTTCCTTACGAAGACAGCTCTCTTCCTCCTTTGGAGGTGAGGAGACTGGTAGGGACTTGCCATCGGCAAGGTGATCAACTGCCGGTGGGATGTGACGCCAATGCCACAACCTACTGTGGGGCAGCAAGGTCACCAACTGTAAAGGTGAGTACCTTATTGAATTTCTTTTAGCTACCAACTCCAGATGTCCTGAATAGGGCAATGAACCTACATTCAGGAATAGCAGAAGGGAAGAAATAATTGACATAACATTTGGTTCCATGATGATGGGCAGCTATGTCAAACAATGGCATGTGGTGTTAGTGCCATCCTCATTTGACTACACGTACATCAAATTCAAGGTTGAAATGGGAATCATGACCTATAGGAATCCCAGGAAAACAAACTGGGAGACTTATATGAGGGACCTTGACTTAGGCTTATCAGAAATTAAAACCTCGATAAGGAATCCAACAGAATTTGAGGAAGTCGCAGAGGCCGTTACCTCTGCCATAGTGACCTCATATCAGGACAACTGCACAATCACCAGGAAGTGCACAAATAAAAGTGTTCCTTGGTGGAATAACAAACTGGAACTGCAAAGAAAACAGATACGGAGACTGTTTAATATTGTGAGACATACAGGATAATGGGCTAAATATCGTGAGGCCCTTGTCAATTACAATCTTGCAACCAAGACAAGCAAAAGAGGCATCCTGGAAGGCATTCTGTGAGGAAGTGGAGGGCACTGCTGCACAAGCCAGACATCACAAGATTCTCACTAGAGTACCAACCAATCAAGGATGTACGTTGAGGAAAGAGGATGGGGGAATACACAAAGATAGCACATCAGATGCTGGAATTGCTCCTCAAAACTCACTTTCCTCAATATGCTCTGCCGGACAACACAGACCAGTATGTGACCCCACAGAGAGAACAGTTCTCAGGCATTCAAAGAGAGGACTGGGAATCGGCCAAGGAGTGTGTGAACTTCAACAAAATCCAGTGGGTGGTGGGAACATTTCAACCGTTCAAGTCACCTGGTCCAGATGGAGTTTTTCCAGCTCTCCTGCAACAGGCAGGAGGAAAGCACATATGAGTCCTATGCAGGCTATTCAAGGTTAGCCTAGCAGTAGGAATCATTCCCAATGCTTGGAGGGTAGTGAAGGTTGCCTTCATTCCAAAGCCAGGGAGAATTGATCATACCACAACCAAGGATATGAGACCAATCAGTCTGTTGTCCTTCACTCTGAAAACATTGGAAAAACTGGTTAATGTATATGTTGGGGAGAGGAGGCTAAGTAGGGTCCCTCTACTCTCAAACCAACACTCATACCAACCAGGTAAATCATGTGAGACAGCTCTCCACCAACTGGTTGGGAAGGTGGAAAAAGCATTTCACTTCCAAGAAATAGCCCTCTGCATCTTCCTGGATATCGAGGGGGCCTTCGGTAACACGACCTTCGATTCCATGGTAAGGGCAGCAGAGGTGCATGACCTGGGGACCACTATATGTAGGTGGACCAGGGCCATGCTTAGTGGAAGGAAGGTAGAGGCTACCATGATGAATGAAAAGATGGTAATTAAACCGCTAGAGGCTGCCCACAAGGAGGAGTTTTGTCTCCTCTATTGTGGAATCTAGTGGTGAACGAACTCACTGAGGAACTAAGTTCTATACAATGCTTCTGCCAAGGAAACGCAAATGTCCTTGTCATAATAATACGTGGCAAATTCACCGACACAGTTACGAATATGGCACAAGGAGGATTGGACATTGTGCGAAAATGGTGCATTAAACAGGATCGGAGAGCTAATCGTAAGAAGACTGTTGTGGTGCCATTTACGAAGAGACACATTCAACAGTCAAGTTGGAATCTAAAGCTCTTCAATGAAACTCTACCTGTGAACAGTATAGTGAAATATATCTAGGAGTAACCTTGGATGAGAAGCTAACTTGGACCCTTCACATTAAGAGCATCTGCTCCAACGCAAAAAGTACTCTAGTGAGTACTAGAGAGGGCTTGTGGCAAACACTGGGGCCTAAGCCCCAGGGGTATGCACTGGATATCTTAGTGTGTTGGAAGAAGGTAGAACAGCGGATTCCAGCTAAGGAGCTTGCTAAGGTGCAGAGATTGACCTGCTTAGCCATAATGGGTGGAATTAGCAGCACACTAACCACTGGAATGGAAGCCATGCTGGATATGCCTCCAATTCACCTTTGAGTCAAGATGGAGGCAGCAGCTGGGGCACACAGACTTAAAAATGGCAACAGACTTAAAACTGGCAAAAACTGGGTCTCATTCGGATATGCAGAATCACACACTAACATAGTGAGTGAGGTAAATACAGGAATGGCTGGGGAAATGCTTGCCGACTATATAACAATTCCCAACTGCTTCGACAAGCCTTACAACATAATAATTGGAAGTAGGGAGCAGTGGGAGAAAACAGTTCAACTCCATACGGGGGCATAGTTTGGTTGAAAACAGACCAATGCATTGGGGCACGGTTGTACGGGGTTCAGCCAAGACTGGAGAGCATCATCTCTCTAGGGAAACTGGCCTCTGTATTCCAAGCTGAAATTACTGCAATCAGGGCATGTGTGGAGGAGAATATGCGTGGATGCTACAATGACCGTGGCATCTACATCTATTCAGACAGCCAGGCAGCCCTGAAATCATTGATCATTGGCAGCTCCTGTAACAAGGTCTAAGATTGTTGCAGATTGTCACAGGGCTCTGGTGGAGCTAGGTGGAAGCAGCAATAGGGTAAACCTAGTGTGGGTCCCTGGCCACTCAGGGATCTGTGACAATGAACAAGCCAACAGATTGGCTAGGATAGGGGCAACAACTTCATTTATTGGACCAGAACCGGTCCTGACAATCACCAAGGCTATGATCAAATTAGAACTACGGAACTGTCTCAGGAAACAACATGTAGGATATTGGACCAAGGTCCATAAACAAAAACGTAGTAAGGTAATGATGCCCAAGCCATGCTTTAAAAGAAGCTCTGTAATCCTGGGATTGAACAGGAAAGAGACCAAACTCATGGCTGGACTGATGACTGGCAATGGGAATTTCAAAAAACACCTACATACAATGAGTATAGCAGAAGAGGACCCTAAATGCAGGATCTGCGATGAGGGTGAAGAAACTGCGTCACACCTAATCTTCAAATGTGTGGAATTGGAGAGTAAAAGATACAGAATCTTCGGAACAACTAGACCTGAAGAAATTGTGTCTGACAAAAAACAGGTAGAGCGACTCCTTACACTATTTAAGGGCACTGGTTGGCTTTACTAGATATAGAGGGAGCAATACCGCACAATAAACCTAGTTTCGGTGCGGGCAGTGGCAGGTGGACCTAAGCTGTTTTAGCCTCCCTGTTAAAATCAATCAATATAACCATTACACTACACAAGTACTTCATAAAATATAACTTATTTAAAGCTGTAATGCATCAAGCACATTCCCCCACCCCTCCCCCGCACCCAGCGATTGTTGTTGTTGTTGTTGTTGTTGTGGTCTTCAGTCCTGAGACTGGTTTGATGCAGCTCTCCATGCTACTCTATCCTGTACAAGCTTCTTTATCTCCCAGTACCTACTGCAACCTACACCCTTCTGAATCTGTTTAGCGTATTCATCTCTTGGTCTCCCTCTACGATTTTTACCCTCCACGCTGCCCCCCAATACTAAATTGGTGATCCCTTGATGCCTCAGAACATGTCCTACCAACCGATCCCTTCTTCCAGTTAAGTTGTGCCACAAACTTCGCTTCTCCCCAATCCTATACAATACCTCCTCCATCGATTACTCACAAACAATGCCCCACCAGGGTGAATTGTTGCTGGATGTACAGCACCATTTATATTGTTTGGAAAAGTCGATCCCACTGCTTGGGACTGCTCCTTTTTAGGTAGACAAACTGCTGGTCACTACTTACCTTCAAAAGTCACATTTCCAATCCTGCTGACAGACACCTTTAAAGTGGAAACACTAGTCCTGGCATTTGGAACTACTAGTTTCTTCCTCTGGGAGGAAAGAGGAATACACTAGAGAGAAGACGCAAGTCACTCAGATCTCTCAATGTGAGAGACCCACCTGTTGTGAGGATGAGAGGGAATGAAGAGGATCCCATTTCTTCCCATAGGAAGGATATAATAGTTCTGAAAGGTAATGTTAGTGTTTTCACTTTCAAATGCGGGTGTCAATAGTACTAGAATTTCACCTCAAGGTGAAGCCACTCTGTCATTTTCCTTTCAATATAAAAAGGTAGATAAATCTCAGACTAACCAAGCAGGAGAGGACGTAGTAACAAACAAAATATGGCAAAGAGGCTAGCTTTCATAGCCAGAGAATCTTTCACTCGGCGAGAGTAAAGAAATAGGGTTAAGGAAATTTCAGTTAGGTTTCATAGCCCAACACAACTCTTGCCAAGGAAGATACAACAAAAACAAAAACATGGAAATAAATGATAAAATGTTAGAATACATGGGAAGAGAATACCAATAAATCAGAAGTGACAAAGAGGGCTGGTAGCAAGTTGAAGATAACTTCAGCTGGGGAAAAACAGTAACGTAGACAACATGAAACTCAACACAGAAAATTAAATCAACTTTACATTTTTATTGTTTCAGAACATGATGATGAAATATTTCTCTTTTGAACAATGGAATATAATTACATACAGAAAACTGTGCACAGTGCAGGACGGAAATGACAAACATTTTTGAAATAGCTTTATTAGTGGCAGAGTGTGTTTGACATTATTTGGTTGTAAAATGAGGATCTTTTACAGCTCAGTGAGTTTGAAAACAAACATTGCTAACCAAAAAGAATTTTTCACACTGCAGAGAAGACAAAGTCAGAAAGCTGTAACACCATTGACATTAGTCAAGAGTGAAACTCTTGAAATTTCAATTGAAAAGAAACACATCAGTTACAAGATAACAATGACTTGTGGTACTATGTCATCTCCCATTGTTGGTAGTTTTCTTCTGCAACAAACTTAACTAAAAGAAAGTACATATCTTGAAATATTGTAAGACTGTGTGTAAACAGTAGTTGCTCAGTGGGACTCATTTTTCATTGACATGGTGCTGCTACTTAACACTTCACAACTTTAGTTTGAGGGAGGTTGTACAATCAGTTTCTGGATTGCTTGATCCAAAGATGTACCATGCCAATCCCTAGATATGACGCCCTACAACTTTTCGATAGAATTAACAGAGAAAGAGGTATCAGAATAAAATCAAAAACAATGGATGAATTTCAGGCAGCAATGTCCCATGTGCTCAACATTATACTTTTCAACTGCACACATACTATGCTGATCAGGAAATGTGTCACTAATACAAAGGCATATGTGGATATTTAAGTCAACTCAAACAATAACCTCAAGAAATTGGAAAGGAACCATTTAGATCCAATAAAAAAATCCTATATGCGCAATCAGGTTTGCACCACTGATTTTTCAAGAAAATGTTGGGATAATACAGGGTGTATACGGGGACAAGGAAAAAAAAATATTCCCAGATTTCTCCCGGGTATCCCGTTTAAAAAATATGCTTTTTCCCAGGCGAAAATACACTTTTTCTGTTCTAAGTGACAGTAGGTTTTCCCTCGGAACTGTAAAACTTATCAATCCTTTGAAAGGTTAACGTTTTATACAATCGTATAGAACTTCCCGGAAAAAGAAGGAAAGACGGGGCAAAGAAGTTTTGGAGAGACCTTTTTTTTTTTTTTTAAAAAAGAGAAGTTTTGGAAAGACCTTTGATTTGCAGCAAAATATACGTTGCATATTGTCGTATTACGAAAGTACAAATGCAAATTGCACCAAACACAGGGCATTAGTTTCTGGAGCGGTTACACCGAGGTTGCGATGTTCTTTTGTAATCGAGTCATATCTCAAGCCACGAGATCTCGTCAGCCGATGACAGCAGCTATTCAGAGCATATGACACGTGTTAAGGTCAGCCAATAGCAAGATCACTGGTTAAATAGCGCGAACACGCAAGAGGAAAAGTTAACGGTTTACATTAATGTACACAGTACCGTATATCTACAAGAAAAGCTAAGCTTTCACATATAATGTTAGTCTCTAAGATTAACACGCTACAACAGAACCTAAGCTTTCACATGTAATATTGATCTTTTTTGCGTGTGTTATACTTTAAGACACATCACACAAATGTGCCAGAAAAATTTAAAATTACGACATAAATGTCTCGGTTCCAAATTTTTGTAAATGGCTGGTCCTCAAACTGTTCAGTTTTGAACGCTCTGCGAGTTAGATATCCATCCCACTTTCTCACACGTAACACAATTCATCTTGCGTCAAAAGAAATTTACTTTGAAAGTAACGCTTTTCTAGCTACCGTTCGTAATACTATCCGGAGACTGTTAGAAATAGGTTCGATTTACCAGTTTCCAGAGAGCGCCAGAAAACAGGCATTATTGTGCGTGTGCAACTGCAGTGGTGTAGGAAGCCCATATGTTTGTGTGTATAAAGCACTAAAAGAGCTTACATTACACCATAAAAGAAACAGGGCATCAGAGGGTACTCCAAAGAGCATCGGAATTTCATAAACCATACTAAAATGCATAATTCGGCTTGAAGTGCGAATTGGCTTTTTCCAGATTCACAATGAAGTATGTCCCATCTGATATTAAGCTTTTCAGTGTGGTTTTTGGGATGTAAATTTTCTTGGAGTACCAGTACTCTACGATCTCATTTTTGGTTCTTTATTATGGCATAATGCCATGTATGGCAGAAGATGATAACGTGCACTTGAAATTCAGCGAAAAGTTGGAACAAGCGAATACTGTAGAATGAAAAACTTTGTTTCAAATAAAATGATTGCCTCGGCGGAAAGATTAATAAAGCCAAATTTCTTTAGCAAACTTGCAAAAATAACTTCACTGTTCTGCAAATGCTTGACTGCTACTAATTTGAAAACAAAATAAAATCAAAAACTGAAATTAATAATATATTTTTGCCCTCCGTAATTATGTGAATGTATTTTAATTCGCTTGATAGCTCCCGGCCACAGAAATCCGTTTTGTTTTCATTTGACATGGGAGCTGTACACGAAGAGAAGCAGCGAAATCACTTAACGTTAACACGGCTAACGTGGAGGTTAACCCCCTCCCCACTACAACTCAGACAACTCTGTGCAAGCGTGAATCTGGCAGCTAGGGCGCGCAGAAAAAATTTTCTCGTTTGCATTTGGCTGCTTGCTGCTACTACCAATACAGCCAACAGCCAAACTTCAAGTAGCGGGAGAAGGTACTGCTTAATATGAGAGTCAAATGCGCATGCGCAACAGACCGCTGGCAATTGGTCAAACGAACCTAATGTGAACTGTTGCGACATTATGCTCACAGCAAGCAGTTTATTGTTACGAAGAATTACAGTCTGTGCCCTACGGCCTTTGACATAATTTTGATATTTGCAAATGCTTGTGCGTGCACGGTTTTTTGTTGTTGTAAATTGCACATTTCCTTTGCCACTAAAGTTTTATTTTTTCCCTCTCGTTTATATTTTATTGTTGCAGCATCATTCTCTAGTAGCAGGATATAACAACATTCTTTGCTAGAGAATCTATTCTGCAGTCAAAATTACAAAAATTTAACTGGAAGCTAAAACAATGAGAAATTCCCGGAATTCTGAAAAATTCCCGGGTTTTTCCTGGTTTTCTCCCGGATGAAAAAATTCCCGGGTTTTTCCCAGATTTCCCAGGTCGTATACACCCTGTAATATCATAAGTGTTTCATACTAACATGTAATTAAATTATCATGTCTCTTTAATACAACGATTACACAGTGTAGTATAATGGTTACAGAGTAGATAAATAACAAGTATGGACTGTCACTATGTAATCAGTTCGTGCTTTTTCCCCCCATTTCCCTTTCGATGCTCTTTCATTTGCTCGGCAATGGGCTTTTCTGGGTTTTTTTTTTTTTTTACTGTTTTCAACATGAGCGTTCCTCCCTTAAGTCAGTAAAATTTTACTTGTGGTGGTGTAGTGTGCCAATGTTGGCAATGCGCAATTAATCTGCACAAGCACATTAAGTGACTCAATGTTTTCTCATTAAATCTGGGGAGGAAGTAAATGGATCAATGTATTTTAATTAAATCATGGGAGAAAGTAGGTGGATCAATTTTTTTTAATATACTGAATGTGCAACTCAATTATGAACAAACATTAATCCACCTACCTTTTCCGATGATTAAATTAAAAAAATATTGATCCACCTACTCAGCATCCTCATACAGATCGATTGCGCATTGTCAACATTAGCACACTTCGCCGCCATTGCTGTAAGTAAAATTTAACCCACAAGTCATATGAGACAACATCTTTCATTATTTTGTAATTTTTCATTTAATATCGATTTTCACTTATACTCTGATGGATATTTTTATTGTTTCACTTTGCATCCTAGTGGTGCTCCACAAGCTCTTCACAGTGACACCCATATCAATGTCCTACCTAAATAAATTTCCATGCTGCAATAATTTATAACTTTACACAAAGGTAATTCATAACAACAATGCTAATTCGTCACAATCACATGCACACACCTATATTGTTACAACGATGTCATAGGTGAACCAAATCCTGTGTGACAAACACATACAGACATGATCTATGTATTATGAGCTCAATCACTGTTTATGCATTATTGGGTTATTAGCAATTCAAATCTGTCATACAAGAAAGTTAGACCAACGAGTGAACAGATTTCTTCACATCAATGTAGTTTTTATTGTATGTCCAGGTCTGGCACAAATTTTCAACTTGCCCCACTGATATAAATAAATGCTCACTGGCAACTAAATGCCCACTGGCAACTAAGGTCTTTAATTCCTTTGTGCCTCAACAGCTTTTATTTTCTATTTAAGGAAACACAATTAAAATAAAAAATTATGTTCAGCAGCTTCTGTAGTCTTACTACGAATCTTTAGAGTTGAATGTTATGTTATCATTCATGCAACAGGATACTTTACAAAACCCTCAATTATTAGAGAAATTGTATGGAGACTACAAAAGCCTTGTTACTTTTGTTTTATGTGTGTCGATACAGCACTTGAAGTTGTCAATAAATTTTGTTACACGTCAATTTCTCCCAAGTTTAAGTAACCTGACCTCCTCACATAGTCCGTTTACAAAGCACTTTTTTGTGACTTGTTGCCTAGTATTTGTTTATAAAACCAGAAAGTTTAATCACTTCTGGATTTGTAGTTTGAAATGTGTGGAGACAAAGTTGTCCAACAAACAATTTGCTGCAAAAATAAGTGACTTCAGAACTTTTGTCTCGCAAATGGAAAACTTAGTCAATACTTGTGTTAACTGCCATCTGAATGAGCATTCTTTTCCCTACAAAATATAAATTTTCCACAATTACTCATTTTCACTTAAGATCTAGGATTTTCCAATAAAGTTTCCCATACAAATCACTACTTCGAAGTATCACAATTTAATACCACAAGGTATGTTGGGTGACAGTAGCAAATGCTTGCACCAATTCAGTGTGCCTTGAATGAACAATGAAACATGGAGGTAATTTTTCAACTTTTTTGAAAATCATACATACTTGAAAGATTTAAATAAAATTTTATTTTTGCTGGTGACTTTTCATATTGCTTTAAAAACTTAAGGAGTCAGTAAATGAAGATGATCTGCCAAACTGTTTTTCGGTAATTTGGAGACTTACAATGCCAGCAACATGTTGAAAATGGTGGGAGACTTTTTCCATATACAGAAGGAACTCTTGATGAGTCTTTCTGGCCTGTGGTTCAGTGATTGGTTAATTTGTCTTCTTCATAGAGCTATTTTGCTGACAAATCTGAATCTCTGCAAAGATCATGCTTTAATTTATCTGCAAAGAAGGATCAAAAATAATTGAGACCATTTCATGAAACTCTGGAAACAATTGTCAAGACGGTATAACTAGATCCCTGAGAGCTCATTGCGCAGTTGTCAGCTTTCAACTGCGAAATGCTAATAACCACAGATGAAAACAGTAGCCGTCTATGAATCTGTGACAACACTGAGGCTTTGCTGTACAAATATTTACAAAATTACGTTATTGGTTGGGGGCAAGCCTGCAAAGCTGCCTCGTCCAGCTCACTGCAACTGTCATGGATGAACTTGTGCCAATTAAACTATGTTGTTGTTGTTTTTGTTGTTGTTGTTGTTGTTGTTGTGGCCTTCAGTCCAGAGACTGGTTTGATGCAGCTTTCCATGCTACTCTATCCTGTGCAAGCTGCTTCATCTCCCAGTACCTACTGCAGCCTACATCCTTCTGAATCTACTTAGTGTATTCATCCCTTGGTCTCCCTCTACGATTTTTACCCTCCACGCTACCCTCCAATGCCAAATTGGTGATCCCTTGATGCCTCAGAATATGACCCACCAACCGATCCCTTCTTCTAGTCAAGTTGTGCCACAAATTTCTCTTCCCTCCAATTCTGTTCAATACCTCCTCATTAGTTATGTGATCTACCCATCTAATTTTAGCATTCTTCTGTAGCACCACATTTCAACTATACGCTACAGAAATTCAGCAACTGTTGTTGCTTGCAGCATCTACACTAATCAGTCAGAACATTATGAACACCTACCTAACAGCTGGTACGTCTACCTTCGGCATGGATAACAGCGACAATGTGTCATTGCACAGAAGCAGAGAGGGCTTGGTAGGTTGCTGGAGGGAACTGGCACCTCTGCACACACAATTCACCTAATTCCTATCCATTCTGGGTAGGGGGCAATGAGCTCTGATGCCACGTTCAGT
Source organism: Schistocerca serialis cubense (assembly GCF_023864345.2). Classification (NCBI taxonomy): domain Eukaryota; kingdom Metazoa; phylum Arthropoda; class Insecta; order Orthoptera; family Acrididae; genus Schistocerca; species Schistocerca serialis. The sequence goes on along the minus strand of NC_064641.1, from coordinate 396,565,754 downwards.
CACACCCAATATATGATTGATCGTGCTCAGATCTGGCAAGTTGAGGAGACAGCAAATCAACTGGAACTCACTAATGTGTTCCTCGAGCCACTCCATCACACTCCTGGAATTGTGACAAGGAGCATTATCTGCCACTGCCACTGCCACCAGGAAACACTATCATCACGAATGGATGTACATGGCCTGCAACAAGTGTACGATATTCCTTGCCTGACATGGTGCCTTACATGAGCTCCATTGGACCCATCAATTTTCCCCTGAGCATAATGGAGCTGCCACCAGCTTGTCTCCGTCCCATACTACATGTGTCAAGGAGCTGTTTCCCTGGAAGATGATGTGATCTACCCATCTAATTTTAGCATTCTTCTGTAGCACCACATTTCAACTATACGCTACAGAAATTCAGCAACTGTTGTTGCTTGCAGCATCTACACTAATCAGTCAGAACATTATGAACACCTACCTAACAGCTGGTACGTCTACCTTCGGCATGGATAACAGCGACAATGTGTCATTGCACAGAAGCAAAGAGGGCTTGGTAGGTTGCTGGAGGGATTTAGAAGGTATCGGGATTCATCAGACCATGCAACGCTCTGCCACTGTACCAATATCCAATGAAAATGGTCATGGGCCCATTTCAGGTGTAGTTGTCAATGTTGTTGTGTTAACATTGGCACACACATGCATGGGTCATCAGCTGTGGAGGCCAATTGAGACACATTTGTATTGTGTCCAGCATTAAAGTCTGATGTTAGTTCTGCCACAGTTCACCACCTGTCTTATTTTACCAGTCTGCCCAGCCTATGACATCCGACACCTGTAATAAGGGGTGCCACCCAACCCCACGACGTCTAGACGTAGTTTCGCCTTCATTTTGTCATGTGTTGAACACACTCACCACAGCAATCCTGGAACATGCTAAAAAGCCATGGGGTTTCCGAAAGGCTCATGCAGAGCCTCTGGGCCATAACAATCTGCCCTTGATCAAACTGAGATAGATCACATGCCTTTCCCATTCTACACACGGACAGCACAGTCAATGATGCTGCAAACACCATGTGTGTGTCTGACTAGCCGTCATTACTCGTCAGGTGATGCTGGTATTGCTTAGACAAGTCTATATCGGTAGTATGTTGGTGGTCATAATGTTCTGGCTGGTCAATGCATATTAACAAAAGAGCACTTTCCCATGTCATCATCTTCATTGCTGAACCCATCAGATTTACCAAAAACAATATAAAACATCAACTGTATAATTAAAGTTTTCTAGAGTGTAAAAAGTAGAAAAATTGCAAAATTATCCTTTCATTCAAGGAATACTGAAGCAGTGCAAGCATTTACTATTGCCATCAATCACATTATGTTAACTTACAAGAAGGTGGTCCAAATATTGGCCTAATGGGGAGCATTATTGGAAAATTGCAGACCATCAGTGAAGTTAAGTAATCATGGTAATGTTATATCTTGTAGGGAAAATAATGTTTTTCAAACAGGTGATTGTAACAAGTATGGATCATGTGTATCTTCAGATACAAGGATTATTTTTGCAGCAAACTGATTGTAGGCCAACTTCAGTCCTACGTATCTACAGGACTATAAACCCAAAAATGATAAAACTTGCAAGTTTTATAAACAAGCTACTTGAGAACAAGGTCAAAGAAGGAGAGCTTCATAAACTAATTATGTTAAGAGCTCATGCTACTTTAACTTGCAACAAAATTTACCGACAATATTTAAATACTGCTCTGAGCAAGAGTGTCAAATCAAATGACAAATTTGCACAATTCCAGTGGTTCAAACAGCCTGCTAAGTTCCTCAGCTTTACCTCAATTATTCATTGAAATGCACTACTTCAACTGTGGGTAAATTTTCTGAAATGTCACAGCAACATTTTGTGATCATTCATCCATTTATGAGGCTTTTACTAAAGTATTAACATTGGGAGCTAGAAATTTTTGTATATCTTCCTTTGTTCATTTAGCAAACCTGTACACAAAATCTGAACATAATCTGTGATGGCTGATTGGGGACTCTTCAACCAGTTGACACGCCATCAGCCAAAATGTAATGCGTAAGGAATGAAATCATGTGCACGCATCACGAAAGGTAAAATTATTGAAACTATTAAATTGAACAAAAGGATGACTATCAAAGAAATACAAAATATTTTTCTGCAGCTTAGAATAACAGAATTAGGGTCATGTTTTGCCACACACACGTAGTACAGATGTTACAAGTTCAAGGAGGCACGATTGAGAGTGGACTTATTTGCATTTTATATAGTCCCACAGAGAACCAAGATGAACAGCGATGTGGTTTATGCTGACAATGTTACAATCCCATCAAAAGAAAATTAATTGTATGCATGCACAAGGTGCAAGACAGTCGTGGCATTATTCATTTCTTTTCACATAAATGACACAGTCCCACCAGTAGCATAGGTTCGATCAAGCCAATACAAATAAATGAAACCACATTCATGGCCAAATTTTAATTATACTGTTAGAAAACAGTCTTACCTAGTTTTCTGAGATCGTTGACTAAATCCGTAAAAATTCTTTTGTTTTCTTCATTTTCTCCAATCTCAGTGTTCAGTGAACCAGTAGCAGGAAACGTTTTCATTATTTCTGCCAACATTGATACCCACTGCTCACTGTCTCCTTGGGCAACTTCTAATATTGCTTCCAGTTCACTAGACCACTGAAAATAATAATTAAGAATAATAATAATTTCAAAATAGCACACCTATAGAATTAAAGTATCTACTAGAGTAAAGGTAGGCTTGGATAGCAATTGAATGGGTGACCATGTGGTCTGCCGAGCGCTGTTGGCAAGTGGGGTGCACTCAACCTTTGTGAGGGCAATTGAGGGGCTACTTGATTATGGAGTAGCGGTTCCAGTTATGAAAGCTGACAACAGCTGGGAAAACAGTGTGTAGGCCAAATGCCCCTCCCAACCCACATCCAGTGACGCTTTTTGGGTGAGGATGACACGACAGTCGCTCAATACCGTTGGGCCTTCTGAGGCCTGTTCAGACACATTAAAGTAAATGAGGTTCTAAAACTATGAATAGCTGTATTAAGAGCACAGCTTTCCATGTAACTTACTTTATTCACAAATGAATTACCCTACAGGGGGAATGAGGAAGAAGAACTCTTTCACTTGTATTCAAAATGCGCTATCCTGGAACACGTAATTATCGACCCAATTTAGAATGCTATCATAATCTACTCACTGAGGGTATGATCTAACCTTAACAGTTTAATATAATAAGAAAAGTGTTACAAACTGTGTGTGTTAAGGCAGCGTAACTGACTACGCACAAATACTTTGCCTTCACTCACACAGCATTTCAGAATGAGAGCACTTAAAAATTTCCACCAAAGTTTGCACAATTTCAAACGTTCAGGAAACTTATTCTCACTGACACATACTACCCCCCCCCCCCCGCCCCCCTCCAACAACAACACCATCAAAAAATGCTAAAACACAAAAAGTTCATCATTTACTACATTTTCACTGTTCATGTAGTCAAACTTCAGCATCAGGTACATTTTAATTTATTACTGCCCCCATCTGCCTCTTACAACATTAATTTTACAACATCGCATAAAATCTCCCGTGCACGATATGGAGCACTTTCTCTGCACCTATGGTATGTAGAGACTGTGGTACTACACTGTGTAGAACAGCGACAGCAAAGAGACATTGGAATGAGGTCAGTGGCAACATCAGTGGCAACACAGAGATGACAACTGAGGCGACCACCACTAACAGATATAGTGCACAGTTCAGCAGGCAACACTAAACTGAGTGGTCGCCCCTTCTGAACAAAAGAGTGGACTCACAAAGTGTCAGGACAAAAATGGGTTTCTGTACCGAGGCCATGTTATCTTGTTTGACCTATATCTGACTACGCTAGGCAATCTTCAGTCAGTTGTAAGTTCTCAACATTTCCCACTTTCTTTCTCACTGACAAGCTCTGGCTTGATAGCAGTTTGTAGTTTTTATAAAGTTGATGCATGCCTATAAGATCACACAAACCTGCATTTGATAACAGGATGTATACGCAGACATGGAAAAAAAATTCCTGGATTTTTCCCAGATTTCCCGGTTTAAAAACACACTTTCTCCCAGATTTCCCAGTTAAAAATACACTTTCTCCTGGGTGAAAACACTTTTTCCATGTTAAGTGACAATGTATTTTCCCTCAAAACTTATCAATCATTTGAATGGTAATAGTTTTATACACGGGCATAGAATTTCACGGCACTTTAGAAAACAAAACTCAGGGGAAAAGACACGTTTTGAAAATATCTATGATGTGCAGCAACATGTACGCTGCGTATTTTCGTATTACGAAAGTATACATTGGAATTCCATCAAACATCGCATGTTACTTTCCGAATCATTGAAATCGAGATTGTGATGCACTTTTGTAAGCCAGCCATAGCTCATGTCATGTGATCTCGCCAGCTGATGACAGCGGATATGCAGAGCATAGGACACGTGATGTAGTCAGCCAACAGGTTGTGTTCCAAAAATGAACAGCATAGAGAGAGAAGTGATGACACTTTCTGCAGGACCAAACAAAAGGAATTAAAATCACACCGACTGTGACAGTGGTTGGCCGACCATAGAAACGAAAAAGGGAAAGCCAACCACCAAGAAACACACTAAAAATCCCAGTCTAAAATCCCACACTAAAATTGTAGGCCAAAGGCCAGACTCAACCGTTTTTTTTTTTTTTTTTTTTTTTTTAAAAAAGGACAAACACTTAGATCAAGCACTAAAAAACCCCTGCACGAATAAAACTCAAAACTAAATCTGCCATTGCAACGTCATCTGATAAAAGGGCAGGAAGCTTATCAGGCAGCGCAAACGTCTGCCCGAGCGGAGTTAAATGCGGGCAGTCCAACAAGACGTGAGCCACTGTAAAAGCTGACGCGCAGCGACATAAAGATGGGTCCTTGTGGTGCAATAAATAGCTGTGCGTCATCCAGGTGTGGCCAATGCGCAGCCAGTAGAGGACAACAGAGTCCTTGCGAAAGAACCGCCAGGAGTGCCACGCACCAGTACCCTCCTTGATGGCCTGAAGTTTGTTGGCGTCATTGGAAAAAGGCTCAATAGTGGCAATGGAGGTGAACAAGTCTCACTCAGCATTATTCATAGCCCATCTGCAGGGGCATCCAGAAGAGTGATGCTGTGTCAGTGACAGAAAGATCGGAAAGTGGTCACTACCGCACAAGTTGTCATGCACAATCCATTGGACAGATGGTAACAGGCTAGGGCTGCAGATTGAAAGGTTGATGGCTGAGTACGTGCCATGCGCCACACTGAAATGTGTGAAGGCACCATTATTTAAAAGAGAAAGGTCGAACTGTGCCAATACTTGCTGAACGATTCTGCCTCAGCCTGTTGCCACTGATCCACCCCACAGAGGGTTATGGGCGTTGAAGTTGCCCAGTAACAGAAAAGGTGGCGGCAACTGGGCTATCAGCGCAGCCAGGAATGCTGCAGGACATCACCATCCGGTGGAAGATAGAGACTGCAGACATTAACAGCCTGAGGCGTCCACACCCGAACAGTGACAACCTCTAAAGATGTTTGTAGATGCACAGACTCGCTGTAAAGAGAGTGAAGGATGTAGATGGAGACGCCACCAGATACCCTCTCATAAGCTGCCCGGTTCTTATAATAACCTTGATAGCCATGGAGGGCGGGGGTTCGCATCGCCGGAAACCAAGTTTCCTGAAGAGCAATGCAGAGGAAAGGGTGTAGGCTGAGAAGTTGTCTGAGCTCAGCAAGATGGTGGAAAAAACCGCTGCAGTTATACTGGAGGATGACATTGTCCATGGCCGAGAAAGGCGCGAAGGGACTGAGTACTGACGGGAGCGACAACCATCACATCTGGGGGGACCAGCGAGATCTAGCTGCTCCGTGGACACCAGAAACTCCATCCCACCCTCAGACGCAGAGCTTGTAGGTAGCGGTGGAGTGGGTGCCACCGCAATTTCCTTGGTCTTAGGGGTCTGCGATTTTGATTTCTCACGCTGTTCCTTCTGTTGCCCTTGCTGGGAGGGCAGAGGGCTTCTTTGATTCAGTGTCCGGGACTGAAGAGGACCGCAAAGCCCTACGACCAGCTACCTGGGACTTCTTCAGCCCCTGACGGGTGTCTGGTTTGCCACTGGTAGGAACCTGGAAAGGGAGTGACCCAAGAAAAGATGTGCCACACTTCATTGCATGTCATCCACCCTGATACCACCTACTCCGACCAAGGGCCCTCCCCATGGGCACCACCCAGCGACAGCAAGGGCCACCTGGCAGGGTGGCCATTGCTGGGAGTTCCGATGCCCCAGGGAGATAGGTGTCTACTCCTTGGCATACATGGGGAGTTAACAGTGCAGGCATCAGTAGAGCGATCCCCGAGTTGTCAGGGGGGCTACAACCAACAGGGTACACAGTGGCCCCACCACAACCGACTGGCTACCATGATGGATATGAGGCGCCAAGTGGTCCATGGTCGTCAACAGCGCAGAAAGCGTCACTGCAGAGTGCATGGCAGAAATTGCACCCACGAATGTAGCCTCGCCCAAGAGATGGAGAGCGAGCAGGACCGCAATGCAACGACAAATAAGCTGGCTACAGGTCTCAGTACACGATGGACACAATGCTCCAAGTAAGGAGCCCTTCCCCAATTGGCTCGCTCTTTGGAATAATTTTGAAATATGGTGGTCAAACCCAAAAAGGGACCATCACAGAAAGGCCGAAATGTTTGAGACTCCTTTTAGTCGCCTCTTACGACAGACAGGAATATCGCGACCCTATTCTTACCCCTGAACCTGCAGGGCCTTTGTTTCCTGTCAGTCATTTTACATCAGTAGGTAAGTGATTAAAATTTTGTTTCAGCACTGTGCATCCCTTTCTGTGATAAAGACAATCTCAATGTGTGGTAATAAATGTCTTTCTTCTTCTGGTATTATAATTATGCACATCATTGTTACTTCTGAACAGCAGTGAATTATTTACAAGAACCTTTATGAGGGAATGAATATAGTGTGAAGCAGTGCTGGGAATGCCAAACTCCTTAAACCGATAGCTATAGGATGATGGTGGGTGAGCACCACATATTATTCTTAAAGCATGTTTCTGAACAACAAATACTTCCTTTCTTACAGATGAATTACCCCAGAATATTTATTCCATGTGAAATTAAAATGTGCATAATATATCAACTTAACAATTTCCTCTCCCCAATATTTGCAATTACTGTACGTGCAACAGAGGAAAACAATGATACTTTTAAGAACATTATTTATCATCTCCTTTCTTGCTCTGTGGACACTCAGACTGATTACAACACTAGAATCATCTGCAAAAACAACTCATTCTACTTGTTGTGCATTAGGTGGAAGGTCATTTACAATTATGAGGAACAACAGTTGACTTAAGATTGAGCATTGTGGAACCTTGTAAGTGATTTCTCTTGAGATTACTCTGATTGAATTACCGAGTACAACCTTTTGTATACTTTTGCTTATGCACATTATTAGCCACTGGCTGGCTATACCATCTACCAGAACAAAACATGCTCCTATCACAGCACAAAAAAGGGGAATATGTCCTGGGTAGAGATGCGGATGTAAAAGAAGGGAACTCTTTTTCCACTTCCCTGGCAGCTTCAAAGACATTTATATCAAAACATCTTGACATCTTCACAATTTTTTACTTGTTAGCATTAGTACCCACGCATTGTAAGAAAAAGCATCATTTCAAGTAAAGTAAAATGATACATGCTGTCATCTACATCTACATCCATACTCTGCAAGCCACCTGACGGTGTGTGGCGGAGGGAACTTTGAGTACCTCTATCGGTTCTCCCTTCTATTCCAGTCTCGTACTGTTTGTGGAAAGAAAGATTGTCGGTATACCTCTGTGTGGGCTCTAATCTCTCTGATTTTATCCTCATGGTCTCCTCACGAGATATACGTAGGAGGGAGCAATATACTGCTTGACTCCTCGGTGAAGGTATGTTCGCGAAACTTCAACAAAAGCCCGTATCGAGCTATTAAGTGTCTCTCCTGCAGAGTCTTCCACTGGCGTTTATCTATCATTTCCGTAACGCTTTCGCAATTAGTAAATGATCCTGTAACGAAGCACGCTGCTCTCCGTTGAATCTTCTCTATCTCTTCTATCAACCCTATCTGGTACGGATCCCACACTGGTGAGCAATATTCAAGCTTGTAACGTGACACATGTCATCCAACAGGAGATTTATCATGTTACGCAATGTGACACAACTGTGATTGAAGTTCAGAATGCATGAATCTCTATTCTGGGATATTTCCTATTAAAGGTGCACCCAAACTCGCAGATACATACATACATTAATCCTTGTTCCACAGATCATGAATACGACTTTTCGTAATGATGTGGAACATGTCACTTTACCGTAAGTTTTCTTTACACAAAATAATTTGTTAATTAATTTTTTTTCAGTTACAACTTCATATCTAAGAATTCATCTATACTGAGTAGAAGGAGCTATCATTCAGAAATTCTTTTAATTTGCTTTTCAATGTTGGTTGGCTATCTGTCAGACTTTTAATAGTATTTGGCAAATGACCAAAGATTTTTGTAGCAGCACAATTCACCCCTTTCTGTGCCAAAGTGATATTTAATCCAGAATTCTTCTAGTGCTGTAGCTACGCACTTCGTTGTTATTTTTTTAATTGGGATGGGTTATTAATGACAAATTTCATAAGTGAAGATATGTATTGCGAAGGTACTGGGAATATCCCAAGTTCCTTAAATAAATGTCTCTGCATGGTGATCTTGGGTGGGCTCCAGCTAGTATTCTGATTACACGCTTTTGTGCGATGAATACTTTCTCTCTTAATGGCGAATTGCCCCAAAATATGGTGCCATATGAAAGCAGTGAATGAAAATAGGCATAGTAGGATAGTTTACTGATATGTTTATCACCAAAATTTGCAATAACCCTAATAGCATAAGTAGGTAAACCTAACCATTTCAGCAGATCATCAATGTGTTTCTTCCAATTCAATTTCTCATTAATGCACACACCCAGAAATTTTGAGTACCGTATTCTACCTCAGCAACAGACTTCCATTCATAGTCTATATTTATCAATGGTGTTATGCCATTTACTGTACAGCATTGACTAAACTGTGTTTTCTCAACTCTGTGAGAGTTCATTTGCAGACAACCACTTAATAATTTTCTGAAAGACATTATTTGCAATTTCCTCAGCTGATTCTTGCTTCTTGGGTGTAGTTACTATACTTGTATCATCAATGAAAATAACTAACTTTGCATCTTCATGAATATACAGTGGCAAGGCTAATATATTATATTAAGAACAATAAGGGACCCAAGACTGAACCCTGTGGGACACCATTCACGATACCTCCCCAGTTAGAGGACTCTGCTGGTTTTTGCAGACTATCTGTACTATTAATTTCAACCATCCGCATTCTTCCAGTTAAGTATGAATTAAACCATTTGTGCACTGTCCTACTCATACCACAATACTTAAGGTAATCTACAAGAATTTCATGATCCACACAATCAAAAGCCTTTGAGAGATCACAAAATATCCCAATGGGTAATGTTCGGTTATTCATTGCATTTAATATTTGATCAGTGAAAGCATATATAGTATTTTCTTTTGAAAAGCCTTCCTGAAAACCAAATTGACACTTTGTTAGTACTTGATTTTTACAAATATGTGATGCTACTCTTGAATACATTACTTTTTCAAGAATTCTGGATAAAGCTGTCAGAAGTGAGATTGGGCAGTAATTGTTGGCATCAGATCTATCCCCTTTTTTATGCAACGGTTCAACAATAGCATATTTCAGTCTATCCGGAAAAATTCCGTTTCAGCGAGCTACTACATAAGCGGCTGAGAATCCTACCTATTTTTTGGGAAAAAGCTTTTAGTACTCTGTTGTAAATGCCATCAATTCCATGTGAGCTTTTACTTTTGAGCGAATTTATTATTTTCCTAATTTCAGTAGGAAAGGTGGGTTGAATTTCAATTTTATCAAATTGCGTAGGTACTGCCTCTTCCATATCCGGCTTGCATTTTCTAATGAATAACTGGAACCTATTTTCTCTACAACACTTAAAAAATGATAATTAAAAATGTTTTCTACTTCTAACTTCTTGTTAACAAACTTTTAATTGTGTTTGGTAGAAATACAGTCTTCCTGTGCTCTCAGTTGCCCTGTTTCCCTTTTGACAATATTCCAAATTGTTTTAATTTTATTATCAGATGTGCTAATCTCAGACATAATGCACATACTTCTGGACTTTATTAATAACTTTTCTTAATACAGTGCAGTAGTTTTTATAATGTTTCATTGTTTCGGGATCATTACTACTCCTAGCTATAAGATCCATTTCCCTTTTCTGTTTACAAGATATCTTTATCCCTTTAGTAAGCCATGGCTTTTTACATGGTTTCTTACAATTATATTTCACTGTTTTCCTAGGGAAAATGTTTTCAAATATACTCAGAAAGGTATCATGAAATATGTTAAATTTTAAATTAGCATCATGTTTCCTGTACACCTCATCCCAGTCTAACTGTTGCAAGCTTTCCCTAAAATTTTGAAGTGTTAAATCGTTAATGGAACGCGCTATTTTGGAGGACTGTTTTGCATTACTGTATGGAGCTGTATCATGTACTATAACTAGCTGTGCATCGTGATCAGACCGACCATTCTTAACAGGAGAACTTCCTATACAACATTAATTAAATGTTTACGTCTACCTTCTTACGAAATTTGAACTGATTCACACGAGTTGCAAATATGGATGTAGCGTGCATAAAAAACTATACAAAAAACTAATGAAGCTAGATTTTTAAAAGCAAGTTTAAAATTTTATCATAAGAAGGCATTTTTGTTTATGTGATTCAATTTAAACTGTTTCCATGCATTCAATGACAATAAGAATGAATTTTCAGTGCTACATTTAACTTCAATTTAAACCATCGTGTCTCTAAATGTATAAAGACTACTGGATTTAAAAAAAGGTTCATTTCAACTTTATCCATGTATCTACCTTCACACGAAGTTTGAACCAATTCACACACGTTTAAAGTACAGAACTAGCCTGCTTCAAACACCTACCAGAAAAATGTATTTTTTGCACTTAAAACACAAACAAAGTAAGACTTTTCAAACAGTTAAAACTTATCTTAGAGCAAAGTCCTACACACCAGTGGGCCAAATTTGAACCATAAGGGGGGCCCACCAGGCAGGAGTTATTTAAGGGTGCCTGCTTCTGCACGTAAAATCCAAATGGTGTACATACAAGGCATATTCCAAAACTAAGATCCATTTGGTCATAAAAAAATAAGCTCACAAGGAAAGGTTCTTATGACAGTAGTATTTTACTACGTATCTCTGGTATTCCAACCCAACACTTACAACAGACCACCAGAAGGCAAGGACGGAGACACCACTATAATCTAAGAGTGCTGCCATAACGCTATGCGCAGGCAACGCCCGTCGCGCTGGCCTATCGATGCTCATGGTGGCTCTGTAAAACCAGCAACGGCAGGGCTCAGACTTCAGCCATCTTCCAACAGCGCTTGTGTTCATTTATCTGTTCATCGTGGCTCTGGTCACTGATAGTTGGTACATCTAGGTATCCAATTTGGTTTTGCTCTCTGGTTTTGATATTTCGCCATGTAGTTTTTGTTGCCAGCTGTCCCTGTTGTGTGTGTCTCCACTGTACCTGCAATTCCCATTGTCACCGTCGGCCCTTACACTCCAGTCTCAGCTGTTTCCAGTTACTAGAATGTCTACTTACTTTCCACGAAGTCACTGTTCACATCTATACACTTCCTGTGACACTGCACCAGCTTCTGTAAACCCTCTGCCACCTGGGAATTGAGCCTGTTGGTGATGCCAGTCATAGTTCGTCATCATTCTGAATTTATTGTCCACCCAGCTTTTTCAGATGCATTAAGAGGAAACAGTCGCTTGGTGCAAGGTCAGGACTCTATGAAGGGTGCTCAAGTAGTTCCCAATGTTCACTTGTGTTACTGTATTGCTGCAATAGCTGGTCGACGTTGTCATCGCTGTTGGAGTCGCAGTGTTCCTGTGTATAAGTCATTGAAAGCAGTAAATATTGATCTTACTGGGCAATTCAATAAGCAGCAGTTTATTGGAGGGCCTTTAGTCTCATGGGCTGCAAATGCAGTTCACCTGTGATGTTTCAGCTGCCTTTGGAGGCAGTACATGGTTGACCTTGGCAGTTGTATGGGGCAGTCATGGAGAGTATGGTGGCCTTGAAGCTTTCCCTGATGCAAATATTTTGGCTTGGAAGACTTAGTATAAGAGAGAGTATAGGACTACTAGCTATGATTCCGAATGGTACTTTGGTTCCAGATAAGCCATTTTGGTTCCATATAATCCATTTTCTTTGTCAACTAGAAGAAAGAAGCAGCTCAACTCAGGCAATAATAATTGTAAGTTTAAGATTGTGGGAGACACTATAAACAATAAAGTTGACCTTGAATGTATAAACTGTTTTATTTATAATACAGTGACCTTGAACCCAAAAAATACTACCCATTGATCCTTGTTTTTGGCAGTAGCATTGTGAAGGAGGATTATGCCAGACAACAGTTTCCAAAGGTGTCAATTTTGGATCACACATGTCAGTTCAGTTAGCATTTTGTAGAATATACATCAGCTGTAATTGTTGACCCATGGTCCACAAAATCAATCAAAAGGATACTCTTTTTGGCCCAAAAAACAGTAGACATCATTTTGTTTTTTTAATTTGAGAATGGAGATTCTTCTTCTTCTTCCTCCTGGCTCCACAAGCATTGATGGGCCTTGGCCTACTCTAGGACATCGATTCCATTAATCCCTGTCGTGTCTTGTGACTCCATCCTCTGACATCAATTTCTGAATCTTCTTTTAGTCATCCAAGTATCGAAGTCTTGGTCTTCCAATGCTTCTTTTTATTTTAATGAACTTTATGATTTCAAGATCTTTATCAAATCTATTAAGTTCAAAATTAGATTGTCTATGCCACGCAACATCTTCGTGAGTCACCCCATAAATTTTGCGTACTATCTTTAGTTCAAGACATCCTATTAGCTCTTCACTCTGTTGTGTCAGTGTCTTAGATTTATAGACTCTGGACATATTAAGTTTTATACAGGTGACATTTTGTTCTCTTGGACAGATTTCTGGACTTAAGTTGCAGGGCCAGCCCATAACAGCATTTATTAGCTAGGCAGATGTGACAACTTTATTTCCATCATAACAGTATATTTCTGTGATGTTATCAGTGTTCCTAGATAGACAAATTCACTAACATATTCTATTTCCCTCGTCAATTTCTAACATTGTACTTAATGGTGGTCCCATTATTCACATGTATTTGGTTTTATTGATGTTCACTTCCAGTCCCACTTCTACTGCTGCTACCATCAGTGTCCTATACGTTTCTTCAGCAGCTAATTCTGTTCTTGCTGTAACATCCACGCCATCTGAACAGGCCAGAACTGCACCACTATATTGTGTATTATGCCTGTTGTGTCTTTTGAGCTGCCCTTACTACTTCTTCAGGCTATGTTAAAAATTGTACATGAGAGTGTACCCCTTGCATCAGTCCAGTTAAATTTCCAAACTTGGTATTACATTTCCTTGTATCCATACTTTCTCCATAGTCAAAATTATGATGTTTATTAAATGTTGTGGTAAGCCCAGTGCATTCATAGCTTCAATAAGCTTATTTCTTTTTATGGTGTCATATGCTGCCTTAAAAAAAAATCAACAAATATAGGATGTGTTTCTATATTGTATTTGCTGTATCCTGCTACTAGTGCATGCGAGTGTGAGTGCACCATATGTAGTGTCACTGTGCATGTGTAATTAAATCAACTGCCAACTGTATCACTGTGGGCCAGCCACTTGAGGCCATCTGTAGGAGATGTGTGCAAGCACGGTCTCTGCCACACCGTCTACTGGTGGATCTCACCTATAGATGTGCAGATCAGCACTGAGTCACCCTCACTATGTTCTTTTGATTTGTACTGCTCACATCAGTTATTCTATGTATTGCTTTGTTGAACCTTCTACACGATTCTTTTGTCTCGTTATGTGTGGAATCACGAGAGGCTTACTTCCGTTATTGTTCAGAGGTTTATCACTAAAGCCATAGTTATGTTACTTGATCAGTTTCATGTATTACTTGGTTACTACACAACTAGTGATAAGTTTTGAACGGTTTCCACATGTGAAATCTTTAAGTGTGGTTCCATATAGGTTTAGTCATTATGGATGCCACGCCACTGGCCCTGACTGAACAGCTTACTTTGGCAGTGAACACTTCCATTAACAAATAGGGTACAGTTCTACCAGTCTATCCACTCACTTTTCCTCCGCTTGATAATTCAGCTGAAGATTGGGAAGCTTCAGAGGGAGGGGCGGGGGGGGGGGGGGGGGGGGGGGGGGGGAGACTCCGACAGCATTTTTGGTTTTCAATGTGACAAGCCTTATTCCTCAACCTAAGGTGTTACTTTACAAGAACCGTCAGCTCTTACTTTTGACATATGCAGTGTGTTGTCCAGCTACCATCACAACAAATGCATGCCACAGCGTCGCAAGTTGAATTCTACCAGTGCTGCAGAAGAACCTACTCAAATTTAAACAAAGTTTGTCTGTCTTTGTCAAAGTCATTAACACTTTTTAAGTTTTCTGAAACTATGAACTTTTTTGTGACACACTTTGCTCACTATATGTCCAACAGAGCACTGTTCATCCACTTTACTGCATTCCAACTAGTCTTTCAAATTTATTTATTATTAAATTTTAAAATTATTTTTGTTGGTTACAAATTACACCCACTATAAAACCACATAAAATATTCTACATTCTCAAAGTGTGTACATCCACTCTAACAGAGGTTTCTGAACAGACTAACTACAACAATGCCACACGCAGCAAATGTAGTGGGGGGTACACAGTTCATGTACATGCTTGCCACTGACTATTGGGCTCCTGTGCAGACTTTCAACTCTGTCCACAGAGCTTCTGTACACACTTGTCTTGAGGGCTAAACTCATGCACAAAACTGTAGCCTTCTCAACAACAGAGAAATTTCACATGTTTATTATTTTACTTGTATTATTTTGAACTTGTAATAATGTGCTACTTAATTGAGAATACACCTAGATGCAAACGGGCAATTTTTTTACACATAGAACTAAACCAAAAACTCCTACTGTTTCATATTTTATTACTGAGATAAATAATACTAACTAAATATAGGATGATAGTGATAACTAAATATAGATTACAACTAAATTATATTACAGACTAACAAGAAACCATTTAAATAGGCAACAACTGTAAGATCAGTTGTAGAATAATGACTACTATTTTATTATTTTCAAAAATTAATATCATTGTTCACTGTCAGATATCAATGTTGAAATTTTTACAGTGGTCTGCTATCACAAGTGTACAAAATGAGCAAAAAATCAAATTTTTATATTCAGTCCCACCAGAAATAAAGTTTTCAAATCTCAAAAATTTATAAAAAAAATTAAGGAAACATTTGTCACTGTTCTTGCTCTGTATAAGGCTAGTACTTTATTATATCTAACTAGAGAAAAAAATACAATCTGATAAATCACTCCTTGGTTCTTATTTTTGGGTCTAAAAAGTGGATTTTCAATACCAAACAATGGAGGTCATTTTGACTGATTATTTCAGGTATTCTGGGTGGAAAAAAAAGAAGAAGAAGTCAATTGCAATACTGTAACCTAACCCAGAGCAGAGATATTCAAATTAATGCTAATGTCTGCAGATTGAACTGTCATGCGCTTACAAACAAAAATGGCTGCCATTCAGTAACAGCGCAAGGCAATTTTTTTAAAATTGTTTTGAACTTCTCATTTATAGGATATTGCATGAAAAAAAAGGTCAGCGATACCTCATTGGATCACTTCATTATGGATTGACCCACTAGTGATAAGCATATCTCCCAAGTGTTTTTCATTGTGCCATTGTCTTTCGCATTTTGTCATGGCATGGAGTCTCCGATTAAAACATTAGTGCAGCAACCAAAGGACCTCATCGTGGCCAAGTTACAGGCTTTGCCAGCATTGCTCTCCAAAAATTCATCTCCTGTTCCATTCCTCAGTTCCTACCATTTGATGAGGCAGCATTGAGTGTCTAATTCAAACATTAGTGCAGCAACCGAAGGACCTCATCGTGGCCAAGTTACAGGCTTTGCCAGCACTGCTCTCCAAAAATTCATCTCCGGTTCCATTCCTCAGTTCCTACCATTTGACGAGGCAGCATGAGATTGGAAGGCTTATGAACACTGACTACAGCAGCATTTTCACACCTCCCAAGATACAGATGCACAGTTATGTCATGCGTTATTTCTGACACAGATTTCTCCTATCTTGTATCAGATGTTGCAGCAGTTGGCCTCGTTGCAGGACTCTTCCTTCTTGTCCTTTGGAACCTTATATTCACTGTTGTCTACCTATTACTGCTGCTGCAAGCATACGATGGATGCCAAGGTTGAATTTCACCAATGCAAGATGCAGCCCCATCAGACTTATTGTACTTGGAAGGTGACCCTCCATGGTCTTAGTCACAGGCGACATTTTGTTACAGACAAGTGGAGAGAGTCATACACAGACATCATGCATCACAATGTTGTTATCTGCTCTGCCCTGGATGTGGGAGTCCACCAATAGGTCCTCCAGTTATAGAACCCTGAAGATGTTTTGTCCACTCCCCAGCCGCATGAGGTCTCACGAGTCACTGGTCAGCAACTACAAACCCGGTGTTATGTTGTGTCTGTACAGGGTGGCCCTGCTGAGTCCACTTCATCTTGGGAGGATGACGACATGGCGCTGCAAGCTGGCCAATCCAGCAGCTCCTGCACAGTGTGGATACAACATTCCAGTTGCCACTCCATTGATGTCTCATGTGTCCTATTACTTCAAATACAATAGATCAGAGTGTACTCACCATTGGGCCATGTATCATGAGAGAAAAAGGCAACATTGCATTAGTCTGCCAATCGAATGCACAGAGCACAACATCAGAGACCATGGATATGGATATTATGAAAGTGTCATTGCCAGGGGCAGTTCCTGAATATGATTCCAACAAGCTATATATAGAGATTTTGGGTCTCTCACAACAGCTGCAACTGCAGGTAGAGACCAGTGTAGCAATTTCCCTGTTTATCGCCCAAACATATTAAGACCATGGCTCTCCGCAGTTGTCACTGAAAACACTCAGGAGATACAGTAAACAGAAAAGCCCCTTGCTTGGTTAATTCATGGCTGAAGTCTCTATAAATCAGTGAGTCAATCTACTACCCTTATTGTCATCCACAACACTAGTTCAGCAAACGATTTTGGAGTTGGTACCTGTCAGGCATTTGGCTTTCGGTCACTGAATCCACAGTTGGTATGCCAAGATCCCGTATCAGTCATTGGAATCTCTGTGCTCTGAATTTCAGGATATCACTGTGGAAGGCCAAGGGTGCACCACAGGCTTTCAAGCCAATGTAACCTTGAAGTAGTCAGCTTGTCCTACATTTTTTCAAGCTAAGCAGATTCCCCTGGCCCTCCGCTCCCGTCAAGGTGGAGCTAGACTGGTTTGCCTCTCTTGGGTTTGTGGTTCCTATTTACTCTAGTGAATGGGTCACAAACCTTGTCATCGTTAAGACACTGTCCAGTAAAACTGCTGCGCCTTTGAGGCGATTTTTAATCTACTGTGAATTCACAGCCCAAGGTCGACACTTACCCATTGCCATGTCCTGATGAACTGTACAGACACTTAGCAGGGCTTCAATTCTTCTCCAAACTTGATATTTCCAAAGCATATTACAAGTTAAGCCTGGATGATGAGTCAAAGCATATCATGGTCAATAATAAGCCATATAGCCTTTATCATTACCATTGGTGGACATATGTGTTTGAAAGTGCCTCTTTAATTTTTCAACACTATTTGGAACAGGTCACATCCCGTATTCTGCAATGCTTCAACTACCTAGATGACATCATCATTACAGGGCATACTCCAACCTCTGCCGCTTGGGTTGGCATTGCAGTCTACATAAGTCCGCATTTTTCCAACCATCTCTTGAGTATCAGGGCCATGTCATCTCAAGGTAGGGTGCCTGACCCACGGTGAATCTTGTCAGGGCTATTATGTGCCTGCTCCATCCCTCGTTGTTGCAAGAACTGCAGGCTTTTTTAAGTTAAATTACCTATTGCAAGCTTTTTTAAGTTAAATTACCTATTATCACCTGTTCATTCCCTGGGCATCCACCATCACATACCCACTGCACCTCTTACTATGCAAATTTGCTCCCTTTGTCTGGTCTCCAGTGTGCCACCAGACCTTTGATTCCAACCAGCAACTGGTTTTGGCTGCGGATGTCTTGCAGCACAGCATGGAGGTGGTCCTTGCCCATTGGAATACAGATGGCTCAGAGCAGACTCTGACGTTTGTATCCTAAAATCTCAGTCCAGCACAGGTCTAGTACTTTCTGGCCATTGTGTATGTGGTCACCAAATTTCGCTTTTTGTTGTATGGGGCCAAATTCCAACTAATTAGGGACCATAAGCCCTTAATCTCTATACTTAGTCCATCTGCTCAAGTCCTTAATAAGGCGGCCCACAGGTTGCAGTGGTGGGACTTGGTCCTCTCCAAAATATACTTATGACATTCATACAAAAATATAGTATAATAGTCAATGAAGCAAAGTCTGCTCTGTGATAAAAGCAAATGACATTCCTTGGTCATGAAGTTTCAGAGGCTGAAATCTTGCCACTAAAATACAAGATCATGATGAACATACTATGCCCAAAGGATTTTTAACAATTAACAAGATTCCAGATAATCGCGAACTTTTACCCTCGACACTATAACATCACACATGTTTAGGCATGCTAGTCAGCCACCCAGTATTGATAGGTTTAAAAGAGGGAGGGAGGGAGGGGGGGAGGGACCAAACTGCGAGATCATCAGTCTCTTGTTCCCGGTAAAATGATAAAAGGGAAAGAACAACACAGGAGAAAGGAAAAACCAGAAGAACAACAGCAGGACAACCAATACAATGGACAAAAGAGGAAAAGAAAACCACAGAGAGAAGCAAGAAACAGGCAGAAGGCATAAAAACAAGAGAGCAGATGACCGTGGCTGGCCGACCATGAGAATCAAAGGAAAAGCCAGCCACTCTGCAACACATTAAAACATCCAACCTGACAACATTAGAGTGGAGAACACAAAGGGACAAAGGACATACGCTAAAACACACATAGAATGATAAAACCCACCATCACGTATAAAACATAAAACTAAATTAGCTGATGAGGTGTTGTCAGCTAAAATTAATGGCAACGACTCTGGTAACTGAAGAGTCCTTCTCAGGGCAGCCAAAGGACAGCTCACCACGATACGGGCCACTGTCAGCTGGGCACCGCACCGACACTGAGGCACGGCATCAGGGCGCGGAAGTAGCCATGTGTCACCCAAGTGTGGCCAATGTGGAGCCAACAGAGAACCACAGAGTCTTTGTGAGAGGCCCGCGTGGAGGTCTTCCACACACTTGTAGCTGCCTTAATGGCATGCTGTTTGTTGTGCATGCTGAGGTTATGCCATTCAGTCACCCAAAGCTGCAAAACCTTTTGGCGTAGTACTGAACACAGGTAAGTTGCAGAGAAGCTGATCTCCATAAGCAGTTTCCGTGTAGCCTGTTTGGCCAGCCTGTCGGCAAGTTCGTTGCCTGGGATGCTGATGTGACCAGGGGTCCATACAAACACCAGTGAACGACTGGACCATTCCAGGGCATAGATGGACTCCTGGATGGCCGCTACCAAAGGATGACGAGGGTAGCACTGGTCGATAGCTTGTAGGCTTCTCAACGAGTCAGTACATAAAAGAAACAGCTCCCCAGGGCACGAACGAATGTGTTCAAGAGCATGGGATATAGCCACAAGACTGGCAGTGAAAACACTGCAGCCATCGGCAAGGTATTCTGTTCAATATGTCCTCCATGGACATATGCGAAGCCGACATGATCATCGGCCATCTAGCCATCAGTGTAAACCCCGTCGTAGCCTCGGTACATGTGAAGAATCAAGAGGAAGAGAGTCGCAGGCTTAAACGAGTCCTTAGGGCCATGTGAAAGGTCCAGGCCAAGCCGCGGCCTAGGTATACCAAATGGTGGTGTACATGAATGGACCTCAAGTATAGGTGGTAAAGGCAAGGCCTCCAGTTCGGAAAGAAGGGATCAGACATGAACTGCAATTGGAAGCCCTGACTTGGGCCGCCGATGCGGGAGATGAACCGCTGTGGGTGGGAAAAGGAGACGGTTAATTCAGATGCACAGGAGAACTACAAATGTGTGCAATGTAACTGGCCAGCAGTTGTGCACGCCTAACCTGCAATGGAGTGACTCCGGCCCTCCACCAGAATGCTAGTCACCGGACTCGTCCTAAAAGCTCCTTTTGCTAGGCGAACGGCACAGTGGTGCACTGGGTCGAGTAAACGCAACGCTGAAGGCGCCAATGAACCATAAACCAGATTCCCATAGGCAAGACGGGATTTAACAAGGCTCTGTACGGCTGCAGCAGCGTAGAGTTATCTGCACCCCAGTTGGTGTTGCTCAGGCAGCAGAGGGTAATGAGGTGCTGCCAGCACTTATACTTAAACTGACAAATGTGAAAAATCCAAGTCAATTGGGTGGCGAAAACCAGTCCTAAGAATCAATATGTCTTCACTACAATGTGCAGTGTGCGGATCGTCATTAAGGTAAAGTTCTGGTTCTGGATGAATGGTACGATGCTGACAAAAGTACATAAAACAAGACTTTGCGGCCGAAAACTGGAAACCTTGGGCTAGAGCCCATGACTGCGCCTTAGGGATGGTTCCCTGTAGGCATCGCTCAGCAACACCAGTACTTGTGGAGCAGTTCAAAACGCAGAAGTCGTCTGCATACAGAGAGGGTGAGATGGATGGCCCTACAGCTGCTAATAGACCATTAATGGCCACTAAAAGTAGAGACACATTTGATACAGAACCCTGCAGCAACCCATTCTCCTGGATACGGGGGGAACTATGGGAGGCACCAACTTGGACACGGAAAGTACGAAGCGAAAGGAAATTTTGAATAAAAGTCGGGAACGGGCCTCGGAGATCCCACTCGTATAATGTGGCAAGGATATGATGTTGCCAGGTCGTGTCATACGCTTTTCGTAAACCAAAAAGGATGGCAACCAGGTGTTGGTGTCTGCAAAAGGCTGTTCGGATAGCAGACTCGAGGGACACAAGATCATCAGTGGCAGAGCGACCCAGGCAGAAGCCACCCTGACATGGAGCCAGTAGGCCACGTGACTCCAGGACCCAACCCAACCACCGAGACACCATACGTTCCAGCAGCTTACAAAGAACATTAGTGAGGCTGATGGACCAATAGCTACCCACTTCATGTGGGTTTTTACAGGGTTTGAGAACCGGAATGATGCTGCTCTCCCACCATTGCGATGGAAAGACTCCATCGCACCAGATCTGGTTGAAGATCACAAGGAGATGTCACTTGTAATCAGATGAGAGATGTGTAATCATATGACTGTGGATCCGATCTGGTCCTTAGGATGTGTTGGGGCAACGTGCTAGGGCACTGAGGAGCTCCCACACTGTAAAAGGGAAGGGATGTTATAGGATTCACTATGACGTGTAGTGAACAAGAGGACTTTCTCTTCCAGCCACTGTTTGCGAGTGCAAAAGGCTTGGGGGTAGTTCTCCGATGCAGAGGATTGAGCATAGTGCTCAGCAAAGTGCTCGGGAATTGCGTTTGCGCCAGTAGATAACACGCCATTTATGTTAACACTGGGAATACCTATTAGGGTCTGGTACCCGAAAACTCATTTGATCTTTGCCCAGACTTGGAAAGGTGACTTATGACACCCAATGGTCAAGACGTATCTCTCCCAACACTCCTGCTTCCGTCATTTGATAAGTTGGCGAACGCGGGCACGAAGCCGTTTAAAGGCTATGAGGTGCTCCAGGGAAGGGTGCCGCTTATGCCACTGCAGAGCTCGCCAACGTTCCTTAGTTGCTGAAAGCTCGCCAGTGCTCCGTAACTGCTTCAGCAACTACCGGCAACCAATAAGGGACTGTCTTCCGCTGGGGGCACCATAAAGAGCGAGGGATCGTGTTTTCTGCTGCAGAAACGATTGTTGTAGTCACCTGTTCAACCATCATGTTACCGTGTGGGGGAGATGAACGGTGACAACAGAGGTGAAAGTTTCCCAGTCCGCCTTGTTTAGAGCCCATCTGGAAAGCATCCATGGGCCTGATGCTGGGGCAGTGACAGGAAGATGGGGAAAAGATCACTACCACATAGGCCATCATGTGCTCTCCAGTGCGTAGATGGGAGAAGTCCTAGGCTGCAAATTGATAAATCAATTGCTAAGTAACTACCGTGAGCCACACTGAAAGGTGTGGCAGCCCCAGTATTTATGAGGTAGAGGTCGAGTTGGGACAGTAAATTTTCGACATCTCTGCCTCGGCCAGTAGGTGCGATGCCACCCCACAAGGGAGTATGGGTGTTAAAATCTTCCAAAAGTAGGAAAGGTTTAGAGAGTTGATCAATCAGTGCAGTGCAGTTAAACCACTGAAATTCCACTGGAGGATGATGTCATCATGAGACTGAGAAGCCATGGAACATTCATTGAGGCAGTTTACGCCTCAGGGTCACCTGCTGCCACTGACTTTTTGCCTGAGCAGTCTTATCTATTGTGTCTGAGGGTCCGGCTAGATCTAGGTTCTCAGCGGACGCCAGAATCTCCACCTCATCTGCAGACGCAGAGCTTGTAGGTATTGGTGGTGTGGGTACCACTGCAATTCCCTTGGTCTTGGGGGATCTTCTTTTTGGATTTCTCTCGCTGTTTCTTGGGTTTTCATGGCTGGGAGGACAGATTCAGTCTCGGGGCAGAGGACGAGCTTGAAGCCCAACGACCAGCTGTTTTTGGGCTCTTCAGCCACTGGCGTGTGTCATCTTTCCCACTAGCAGAAACTTGGGAAGGGCATGACCCAAGGAACCCCTTCCTAGCGAGAGGAGCCAAAGAAGACTTACACTTCTCCAGCACAGAAATGGTGAATGATTATCCTGATAGTTGGGGGGCGGCGGTGTTGTTCCTGAAGTAGGTGGTGCGGGCGTAATAGGAGGTCATAGCCACTGAATGTAGGTGCTCAAATTTCCTCTTAGCCTCAGTGTGGGTCAGTTGGTCCAGGGTCTTACATTCCATAATTTTCCGCTCTTTCTGTAAATTCTGCAGCCTGTCGAGCAAGGTGAATGATGCTCTCCACAAATATGACAAATGGGAGGCAGGGCACGTGGAGTACTGGGATGTGATGGCCGTCCACAAACTCAACATGTGACGCTGGAAGCACAGCAGAAAGACATTTGGCTGAACTTCCAGCAGCGCATCGCGGGAGAGAATATGGCATGATATCACAGTGGTAGACCATCAACTTGAACTTCTCGGGCAATGTGTCACCCTCTAAGGTCAAGATGAAGGCACCGGTGGCAACCTAATTATCCCTCGGACCCCCGATGGACGCGCCACATAAAATGGACTCTTCATCCCTCTAAGTTGGCACACAGCCCATCGTCAGATTGCAAAAGAAGGTCCCTGTGGAATATAATTCCCTGGACCATATTAAGCTCTTATGAGGCGTGATGGAAACAGAAACATCCCCAGCTTGTCACAGGTGAGTAATGAATTCTGTTTTGATCAAGACTGACCCAGATCTCATTTTAGACAAGCCCTCCATCTCCCCAAAATTGTCCTCTAAATGCTCTACCAAAAACTGAGGCTTCATCGACACTGAGGAGTCCCCATCAGCTCTCGTACACACGAGACACCGGGTGAATAAGGTTCGCTGCCATCTTTACCCTGGCGTTCCTCCTATGGTGTGGACAGGAAGGGAAACGATTTAGGATCATACTTCCTTGCATTGTACTAAGACTTGGAATTCTTAGACTGCTGGCGTTTTATCACCGGCAAGTGATGACATAGTATGCTTCATCATGCATCATCCGCCCTGATGCCACACACTCCGACCAGGGGTCCTCCCCACAGGCGACACCCAGCCGCAGCAAAGATCACCTGGCAGGATGGCCATTGCCGGGAGTCCCGATGCCCCAGGATGACAGGCATCTAGTCCTTGGCATACTTGGGGAGTTAACAGCGCAGGCATCAGCAGAGCAATCCCTGTGTAGTAAGGGGGCTACAACCAACAGGGTACATGGCGGCCCCACCACAATGGGCTGGCTACCGAGCTAGATATGAGGTGCAAAGAATTCTACAGTCATTGGCAGTGCAGAAAATGATGCTGCATAGTGGGTGGAGGAAAATGCACCCAGTAAGGAGTCCTCACCCAAGAGATGGAGAATGAGTGGGACGGCAATGCCTTGATGAGGAAGTGGGCTAAAGATCTCAATGCACGATTGACATGATGCACCATGTAAGGCACCCTTCCCCAATTGGCTCGCTCTTCAGGAAAATTTTGAAGAATGGAGGTCAAACCCTGCAAGGGTGAGACTCCTTTTAGTTGCCTCTTACGACAGGCAGGAATACCTCGTGCCTATTCTAACCCCCAGGCCCGCAGGGGGCCAGTATTGGTATGAGTAAGATGAATTTGTTGTAAGGCTGAACACTAGTGGGCTCAGGTCTCAGGGTGCATCACAGCAGTTCCAACTTCCACCGAAGTGACCAGTACAAGCGAGTCCAGGTACAAAGACTAGCAGCATGACTGAATATGGGTAAATCCCAAAGCTGAGAATATGGACGGCTAATGCTTGCATTGCCTTTATGCAGAATATGTTCCAGGAAATGGCAGGGTGTCAGAAAATCTTAAAAATGACCACAATCACACAACAACTGAATACAGCATGAATACCTCATATTTTGTCATACTTGTGTATTTATTTAATTAACAGTCTACTATTTTGCTAGTAACTTAATTCGAAAGTTGATTGCAAACTGTGCTAATTTGAAAGTGGTGAGTCAAATGTGTTAGCGGACACCACAATTGAACAGGGAATCAAAAGGCTTCTGTCAAGCAGGCCTAAGGCAAAGTACTTATCAATTCAGGCAGGCTAGGAAAAAACCTTACTTTCATAGTTTTGGATGTTATTGAATTTAGTATACATTAAAATGAAGGACTAAGTAAGGAATACGTATTATTCTGTTTTCTCCAAAAAAATTTCTGCTGTGACATACAGCCCCCAAAAGATGACACTGCGCATACTATTTTGAAGATGCAAATTTTGGAGACAGTTGTAAAATGCTGTATCTTTAGAACAGTTCTACATATTTTGTTGGGATTTTTTTTTTTTTTATTTGAAAGGTAATTGCTTTATGATTACAAAGACATTCTTCATTCAGACTTATCTGTCAAAGTTCTTTTATTATAGTGTTCTGAACATTTTTAATGATTTATGGAAAATTTTTTTTTTCAAAAATGCCAATCTATAAAATTTTGATTTTTTTTTCTCCGTTTACTAGAACAATATAGTTATACATTTCCTGAAAAGGAGAGCTTCCACTTGTAGGTTGAACAGGTTTTATAAACCACTGAAATTTTTGCCATAGATAAACCTGTTTTATTACCACAATATCACATGACAGGCTCATAAAAAATCAAAACCTACACTTGCTTAACATAATTTTAGTTTTGAAAGATGAATAAGAGACTCATTTTTCAAACATTTTAAATGGTTCCAAAATGTATGTGAAAGGTCCAAAGACTTAAAGGTTTCAATTTATACAACTTCTGTGCACTCTGCTTTGTACTGAAAATAGCCACTCAATGTGCTCCACTGCTTCAGTATCTTGCTTTGATATAGAGTGATGCCTTCCTGTTGATCCAGTAGGAACTGGAGCACTTACAATCTCCAAAATATTGTGAACAGGAAGTGAGCACTGGCATTGTTGCTGTCCTTCAGCTGGAAATCTATATCCAGCAGCTGGTCCATGCAGTAGTATAAGGTGCACTAAAATTTCGTTTAACTCTTAACTGTTGTCTACAATCTCTGCAACCCACCAGTCACAGTCATACACACATGGCACAAACATCCCCCATCTCAGGTTGTGAATCTGAATATTATCCTGCTGTTTGTGAGGCGTTGGCTGAACGAATGAAATTTCTTCTTTCTTGCTCTTTAAAGTGCATGCAATATGAGTTCACCCATCGCTGAGTCCAAAAATGTGTCTTCTGAATTCCTTTCACAGGAGTAGTTTGTTTGGACCATTCTTTTTTCCACTCATCGAATTCTTCAATTTCCTCTTTGGACAAAAGATTACATGACTCTCGTAAAATCCTCAGCATTCTTAATCACAGCTGTATTTGGTCTCAAAAGATTATGTTTTGTAGCATGGTGCTTCAGCAGGCCGCTTGCACCACCACAAGGCCCCTTCCCGTGACTAGTAGCACTGTCAAGCGACTTAATTCAAACAACTGGTAACAGTTTTTAAAATGACTAGGAGCACCATCAGAAATAATCATTATCTTCTCTGCCCCTGCTGGAAAGTGATGAAATTTTGCGGATTGCTAGCAAAGCATGTGCTGTGTCACTACAGACCAGTTATCAGAAAAATAACAGTGAAGCATTAAACATAGTTCTTCAGCCTGTACACATCCTTTCACTTCTGCAAATGTGTTATTGCAATTTCTTCAGATGTTGGCGTGTTACTGCTTTCACTGACCATTTAGCGAGTTCATCAATGAAACTGTCAAAGGCAACAGTTTTCTTAATTAGTTTATTTTCCTCCCATGTCGCATACATAATTTCTGCAGCGTTATGTGCTACATCATCACAGCCAAGTGTCTGTAAAGACAGTCCTCCTTTTCCAAGGCAGTCACCACACTCCTGAAACAAACAATTCTCTCACTTTACATCACAGACTACTATTGACTTACATGCTCAACCAAGGTGTCACATGCTCCAGTAAGTTCTTCAAAGTTACCACACAAAGTTCAAATTTTGTGCAGTACCTCCATAAACAGACATCTCTAGGTGGGTGTGGAACTAGACACTTAGGTCATAGTGCATAAAATTTTAATCTTCCAATATGTGAAGTTGTATAGTTGCTCTTATAATTTGCAAAAGCTTCTTTAATACTGCAAGTCATGTACCTCTTTACTTTCACAACTTTTTGACAGATATAATGTCTTTTTTGTTGGCACTCTGGCGAGAACAGTCCCATTTACCTTCCAGATATAATGACTGCACTATTTGTACTTGAGCTGCTTCTACAGGATGACCGTAACAGGTAACTGGTCTTCCAGAGACTCCTTTTACAGACCTCACATTTCTTGATTTTTCTACCATGTACTTCGATACTGATGGAACATGGTTCAAATTTGTTTTCCTTGAAAATGTCTCTGGAATAATAGATAACCTTTTCACTGTCGGATGCATAATATTCAACAGGTGAGTTGATATTTGTGAAAAATTCCTGGCAAGAGATGAAGGAGTGCTTTTGTTCATTTTCCTTCTGAAGATTGAATTTCAACTTTAAAGATTGTAGTCAGTTTTGCTGTAGTTTATTCATCCATAGCTTTAGTAATTTCTCTGTGCATTCCTGATGCACAGAGCTTATGACTCGACTTCACTGACCACGATGGGTGTCCTTGACACTCCTTTCTCATTTTACTTACGTTTCATTCTCTTATACAGTATTTTTCACCGTTTCTCACTTTCTTTACTTGTATGCTTCCACTTTACTAATTTTGTCCGTATTATGTTTCTTTTAATATGTGTCAGGGCTCTGATAATCTCGGCGTTGAGCACCCATAAGCCCCAACACACACACACACACACACACACACACACACACACACACGACTAACACCTACCTACACCTACCTCTGTAGTTGACTGATTCAGGGTATATAATTCTTCCTCTACTGATGCAAAATCTGCACCATGGGAGGCTTCACCTTGTTCAGGTACTATCATTGTCGTTATTCTGTCAAAACCTTTAGAACACAGAAAAGTCGGCACTGGAAACATCTTCACTTGTGGGCCCCATTCAGAAGACATTTCGAACAGTCCTTTTCACAAAACACACTGCAACCGTGTCAAGTGACAAATTCCTCACGAAAACACAGAACACACTGGATGGTCTCAGATTTCTTAGAAGCCTCTTCAGTAAACAGATTAGTAGTGAAAAACTACAATAAATAAACCTGTAATGAACACCAATGACAAAGAAACTACAACAAATAGTAAGAAATACCTACAACAACGAAAGTGAAAAGAAATAACTGCAACAAAGAAAGTTTTAAGGAATAACTGCAACAAAGATGATACAAGTGAACAATATAACAAATAAATTAGTAAGAAACAACTTTAGTGAAGACACACAGTACCCTTGAAAATTTTAAAAAAAAATTTTACCATAAAACCTGTGCAACTTAAAAGTGGAATCTCTCATTTACAGAGAATAGAGTACTACATGGTACTAATCAACAGATAAAATCTAACTTTTCTGGATTGGCATTTTGGGGGGGGGGGGGGGGGGGGGAATCTGTAAATTATAAAAAAAAATTCAAAAGGCGACAGTAGAAGAACTTTGACAGATATGTCCAAACGGAGGATACCATTGCAATCTTAAAGCAATTATCTTTCAGATAAAAAAAAAATACAGCATTAAAAAAATTTTTTTTTTAATTCGCATCTTCAAAATGGTGTTCGCAGTGTCATCTTAGGAGGCCTGTATCTAGGGACAGGAATTTTTTTTGGAGAAAACAAAAACCATGTGTTCCTTATGTACTCTTGAATTTTAACATACGCTAAATTCAATAACATCCGAGACTATGAAGGTAACCCCCCTACCTGAAGTGATATGGATTATGCCAAATATTATTTAAACAATATATAAGGACAATCTGTAGTCATTTAACATGAGCAAACTTGCGCAAGAATACTGGCCTATTTATTTATGAACCAACCATTACTTATATTTATTATAAATTATCCGAGTGCAACAAATGTTTATGATTTTTCTTTACTTCAATATTGTTGTAATATATTAATTTAGTTCAGGAAGTGGTCAACTTGAATCAAACCATGCCCATGAAGTTTTAGGACGATGTATTTTTGGTGGGGCTGGACTTCAGCCAATGAAAAAACAGACAGTAGCGGAACACTATAGGAATTAAGTGGAGACTGGGACTTTTCAAGTGAAGAGCTCAAGGGAGCAATTCTGGACACTTTATGGAGTTCTTGAAGAAGGCAGACCTGCCTGGCCTGCAGTAATATGCGTGATTCGATTGTTGAGCTATTTGATTCCAGGCAGTGAACAGCCGCTATCATACTTCTGACGGGGCTTTCTAATCAAGAGGTTTGAGTGTACTCCCGTGTTTGACTCTCCAACTACTTCTGCTGGATTTACAGGACTGAGGATAGACAGAGCATGAGTTGTGATTCTTTGTATCATGTAAGTTAATTTGTGCATTGTCATATTGAACTCTGAACTGTTTTGAGCTGATGAATATTTCGTGTACTGTGATTATGAAAGGAACTTAGTTTTGTGTATCTTTAATGACTATTTAGTTTGGGATTGTGCCACCATTCTCGTAACACACTCAACCTAGCTTTACTGCAGTTGATAAGGGTATTTTCTGCCTATATTTTGATTGAATATCATAGTACCACATTCCGTTTACTTGATATGTCCTTTCTTAAATAAACATTATTCAACACGATGCTCTGCAATCCACATCAATTACAGACGTTAGAATAGGATGTCTGATAATATTCATTTAACTTTTATTTTGTTGTTCTGTGTATTTTATTAACTTACAATACTAGCCAAAGCATAGGCTATTTGACTGCAGGGTCGCAGCTACAGGTTATTATTTGCAGCAAATAAGCTGCGGGGCATCAAAGCAGACATACATGGCTCAACCACTTGACTACATCGAGCTATTGTTTTATTTTAAACAGAGCCGGGCGTAACCCAAGTGCCTGAAGTAGGAGTAACTGCAAGTAAACACGCAACTGGTTTGCTCATATGAACTGCTCTTTGGAAGACAACTACTCATCATTAACTGTTATGTACCATTGCAACATCTACCAGGAGCAAGAGAGGTTCATCCACAACTTATGGTAGCACTGTCACGTGACAACGCAACAGGTCAACGTCCTCTGCCATGAACAATGAAAATGCATGGAGCCTTCGAAAATGTGAAAGCAAGGTTGCAAAAATAAGTTTTTTTTTGGCCCATCCAGTTCAAGATGAAGCATTAGCGATAGTGGTAGACGGAAGCCTGTAGGCAATCAGCGCATGTCTCAATCAGTATGCAGCAAGGCACTAGTAGATATTGGATTTTTTCTCTCGTAAACTCGAGGAGGCTAAAATCAGGTGCAGCACAATGACCAGAAGCTACTTGACATTTACAAATCCACAGAACACTTTTGCCCTTATGTGGAGGCCAGGCCTCTTGTAATCATTACACACAACAAATCTATAACAACTGCCTGTAGCAAACACAACGTTAGCTGTTACCCACATCAATTTGCCAGCTTCAGTTTATCGGCCAGTTGACCATGGGCACATGGCACATAGCAAGGGTGAAGACTGCAGTAGCCGATTTTTTCTCACAAATTGGAGCCATCTTGTGCACAGTTTGATTACAAGCAACTCAACGCAACACAGGCTATTGACAGACAGTTGAAGGAATATTTACAAAGTAGTTTAACACCCTAAAGCTTAAACTGGTGCTACTTTCAAGGGCTATGTACACGATTGAGCGCGATTCTCCAAAACCAGCCCCCAGCCACTGCATGCCAAAAAAGTTACACAAAGTGGTTTTTGTTAGTATTAATACATGAGCCTATCCAGGAACAAAAACAAGCATTAAACCGTTGACAAAAAGGTTTCTGTGGCCCAGCATAAAGGAATATTGTCAAGAACATGCATAGCATGCCAATGTAAAGTGAGCCAATACGTACACAAGCTGGTGGGAGAGTTTCCAGAGGCAATGTACATTCAAACAGTGTCGATCCACTGCCTTAATCAGAAGGATATAACTATATTTGCCACGACTGACAGATACACCTGATGGGCAGAGGCAGTCCCAATCAGTTGGGTCTTGGCAGACAATAGGAAGATTTTTTTTAACAGCATGGCTATTACAGTTTAGCTGTCCATTGCACATACTACAGATTGAGGACATCAGTTCAAATCAACACTGTTTGTGGAGCTGTCGACATTATGCAGGTTCCAACACCAACAAACAACCACCTACCACTCAGCAAGCAACAGGATGGTAGAGTGCCAGCACTGGACACTGACAGCTGTACTTATGTGTTATGAAGAGAGTTGGACTTCCACACTGCTGCTGGTTATACAGAGCCTCCACACTGCTTGTAAGCTGGACATTAGAGGCATCAAAAGCACAGATGGTATTTGGTGAGATGTTACACTCATACAATCAGGTGTTTTTATTTGTTTTCAAACACAAGAAATACGGAGGACGACAGAACTGCTATGTTAGCTACAGTAAATAACGACCTAGACATACAGGCTGCATCTTTCACTGGCATTGTGCCATGGAGGACATACAATTTTCGTACACAGAGATCTGAAAACAAGCTTTCGTGTAACGGAAAGAACGGATGCAGTACATCGGCTGTGACAACCCCATCCTCTGCTCTGTTCCAGGTTTTAAAATGTGACAAACATACAATATAGGCTAGTTACAATATAACAAATCACAAACGGTGTCACTCAGTGAGTTAATCCAGCGTATCTGCTTACATCAAACACTGCTATAGTTTGTGAGGAAAATGAAGAAAATGCACCCTTGACTCCAAAGCAGACCAATGGAGGGACTGGGAAAGTGTCACCCTTGGCTCAACAAGCAAATTGGAAAGGAACACCGGAGATACCGGGTCATTCCATGTCAAGTCACCCAGGCCTTGACACCAACCATGTCAGATTTTGATGAAACTTGGTACAATTACTTCTTTTATCATCCTGAAAGCACTTGTACAATTTTTTTGCTCTATCTCTTATAGTTTTTTATATAAATTTTTAAAGTTTTTAGATTTGGCGTTATTTCAGCAGTCTGAAATCTTAACTTAAACATGTCCTCACAACTAAAAAAATTTGTATGTTAAAGAATACTCAAGATATCAGTATGAAATTTTGGAATAAGTTTGTGTATTATATCTAAATGTTAAAAAAATTACCATAAAGATATATTAAAATCTTCCAAATGAAAAAAAATTACAAGTAGTTGTTGGTTTTTTTTGTTTAGTTTTACAAAAACTGCAATATCTAGAGTCTCAGACCTGATGGAAAGCTCAAATTTGTTTTAAAATATTCTTAATTGTATAGGCTATTAGAGAAAAGAAAAATTATGTTGGCTTTTTAACCTGTTCAATAGTTATCTAATTTTTTAAATAATATTAATTATATTTTAAAAATAAAAAGTACCAAGTGACTTAGACACCAAAAATAAGTTTTTGTCTTCTTGGAGTAACAATGTATGCTTGGATTTTGTTTTGTTATTCCTGTGTTTTGATGTAAAATATTATTAGTGTTAAATAGTGCTTGGATAGTATTTTATTAAGTTTATTCGAACTTTCAGTAAGTACTGTTACTTAGTTTACAGTGATTCTTTTCCAATATCCTATAAAAGTAACCAGAACAGTAATCAGACCAAAAATGAAATCAGTATGTCAGATATTCAAACCTGTAGTGTAGGGCTATTTAAAAAATCCGACTGTTTCCAAACAACCTACACACCTTCAAAAAAGTTACAAGTGGTACCTGAATTGAGTGAGGAAGAAAAAAATTAGATCCACTTACGATCTGGAATTAATCTGTGTGAATTTAAGAATATATGTTCACACCACAGCTACTACTTTTTAAATGTTTTTGAAAAGTATCAAACAACATGTGTAGACCCACAAAAAAAAAGCCCATCAAGTCGTTGAGAAGTGTAGGCTTGGATCTCTCTAAACAATTACTGACAATAAATAGTAGCATAAAACCTGGACAAAAGCTTTGCTCAACATGCCGTAACTATTGTGAGGAAAAATTAAGAGTTGAAGTCAATGAAAGTGAAACAGATGATGAAGTCATGGTTGAATTAGAATCATTGGAATCCAGAAATGAATCCCTTGTACAAACAAACATTGCTCTTGATAATTTAGGTTTAACACCAATAAAGCTTCGTGGCTTGTCAGAACAAAGTAAAGGGTCTTATTTTAAAAGGAAGGTTAGTAGTATTGAAAAGACTGCAAAAAAAGGCGGTTTCAAAAGCATTAAAATATGATGCACCAAGTTCTGATGATGAAGAAGATACAAGTGTGGTCGAGAAAGCAAAGGATTTTGATGTAATGATTTCTCTTATGAAAGAGAAGCTGTCATCTGTTGGAGTCGAAATAAAGTGATGAAAGAATTTAATGTAAGTGAATTTAATGTAAGAAAATTTAATGTAAGAAAATTTAATGTAAGAAAATTTAATGTAAGAAAATTTAATGTAAGAAAATTTAATGTAAGAGAATTTAATGTAAGAGAATTTAATGGTCCGACAAGCTAGAAAGCTAAAATCTGAAAAGGGCATTTTGGAAACTCCTGGTCCAAAAAAAGGTAAAACTCTTTCTGAAAATACAGTAAGACTTGTAACAGATTTTTATGAAAAGGATGAAAGTTCCAGAGTGCTACCTGGAACAAAAGACAAAGTAAGTGTTCAAAAAAATGTGTACATGCAAAAAAGACTCATTTTGTGTAACTTGAGAGAACTCTATTATTCTTTCAAATTGGATAATCCCGAGGTAGAAGTAGGATTTTCAAAATTTTGTTTCTTGACACCTAAATGGTGTATCCTTGCTGGTGCTGCAGGCACACACACTGTATGTGTATGCAGTATCCACCAGAATGTTAAACTGTTATTGGATGCTGTGAAAATTGAAGAATCTTATAAAGACCTAATTAAGATGCTTGTGTGCAACACGGAAAACCAAAACTGCATGCTACATCACTGCGACAGCTGTCCTGCAAATGCTGCACTAACTGAGTACTTAACTGAAAAACTAAGTGAAGATTATGATTTAGAAGAAGAAATTGTAATCAGTCAGTGGGTTAACACAGACAGGGCAGAAATGATCAAACAGTCTATCAGTGTTGAAGACTACATTTCTTTATTGGTTAGGTCATTGGAAAAGCTCACCCCGCACTCATTTATAGCAAAATCCCAATCAGCAGCCTTTAAAAGATTGAAAGAAGACCCACCACCCAAAACAGCAATTATTGTGATGGATTTCAGTGAAAATTATTCCTTTGTTATACAAAATGAGATCCAAAGTTACCACTGGAATAGAGGTGGTTGTACTCTGCACCCAGTTGGAGTTTTCCTAGGAAATGAGGAAAACAATGTTTTTGGTTCCAACCACTGTTTTATTAGTGATGACCAAGAACATGACACTGGTTTTGTTAACTTTGTACAAAAAGAAATTACAAAGTGGCTGTCATTACATCATACTGACATTGACTCAGTTCACTACTTTACAGATGGTTGTGCTGGGCAGTACAAAAATAGAAACAGTTTTAAAATTTGACTGAACACTTGAGAGACTTTAATTTGAAGGCCCAACACTTTTTTTGCAACAAGTCATGGGAAGTCAATTTGTGATGACAGCAATCGATGTGTACAAGTTTTGTGAAAAAAATATTGAAAACATTCATTTTCACTTTATTGACAAAAAAGAAGCTGATTTGCTACGGTTAAAACTAGAAAAACGTTTTTTCAGCAACCGGAAACATTCCTGGAACAAGAAGTTTCCAACAAACAACCTTGAAATTAGAAGGACTACAGATAGTGTAAAACCCTCCGTAGTCTTTTCATTCCATTCTTCTACTGATTGGGTTCGTGTTGAACCATGCAAATCATGATGGTAACTGGTACTTTGGACAGGTAAAAACAATATTCAATGATGGAGAAGATGCAGAAATTCTATTTCTACATCCTTCAGGACCAGCTGCATCATTTTATTGGCCTGAAAGAGAAAATTCTTGCATAGTGCCTTTGGAGCACATAGTCTGTGTAGTAGACGCACGTCAATCAAGCGGCACTGGAAGAATGTATTACTTCAAAAAAGTCTGTATCAAAAGAACTGAAAGCTCTTGGATGAAGTGGAAAAACAGTTTGAATCAGCATTAATGTTTATTAAAAAGACAAAATTACTCAAAAAATTCAATGTTTCAAGCAATAAGTTGGATTATACATAAGTGTTGTAAGAACACTATCTTTGTACATAATTCTAATGTAATCTACTATAATTAATAAACATGTTAAAAAGCCATCATTATTTTTGTTTTATCAAGTAGCCTATATGTTTAAGAGTAAATTAAAACAAATTTGAGCATTCTATCAGGTCTGAGACTCTAGATATTGCAATTCTTATAAAACAAAACATCAGTTTTTATATATATATATATATATATATATATATATATATATATATATATATATATATATATATATATATAAAAAAATAGAGGGAAACATTCCACGTGGGAAAAATATATCTAAAAAGAAAGATGATGAAACTTACCAAACAAAAGCGCTGGCAGGTCGATAGACACACAAACAAACACAAACATACACACAAAATTCTAGCTTTCGCAACCAATTGTTGCCTCGTCAGGAAAGAGGGAAGGAGAAGGAAAGACAAAAGGATATGGGTTTTAAGGGAGAGGGTAAGGAGTCATTCCAATCCCGGGAGCGGAAAGACTTACCTTAGGGGGAAAAAAGGACAGGTATACACTCGCACACACACACATATCCATCCACACATACACAGACACAAGCAGACATTTGTAAAGGCATATATATATATATATATATTCCATAGAAAGTATTAATATATTTTAATAGTATCATTTTTATCTTCAAATATGTATAATAAATAAACTTGCTGCAAAAATTCATGATGTTATCTAAAAGAGTTTTTAAGATAAGCAATTTTAAAGTTTTGAATACAAATTAAATTTACCATTTCCGAAGGTTCGGAAAACGCAAAACACAAAAACTTTAAAAATTTATTTAAAGAAAAACTAAGAGATACAGCAAAAAAAATTTGCAGGTGTTGTCAGGATGGTATTAGAACCATTTGAGCCAAATTTCATGAAAATCTAAGGAGGTGGGTGTAAAATTTATTTTTTATTGGGTGATTTGATATGGAATGACCCACCAGCAGTATGTGCCATGAATACCAGCAGTCTGGGGGGGGGGGGGGGGGGCACAGATTTCAGATTAACATTTGAAGTCTGCTTTGGACAGCAGACACACAAACATTAGCATATTATGTTTAGTATTTGACATTAAAGTTTTGACAGTTTTGTGTGTGTGTGTGTGTGTGTGTGTGTGTGTGACCTGATCATTGTGTTAATTAATCGTGCACAATAAAATATATAGAATTCAGAAGTGCTGATTCATTGCTTCAATAACGAGCGGCGAAATGGAGGGTATCTACAAACACTTTCGAGAATAGAACAAACATTTGAGTAAGTCACATGATGAATAGTATTTCAATATTGCAACGCCGGCTGGTTTCCATCAGTTACATACGTCAATATAATCTACATTAACAACAACAACAACTTGTAGGGTTATAAAAATATATTTTGAAAACCCGATTGTGACTAATAAATAATCGGTTACTCACTTATATGAGCAACTGGTAAACTGTAAAGCTTTGGGCATTCGACGGCACAAATATCATTTCAGCTACCGTAATATACTTCTGTCGTAGAACACACACACACACACACACACACACACACACACACACACAAAGCGCGCGCATATCAAAAATATCACAACCAATCGTAAGCACTGAAAATACAACAAACGAAATCTTACTACATATACAACCGGAAACGACTGTGAAAACACTAGATAAATACTTACAATTTAGTTGGTGCATGCAGCTTTAGCTTTGACCGTTAAGCATTTCAATGGGTATAATTTTTAACTCTACAACTTAAAAGTATGTAGTACGAAACGATCTACATACACGTATCGTTCTTCAAGACAGTGTCATCTGCTGTTTCCTAACACTTAAATAACATAATTACAGCTGAACATCTAAATTCAAAAATCGCTGTCACTACCACAGCAGAAAATCACAGTTTACTTTTGCAAAGAAAAGAACCTTTGGGAGTAACAATTGCCACATTTATCAAGCAGACGGCGACAACCAATAAGCTATATAAGAACTTCACTGCATTAACTACTTAGTTTACCGTAACACTGGTATGTACTGCAGTTCACTTCTATTGTCTTCCTTCCACCAAGGCTTCCAGCTTCAAACACAAGTTGATCGCAAAACATTTTTGTTCGTTACGTCACTTATCAGCCTATGTTACGTCGATATATTTTACAACTTATTAAGCGCA
The DNA here is from genome assembly GCF_023864345.2 of Schistocerca serialis cubense. Classification (NCBI taxonomy): domain Eukaryota; kingdom Metazoa; phylum Arthropoda; class Insecta; order Orthoptera; family Acrididae; genus Schistocerca; species Schistocerca serialis. Next base: position 396,528,226 of record NC_064641.1, on the reverse strand, counting down.
CTGCATTGTAAACCATACCTCGTCTACGTTCCTTCGAGGTATGTGAAAGAATGACAGAAGTAATTTAAGCTTGACTTGTGTTTGCAAGTCAGGAAAACAGTCCTTAATGTTTTTTAGAACTTCGGGGTTGAGCTGCGAGGTAATTGATCCACCCGTCCACGAATCATTTGACGTACCAAGCTTATTGTGAAGCCACAACGATGTATCACTGTCCCTAACATTCGCCATATTAAGTGGTATAATACTGGGTTCTGCCGTTAGGATCGCATAAGTCGTACGTACTACGTCCACATTGACATACTGGCTACATATAAACTTTTCTAATTTAATATGTAAATTAAACCGAAATTTCTTTTAAAATATTAGATACATAAATTTTGTATTGTAAATTTGCTCTGGACCTCTCTTCATATATGAAAAAAATGTAAGACCAGTACTTAAGCGACTTCATCGGTTATTTAACTCTGGCGGAATTTTTAATTGTCGTCATGACTCCGAACTATAAACACCTTGTATCTTGTGAATGGAGAGGCACTGTGTATTGTAAGACAAGGTTTCTCTTGTGAAGGCAGCATAATATTTTCATACACAAGTAGTTAATTTTAATAATCAGAACACCGATATGCAGAATATAATTTCAGCGCAGAAGTGTGACAGGGATCACAATACTAATCACGCAGATTTTAGTAGCAGTAGCCTGGAGGAAGTCCCAGATTGTGTTTTGAATCATTTTAAATTTCTAAAGGTAATGCGCATGATCTTACATTGTTCGGCTTTTGTTTACTGTTACCATGAAATAACTGAAATGTTCTGCTTCCTGCAGTTTCTGTATTTAAACAACAACGAATTGAAAACTTTACCGGACTGTTTGTTTCAACGTCTAAACTCTTTAAAATGGCTCGACGTTAGAAATAACCATTTGACAGAACTACCAAGAACTATTGGAAATCATCCGTTTCTGGAAGTTATTCTTTTACAAGGAAACATGATCAGAAAACTACCTTTAGAGTTAGGTAGGTTACTATACCAAAGCTAACAAAGAAGCTAAACTAGCCTTATGTTGCAATGTTTTATTGAAAGTTTCAATAATAGCCTAAGTTTGTTGCAGACAATACAGTCACACTAGTAATTTTGTGTCTGATTTTACATTGTACTGTTGCTTTCATATTCCAGGGCCAGTACTTGTGTATACACCATCGTAATGATTACTTTTTGTTGACATCAATAAAAATTTTACTCCCCAGACATAAGCCGTTTGTTTGTGTGGCCATCTTCCGCAGCAGTTGTTAACATTTGTTGTTACAGATTATCTATCTTGAGTTGACTGCAATGTAACTCCAGATGCGTTTTGCTTTTATAAATAATAAGCGATTTGGCAACAATTTTGAAATCCTTGTTGACTGGCACTTACATAGCTGAAAATATTTCACTGCTTACTCTTTCATTTGGAAAACAGAATGGTGTGAAAAATTCCAATCAGTGATGTTCTTGTAGATTTTCCTGACGTCTATCGAAGTTTATATCACTATTATTAAGACTTATGGCCACAGACATTATGTATGTAGTTGATTGATAGTTTGAGTTTTATTTGGTTGCACTAAATTACATTCTGTCAAAAGTTATGTTGTAATGAAGGACAAGTCAAAAATACAATATTATATAGACAAAAAAGAAGAAAAACAAACAATATTGTACTGGAGACATTATTAGTAGGAATACAATGTTACATGCAGGTCTTCAAGAAAAACAAAATAGCCTACTGCAGATGGTATACATACAAGACACACAAAACTACATCATTAGCATGCAAATTACATCATTTTCAATGAACTAAAAAAAATCATGACCCAACCATGTATGTATAATTATGAAAGTAATTGGTTTCTGCAGGCACATGAGGAACATTTTGTGTCAAACAGCCGTAAGTCCACAATTACAAAATGAGAAAACAGAATTTTCATAGAGGCTTTCACGCAAAAGAAAAGTATTCTGTATCAACCTAAAATTCTGTTCAGTGAACTACCAAAGGAAATTAAAAGAATATCAAAATTCCACACCAGAAAAGAACTCACCTGCTAATTAGCAAGAGTGTTTATAGTGTCAAGGAATACTTGAACCATCAGCATGCAGAATAGGGCAGCTTATTTCCTGCAGAATAGAGCAGCTAATTTCCTTCATCATAGTGACCCCGAAGTGCTCATGTGAGAATAAATGGTATTCATTTATTATTGTAATTTTGTATGTCACGATTGTTATGTGTATGGTTTCTTGTTATGCATAAGAATATGTTATTAGCCAACATACAATTGTAATTCTTTCATGCCCTCTTATCTGTGTAAGGTCATCTATGACACAACCTGTATCATTTTATAATGATGAGATACATGGATGCTAAATAAAATTTGGATATAACACATCTTACTCGAAACTTGAAGCTCTAGAAATTCATTTAAATTATATACAGTATGATTTATGAGGTACTGTTTCAATTTCTTCTTGAATAGATGAGGGTTGTCGGTGTCCTTTTTAATATTCAGTTGGACCCTATTGTAAATTCTTATTCCAGACTGGATAACTCCTTTTTCTGCTCTGTTGAGAGTTACTGAATCTTTGTGAAGGCTGTGCTTTTGTCTTGTGTCGTGATTGTGAAAATCACAGTTGTTTTGGAAAAGTTTTTGGTGGTTGATTATAGATATCAGTGAGGAACTGTACTTACTTTTGAGTGTGAATATCTCAAAGGCCTTGAATGCGTGCCTACGTAACGTCCTATTTGTAACACCACAGATCAACTTCACAGCTGATTTTTGTAATTTAAAAACTTTTTCCATTTCTGTAATATTTCCCCAGAATGTTATATCTATGATCTATTGTTGTGGACTTCAGGCTGAAGACTGGTTTGATGTGGCTCTCCATGCTGCTCTGTTCTGTGTGAGCCTCTTCATCTCTGAATAACAATTGCAACATACATCCTTCTGAATCCGCTTACTGTATTCATCTCTTGATCTTCCTCAGCCATTTCTACCTCCACCCACTTCCCAATAAATTGGTGATCCCTTGATGTCATAGAATGTGTCCTACCAACTGATCTCTTCTCTTGGTCAAGTCATGTCTCTCTAATTCTATTCAGCCTTCCTTATTAGTTATGTCATCTATCCACCTAATCTTCAACATTCTTCTGTACGACAACATTTCAAAAGCTTCTATTCTCTTTTTATCTAAACTGTTGGAAGTTTCATTTCCATACATGGCTACACTCCAGACAAATACTTTCAGAAGAGACTTCCTAACATTTGCACCTATATTCATTGTTAACAAATTTCTTTTCTTCAGAAATGCTTTTCTCGCCATTGCCAATCTACATTTTATATCCACTCTACTTCGGCCATCGTCAGTTATTTTGCTGCCCAAATAGCAACATTCGTCTACTACTGTTTCGTTTCCTAATCTAATTCCCTTGGCATCATCTGATTTAATTTGACTATATTCCATTATCTTTGTTTTGCTTCTGTTGTTGTTCGTCACATTGATTAAACATTGTACTGCAACTGTTCAAATGTGTGTGAAATCTTATGGGACTTAACTGCTTAGGTCATCAGTCCCTAAGCTTACACACTACTTAATCTAAATTACCCTAAGGACAAACACACACATCCATGCCCGAGGGAGGACTCGAACCTGTACTGCAACTATTAAGGACGTAGCACTTTCTTGAAATTATACTTGAGCTACACCAGATAGAATTATGACAGTCTCAGCTCCTCCACCACATATGCCTGCATTTATTTCAAAGGTTTTCTATGAGATGCAGTAGAACCTCAAATATGCTTTTGCTGTGAGAATAATAATGAAAGATTTATCTAAAGTTGGTCTTAATTTGAATATGTGTTGTCAGTTTTTATCAAAAGCTGACCAGTTTAATCATTGGATTATCTAATTTGCATTAACGCTGTCATATTTTATCTTAATGTTGTCTAAGAGGAAGGATCTTGATTATTTTGTGTTAGATTAAAACATGGTCTGGCACATAACTTACAGTGAAAGCCATTGCATTGATAAACTGTTTGTCAGCATTTTTGTCAAGGACAAATTATCCCAGTGAGCATGACTGATAAATGATAAAGAAACTATTCTTATGAATATTATAAAATAATACCTTAAAATGTTAATCCAGTTATGTACGTTCTAATATTTTTTATGACATTTGATCTTTCCATATGTATATGTTTTTTTGGTGTACATGTTTTTTCTACCAATAGTTTGGGAGATGATGCAGATTGGAACTTTCAGGTAAAGTGATACCTGAAAAACCCTTGATTGAAAGCAAAACTTTTTATTTCTAAAGAAGAGCTTTGGCTCTCACAGATACCCAAACCTCTTTGGGGGATTACTGAAATAAAACAATCCTCTTGTTTTATATTCCTGTTTTGAAAGTTCCGTAATTCCAATGGTATCTAATAAGTGATTTCGCGCAATGCATTAAATCTTATAAAATGTATTATTCCATTTGTTTACTAGTAGGTCATGCTTGTCCAATATATGTTCACAATATTTTGCATTTACAAACAAAGCCATAATTAAGAAAATTTAGGTTAGCATCTTTATCTTTCAGTTGTTGTTGTTGTGGTCTTCAGTCCAGAGACTGGTTTGATGCAGCTCTCCATGCTACTCTATCCTGTGCAAGGTTCTTCATCTCCCAGTACCTACTGCAACCTACATCCTCCTGAATCTGTTTAGTGTATTCATCTCTTGGTCTCCCTCTACGATTTTTACCCTCCACACTGCCCTCCAATACTAAATTGGTGATCACTTGATTCCTCAGAATATGCCCTACCAACCGATCCCTTCTTCTAGTCAAGTTGTGCCACAAATTTCTCTTTTCTCCAATTCTATTCAATACCTCCTCATTAGTTATGTGATCTATCCATCTAATCTTCAGCATTCTTGTGTAGCACCACATTTCGAAAGCTTCTATTCTCTTCTTGTCTAAACTATTGACCGTCCACGTTTCACTTCCATACATGGCTACACTCCATACAAATACTTTCAGAAACGACTTCCTGACACTTAAATCTATCCTCGATGTTAACAAATTTCTCTTCTTCACAAATGCTTTCCTTGCCATTGCCAGTCTACATTTTATATCCTCTCTACTTCAACCATCATCAGTTTTTTGCTCCCCAAATAGCAAAACTCATTTACTACTTTAAGTGCCTCATTTCCTAATCTAATTCCCTCAGCATCACCTGACTTAATTCAACTACATTCCATTATCCTCGTTTTGCTTTTGTTGATGTTCATCTTATATCCTCCTTTCAAGGCAATGTTCATTATGTTCATCTGCTCTTCCAAGTCCTTTGCTGTCTCTGACAGAATTACAGTGCCATTGGCGAACCTCAAAGTTTTTATTTCTTCTCCATGGATTTTAATACCTACTCTGAATTTTTCTTTTGTTTCCTTCACTGCTTGCTCAATATACAGATTGAATAACATCAGGGAGAGGCTACAATCCTGTCTCACTTCCTGCCCAACAACTGCTTCTCTTTCATGTCCCTTGACTCTTATTACTGCCATCTTGTTTCTTTGTAAGTTGTAAATAGCCTTTTGCTCCCTGTATTTTACCCCTGCTACCTTCAACATTTCAAAGCGTATATTCCGTTCCTTAACCTATCTTCTTAGATAAGTCGTGGGGTCAGTATTGCCTCATGTGTTTATACATTTCTCCGGAATCCAAACTGATCTTCCCCAAGGTTAGTGTCTACCAGTTTTTCCATTCTTTTGGAAAAAATTCGTGTTAATACTTTGCAGCCATGACTTATTAAACAGGTAGTTTGGTAATTTCCACATCTGTCAGCAACTGATTTCTTTGGAATTGCAATTAGTACATTCTTCTGGAAGTCAGAGCATCTTTCACCTGTCTCGTAAATCTGTCAGGACTGGCTCTCCCAAGGCTGTCAGTAGTTCTGCAATTGCAATTAGTACATTCTTCTGGAAGTCAGAGCATCTTTCACCTGTCTCGTAAATCTGTCAGGACTGGCTCTCCCAAGGCTGTCAGTAGTTCTAATGGAATGTTGTCTACTCCCGGGGCCTTTTTTTTTTTTTTTATCTTTAAGAGCTCTGTCAAATTATTCTCTCAGTCTCATATCTCCCATCTCATCTTCTTCTTCTTCCAGTTTCCTTCCTGTAATATTGCCTTCAAGTTTATCTACCTTTCCCTTCTTTGCTTATTACTTGTTTCTCACCTGAGCCCTTGATATTCATACATCTGCTTCTCTTTTCCCCAAATGCCTCTCTAATTTTTACTTGTTTCTCACCTGAGCCCTTGATATTCATACATCTGCTTCTCTTTTCCCCAAATGCCTCTCTAATTTTCCTATAGGCGGTATCTATCTTTCCTCTAATGAAATATGTCCATAGACATATCACGGCACTGCACTGAACAGATATTTGAATGTTGTGCAAGGGCAGTTGAATTTAGTGAAACTAAACTTCTAATTGTTGTTGTTTATAGGTCCCCTAACTGTGACTTCAGAGTATTTATGCTCAAACTTGATAGGGTTCTTGATTCACTTTATAGGAAGTACCACAAATTAGTTATAATTGGGACTTCAGTATAAATTAAGATGTGCAAGAAAAAAGATGTTGGTAGATATCCTAAATTCACATGATCTGATGCGTATTGTGTTTTTCCAACTAGGGTGCAGGGAAACAGTAGCACAGCCGTAACAATATTTTGTATACATTGTTCATTACTAGATGGACATTCTGTGGGTAAAAGGGTGAACGGCTTTTCAGACCATGATGCACAAATTTTAACACTAAAAGGTTTTTGAACTCAAACAAATGTCACATATTATTACAAATTATGCAGTAAACTTAATCCAAAAGCAATAGAGAGTTTTTTAAACCTTGTCAAGGAACAACAGTGGCAGGATGTTTATTGTGCTAATAACATAAATGATAAATATAATGCTCTCTTTAACACATTTCTCATGCTCTTTGGGATCTGCTTTCCATTAGAACGTTCAAAACGGGGTACTAGCAGTAATAGGCAGCCCGGGTGTCTGACTAGTGGCATAAAGATATCTTGTAAAACAAAGTGGGAATTACATCAATATGTTAGAAGTAGACACAATTGAGCTACAGTAGTCCTTTAAAAATGTGCTTAAAAATGTTATTAGCAAGGCAAGGACTAGGTGGTATGCAAATAGAATAGCTAATCAACAGGATGAAATTAAAACCGTATTGTCATCTGTGAAGGAAGTATCTGGTCACCAGCACAAGGTCGACAATATAAAGTTAGTTCGTAGTAAAAATATTTCTGTTACTGATAAGTCGGATATATGTACAGTATTTAACATTCATTTTATGAGCATTGCTGGTGGAATTAAATAAAAATTTAGTTTCTACAGGGAATCATGTAACTCTCTTGGCAAATGCCTTTCCGAGATTGATGTCTGATTAAGGACTCTCATGGATATGATGGAGTGCCTGGCAGAATATTAAAGTACTGTGCTGTGCTGCACGTCTTAGCACTGTATTTAGCCATATTTGTAATTTTTCCTTTAAGAATGTTCTGTTTCCTGAAAGATTAAAGTAGTAGTAAAGCCGCTTTATAAAAAGTGAGAAAGGGATAATGTGGACAATTTTAGACGTATTTCTATGCCCTCAGTGTTTGCGAAAGTTATTGAAAAGGCTGTGTATGTAAGGCTAATTGATCATTTTATATCACACGATTTGCTGTCAAATGTAGAGTTCGGCTTTGAAGTCGTTTAACAACTTTTCTCTGTGAGGTACTGGATGGGTTAAACAAAAAGTTTTGAACACTAGGCATATTTTTTGATTTAACTAAGGCATTTGGTTGTGGTGATCACAAAATATTGCTCTAGAAGTTGGACCATTATGGAATACAGGGATTAGCTCACAATTTGTTCATCTCTTACTCTAGAAACAAGACAGCAAAAGATCATTATTCACAGTGTTGAGAATGGCTGTGATGTGGGGTCTGAGTGGGTTGTTGTCAAGTGGGGGCTGCCCCACGTATCAGTGTTGGGAGCCACTCCTGTTCCTCATTTATATAAATGATATGCCCTCTAGTATTACTGTTAACTCTAAAATATTTCTGTTTGCTGATGACACTAGCTTTGTAGTAAAGGATGTGGTGTGCAACATTGGCTTGTTTTCAAATAGTGCAGTTCATGGCTTTTAGGAAATAAACTGACGCTAAATCACAGGAAGACTCAGTTTTTATAGATTCTAACACACAATTCAACAAAACCTGGCGTTTTAATTTCACAGAATGGGCATACGATTGGTGAAAACGAACAGTTCGAATTTCTAGGTGTTCAGATAGATAGTAAACAATCGTGGAAAGCCCACATTCAGGATCTTGTTCAAAGACTTAATTCTGCCATTTTTACTATTGAACGGTATCTGAAGTGAGAGATTGTTCGACACGAAAGTTAGTCTACTTAGCTTATTTTCATTACCTTATGTCGTATGCTATTATATTTTGGGGTAACTCTGCCCATTCTAAAAGGATATTTTTGGCTCTGAAATGGGCGATTCAGGCAATAAGTGGTGTAAGTTCACTAACCCCTTGTCGACCCCTGTTCACAAGTCTGGGTATTTTGACATAAAAAAAATTATATATATATTCCTTACTGTCATTTTTCTTAACAATGTTCCCAAGAATAAGCAGTTTTCACTCAGTTAATACTTGGCAGAAATCAAACCTGCATTTGGATAGAATTTTCTTAACTCTTGTGGTGGTGGTGGTTAGTGTTTAACGTCCCGACGACAACGAGGTCATTAGAGACGGAGCGCAAGCTCGGGTTAGGGAAGGATGGGGAAGGATATCGGCCGTGCCCTTTCAAAGGAACCATCCCGGCATTTGTCTGAAACGATTTAGGGAAATCACGGAAAACCTAAATCAGGATGGCTGGAGACGGGATTGAACCGTCGTCCTCCCGAATTCGAGTCCAGTGTGCTAACCACTGCGCCACCTCCCTCGGTAAACTCTTGTGCAGAAAGGTGTGCAGTATACTGCTGCATCCATTTTCAATAAGCTACCACTGAAATTCAAAAATCTTAACTGTAATCGACGCGCTTTCAAAGAAAAACTGAAGACAAGGTGTATACGACCCGGGAGAAAACCGGGAAAAACCCGGGAATTTTTCATTGTTTTAGTTTTCAGTTAAATTTTTGTTATTTTGACTGGTAAGAACCGATACTCCAACAAAGGATATTACTGTATCCCCCTACTGCAGAACAATACTTCAACAATAAAACATAAACGAGAGAAAAAACGAAAATTACTTAAATTGCAAAAGCAGAACAATACTTCAACAATAAAACATAAACGACAGAAAAAACGAAAATTACTTAAATTGCAAAAGGAAGGGCGCCATATACAACGACGTCACACAGTGTTCATGCAAGCATCTGCCAACAGCAAAATGTGTTAAAGGCTTTATAAAGACTATGCAATGCTTCATGACAACAAATTGCCTCCGATGAGCGTGTAGTCACAACTGTTTACAGTAGATTCGTTTTAGCAGTTACGAGCGGGCTCATGCGCATGCGCAAATGAGTCGCGTTTGAGAGTAGATTCTCCCTCTTCTGGCTACAGGAATGTGGCTGTTGGCTATACAAGCCGTCGCAGCAAGGAGCTAGATGCTACCGTGAAAAGGGGGTGCCAAATTCATATTATTGAGGGAAGAAACTTGTTTCACAAAGCACCTAGCACCCAGCTCACGTTTGTCTGTCGATTATACATATAATTTAGAAACCCTTCCTTGTTGGTTTATGAACACATTTTAAGTTGATTTCCGAATGCATAGTAGTGTACGTGATGTCCTTGTCAGGAGAATCCTCGTCGCATCTAGAAAAAACTTTCCATAGATAAAAGGGGATGGGGCTGTACGAGCTGAGCGGAGTAAAGCCGAACGGATGAATGCCAATCGCTGTCCGATTATGTGGTTGATTGGGTTTGCGAATGATCAGTAATGTTATAATTACTAGCGAAATCCATAGATTCAGACTACCAGAATGGGAATAAACGGCTCATAGGAATAACAGGAGAGAAAGATTACGTATTATCATCTCGGTGTATCCAAGAAAATGAAATTTTGACAGAAAAATTTTGGCCACATCGCTACACTAGTAAGGACCAGTTGTACAGTCCCCGGCTAGCAGCAGCTTAAGTTCTATTCTAGAAGTAACGGGGAAAACGTGTTGTGCGAACACGTAATGACGCCTAACCAGAAGATAACTAAACCTGTGATTCTGGCAGGGTTAGTGAAGTTAATGGGGGAACTAGTTTTGACAATGGCAGGAATAGCTACAGAATTGGTGATGACAAGATTGTTTGTTAGAACGAGGAAGGAGAAGAAACGGGGACATCACACAAATTATGGAAGAATAAGATGATTCCAAATTTATATAAAAATTTCGTAATAGCCCACTACTTTTCGATTTCATGCTTGAGAAACTGGCGCGTATGAATGAAATGTGAAACTATTTCCTAACATAAAGTTTTTTGCTTGTAGTAGGCCTAATAGGCATTTGATATTGGTACTTCGTGAATTATATTCTGTCGTGTTATAAAAATGGCCATTTGTGCCAAAACAGTATCGTTTATTTGGTGTATGTTACAAAATTGCTGCATATTAGAAAGGCCTATTTTGTTTTATCTAGCAGACAGTGACAAAATAGACGTAATCAGATCGAGAAACCACACCAGTCTTGGGTATTATTTGTGTTAACAGCTTTTTCAGTATTAGATAACGACATTTCGATTTTTCATGCAGCAAAACTTTGACGAGGTAATAGATTCTTTCGCAGAAAGGAATGCACGCCATCTAAAGCTGTAGCAAGATTAGAGAGAAAAAATGCTAGGAGTTATGTATTGAAGAAATGTGTGCTTTCTTGCTTGTCTCTTGTCTTTATGTAGCCTATATTTAATTTTATGTCACACAACACAGCAAGTTATTAGCTGATAGGCAATAAAGAGTGCACATTTTCTGAAGAGTTCTTGTTCTCCCGATTACAAATAATTCCATTCGCTATTAATTGCGAGATTTCTTTTTTAAGAGGGGCAGGTTGTCAAACCGGCCGACTGGGAGCAGGAGAGGCACCACAGGACATTTCAATTTCCATTGTCCTGAATATACACTACTGGCCATTAAAATTGCTACACCAAGAAGAAACGCAGATGATAAACGGGTATTCATTAGACAAATATATTATACTAGAACTGATATTTGATTATATTTTCACGCAGTTTGGGCGTATAGATCCTGAGAAATCAGTACCCAGAACAACCACCTCTAGCCGTAATAACAGCCTGCATACGCCTGGGCATTGAGTCAAACAGAGCTTGGAGGCGTGTACAGGTACAGCTGACCATGCAGCTTCAACACGATACCACAGTTCATCAAGAGTAGTGACTGGCGTATTGTGACGAACCAGTTGCTCGGCCACCATTGACCAGACGTTTTCAATTGGTGAGAGATCTGGAGAATGTCCTGGCCAGGGCAGCAGCTGAACATTTTCTGTATCCAGAAAGGCCCGTACAGGACCAGCAACATGCAGTCGTGCATTATCCTGCTGAAATGTAGGGTTTCGCAGGGATCAAATGAAGGGTAGAGCCATGGGTCGTAACATATCTGAAATGTAATGTCCACTGTTCAAAGTGCCATCAGTGCGAACAAGAGGTGACCGAGACGTGTAACCAATGGCACCCCATACCATCACGCCACGTGATACACCAGTATGGCAATGACGAATACACGCTTCCAATGTGCGCTCACCGCGATGTTGCCAAACACAGATGCAACCATCATGGTGCTGTAAACAGAACCCGGATTCATCTGCAAATAATGACATTTTGCCATTCGTGCACCCAGGTTCGTCGTTGAGTACACTATCGCAGGCGCTCCTTTCTGTGATGCAGCGTCAAGGGTAACCGCACCCATGGTCTCCGAGCTGATAGTCCATGCTGCTGCAAACGTTGTCGAACTGTTCATGCAGATGGTTGTTGTCTTGCAAACGTCCCCATCTGTTGACTCAGGGATTGAGACGTGGCTGTACGATCCGTTACTGCCATGCGGGTAAGATGCCTGTCATCTCAATGCTAGTGATACGAGGCTGTTGGAGTCCAGCACGGTTCTGTATTAGCCTCCTGAACCCATCGATTCCATATTCTGCTAACAGTTATTGGATCTCTACCAACGCGAGCAGCAATGTCGCGATACGATAAACCGCAATCGCGATAGGCTACAATCCGACCTTTACCAAAGTCGGAAACTTGATGGTACGCATTTCTCCTCCTTACACGAGGCATCACAACAACGTTTCACCAGGCAACGCCAGTCAACTGCTGTTTGTGTATGAGAAATCGGTTGGAAACTTTCCTCATGTCAGTACGTTCTAGGTGTCGCTACCAGCGCCAATGCTCTGAAAAGCTTATCATTTGCTTATCACAGCATCTTCTTCCTGTCGGTTAAATTTCGTGTCTGTAGCATGTCATCTTTGTGGTGTAGCAATTTTAATGGCCAGTAGTGTAGTTTGATGGCATCCATTACAAAATACACATGTTTCAATTCCACAGAGCGAAATACAGTGACATGTGATAGAAGAATGCTTTATTAAGAGGCATGGTACTGCACTTTGGCATGCTTAAGGCCAAATGACATGTCTTACATTTCCTCGAACACATATGTTTTATGTTTCAGACGTTTCAGGAAGGTGTGCGCTACAAGATGAATATATTTTTGAAAATTCGATTTTTTTTTAGTATTGACCCGGTTCGCAAATATCGTGGATCTGCGGCTGATGTGCAGAGCAGTCTGAGTCTCCACGTGACACCCGCGTTTACATTTAGTGATTTTGTTGTTTCCCCTTCGTTTACTCTCACATAAAAAAAACGGATGTCTGTGGCCGGTAGCTATCAAGTGAATTACATTCACATAATTTCGGAAGGCTAACATGTTTTTAGTCTCAGATTTTATTTTATTTCCACATTTCTGAGAGCCAAGCATTAATCGCCTTGCGGAACAATGAAGTTATTTTTGTCTGTTTGCTAAAGAAATTTGACTTTCATTAACCTTTTCCACAGAGGCAGTCAATGTATTTGAAACGAAATGTTTAATTCCACAGTACTGGCTAGTTTCAACTGTTTGCTGCATTTCAAGTGCACGTTTTCATCTTCTAGCATGTATGGCATTATGCCACAATAATGAACAAAACATGATATAATACAGTACTGGTGCTCCAAGAAAATTAACATCCCGAAAACCACACTGAAAAGCTTAATATAAGGTCGAGGTCTACTTCATTGGGAATCTGGACACGTGAATGTGTACTTCAAATATGCACTTCAAATGTACACATTTTAGTATGGGTCACAAAATTCGGATGCTCTTGGAGTATCCTCTGACGATGTCTTGTTTCTTTTATGACATAACGTATTATCTTTCAATGTTTTACACGTACGTACATAAAGGCTTCCTACGTCATGGTAGCTGTGCAAGCGCATTGTCGCCTGTCATCTGCGCTCTCTGGCAACTGCTGAAACGAAACTGTTTCTAACGGGTCACGAGAAAATATTGTGAATGGTGGTTTGAAAATCGTTACTTTCCAAGGAAATATCCTTTTACGTAAGTTGAACTATGTGCGAGAATGTATCATGAATTTCTTAAATCACACAGTGTTTGACTGATTTAAAAATCAACTCTTTGATGACGAGCCATTTAGAAGAATTTTGAACCCTGAAGATCAGACATTTATGTCATTATTAAAAATTTTACTGGCACATTTATGTCAAAGTGTAACATGCGCAAAAAAGATCAACATTATACGCGAAAGCTTTGCTTCTCTTGCAGCTTATTAACCTTATAGACTAATATTATATGTGAAAGCTTTGCTTTTCTTGTAGCAACAGTGTGTTTATTTAGTTAAACTGTTAACTTTCCTTGTTTGTGAGTTCGTACTACTTAACAGTGATGTTGCTGTTGGTTGACTACATCACGTGTCCTGTGCTCTGAATATCCGCTGCCATCGGCTGGCAAGATCACGTGACACGAGCTATGACTGTCTTACAGAAGCACATCGCAATCTCGATTTCAATGATTCAGAAAGTAACATGCGGTGTTTGGTGGAATTCCAATGTATACTTTCGTAATACAAAAATATGCAGCATACATGTTGCTGCACATTAAAGATATTTCCAAAACGTTACGTATTCAAAAGTGCTGGGAAATTCTACACCCGTGTATAAAACCATAACCATTCAGAGGATTGATCAGGGAATATATACTGTCACTTAACATGGAAAAAGCGTATTTTCACCCCAGAGAAAGTGTATTTTTAACCGGGAAATCCGGGAATTTTTTTCCCTTGTCCGCATATACACCCTGTGAAGAGTTTCCTTATGGGTCACTCCTATTCTGCCAAGGAGTTCCTTGAAAAATTAAGCTGTTTCTTGTTGTATTGTTGATTGCGTTTACTTAAACTTATGGATTGCTTTTTTGGGTTCATAAACATTTTATTTTTATCTGTTATTACTTTTATGTTGTAATTTCATGTACTGACATGTTCCATGACCTTGGAGATTTGCTCCTCAATTTGGTCCTTTGGAACTTGAGTGTAAATAAAATAAAATAAAATAAATGCTTCTACATCCTGACAATTGTCCTCTAGCCACTCCTGCTTACCCATTTTGCTCTTCCTGTCAATCTGGTTTTTTAAACATTTGTATTCATTTTTGCCTCCTTCGTTTTCTGCGTTTTTATATTTTCTCCTTTCATCAGTTGATTTCAATATCTCATATGTTATCTAAAGATTTCTATGAGGTCTTGCCTTTTTTCCTGTTTTATCCTCTTATGCCTTCATAATTTCATATGTCACAGCAACCTATTCTCATCTTGTAATGTATTCCTCTGTCCTATTCTAGTCAACCATTGCTTAATGCTCCCACTGAAACTCAGCAATCTCTAGTGCTTTCAACTTATCAAGCTCCCATCTCCTTAATTTCTTATCTTTTTCTCATTCCTTCAGTTTTTTTATGTATAGTTCATGACCAATAAATTGTGGTCAGAGTCCACATGTGACCCTACAAATGCTTTACAATTTAAAACCTGATTTCTAAATCTCTGCCGTACCATTATACAACAATTTGAAACCTTGCGAGGTGTCCAGGTTGGTTTCACATACACAGTCTTTTTTTGTGAGTCTTGAACCAAGTGTTAGTAATGATTAAATTATACTTTGTGCAAAACTCTACCAGGTGACTTCCTCTTTCATTCCTTCCCTAGTTGGCCCGTCAGGGGCTCAGCATTCATTTGTCGAATACGGGCGACCCCAAATTTCCTTCACCATAAGCTCTGGGTATGTTTCAACGACCACTGTATGGTGCTGTAATGGAACATTGTGTGACCACCCAGATCACGAAGATCGTAAAAACCTCCATAAAAAACCTCTCAATTGAGAGGAGTGCTGTGCGCTGTTGAGGTGGAACAGTTGTAGTGTGCAACCTCTGGGGTCCTGCCGCACCTCAGTTATACAAGGCTTATCTATGCATGCAGGGCTCTGTCTAGGTAGACTTTTGATTGTGTAGCTGCTCGTGGGGTTGAAGTGAATCCTTCGAAATCTTCTCTTCCCCCTCTCTGGAGAAAGGGTATGCCGCTGGTAGGTACCAACACCCAATCAAACAAGAGGGCTCGTGTAGGCAGTCCTCCAGACTTGTGATTTACACGGACTCTATCAGTACTAAGTAAGAGCACGAATGCTAGGGCCAGACTGTGTTTCTTATAATTAAGGGGAAAGAAGGAAGCTTTGTGAAAGTTTCACCTTTTTACAAACAAAAAGGGTGAAAGGGAATCACTGGAAGCTTCAACTCTGTCAAGTGCTTGTGAAACGGGACCCTGCTGGTAGAAACATCCAATTCTCAACAAGTGAAGAACATCCAGAAAGCTCAGTGCCTCAGGGAGTATGCAACAGAAAGTGAACTGCACAACACCTTTAACTATAGTAAAGGTATTAAACCCACTGACACTCCTATGCTAGGTGGCTATACCCTTCACCGAAAGGATGACCTGATTGAGGACAGAGCCAGTGGGGTGTTGCTGTGTATGTGAATAACTTGCATCGCTCTCTGCTCTCCCCCTGGCTACCGACCTGCAAGCAGTTGCTGTCGAAATTCATGGGTGTCAGAGGATCACTGTTTGCTCTCTCTGTATGTCCCTCGACAAGATGCAATCGACTCTGACGCTCTTGCAGATCTTGTGCAGCAACTCCCTTGACTCTTTCTCCTATTGGGAGACTTCAGTCTCCATCATGTTTTATGGGACTCGACGTCTACTTGTCCTCAGTGTCAGATTCTTGATAGCCTCATGACCTCTTACAAGCTGTGCATCCTAAACACAAGTAAGCACATTTATTTCTGCACTGCTACTGGGTCATTCTCAGCAATCGACCTCTCTTTCTGTTCTCCAGCCCTCACAGAGTCTGTTCAGTGGGATGTCATTGACGACCTCTTTTCCTGTGACCACTTCCCACTCCGCATTCTCCTAATGGATGGAGCACTACATGAAGAGAAGCCACTGACATGGGTGGTTAGCAGGGCTAACTGGACGCTGTTCAGCCAGCTACCTGTGTTTGAACGTTGCAACATGAATAGTGGCGGGGGGACTAGAAATGTGATATGTATTGCAAATCTTAATAAAAATTTGCTGCTTAAATAATTAAAAGGAAAATTTTGAAAGAATGATTAAAAAAACAATTGGAAGGTACACGTTTCCTGAGTGAACTTTAACTGGTACAAATAAAACAGACCTTCAGTATTCAATACATATATTCAGCATTTAACATTCATAAATTTACGTACATCCTTTTCTTGTTACTGTTATTGTGCATGGAGATTGGTATGACAACACTGATTCCAGATCGTCCCACCTCTGCTCACGCGAATTCTTTTTGTTAGCTTCGGTCCTCTTGATGCAGGATTCTCGGTGCATTGTGGAATAATGAACAGAATATGATTGCGCAAGTAAACTTTGCTATCTTGATGACAATTTTTAACGTACAATTGGAATACACATTTTTTTTAACAATATTAACTCGCTGAACTTGCAATACGTTGGCCCACTATCACATATTGAGACGAACAGACAAATCTGAAGCAATTAAACCATTGAGGAGCATCTCTCTACCTCTTTTGTTTCTATGCCAATGTTATAAACACCGTCTAGGAATGGGTGGACCATATCACACAAGTGATTCATGATGCTGGTGATTTATCCATCCCAAAGTCCTCGGGTCATCTTCGGAGGCGACCTATGCCTTGATGGATGGATGAGTGCAGTCAGTCCTGTATGAGACTCTTGATACTACACCTGGTCTGACCTGATGCGGTACTGCATGCTTAGACATTTGCCAGTAGCATTGAAAGAAATCCTCCTACAGTGTTTTAATCTTTTATGGCAGATAGGTAACTTCCCATGCTCATGGAGAGAGGCAATTTTGATGCCTCTCCTCAAATCAGGAAAGGACCACAACATATCCCAGTAGTTATTGGAGTATCACCTTAACGAGCTGTGTAGGAAAGACCCTGGAGCGAATGGTTAACCGGCATCTGGGCTGGCTGTTAGAGACCACACAATTCCTTAGTCGCTCTCAGTGTGGATTCCAAAGATTTCAGTCCACTGTCAACAACCTGACCCTGCTGGAGGCGACTGTTCAGCTGGCTTTCCTATGTAGACATTACTGTATTGGAAAATTCTTCGATATCAGTAAGATGTACGATACTACTTGGCAACGCTGTATTCTCACTCAATTGCATCAGTGGGGTTTTCTTGTCTCAGCATTATTTTAGGACCCGAGTTGGTGCCTTGCTATCAGATCATTTTGAGCAGGAGAATGATGTCCCTCAGGGCAGTGTTTTAAGTGTTATTCTCTTTGCCATAGCTATCAACAGTATCGAATCTATGGCAAGGAGTCCAGTACAGTGCCCCTTATTTGTGGACGATTTTGCTGTTTTCTGTTCCTCCTCCAGCATTGCAACAGCAAGCCTTCAGTTGCAACTGACATTGTGGATGTTAGAGGAGTGGGCTGCAAAGATGGGTTTTCAGTTTTCAGCAGATAATACCGGGTGATCAAAAAGTCAGTATAAATTTGAAAACTGAATAAACCACGGAATAATGTAGATAGAGAGGTACAAATTGACACATATGCTTGGAATGACATGGGGTTTTATTAGAACCAAAAAACTACAAAAGATCAAAAAATATCCGACAGATGGTGCTTCATCTGATCAGAATAGCAATAATTAGCATAACAAAGTAAGACAAAGCAAAGATGATGTTCTTTACAGGAAATGCTCAATATGTCCACCATCATTCCTCAACAATAGCTGTAGTCAGGAATAATGTTGTGAACAGCACTGTAAAGCATCTCCGGAGTTATGGTGAGACATTGGCGTCGGATGTTGCCTTTCAGCATCCCTAGAGATGTTGATCGATCATGATACACTTGCGACTTCAGGTAACCCAAAGCCAATAATCACACAGACTGAGGTCTGGGGACCTGGGAGGCCAAGCATGATGAAAGTGGCGGCTGAGCACACGATCATCACTAAACGACGCGCGCAAGAGATCTTTCACGCGTCTAGCAATATGGGGTGGAGTGCCATCCTGCTTAAACATCGTACGTTCCAGCAGGTGTTTATCAGCCAGGCTGGGGATGATGCGATTCTGTAACATATCGGCGTACCTCTCACCTGTCACGGTAGCAGTTACAAAATCAGAATCACGCATTTCCTCGAAGAAAAAGGGCCCGATAACGGTAGGTGTGGTAAATCCAACCCATACTGTGACTTTCTCATCGTGCAATGGAGTTTCCATGACAGTTCTAGGATTTTTGGTAGCCCAAATTCTGCAGTTGTAGGCATTGACAGACCCTCGGAGCGTGAAATGAGCTTCGTCGGTCCACAACACGATACTCAACCAATCATCATCTTCCGCCATCTTTTGAAACGCCCACACCGCAAATGCCCTCTGCTTCACTAAATCGCCAGGTAACAGTTCATAATGCCGATGGATTTTGTACAGATTGCATCGGAGGGTACGCCTCAGTGCCAACCAAACAGTAGTGTACGGAATGCCGGTGCGACGTGCGACTGCACGAGCGCTGACTTCCCCTGCATAAACGAACTGGCTACAGTCTCCATTTCTTCCTGAACTGTCTCGGCAGCATTACACCTTATGCTCGGCCGGCCACTACAGGGTCTATCGTCTAAACAACCCATGGCTTCGAACTTCAAAATCATTTTCGCCATAGCTGCATTTGTTAACGGACCTTTACCCATTCGAATCCCCTTCCTATGGCGATAGGATCGTAATGCTGAAATAGCACATTCTCCATCCTGATAATACAGCTTCACTAAAAGCGCCTTTTCAGGTAACGTCAACATGCTGTGACTGCTGGCGCATCTGATTCTCTCTCTCATTACAGCTCCTTTTATACACGATTGTCATGTGCAGTCACTGACGTTTTGCTGCCCATCGCCATCTGTCGGATATTTTGTGAACTTTGTTTTTAATTTGGTTCTAATAAAACCCCATGTCATTCCAAGTATGTGTGTCAATTTTTACCTGCCTATCTACATTGTTCCGTGGCTTATTAAGTTTTCAAATTTATATTTTTTTATCACCCGGTACTTGTGTTCATTTTAATCATTCTTGTCATATTTTTAATTTACCTGCCTTGCATGTGAGGGACACCATCTTAAATTTTAGAGATTCAGTGCAGTTTCTGGGCCTCATTTTTTACTTTAGATTGTCATGGTTGTCACACCTGAGAGACCTGAAAGCCAGAACCCTGTGGGCACTGAATATCTTAGAATGCCCTAGCCACATGTCTTGGGGAGCAGACAGGGTGCGTCTCTTCTAGTTTTATAGGGCTTTTGTGCATTCACAGCTGGACTATGGGTGCATGGTGTATGGATTGGCGAGCCCTTCCTATTTCAAAATCATTGACAGGGTCCACCATGAGGTGCTGACTGGCCACAGGTGCGTATAGGACCTGTTCCATACCCAGCCTCTCCGCTGAGGCCAGGGAACCACCACTTACCATCCCGCGGCAGCACCTCTGGAATGTCTTTTTTCCAATAGTCCATGAGCCGCTATGGCATTTGGGATCTGTGTGCCGGAGTCCCTCAGTGAAGAGACAGTACAGCCCTAAATCCAGGGCTATAACCGCCTGGCATACTGGTTACTGGAGAGGCCCAGAGTGATTTTAGATTTGGTGCATTACAAGAGAGATTGCACTCCTACTTCCGGTTTTAATGTGATATTTTCTAACATTTTGTCTGAGCGCCACAACTATGTAGCTGTTTTTGCAAATGGGTCGAGATGGGGTATTCTGTTGGTTGCGCTGTTGTTTTCCTGAACCGTGTCCTCAAGGTCCGACTACCCCAAGTATTTATTGTCTTTGATGCAGAAGTGTAGGCGATCTTGTGGGCACTGGAGCAGGTGAGTCATCCTTCCAGTGCTAAATTTCTTGTCTGTTCCAATTCTCTAAGTGATCTTCATGACCTTCCATTGTTAAAATGTTTGTACCCAACAGATAAAGTAGTCCAGACTATCTAGGATACCTTCCTCCAACTACAATGACTGGGGAAGGAGGTGGCTTTCTGCTGGGTACCAGGGCACATCGGAATTGTGGGGAACGAAAGGGCAGATGTAGCAGCAAGGGAGGTGTGTCTTGATCCTCAGGTATTTCAGTGTGCCTCCTCCCTGCATGCTATCACCTCGCTGTTGAGCCCAAGAGTCTTGCGTCAGTGGGAGGATGAGTGGCTGGAAGTGACTGACATGATAATAAGCTCTGTTTAGTAAAAGTGTACTTCCTTCCATCCAAGTAGACGGGATGAGGTTCCCCTCACTCATCTTCGTGTAGGCCACAGCCATGTGTCTTCTTGGTCTGGCCAATGTGTGGTGCTTGTGGTCTACTGCTCTTTGTGCCCTGGATTATTGGACTGCATTTTATTTTCCAACCTGTGAGCCATGGCTGATTTGCCAATGGATCTGCAATCTCTTTCAGATAATAATCAAACAAATGTAGTTAGAGTTTTAAAGTTTTGTGAGTTGTCCAACATTTTTACCAAGATTTGAGTGAGATGGTTTTAATTCATTCACAGGGTGACTGGCTCGCCCATATTTTATGCAAGTAGCCAGCCAGTGACAATTTCCAGTGGCGTCCTTTTAGCTCCTTTCTTGTCTTAACGTAGTTTTAGTCTCTTGTATACCACCTATAATCCTTTCCTGTTGTCTTAGCATGTATGATATCATTTTACTAATTTTGTCCACGTTTGTTTCTTTTAATATGTGTAAGGGCACTGGTAACCTTGGCGTTAAGCACCCGTAAGCACCAACCACATACACTCTGTTCCTCCAGTCCATATTCACTTTCTAGTTTCTCTTCTCTTCCTTTTGCTACTATTAAATTTCAGTCCCCCATGACTATGAAATTTTCCCTTTAACCAGCTGAATAATTTCTTTTATCTCATCATACATTTCTTCAACGTCTGGAGAGCTGGTTTGCATATAAGCTTGTACTGCTGTGGTGGTTATGGACTTTGTGTCTATCTTGGCTACAATAATACATTCACTGTGCTGTTCGTAGTAGCTTACTGCCATTCCTATTTTGTTATTCATTATTAAACCTACTCCTGCATTACCCCTATTTGATTTTGTTTTTATAACAGGGTGTATATGCTCCCGGACAACTGAGAAATCCAGGAAAATCGTGGGAATTTTTTCATCCGGGAGAAAACCGAGAAAAACCTGTGAATTTTTAAGAATTCCAGGAATTTTTCGTTTTTTTTTTTAGTTTTTAGTTAAATTTTTGTAGTTTTGGGTAAGAACTGATACTCTAACAAAGAATTTTCCTTTAGCCCGTTATTGCAATAAAACGTAAACGAGAGGAAAAAAAAACTTAAGTTGCAAAGGAAATGCACCATTTATCCAGCGCACACGCAAGTGTCTGTCAGCAGCAAAATGTGTCGAAGGCTTTAGGTCGAAGGCTATGCAATAATTCTTAACAACAACCTGCTTCCGATGTGTGTGACATCACAATGGTTCAATTGAAAAGTTGCCAGCAGGCTTATGTATATGGGCAGTTGAGTCGCATATAAGCGCTTTTGGCTACTTGAAGTGCGGCTGTTAGCTGTATCCAAGGTAACTAGACAAGAGCTGTATCAGCAGTAGCAAATTTTGGTGATAAGAATCTCAGTAAATTAGCTTACTATGCCTACTTTCATTCACTGCTTTCGTATTGCATCATATTCTGGGGTAATTCATCGTTGAGTAGAAAAGTATTCATTGCTCAAAAACGTGTAATCAGAATAATTGCTGGGGCCCACCCACGGTCATCCTGCAGACATCTATTTAAGGATCTACAGATCCTCACAGTATATATATTCACCTATGAAATTTGTTATTAATAATCCAACCCAGTTCAAAAGTAATAGCAGTGTACATAGCTATAACACCAGAAGAAAGTATGATCTTCACTATGCAGGGTTAAATCTGACTTTGGCACAGAAAGGGGTAAATTATGCTGCCACAAAAGTCTTTGGTCACCTACCAAACAGCTTCAAAAGCCTGACAGATAGCCAACTAACATTTAAAAATAAATTAAAAGAATTTCTAGATGACAACTCCTACTCATTGGCCGAATTCTTAGATATAAATTAAGGGGGGGGGGGGGGGGGGGGACAACAAAAACGACTTAAACATTAGTGTCATGCAATATTTTGTGTAATGTAATATCTTGTACAGACATTTTTTATTAACCTGACACGTTCCACATCATTACGAAGTGTTGTATTCATGATCTATGGAACAAGTATTAATCTAATCTAATCATCCACTGAAACATTTTTCTGGCGCACCCAACCTGCCAGATTCGCGTATGCGCATAGTAGTCTGAGTTGTGGGATGAGTGGTAGTCTCCACGTGAACTATGGTTACGTTTAGTGATTTTGCTAATTCCTCTTGGTTTACGGCTCTCAAAAACAAAACGGATTTCTGTGGCCGGGAGTTATAAGTGAATTAAAATATTCATATAATTATGAAAGGCTAAAATATGTTATTAGTCACAGTTTTCCGCGTTTATTTTATTTCCAGGTTTGTGGCAGTTGGGTATAAATTGCCTGCAGAGCAATGAAGTTGTTTTTGTCGATTTGCTAAAAAATTTGGCTTTAATTATTCCTTTCCGCAGAGGCAGTAAATTTATTGGAAACACTACTGGCTAGTTTCAACTGTTTGCGGAATTTCAATTGCACATTGTTATCTTTTGCGACGTATGACATTATGCCATAGAACTAAACACGAGATAATGCAGTATTGGTACTTCAAGAAAATTTGCGTTCCGAAAACCACACTGAAAAGTTTAATATCGGCTTGGGGCCTATTTCTTTGTGAATCTGGACATACGAAAGTGCTCTTTAAGCCGAATTACGGAGTTTAGTATGGTTTACGAAATTCCGATGCTCTTGGAGTATCCTCTAATGTCGTTTATCGTTTATGACGTAATGTAAGATCTCCTAATGCCGTATACGTGCGAACATACGGGCTACCTACGTCATCATGGCTTCGCAGGCACAGTAACGCCGTTTTCTGGTGATCTTTGACAACTGCTGAAACGAATTCTCACAGGTCGCCGGAAAGTATTGCAATTGGTCGTTTGATAAGCGTTTCTTTCGAAGTACATTTAATTTTATACAATATGAGTTATGTGACGTGTGCGAACGTGCTTTGAATTTATTAAATCACAGGGCGTTTGATTTTCATTTTAAGCTTAAAACTTGGGGGGGGGGGGGGGGGGGGCAGCCACTTAGAATAATTTCGAACCCAGAGGACAAGACGTTTACGTCATTACTTAAAATTTTACTGCTACATTTGTGTCATATATCTAAATGTAACACACGCAAAAAAAGACAGATGTTATATGTGAAACCTTAGCTTTTCTTGTACCTACACTATGTACATCAATTTAAACCATTAACTTTTTCTATCTATGTGTTCGCGCTACTTAACAGCTATAGGCTGACTACATCACGTGTCCTATGCTCAGACTCACTACTTTTACAAGTGACACAGCTTCCGAAAGACGAAATCCGAATTTCGGAAACCGTTTTTCGCTGTCGGGTTTAACTGTTAAGGTCTGAAGCGGATTTGCTAGCCCAGTTAACTACGGCGCCCGGAAAACAGCAGATGTAGTTTATGATTTAGTCAGCACTACTGCTATTTCTCTTCAGTTAGGCGAGGTAACAGCTTCAGTCTAATATTTCTACTGATCCTTCTCTGTACAAAAAGCCACTGAGTTACTGCTGAAGTCATCGGTCTCTAGACTAACACACTACTTAAATTAACTTATGGTAAGAACAACACACACACACACACACACACGCCCGAGGAAGGACTCGAACCTCCAGCGGGAGGCGCCGCGCAATGCGTGGCATGGCGCCTCTAACCGCGCGGTTTTGTGCAATCATCCGCAGGCGAGATCACATGACATGAGCTATGATAGGCTTACAAAAGTGCGTGGCGATCTCGATATCAATGCTTCGGAAACTAACATTCTGTGTTTGGTGGAAATCTACTGTATACTTTCGTAATACGAAAATATGCAGCGTACATGTAGCTGCAAATGAAAGGTCTTCCCAAAACGAACTTGTTTCTGGGGTTCGTTTACTAAAGTGGCGGGAGTTTCTACGCCGGTGTATAAAAGTGTAACCATTCAAAGGATTGATAAGGTTTACGATCCTGAGGGAAAGTATACTGTCACTTAACACGGAAAAAGTTTATTTTCACCTGGGAGAAAGTGTATATTTTAACCAGGAAATCCAGGAAAAACCCAGGATTTTTTTTCCTTGTCTGCGTATACACCCTATATAACCCTGTGTTCACCCGACGAGAGTCCTGCTCCTCCTGCCACCGAACTTCACTAATTCCCACTGTATCTCACTTCAATCGATCCATTTCTCTTTTTAAATTTTGTAAAATACTTGTCTGATTAAGGATCTAATATTCCATGCTTTGAGCGTAGACTGCCAGTTTTATTTCTCCTGTTGACATCCACATCTGTACTCTGCAAACGACATGTAGTGCATGACAGAGGATGTCATGTTGTACCAGTTGTTTGGATTTTTTTCTGTTCCATTCTTGTATGGAGCACTGGAAGAAGGATTGATTGAATGCCTCTGTGCGTGCTGTAATTATTTTAATCTTTGTCCTCACAATTCCTATGTGAGTGATAAGTAGGAGTTTGTAGCATATTCGTAGAATCAACATTTAAAGATGATTCTTGAAACTTTGTTAGTAGACTTTCTTGGAATAAGAAACTTCCTGGCAGAGTGAAAATCTCGTTCTGGAAATTTCTTGGAATAGTTTACGTCAATCCTCAAGAGTCTGTCAGTTCAGTTTCTTCAGCCTCTGCGTGCTTCTCTCCTGTGTGTCAAATAAACCTGTTACCATTCATGCTGCCCTTCACTGAACATGTTCAGTATCTGCCCTTACTTCTATTAGTTACAGGTCCCATACACTTGAGCAGTATTCTAGAATGGGTCACATGAGTAATTTGTAAGCAATCTCACACACTGGCATTTGTGTGAGTTGACCAATTCCAACTGTAGCTTATTGAGATTATAGTCATAGGATACTATGTTTTTATTCTTTTGTTAAGTGCACAGTTTTATATTTCTGAACATTGAAAACATGTTGCCACTTTGAAATCTTGTCGAGCTCTGACTGAATGTTTATGCAGTTTCTTTCAGACAGTTATAGGTAACTGCAATGTCTGCAAAAAGTGTGAGGCTACTATTAATATCATCTGCAATGTCATTAATACAAAACATGAAAAGCAAGGATCACAATACACTTTCCTGGGGCACACTGTAAGTTACTTTTAAATCTGACAATGTACCTCTTCATCTATGATAACATGCAGCATCCTCCTCACCAAAAAGCCCTCAATCCAGTTGAAAATTTCACATGATACGCCATATGATCGAACTTTTGACAATAAGCTTAGGTGTGGTAGTGAGTGAATTCTTTTCAAAATCAAGAAATACTGCATCTACCTGACTGCCTTGATCCAGAGCTTTCTGTATGTCTTGTGAAAAAAGTGAGAATTGGGTTTCACATAATCGATATTTCCAAGGATCCATGCTGGTTGGCATGGAGGAGGTCATTCTGTTCAAGATACCTCATTACATTTTAGCTCATGATATGTTCTAAGATTCTGCAACAAAACAATGTCAAGGATATTGTATTGGAGTTTTGTGGATCTCTTCTACTACCCTTCTTGTAGACAGGCATGACCTGTGCTTTCTGCCGACTAGTGGTCATAGTTTTTGTTCAAGGTATGTATGATATAGTTAAAATTGTAATTTTAATTAAATGCTTCATGCATTGTTGTCTTCACAGCTAAACACATTTCATTCAGCACCTCTCTATGAATAGTCTTACGCTTTGTTTTACACCTATTGAGCAGTAGTGTCCATTTCCTTAAAAGTTTCTTTGGAGCAAGAAGCTCCCTTCCATAATGAACTGTTCTACTGGGTACATACGTTCTATCTAGTTTACTCTACACATGTATCTTCCTGCTTGTTGTAGTAGTTCGTTGTACTTTGGTACTCACTGTTGCCACACCCACCTCAAGATCGCCGATACCTGTTTCGATGTGAACATCTGAAAGAGGTGAGATCTGTTTGTTGCCATTAGATCCCATATATTTCCATCATGAGTGGGGTTCTGAACTATCTGTTCTAGGTAGTTTTCAGAAAAGGCATTTATTAATGTTTCACAGGATGTCTTATCATGCCCACCACTAACAAAACTAAAATTTTCCCATTTGATTGATTAGATTAGATTAGATTAGATTAGATTAGTACTTGTTCCATAGATCATGAATACGACACTTTGTAATGATGTGGAACATGTCAGGTTAATAAAAGGTGTCTATACAAGATATTACATTACATAAAATATTACATGACACTTAATTTATTTATTTATTTTTGGTGGAGGTTGGGGAAATTTCCCACTTACTATATCCAAAAATTCATCTAATGAGTAGAAGGAATTGCCATTAAGAAATTCTTTTAATTTCCTTTTAAATGGTGTATGGCTGTCTGTCAGACTTTTGATGCTATTAGGTAAGTGACCAAAGACTTGTGGCAGCATAATTTACCCCCTTCTGAGTGAAAGTTATATTTAACCTTGAGTAGTGAAGATCATCCTTTCTCCTAGTGTTGTAGCTATGTACACTGCTATTACTTTTGAATACACTGCTATTACTTTTGAATTCATTCGGATTGTTAATAACAAATTTCATAAGTGAATATATATATTGTGAGGCTACAGTGAAGATCCCTAGCTCTTTAAATAAGTGTCTGCTGGATGATCTTGGATGAGCTCCAGCAGTTATTCTGATTACACACTTTTGTGCAATGAACACTCTTTTACTCAATGATGAGTTACCCCAGAATATGATGCCATACGAAAGCAGAGAATGAAAATTGGCGTGGTAAGCCAATTTACTGAGATGTATATTGCCAGAATCTGCAATGAACCAAAAGTTTCAGCAGATCCTCAGTGTGTTTTTTCCAGTTCAACGCCTCATCAATGCATACACCTAGAAACGCCTCATCAATGCATACACCTAGAAATTTTGAATAATCTACCTTAGCTACCGACTTCTGATCGAAGTCTATATTTATTAATGGTGTCATTCCATTTACTGTGTGGAACTGTGTATACTGTGTTTTGTCAAAGTTTGCAGAGAACCACTTAATGATTTTCTGAAAATCATCGTTTACAATTTCACCAGTTAATTCTTGTCCGTGATAGCTATACTTGTATCATCGGCAAAAAGTACCAGCTTTGCATCTTCATGAATATAGAATGGCAAGTCATTAATTTATATTAAGAACAGCAGAGGATCCAAGACTGAACCCTGCGGCACCCCATTCTGGATTGTTCCCAATTTGAGAAATCACCAGTTTTTTGCATATTATGTGAACTGCTTATTTCAACTTTCTGCACTCTTCCAGTTAGGTATGATTTAAACCATTTGAGTACTGTCCCATTCATACCACAGTACTTGAGCTTATCTAGAAGTATTCCATGATTTACACAATCAAAAGTCTTTGAGAGATCACAAAAAATCCCAACAGGTGACTTCCGGTTACTCAGAGCATTTAATATTTCATTAGTGAAAGTATATGCAGCATTTTCCGTTGAAAAACCCTTTTGGAAACCAAACTGACATTTTGTTAAAAATTTATTTTTACAAAGGTGTGAAGCTACTCTACAGTACATTACTTTTTCAAGAATTTTGGATAAGGCAGTCAGACGAGAGATTGGGCGGCAAATGTTGACATCATATGTATCCCCTTTTTTGTGCAGTGGTTTAACAATGGCATACTTCAGTCTATCTGGGAACATACCTTGCTTCAGTGAGCTATTACATATGTGGCTAAGAATCCCACTTATTTCTTGGGAACAAGCTTTTACTATCCTGCTGGAAATGCCATCAATTCCATGTGAGCTTTTATTCTTGAGAGAATTTATTATCTTCCTAATTTCAGAAGGAGAGGTGGGTGGAATTTCAATTGCATCAAATGGTGTGGGTAAGGCCTCTTCCATTAACTGCCTTGCTTCTTCTAATGAACATTTAGATCCTATGTTCTCTATAACATTTAAAAAATGGTTATTCAAAATGTTTTCAACTTCTGGCTTGTTGTTTGTCAAGTTTCCATTCGCTTTGATGGTAATGCCGTCATCCTGTACTCTTGGTTGCCCTGCCTCCCTTGTAATAATATTCCAAATTGTTTTGATTTTGTTATCAGAGGTATTAATCTCAGACATGATGCGCATGCTTCTGGACTTTTTAATAACCTTTCTGAATGAATGTAGCACAGCAGTTTTTATAATATTTGGCTGTTTCAGGGTCATTACTCTTTCTTGTTATTAGATACAGTTCCCTTTTGTGGTTACAAGATATTTTTATTCCTTTATTAAGCCAAGGTTTTTTGCATGGTTTCTTATAATTAGATTTAACTACTTTCTTGGAGAAACAGTTTTCAAATTCTCTTACGAGTGTATCATGAAATAAGTTATATTTTAAATTAGCATCGGGTTCCTTGTACACCTCATCCCAGTCTAACTGCTGAAGATTTTCTCTGAAATTTCTAATTGTTGAGTCATTAATTGAATGCACAACTCTGGAGGGTAGTTTTGAATTACTGAATGGAGCTATGTCATATTCTGTAACTAGCTGAGCACCATGATTAAGAGAGGCCATTCTCAACAGGACAAGAATTTATGTTTTTAAACCTATCTTAGTCTATAAAAGTGTTATCTATCAATGTACTGCTGTACTTTACTACCCGAGTAGGAAAATTAATGACAGATGTCAAATTGAAAAAACCGAGCAAGACTTCCAGGTCATTCTTCCTATTACACTCTTTCAGTGAATCAACATTGAAGTCCCCACAAATAATAATTTGCTTTCCTCTATCTGACAGATAGCACAACGAGGCATCCAAGTTTTCCAGGAATAAATGAAAGTTTCCTGAAGGGGACCTATATACTGCTACAATTATAAAAGAGCCCTCCTTCAGTTTAAGTTGACAGGCACATGCTTCTATATGTTGCTCTAGACAAAACTTTTTTGTATCTAAGCTTTTTACACAGTGATAACTTTTGACATATATGGCAACTCCTCCTCTCACCTTATTCTCTCTACTCATATGTGCAGCTAGTTTATAACCACTGATATTTACCTTTTCTACATCAGACTCAATGTGATGCTCAGACAGGCATAGTATATCTATTACATTATCAGATTCAATGTCATCTAAACAAACCAGGAGTGCCGGCCGCAGTGGCCAAGCGGTTCTAGGCGCTACAGTCTGGAACCGCGCGACCGCTACGGTCGCAGGTTCGAATGCTGCCTTAAAACCATCATTTATCTCTTCACAAATGTAATTAAACTTTATCTGTGTGTTTAGTTCTTTTGTGATTTTGTTATTTTTAACAACTACTGTGCCCTCTGGTTGTTCACAAAGATTGAGCTGGTTGGTCCATCTTGACACCGGGCTCCTGCATGAGTCTGCAAAACATTATTTCATCGGCTGTGTCAGATGCTACAATGTACTTCTCTTCCATTATAGGTCTGGCAACACATTTGTGCCTGTGAGATGTCTTGATGTTGAACACCAAGTGACAGTAGTTTCAGCAAAATCAGAATCTGAATGTACATGATGTTTAAAATTGCTATCACTGTATTTAATACTTTGTCTCTTGTACCTTCAAGATATTTTAGGAAGCGTTTAACAGCAGTCCAATGTTCAGGTGCAGGGTTGTTGAGAACCTAACTTACTTGATTGATAGTAAATGCTATATCAGGTCTTTCACTGTGCCATCAAACATTAGCCCACCTGTAGCCTCATAAATGGAAAATTTTTCTGTGGCATTTTGTCTTCATTTGCTGGACACCATCCCAAGTGCAACTGTAAACTGTAATCAGTAGGTGTTGCATGATGCTTGCAGTTGTTCATGTTGAATTTTTCTAAGAGGCCACTAATATAGCTTTCTTGACAGATGAACAGTTCTTTAGTTGCATGGTCTTGCCTGATTCCTAACCCTACAGAGTAACTGGGATCATCAACAACAATTTCAAAATGAATCCTGAATTCTTCGAATATTTTATTAATAGCTGCTTTCGGTTTGCTCAGAATTAGCCCATGAACAAAGATAGCTAAAAATACTTCAAGGCCATCAATTAGAGCATAAACTGTTTGAAATCAAAATACGGTTTTATAAATTGAGCATATGTCTGATTCCAGTATCGAGAAAACTGATGCAGTCCATAAAAGGCAGTTCTTAAATTTGCAGTCTAAGATTGCTTTATTAGTGATAAAAGTTTCAAGCAGTTCCATGAAAACATCTTCTTTCAAATCATCATTGAGCAAGGCAGTTATCACATCAAACTGCTTCATACATTCCAGCTAAAGCTGAAAGAATACAGATGGATTCATACCTGTAACAACAGGTGAAAAAGTTTCTTCATAATCAAGTCTGGCTTTCTGGGAATATCCTTTTCAACATAATCTAGCTTCAATGTTCAACTGCCAAACGACCGCGAGGAGAAAGCTAACGGTTCAAAGTTAACACCAGTGTTGCCAATTTGCTCGCCAAAACTCTTCTGTTCCCCTGGCGTACAGTGTATCTTTACTTTCCAAAATACCCTCATATATCTTGGACATTCATCGTTGTGATGTGGTGATAACTATTTTGCAAGGCAACTTGAAAGAAGAAATTTATGAGAATTCCCATAGTTGACAAAGTGACAAAAATAGTAAAAGACAATGGCATTAAAATACTTTAGAAATCATTGTTGGAATGTCAATGTTATAACTTCAAGTTGAACAAATATATTTCAAGGAAGACGCAATACATGAAAGTCACAGATCAAGTAAACAGAGTAAGACATGTGTACACTTTGACAGTCAAATCATTACTGAGTCCGAGTCTAGCGGCCGCTGGCTGGCTGGCTGCTTAGGTGGCGATGCGGCTGCATGGCTGGCAGACAGTGCCGCATGTAGAGGACGCGTGTAACTGCGCGTCGGCACTTTGAAAGATCGGCGAGTCACAACACTTTTCCCCCCTTTGAAGTTTTTTGCACAGGTCTTGATGGAGGTGGCCTGTAGATTGCTAATGTCCATAGGTGTTGTTTGACTGGCCATAAAGTCTCGAGGAGGAGGCTTCCTGTACGGACGGAAGTGTCCCCGATGATAACGGGTCGAGCTGACAGGAGACGTGGGGGTCAAATCTGCTGGGGCCCCGTGCACCAATCTGCCCGTTGCGGCAAGTCCGGTTGTTATAACAGGAGACATGGGCGATGTGTCTGCGTCTGTAGGAGAGGGAGGCGAGTAGAGTTGCTCCGACAGATGATGGTCATCTGGTTCCTGCATGGGCACGTCTCCTGGTGGCGTCTGTTCTTGTTCTGGCACCGATATGATGGTGAGAGGACTGCGTTGTGAGTAATGAGAGATTCCAGTATCCCGAGCGTCAGGTAGAGCCGAAGGTGGTGTAGTAGTATCCGGAAGGTGTTGCCGGCACATGAGGCCGAAGCTGGTCCGAATGACGCAGTGCAACACCCATGTCCGTCTGGATTTCATACAGGCGTTGGCCACGGTGTCGTAAGATGTGGCCAGGACTCCATTTTGGCCGCCTGCCATATCCCCGTACCCATACAAGGTCGTCGGTGGTGAACCGGCCAAGCGAAGGCACCCGCGGCCGTGAGGTGGAAGGCCGCAGAAGATGAAGTAGTGTGCGGGGCTGTCAGCCATGTAAGAGCTCAGCCGGGCTGTGATCTCCCATAGTTTCCTCATCTGAGCCTTAAATTTGCGGACCAGTCGTTCAGCCTCACTGTTTGACTGTGGATGGAACACAGGGGCCGTGACATGCACGATGCCGTAACGGGCACAAAAATCTGCAATATCGGAAGAGGCAAATTGCAGACCATTATCATTAACAAGAATAGAGGGAAGGCCTTCCAAAGAGAAAATGTGAGCTGAGCATAGGTGGTTGCAGCGATGGTAGGTGACGTGCAATGGACAATGGAAGGAAAGTTAGAGTAGGCATCAATAACGAGAAGCCAATAAGTACCTAAAAAAGGTCCCGCGAAGTCAGCATGAATACGCTCCCAGGGCTTTTTAGGCGAAGGCCACGGTGACAAAGATGACTTCGGGGCGGTGGCCTGTGACGCACAAGGGCCGCAGGCAGCGACCATGTGTGGAATTTCAGAGTCGATGCTGGGCCAGTACACACGACGGCGCGCTAGAGGTTTTGTGCGAGAGACACCCCAGTGCCCTTGGTGAAGGAGGTACAAGACCGAAGCACGCAAAGACGCAGGTACCACAACACGCAGCGAAGCATTTTCGGTGGAAAAGAGAATAACACCATCCATAAACGTGAGGCGGTAACGCAAAGCATAGTAGTTCCGCAATGGATCAGAAGTCTTAGCGGATGGACGATCTGGCCAACCCTTCCGAATACAGCGTAAAACCTGGGAGAGGGTAGGGTCAGAACCCGTAGCAGCTGCCAGCCGGTCCCCGGTGATGGGAAACCCGTCCACAATTCGCTGCTCAGCAACATCCAGGTGGAAACACAAAAGTTCATCCCTATCAAATGCCAGATCAGGACCCATGGGAAGGCGAGACAGTGCATCAGCATTCGCATGTTGAGCCGTCGGCCAGAAATGAATCTCATAATTGAAACGAGACAAGTAAAGAGCCCAACGCTGGAGGCGGTGTGCAGCCTTGTCGGGAAGTGGCGTTGATGGATGAAACAAGGAAACAAGTGGTTCGTGATCCGTAACAAGATGAAATTTGGATCCATAGAGAAAAACACCAAACTTATGAAGAGCATAAATAATGGCCAAAGCTTCTTTTTCAATTTGAGAATACTTCTGTTGGGCATCCGTGAGCGTTTTGGAGGCATAAGCAATGGGTTGTTCAGAACCGTCAGAAAAACGGTGCGCAAGGACGGCACCGACCCCATATTGAGAGGCGTCCATGGCAAGAACAAGATGTTGGCCAGGTCAATAAGTAGCCAGGCACAGGTCCTGTTTCAACATAGTCTTCAATTTCTGGAAAGCTGCATCGCATGACGCTGACCAGTGAAAAGGCACGTTTTTATGCAACAGGCGACAACGGCTGAGAGACCGAAGCAGCAGATGGTAAAAACTTGTGATAGTATGCTATTTTCCCCAAGAAGGCCCGCCTTACTAAGGTCGACCACAAATATGGGAACAGTGCGAACGACAGATTTGTAAGATACCTCAGCATCAAATTGTCCCAAGATAGAAATCTTCTGTTTATTGTAAGTCCGTAATTACCTAGTGACAGGTGACAGAACTGGAGAACCCAACTGAAGATACGTCTGAGAATTGATGATAGTGGCAGCAGAACCAGTATCCACCTGCATGCAAATATCTCGACCAAGTATTTGGACAGTGAGGAATAACTTCCCTGAAAGGGAAGAAGTACAATTGACAGACAACACAGAATCAGAATCAGCGTCATGTTCATGAACATCATGTACGCTGTCGGATTTGCAAACAGATGACACATGACCCTTTTTTCTTTTTTTTTTTTTTTTTGCATTTGTGAGGCACGGCCCAACGTTGTGGACAATCTTCTCGTGAATGTTTCGTAAAACACCGCAGACATGAAGGAAGTTGCTGTGGGTTTTGTTGCAGTTTCTTAGAGGTTTGTTTACATTAGGCTGAGGCTGCGCTTGGGAGCGTACTACGGCCACATCGGCCGGCGGGGACACGCCACACGCTTCGTCAACATCGCACAGAGGTTGTATTTCCCCGAAGTCGCCCCATGCCTCTATTTGCGCTCCAGCGGCACGAGAAATTTCAAAAGACTGAGCAATGGATAGGACTTCATCTAGAGTCATATTTGCCAACTGCAGGGCACGTTGCCTAACTTCTTTGTTGGGCGCCGATCAGATATAGCATCCCGTACCATGGAATCAGCGTAGGATTTTTTGTGAACTTCAGTAACAAATTGACACTTTCTACTGAGGCCGTGAAGGTCAGCAGCCCAAGCGCGATAGAATTGATTCGATTGTTTTTGACAACGATAAAAGGCAATACAAAAGGCTACCACATATGTTTGCTTTTGAAAATTGACGGACAGAAGTGAGCACATTTCAGCAAAGGACAAAGATGCAGGATCTTTCAAAGGAGCCAATTGCGACAACAACCGATACAGTTGAGGTGAAATCCATGAAAGGAACAGAGACTTGCATGTTTTTTCGGCCGCGACTTGAAATGCTAAGAAGTGCTGTCAAAGACTTTTTTCATAATCAGACCAGTCTTCTGCCGTCTCGTCGTAAGGAGGAAAAGGAGGTAGAGACGACGACGAGAGACGCTCCGCATTTGATGCCGCGATGAAATCACGAATCGTATTTGTGAGAAGCGTTTGCTGTTCTATGAGACCTTGGGATAGTTGCTCTAAAGTAGCCATGGAAACACGCGAGTCAGCGATGGAAAAGAAAAATCTCATCCTCGTCGCCAATTGTTATAACTTCAAGTTGAGCAAATATATTTCAAGGAAGGTGCAACCCATAGTGCTCAGAGCCATTTGAACCATTTGAAGGTGCAATACATGAAAGTCACAGATCAAGTAAACAGAGTAAGACGTGTGTACACTTTGACAGTCAAATCATAACTGAGTCCGAGTCTAGCGGCCGCTGGCTGGCTGGCCGCTTAGGTGGCACTGCTGCTGCATGGCTGGCAGACAGTACCGCATGTAGAGGTTGCGCGTAACTGCGAGGCGGCACTTTGAAAGATCGGCGAGTCACAACAGTCAAAAGGGGTAAAGCTGTGTTAGGTTTAAATTTCAGAACGTCCACAGCTGCACCCTGTGTTTACCACAAACATGAAGGAAGAGAGACATTCATCATGGCAGTTTATGTAGATGGTAAGCTGGTCTTTTGTAACAGTTTGCAACAAAAAATTGTGTTTAAAGTGAAACTAAAGCAACAGTTAACTAAAGGACCTAGATGAAGCATACAATTGCCTAGGGATACAAATAACTAGAGATCGCAGGTGCAGACTTTTATGGATGAGCCAGATCCATTATATAAATCACATTTTGCAAAGTCACAGAAGTCTGCCAGCTAATACCCACAGTGCTGGATAACATCAAGCATTAACTCATGAAGTGAACCCAAAGAAAGAAGGAACTGTCATGAAATATATTCCATACAGAGAAGCGTAGGTAGCCCAATGTATGCACAACTATGTTCTAGATCAGATCTAGTATATTGGAGTAGTGAGTCAGTTTAATAATAACCAAGGAGATAGAAAATCGATCACTGGTTTCTTGTTTATGTCACAATGTGCAGCAATTCATGGAAAAGCAAAAAAACAACCAACAGTAGCTCTCTTGAAGATAGAAGCAGAATACTTGGCATTAACTTCTGCCTGTCGGAAAGCACTTTGACTGCATAGAGAAATATTCCCTTTCCCAAAAGAGGAATAGATTAAATTGCTGTGTAACAACAAAGGTGTAACTGACTAAAGGTAAGATACAAAGGCAACTTTAAACACTGTGATACTAGACATCATTTAATCTTGGAAAAAATTAATTGAGGAGAAATAACAGTGAATCAAACAGATTAAATGCTCACTGACACAATCAAGAGGCCACTGCTGAAAACAAGAATTTGGACTATAATTGTGAAGTACTGAGAGGCATTGCTTCTAGTGGGGGTGTTGGAAGTAGTCATTTAAAAACCATATCTCTACCAGAAAATTATCTAAGGTTTTGTCTCTTTGGACACTTTTTATATGTGTTTTTTGCCCTTTGAGTTTTTAATACTTCATGTTGATTGTTACACATGTTATTTGTTACATTCATTTTGAGTGAAAATAAAGTGCTTAATTTAGTTTCACACCATAACTGCTTTTTATTTAAGGATAAGAAAATAGCATCCATAAAAACAAAACTTCAAAATTCTTTGCAAATCAAATCAGTTCAACAATCTATACGGCTTTTGAATGGTCTGTAAGGTCTGACTGAACACGGCCAGTCATTCAGCTACAGGATAACAAAACTAACAGGACTACACCAGCATTGTAAATTCCAGTATGCGGACACATGGTGGAAACTCGGAATGGGGTGTTAACCATTTCTATTTCTTTGACTCTTCAGACAACATGATTTGCAAGTAAGCATGCACAAGATCAGTTTTAGAGAACAATTTGAGTGGATATGGAAATTCCCATTATTCTTGTTGTGAACACAAGTGGTGATACCCAATAACATCGTGGCACTTGCTGCAGAATGCACAGTTTTTCCAGTTGATCAAATTCAGTCTAAACAACATACTTGAATATGAATGAAATAGGTCATTGACAGAAGAAATGGGGAACTACTGCAGTTTGAATGTAATGTAACTGGTTTACCACATAGCAAAGTTATGGGGAGGAAACAATTGCGTATTCTTCGCAAAAAAAATCCCAATGATTTAAAAGGGTTAGCTTCTGAGATTACCTGTCTGGTATCTGCAATATTGCATCCAAAATCAGTAAATAAATCTAGCCCAAAGATGTTTTTGACAACCAGGTGATCCATTACCCCTATTTTCATAGGGTACATAACACACTTGAAGCTGACATCTGTTGAGATAGTCATCTTTAATGGACTCTGATGTTTCTGTATGAGCTGGTACAAGACTGGAGATCCCAACTGCTTGTGGGTGCTGAGGTCAGTTAGTATTAATGATGTGCCTGTATTGACCTGGAATTAGTAAATCATACCTCTGTATTCTTATTGCCAGTCATGATGGATTTGATTGTTGTTGTTGAATCCTGTTTTTGCCCATGCCTTTAACTGTTACCCTGGTGATCTAAGCTTGCATGGTGGCCGCACTGTCCAGCAGAGGCAGTGTAACCAGGTATTCTAAATTTTTAACAAATCCACATCTACAGTCTGCAAACCAATCACAAGTGCATGCCAGAGGATCTGTCTCATTCTACCAGTTATTAGGATTTCTTCCTGTTCCATTCACACACTGAGTGCAGGAAGAAGGATAGTTGAAATGCCTCTGTGGTGCTGTAATTAATCTAATCTTGTCCTCACAATCCCTATGAGAGTGACCAGTAGGGGTGTAGTATATTCCTAGAATCATCATTTAAAGCCAGAGCTTGAATTCAACATCTCTGTGACACTATCCCTTGGGTCATGCAAACCAGTGACCCCTCATGCTGCCCTTCTCTGCGTACATTTGATATCCCCTGTTAGTCCTATTTGGTATGGGTCCCACACACTTAAGTAATATTCTGGAATGGCACTACGAGTGATTTGTAAGCAGTCTCCTTTGTAGACTGATTGCACTTCCCCAGTATTCTACGCCAGTAGTCTGCCAACTGCCACCTGCTTTATGCACATCTGAGCATCTGTGATCATTCCATTTCATA
Source organism: Schistocerca serialis cubense (assembly GCF_023864345.2). Lineage (NCBI taxonomy): Eukaryota > Metazoa > Arthropoda > Insecta > Orthoptera > Acrididae > Schistocerca > Schistocerca serialis. Next base: position 396,490,156 of record NC_064641.1, on the reverse strand, counting down.
TCCCTACAAAGTGTTACACCCAAGCATTTATGAGTGTTGGCCGATTCCAGCTGTGACTCATTGATATTATAGTTGTAGGACACTACATTTCTTCATTTTGTGAAATTCGCAATTTTACATTTCTGAACATTTAAAGGAAGTTGCCAGTTGTTGCACCACTTCAAAATCTTATCAAGATCTGACTGAATTTGTATCTAGCTTTTTTCAGACAGTACCTCATTATAGATAACTGTATCACCTGGAAAAGGTCCAAAGTTACTATTCATACTGTCTGCAAGATCATTAATATAAAAGATGAACAACACATTTCCTTGGGGCACACCTGAAGTTATTTCTACATCTGATGATGACGCTGTATTCTCTCTATCAAAAAATCATCATTCCAGTCACAAAGTGAGCTTAATACCCAAAGATATGATCGTCCTTATGACAATAAGTGTGTGCGTGTGGTACTGACTGAAATACCTTTCAGAAATCAAGAAATACTGCATCTAACTGACGGCCTTGATCCAAAGCTTTCAGTGTGTCATGAGAAAAGTGTGAGTTGGATTTTGAATGATCAGTGTTTACGGAATTCGTGCTGGTTGTCATGGAGGATGTTGTTCTGTTCTAGATACTTCATTGCATTCGAGCTCAGAATATGTTCTAAGATTCTACAACAAATTGATGTGAAGGATATTGTATGGTAGTTTTGTGGATCTCTTTTTGTAACTGGTTGTGACTTGTGCTTTTTGTCAACTACTGGGCACGGTTTTTTGTTCAAGGGATCTGTGACAGATCGTAGTTAGAAGAGGGGCTAGTTCAACTGCAAATTCAGTATAGAATCTGATAGAGATTCCATCGGGCCCTGGAGCATTGTTCAATTTTAACAATTTCAGCTGTTTCTCCACACCATTGACACTAAGACATATTCCACCCATCTTTTCAGTGGTATGAGGATTAAATTGGGACAGTTGTCCTGGGTTTTCCTATGTAAAGGAATACTTACAGATGGAGTTAACCATTCAGCTCTTGTTGTGCTACTCTCAGTTTTGGTTCCTGCCTCACTCGTGAGTGACTAGACACTAACTTTGGTGCCACTGACAGCCTTTACATATGACCAGAATTTCTTTGGTTTTGTTCTACATCTATATATATACTCTGTAAGCCACCATAAGGTGCGTGGCAGAGGGTACTGTGTACCACTAATTGTCATTTCCACTCCTGTTCCACTCGCAAATAGAGCAAGGGAAAAATGACTGTCTGTACAATGCCGTATGAGCTGTAACTTCTCGTATCTTATCTTCATGGTCCTTACGCACAATGTATGTTGGTGCCAGCAGAATCGGTCGGCACTCAGCATCAAATATGGGTTCTCTAAATTTTCTCAATAGTGTTTCCTGAAAAGAACACTACCTTCCCTCCAGGTATTCCCATTTGTGTTCCCAAATAATCTCCATAACGCTTACGTTTTGATCGAACCTACCTGCAACAAATCTAGCAGCCCTCCTATGAGTTGCTTCGATGTCTTTGTTCAATCCAACCTGGTATAGATCCCAAACACTTGAGCAGTACTCAAGAATAGGTTGCATCAGTGCCCTATATGCGGTCTGCTTTACAGGTGAACCACTCTTTTCTAAAATTCTCCCAATAAACCGAAGTGGACCATTTGCCTTCCTTACTGCAGTTTTCAAGTGCTTGTTCCACCTCATATTCACATGCTCGTTCCACCTCACATTGCTTTTCAGTGTTACGTCAGATATTTAAACGACTTGACTGTGTCAAGCTGGACACTAGTAATACAGTATCTGAACATTATAGGTTTGTTCTTCCTACTCATTCTGCATAAACAATTTCTTGAATGTGAAATTTCAGCTTTCCTTTTGGTATCTTCAACTGCCACTCCAGACTGGTCAACAAGGGACTGGACGGAAGCCTTACATCTGCTCAGTGATTTTACATACAAGTAGAATTTTCCCGGGTTCTGTCCCAGATCTTTTGCTAAGTTGTGACGGTGATAGTTGTATGCTTTGTGCATAGGTCTTTTCACATATACACGAATCTCTACTAACCTTTGCTTGTCGTCATTTGTGAGTCCCCTTTTGAATGTAGAGTGCAACAGCCTCTGCTTCCTCGGCATCTTACGAATTTCATTATTAAACCACGGTGGGTCTTTTCCATCCTTTATCTACTTACTAGGCAACGTAACTCTCCAGACCATGATTTAGAATCTGCTTAAACTTTGTCCATAATTCCTCTAGATCCATCTTACCAGTGCTAAGTGATGCCAGTTCACTGTATAAGTAAGATGCTAATAACTGCTTATCTGCTCTATCTAGCAGAAACACTCTCCTAGCCTTCTTGACTGATTTATTAACTTTCATAATCATAATTGCTATTATGACATTATAACAGCTGGTATCACAGAAACGAATACACAAAAGTTTTCATGAAAGGTCTATGTCAGAAATCGCGCCCTTGATAAGTCTTAACTGTAACACAATACATAACTACTTATGTAAGCCGCACTTGTAATCGCGGTATCAACACAGCCAAAACAGAAATTCATTTATGACGCAATACAAATAACAATTTGCAATGTCACGCTTGTACAGCTGGTATCACAGAAACGAATACACAAAAGTTTTCATGAAAGGTCTATGTCTTTCTGTTTCTATACTGACATTGTTGATAGGGTCAGGCCTATTTGTAGCTACAAAGTCTAGTGGGCTGCCGAGCTAGCTGCTCAAAATAATTTTCAGAAAACATGTTCAAAAGTATTTCATATGACTGTCTGTCTGTACCATCTGCAATGAATCCATAGATGTCCCAATCTATACTCAGCAGGTTAAAGTCACCTCCGACTAGTATTGCATGATCTGAGTATTTATGCTCTATTGACCATTGACTTACTTTGAATGACTCTAGAAAGATCATTTGACAGTATTCTGCTGCAGTAGTGATTGAAGGCTTCACACATTGCTCCTTGGCATCCCAATGTGTTTTATTCAGCATCTCTCTAGCTAAACCCTTTTTCTTTGTTTTACACCCATTATGCTGTTGTTTCTGTTTCTTTAGAAGTTTGAAAGTCTCTTGTTGATAGGAGTAGTTGAATCATTTAAATAACTTAAGTAAAGTTCAGCTTATAGAAAAGTAAAAAGAAACTTCAGTGAAATTAAAAGAAATGTGTTAACAAAAAGAGGGCAGGAGGAATTCTGCTGTTAAACATAAATGAGAGAGATGGTAAGTGGAAAGAGTACACCGAAGGCCTACACGTGAAAGAGGAACTGCCTGCTGATGTGATAGAGGAATAAATGGAAATTGATTTGAAGGACATAGGGGATCCAGTATTACAGTCAGAGTATGATATAGTTTTGGGGGACCTATAATCAAATCAGACAGAAGATACAGATAAGATTCCTTTGGAATTTCTGCAATCATTAGAGACAGTTGCAGCCAAGTGGCTATTCAAGTGTATAATAATCTATGAAACTGGAGGAATACCATCAGACTTCCAGAAAAATATCATTGAAGCAATTCTGAATATAACCAGAGCAGGTAAGCAATGGTGCCCATACGATAGTTTGCAGGGGGGTGGAGCTGGACCTGGGGGTATGGTGTATTTTTAACATTTTGGTAGATGGATGGCAACTTGGGAGTAGCCACGAAAAATTTCCCGTTCCGGCCCTATCAAAACCCTGTGTAATACTGACTTTTAATTGAAAGCTAAACACCTGAATGCACTACATTTTTTTCTTTCCCCACCCTTGCCCATAGGTATAGATGGCCTTGCAGGTGAACTATCTGAACTATCACACAGTTGGCATAACAGCTCATGTGTCAAAGTTGATGACAAGAATAATACACAGAAAAATGGAAAAGATAATTGAAAATCTCTTTAAGTGATGATCAGTTTGGCCTTAGGAAAGTTAAAAGCACCAGAGAGGCAGTTCTGACATTGGAACTGGTAATGGAAGCAAGACTTAAGAAATATGAAAATGGGGTCAGGAGCCTGTCAACCTACAAAAAGTGTTTGACGATGTAAAATGGTGCAAGATGTTCGAAATTCTGAAAAAAATAAGAGTAAGACAGATAATATACAACATGTACAAGAACCAAGAGGGAATGAAAGACAACGAATGAAGTGCTTGGATTAAAAAGTATGTAGACAATAATGCATTGTTTTGCCCCTTATGTTCAATCTATACATCAAAGAAACAATGACGGTGATAAAGAATAGGTTCAGGAGCACAATTAAAATTCAGGATGAAGGAAAATCAATGACAAGTTTCACTGATGACATTGATACCCTCAATGAAAGGGAAAAAGAATTACATGACACACTAAATGGAATGAGCTGTATGCTGAACACAGAATGTGTTGAGGGTAATTGGGAGTAGGTGAAATGAGGTGAAAACTAAAAAATTAACATCAAAATTGGTGATGAAGAAGTAGTGAGCGAATTGTGTTACCTTTAAAGCAAAGTAACGCCTAATGGATGAAGCAAGGAGGACATAAAATGCAGACTAGTGAAGGAAAACTGCATTTCTGGTCAAAAGAAATCTACTAGTACCAAGCATCAGCCTTAATTTTAGGAAGAAAGTCCTTAGAACATACGTCTGGAGCACAGCATTGTATGGAAGTGAATCAAATGCTGGGGAAGGGCAGGGATCTGGAAAAAGAACGTTGGGATGTGATGCTATAGAAGGGCATTGAACACTGGTGGATTCATAAGAAATGAGGAGGTCCTCCACACAACAGGCGAGGAAAGTAATCTGTATATGAAAAAATCTGACAAGAAGGAGGGACAGATATCAGAGAATAACTGCTGTGGCACTAGAGGGAGCTGTAGAGGGTAAAAATTTTATGAAAGATTTAGGTTGGAGTATATACAACAGATAGTTGAGGACATTGTGTGCAAGTGCTGCTATGAGATGAGTCGGTTGGCACAGGAGAAACAGTCATGAAAGACCTCATCAAACCAGCCGAAAGACTGATGACCCAAAAAAAATCTGAAATAAGTCATGCTATGGGGTGCATAGTACAAGTTTTGTTTTGGTTTGGTCAAAGGATGTTAATAGGGTCAGAAGGAAATTGACTGGGACTAAGATTGCACAGGAAATCAGACGAGCCTTGACCTATGCCACTTCCATATTTCTCTGTATACACTTAATGTAATTACTTGCTCTGTGAAAGACTTCAAGATAGTGGCCAGCATACATCATTTCCTTAAGTGCAGGCCCTGGAAGTTTTAGCACTCCTTTTTAAACCTGCTTGTATGGCAAAAACTCACTTGCAATGCCCCTAATAAGAAATCTGTGTATGATGTTTGACATGTCGGATTTTCACACATAAATTACAAAGGACTGAGCTGCCGCATGTCTGTGATCCATATTGTGTATGTTTGATTTGGTAACTTCAGGCAATAGTGAAATGTTAGTCAAGTTTGTTGTAAATAACTTTTGTGACTACACAGTTCTTTAAATGGTAATGTAATTGAGTCGTGCAATGACAATTGCTTTTTTTAGAAGCAAAAGTAGTTCAGGTTCATTATAGCTCTGGTATGTCTGCGTCTAAAGTGTTGTAATTAGCATTGATATACATCCCTGCCTTCTTTCATGTTGTTAAATGGTCAGAAAAGAGGCACAAGAACACCTGTAGCTTGCATTGTGCTGATGCCCATCTCAGCTACAGCTCCAATAGGTAATCTTCCTTTTACCATGTTACACATTTTCTAAAATCACAGTAAAATTCATTGACAGGCTCATCATAAGGTACCAGCACAATCACAATATAGGTCCAGAAATGAACAAATCAGTTGTAGTACTGTGACCCAAAGTCCAAAAGAAGAAACCAACCAGAGTCTGTGATTAATGCAAGGTCCATAATATCAGAAAAGAGGAGAATCCATGTCTAGTCTGTTCAGTGTAGTGATTCAAGCAAGGTAATAAACTATTGTGTTCACATTCTAGAGTAGAGTGATCAAAAGTGGCTGTGTATCACCCTTACATCATGCTTGAAGTGAGAGGCACTGCCCATGACACAGGATGTTCTAGATGGCCAAACATTGTTGCTTCACATGAGCTTCGCGGAATTGTCAACGCCCTGGAGTTATGATCATTGATAGCCAGAGATATACATAGGCAGATTTACAACTGGCAATAGCTGTGTGCCCTTGTTGTTGTTAAATGTTGCTGGAACTACTGCTCTCTTTACTTCTTCCACCTTTGATGCCAGTGGAGCATCCACGTTATTGCCACAGCTGTAGCTTGCATTGTGCAGATGCCCCACTCAGCTGCAGCTACAGAACATTTGGATGCATTGGGGAGATGTATTGCAGGGTGCCCACCGGCTAGCTGCTTCAGTTCGTGGCCAAGATATGAGAATTTATTTAACAGATTGCCAAATGCTATAAAAGCTCTCTGTGGGAATCTTTTTAATTCCGTTATATTACACAGCACTGTAAAACTTAAGGGTGTTGTAGAAAGTAACCTAACATATTAACTATGTTGTGGATATTAATGAAAGTGCAGGAGTGTGTTGCTTGAGGTCTTACAGTCGTACACAGAAAGCTGGATGTCACATAGTACTAGGTCAGCATGATTATAGTGCCAAATGGGATTCGGTTCACAACAAAAGGCAGTTGAAGCAATAGGAAAAAGACAGTGTGTGTCAATCAGTGAGCAATTACTGTGTACTGTGGTGGTGTTCATGAAAACACGGCAAAGAGACAATATATAGAAGACTTTATGTGGGGAAGAATCATCAGGAAACTGAAAGAAGGATGAAGTGTGATGAGTGTAGTCCAGGAGTTTTGTATTACTCACAGCATTGTTTCATGTGCATGGGGAGTGTTCGGAACCACAGACACTGGTGTCTGACCGTGGTCAGCTACAGCATCAGATGACTGCTACTTTATGCAGCTGGCAAGAAGATCCCCACATCAAAAAGCGGGTGCAATTGCAACCACATTAATAGGACTCCAAGGCATGCAATTTGACACTCCACGTTGGCATGATTATTGCATCGGGATAGTCGCTTCGCTTAATGGTCAGTATGTCATGTTCTGTTGGCACCTCCACATTGGCAGCACCATTTGCGACTGTGGCAAGAGCATATGGACATGATCAATGAGGTGGAGTCATTTACTCCTTCCCCGTGTGCATCTTTTCATGGGTCCATTCAACCCTAACTTAATTTTTACGGATGAGAACTTGCAATCATATCAAATAGAACAGGTGGAGAAACTCTTGAAATGAGAGGATATTCAGCGAATGGAATGGCTTGCACGTTCCCCAAACTTAAACCTCATTGAGCACATTTGGATGCATTGGGGAGATGTGTTGCAGGGTGCTCACCTGCACCAATGACCATCCAGCAGTTTTTAACCGCACTGGTGCAGAGGCATGTATTGCTGCCCATAGTGATCACACCCCCTTTTAAGAACCATGTATTGCCTTTTGCAATGTCCAGGAGAAACTGCCAAGTAACATAGCTAGATGAAGCCTCGAACATACGTAGAAAAAACCGGTACAGAATAGTACAGAAGGTAACTAAGAGAAATAAACAATGAGATGAACAGAAATGTCACTTTTATTCAGAGACAATAATTACATTGACCTTACTGCAGTTTATGATGGTTCCCTGAACATTACAAAAGCCGGCGGGACATGGTTCTTAATAGGGTGAGTGATCACCTCAGACAGCAATGCATGGCCTGCAACATGCTCCCATGCTGGCTACAAGATTGGTAGGGAGTTCTTGTGGTAAGGCGTTACATTTCTTGACCATATGATTGACAACTGCTGGATGGTCATTGGTGCATGTGAACGTGCTGCATGTCTCCCCAACACATCCTACATGTGCTCAGTGGAATTTAAGTCAGGGAAAGGCCAGGCCAGTCTATTCGCCTAACATCCTCTGGTTCCAAGACCTCATTCAACTGCATTGTTCAGTGTGGTCATGCATTGTAATCCATAAAAATGAAGTCATTGCTGAATGCACCCCTGAAATGGTGCCTGTGGGGAGGGAGTACAATGTCACAGCAATGTTGACCAGAGAGTTTATCATGTTCAAAGATTTTGAGGTCAGTATGGCCATGCAACCTGATGCCTCCATGCACCATAGCACCTACGCCACTAAGATGATTGTGTTTGACAACATTCCTGGGTGCATTGTGTGTTCCCACCTCTCATCACACGAGGGTAAATCCACAATCACTATTCAGAATGAATCTGCTCTCATCTGAGAAGAGCATGCAAACTCACTCTTCATTGGTTCGGTCCCTGTATGCTTGTCACAATTGCATATTATGCTTCTGATGTGTGGGTGTTGACAGAACACAGCATGTTAAACTTGGTTGCAATTGCACCCACTGCTTAATGTGCGTCCCTTCTTGTCTGTTGCACAATGTAGTAGTCATCTGCTGCAGTTGTGGACTGTGGGTTGGAATGCTTCCCATGCATGTGTAACAATCCTGCGAGCAATACAAAACTCCTGGGCTACACTCATCACACCTCACCCTTCTTGTAGTTTCCCATTGATTCTTCCCCATGTGAAGTCATCCAAATGAGTTACATGCTAAATTGATTATGTCAGAAACTTTGCATCAGCCATTAACCATTCTCTAGGATGAATATAAAACAAATTGTAGCTTCATTGTATCAGAATTTAATTTAATTACATATTAAATGGTGCAATAGTAGCAAAACAAGCTACTACATACTATTAGTCATATGTCTGATGTCTCTGGAATGACATGCTATTGGAATATGGAAATTTTTGACCATACAGGCTATAAGTACATGCAGTAAATTACCCTATACTGCTTCCTGTGATTTTATTGCAGGACTGGTGCCTAACTTAAGGGGAGTGCAGTTTACAGGAAACCCAATAGAATATCCACCCCAAGATATATTAGACAAGGGAGCTCAGTACATTCTGAAATTTCTGAATGAGGAGTGGAAAATTCAATCTGAGTTAGATATAAGACCAATTGTGGAGCCATTTTACAAGACAGAAGATGAAAAGGAAGGAACAAATGTGACATTTCACAGGGCGGGACGACTCAAATCAAAATCTGCATTTTCCTTCAGTGATCATTTTAAGCATTCTGTTCCAATAACAAGAAGATTAAAAACATCTTTACCATCACTATCTGTTATAAGTTACAGTGCAAAGGCAGAGGATACTACATTATTAGTCCCAACAAATTCACCTACTGGAAATTCTGGATATGAGGTAAGATAAGTATAATTATATTTTCTCAAAAGTGTTTGTTTAATAGATTTTAACTCTTTTAATTCAGTTAGGATCACAAATAAATCATTTAATTACTTTTATAAAATACACTCCTGGAAATTGAAATAAGAACACCGTGAATTCATTGTCCCAGGAAGGGGAAACTGTATTGACACATTCCTGGGGTCAGATACATCACATGATCACACTGACAGAACCACAGGCACATAGACACAGGCAACAGAGCATGCACAATGTCTGCACTAGTACAGTGTATATCCACCTTTCGCAGCAATGCAGGCTGCTATTCTCCCATGGAGACGATCGTAGAGATGCTGGATGTAGTCCTGTGGAACGGCTTGCCATGCCATTTCCACCTGGCGCCTCAGTTGGACCAGCGTTCGTGTTGGACGTGCAGACCGCGTGAGACGACGCTTCATCCAGTCCCAAACATGCTCAATGGGGGACAGATCCGGAGATCTTGCTGGCCAGGGTAGTTGACTTACACCTTCTAGAGCACGTTGGGTGGCACGGGATACATGCGGACGTGCATTGTCCTGTTGGAACAGCAAGTTCCCTTGCCGGTCTAGGAATGGTAGAACGATGGGTTCGATGACGGTTTGGATGTACCGTGCACTATTCAGTGTCCCCTCGACGATCACCAGTGGTGTACGGCCAGTGTAGGAGATCGCTCCCCACACCATGATGCCGGGTGTTGGCCCTGTGTGCCTCGGTCGTATGCAGTCCTGATTGTGGCGCTCACATTCACGGTGCCAAACACGCATACGACCATCATTGGCACCAAGGCAGAAGCGACTCTCATCGCTGAAGACGACACGTCTCCATTCGTCCCTCCATTCACGCCTGTCGCGACACCACTGGAGGCGGGCTGCACGATGTTGGGGCGTGAGCGGAAGACGGCCTAACGGTGTGCGGGACCGTAGCCCAGCTTCATGGAGACGGTTGCGAATGGTCCTCGCCGATACTCCAGAAGCAACAGTGTCCCTAATTTGCTGGGAAGTGGCGGTGCGGTCCCCTACGGCACTGCGTAGGATCCTACGGTCTTGGCGTGCATCCGTGCGTCGCTGCGGTCCGGTCCCAGGTCGACGGGCACGTGCACCTTCCGCCGACCACTGGCGACAACATCGATGTACTGTGGAGACCTCATGCCCCACGTGTTGAGCAATTCGGCGGTACGTCCACCCGGCCTCCCGCATGCCCACTATACGCCCTCGCTCAAAGTCCGTCAACTGCACATACAGTTCACGTCCACGCTGTCGCGGCATGCTACCAGTGTTAAAGACTGCGATGGAGCTCCGTATGCCACGGCAAACTGGCTGACACTGACGGCGGCGGTGCACAAATGCTGCGCAGCTAGCGCCATTCGACGGCCAACACCGCGGTTCCTGGTGTGTCCGCTGTGCCGTGCGTGTGATCATTGCTTGTACAGCCCTCTCGCAGTGTCCGGAGCAAGTATGGTGGGTCTGACACACCGGTGTCAATGTGTTCTTTTTTCCATTTCCAGGAGTGTATTTATCATAGTGCCATGTCTTAAACTTACGACTTCTCAAATATAAGCTGGCATTACATTCAAAACTGTTATTGACGTTTATGGTTTCCAGTATTTAGTAAATCAAAAGTATTTTTCATCTTTAGAATACTTTCATCTATCTTCATTTTTAGTGGTACCTGTTTGTGATATCATAATGTAATTGGGTAGATAAAAAATCTACACACAAAGCGGCAGCAGAATACACACATAAAAGAAGGTTATAATTAGGTAAGCTTCCGGAACCAGTGGCTCCTTTTTCAGGCAGAAGGGTTGAAGAGGAAGGAAGAGGAGTGAAGGAAAGGGACTAGAGAGGTCTAGGAAAAAGGGTAGATTTCAGAAAAGTCACCCAGAACTGCAGGTCAAGGGAGACTTACCAGACAGGGTGTGAGGGAAAGACTTCTTTCCTTCTTGCTTATGGGACATAATGAGAAGGAAAGCCTTCTTTCCTTCTCATCTCGTCCTGTAAGTGGCCCCTGACCCACAGTTCTGGGCGACTTTTTTGAAATCTACCACTTCTCTTAGACCCCTCCAGTCCTTTTTCTTCACCCATCTTCCTTCCTCTTCAACCCTTCTGTCTGACGAATGAGCCACTGGCTCCGAAAGCTTGCCTCATTATAACCTTCTTTTATGTGTGTGTCCTGCTGCTGCTTGGTGAGTAGATTTTTTATCTGACCAAGTACATTAACTTGTCAAAAATTGATTATTTTTACTGTTTGTGTTATTGGTCATTTATGTCTCTACATTGGAAAGAGGATGCTATGCTAAAATTATGCCCAAGGCAAAAAGAAATAATTGGTCAAAAACTTGGGAGGCATTAGTGTTTTAACATGTCTTTAACTGCTGCCATACAGTGTGAAACTATCATAATGTTGACCATTATGTATTATTTACAGATATGCAACATTTACAGAAAACATTTTCATTCCATTGGCTGGAGAATAATTAACAGAAAAAGGGTAACTAATACATGTTTCAGCACAGTGACAGAACTACTACTACTCTTAGTCCATATTCTTGATGTAGCAGATATTGGTTCAACCTGATGTACTCTCAGTAGAAATGTTATTTGGGTTAATGATTCATAATTGCTATACATTAGGGGAGACTTACCAGGCAGGATGAGAAAGAAAGACTGGTCCTTTTCCTTCCCCTTTAACCCTCCTGCCAGAAGAAGGAGCCATTGGCTCCGAAAGCTTGCATAAGTGTAACCTTATTTTGTATGCATGTTCTCCTGCAGCCTCTTGCTAAGTAGATTTTTTTTGCTATCCAGTTACATTACATTGTTAAAAATTGATTATTTTCATTGAATATTTATGCAGCTTCTTTCAGATAGTACTTCATTATAGGTAAGTGTGTCATCTGCTAAAAGCATGATTTTGCTATTAATACTGTGCTATTAATATTGTCTGCAAAGTTATTAATATACACCACGAACAGCAAGGGGCCCAACACAGTTCCCTGGGGCACACCTGAAGTTACTTCCACCTCTGACAATGTCTTTGCATCCAAGATAACATGCTGCATCGGCCGTACCACAAAGTCCTCAATCCAGTCACAAATTTCACTTAGTACCCCATATGATCGTACTTTTGACAATAAGCGTAGGTGCAGTACTCACTCAAAGGCTGTTCGGAAATCAAGAAATACACAATCTGCCTGGTTACCTTGATCCAAAGCTTTCAGTATGTAACGTTGGAAATCTGTGAGTTGGTTTTCATGTGATTGATGTGTTTGAAATCCATGGTTGTTTGGCATTCCTTGCATTTGTCCTCTAGCCATTCTTCCTTAGCCATTTTGCACTTTCTGTCAGTCTCATTGTTTTAGATGCCTGTATTCTCTTTCACCAGCTACATTTGCTGCATTTGTATATTTTCAAGAACTACTGCAGGGAGATGTCAAATTTTCTTGGAACAAGGCTCAGGAGAGAGATTTTCATGCCTCTAAGGAGGTGCTAACATCTTCAGTTCTAGCACTGTCGGACAAGAATTGCAAGACAGAACTTCACACCAATGCTAGCAGTTTTGGGATAAGGGCACTTCTGACAAAAATTCAGGAAGGTACTGAAAAGGTGATAGCTTATGCTTCCAGAGTGCTCTCCAAGTTCAAGATGTATTACTATACAATTGGGCAAGAGTGACTTGCAGTGATTTGGGCCATTAGCAAGTTCTGGCGCCATTAATTTGACATGCCATTCACTGTTCTGATGTATCATCATTCTCTTTGCTGGCTGACTGTCCTGAAGGATCCATTGGGTTGACTGAAGAGACTGTCACTAAGGCTTCAGGGGTATAACATTATAGTGGTATATGAAAGTGGACACAAACACAAGGATGCTGCCAGTCTTTCCCGAAATCCTTTGATGGAACACAACAGCATGAAAAGAAAATTGAGGCATTGCATAAAATGACAGTGCTGCTAAGTAGAGAGAAGATCCAGCACTGGTGATGATTGTAGAAGCCTTAAAGAAGCCTAAACTTTAATTCCTTCTCCAATTTTTTCTTTTGTTTCATTTTCTGACTTTCACATTATACAGACTGAATAACATCAGGGACAGGCTGCAACCATCTCCCATCTCATCTTCATCTACTTCCTCTTCCCCTTCAATAATATTGTTTTCAAATTCCTCTCCTTTGTAAAGCCCCTCTATAAATAGTCCTTCCACATTCAGATTTATCTTCTTTGCTTTGAAACAGTTTTTAATGTGGCCTCTTGATATTCATACAGCTGATTCTCTTTTCTTCAGTGGCCTCTTTAACTTTCCTATAGGCGGTACCTATCTCTCTATTAGTTATACATTCCTCTATATTGACATCTATACTCTGTAAACCACTGTGAGGTGCATAGCAGAGGGTACATCCCATTGGACAAGTTATTAGCGTTTCTTTATCACCTCAGATGCAGTGAATTATTATTCTAAATAGAGTACAGTATCACAAGGTGTGCCTCAAGGCTCCATTTTGGGGCCAATCCTGTTCCTGTTCTATGTAAATGACTTACCCATAAATATAAATTTCCCTTCAGTTCTGTTTGCAGACGATACGTCTGCATTAATTGAAGATGATGATTCAGAAAAAATTCCGAGCTCCACCGTAAGCACACTGGATACCTTACAAAACTGGTTCCAGTTAAATGGGTTGAAACTGGACACTGCAAAAACCCATATGGTACATTTCAAAACCAGACATTCAAAATGTGTGGAACTTAAAATACAACATAATAAGACCGAGCGGTGTAGCACACTGGTTAGCAAACTGGACTCGTCTTCATGAGGATGGTGTTTCTAACCTACGTCTGGGCATCGTGATTTAGATTTTCTGTGATTTCCCTAAATCACTTCAGGAAAATGCCAGGATGGATCCTTTGAAAGGGCACAGCTGATTTCCCATCCCCATCCTTCCCTAATCTGATGGGACCGATGACCTCCTTGTTTGGTCCCTTCCCCAAATCAATCAACCAACCAATAACATAACAAACAATCTATGAACGAAGTTGACATGGTCAAATTCCTGGGACTAAATGTGGACAAGAACTGAAGCTGGAATACACATATTGACTTCCTATCAAATAGACTAAGCAGTTTTGCATTTGCACTGCAAATTCTAGCAAATTCCACTGACTGGAGTACACAAACAATTGTGTATCACAATTATTTTGAATCTGTCATTAGATATGGGATAATTTTCTGGGGAAGTTCAAGTAGTGTATCTTGAATACTGAAACTGCAAAAATTGCCCGATACACATGTACTGCATAGCAAACAGCTTTCCAGTCTCCCACCACCTCCCAAAGTCCCACAGTCCGGCGACAGAGGAGCATTCCCCTCGTAACTCAGTACCATCTGGGACTGGAGAAACTGAATTACATTCTCCTCCAGGGTTTCGATTACCTCTTGTCGTGCCCTGAAATGAGAAATGTCCTGCCCACTATCCTTCCCACCCCTCCTACCGTGGTATTCTGCCGTCCACCGAACCTACACAATATACTCGTCCATCCTTAAACAACCCCTGCTCCCAATCCCTTACCTCATGGCTCATACCCCTGTAATAGACCTAGATGCAAGACCTGTCCCATACATCCTCCTACCATCACCTACTCCAGTCCAGTCACTAACATCACCTATCCCATCAAAGGCAGGGCTTCTTGTGAAGCCTCATGTTATTTACAAGCCAAGCTGTAACCACTGTGCTGCATTCTATGTAGGCATGACAGCCAACAAGCTGTCTGTCCACATGAACGGCCACCGACAAACTGTGGCCAAAAAACAAGTGGACCACCCTGATGCTGAACACGCTGCCGAATATGATATCCCCCATCTCAATGACTGCTTCACAGCCCGTGCCATATGGTTCCTTCCCACCAACACAAGGTTTTCTGAATTGCGCAGGTGAGAACTTTCCCTGCAATACATCCTGTGTTACCGTAACCATGTGCCATTAAACTGCCCCCTGATTTGCAAGGCGAAAGGACATACCTGCAGGTAATCAACTCACTCTAAAGCACATAGCATATATAAGTCTATAAATACTCATACGTATCATATATAACATACATATCATAACATAATATTTACACAAAACAGATTTTCAATGTTTGAATGTGGTGTGTTTGCCTATAACAGTTTTATGTTGGTATTGCACCTACCGTGCATGCACAGTCGCTTGAAGTTCAGTACTAGTGCAGCCATTGCGAACAGAGTTCATCATTCGCCACATAGTTTATACTCAGTCTCAGTGCACAAGATGTTGCAGAGACAAGATTTATCATCATGGTTTTCACAAATGTGGATTAACATTTAAAACAGGTACAAAATCCTAAAGTTACAACATATGTTAACATGAAATTATAAATTCATATTGCTGATAGCCTCTTTCTGCAGTATTGTGCTTGAAATGTCTTTTTGTTGACAAGTCTTTACGGAAACAATTCGTAACATGACTTTGCATAAACAGTTTGTAAACAAATTTCAAACATCACGTCTATATACATAGCAATATATCATGAATAATATTTTTCATTTATGTGGTTTTCCACACCAGTTTCCTCGTAATTACAAATTCAGCGACTTATAGTAAACGTCCACAAATAGTTCCAGGTTATGCAAGCCTCATAACTTTTCCCATATGGGCACATGTAACAAGTACAGATAACATACGCAAGTGAGCATATATCATTTAGCTTTACCTAAATACATAGAAACATGTTACATAGCTACAAATACATACAAACATATCACATATTGGCTTTATATAAACATAGAAACATATTTCTCTTGTCTTCACACAAGTATGATTAGTCACATAGAGGTATTTATCAGATAGCTTTACATAAGTTTACAGTATTTACAATCAGTACAGGTTTAGATCCATGTTTTGCTTTTGCAAATGATGTCACCTGAAATAGAGGAAGATTAGACACAACATCCCAAACCAGCAATAAGACCAAGTGGGCAACTACAAATAACAAAAGCAATGAATTAACATCAAACACAAAAAATACTCAAGTGTAAGTGCGCTGTGTAAGCATGGCTTTAGCTACTCGTAAGTGTGTGTGTTCAATGGTGAGATGCATATCCAATCAGTTTCAAGGTGAAAGTGGAAGAGTGTAGAATGATTAAGTATTCACGTCAATCAGTCATTATCAGTCGAAGACACAAAATTAGCAGTCGAAGACACAAAATTGATAGGTTTGTCCCCTGAATATAAACGCAGAATACTTTCTGGAATGTGGCGCGATTGCGACTTGCCAGAACGAATTGATCAAGTCTATTGTAGAAAAATTCTTAGAACCAAAAATTGTCAGGTTTCATGGTAACGGGTAAAATAATGTCATTAATTGCACAAGCATCCCAAAAAAACCGCTGATATTCCTGTTGCGTTCCTTTACAACAAATAAAGGGCTGCAGTATGGTGACATGGAGGGTTCAATGACTTTCCACTCTAACATTTGTTTCAACTTGTGTCACACAGCAGGTCGTTGGGATAGTGGCACATTATATGTTTTGTGGAAGAAAATCTGGTGAGGCTTAACTTCTATTTCATACACATATGTTTGATCACACTTAGTCAATTGTATATAGTTGGACAAAACATTATAAAGTTTGTTACATTCATTGTGTGTGACAGCTGTGGTTTCTGATAAATTATTACTAATTAAAGTTTTCAAGTCCTCAAACTCAGTATCAGGTGTGTGTTTCTGTGTGTCAACATCATCAGTGTCCTGTATTAACTGAATCTTGTACCCTGTACAATATTTATCATACTTCAGAGTCCTGGTATCCAGATAAATTGAAATTTCACTGCCCGTATCTCTAAGTATACACTTACATTGGGAGAAGTCAATACTGCTGCCCTTCTCATACAATATATCTAAGCCTAAAATACAATTAGTGTCCAGGTTTTGAAAGACGAGGAATGGCTATTGTACATTTCCATAACCTACCTTGACTGTCACAAATACCTGTTTCTTAACCCTAGAAGACTTATTGCCTACGGCAGTTAAAATTTTACAGTTCTGAACAGGATACTCTTGTATGGGTTCATACTCATACATTTTCTTGTAAAAAACGTAGGACAAGACACTAACAGCCGCTCCTGTGCCCAGAATAATAGTACTGGAAATACCACCCATAACACCAGTAGTTGAGGCCAATACAGTTTCATTGGTCGATGAACGACATTGTGTGTCCTCTTGTAACAGTTCATCAGACAAGTTTTCGTTATGATTATACCTTATGAATAAATGGTTCAAATGGCTGTGAGCACTATGGGACTTAACAGCTTAGGTCATCAGTCCCCTCCTTATGAATAATAATGGTTGCTGTATACAACTGCCATGTACATGATCATTGTGTCACTGCAAAACAGGTGTGTCAAATAATAAATTTAAACTGAAGTCGCCCCCCAAATCTTCCACAGCCACGACTGGGGGACAATAGTGGCTGTTTTTAGTTTGATGTCGTCACATTTTTAGTGGATGCGGGCATAGACAGAGGTGGAGTATCACTAGTTACTTTGATAATATTTATATTTCGATATTGTTTATTCCAGTCTTCGAATTGTGGCGGTCGTTGCGTTTCCATGTTTTGACTCACCTGCGGGTTTGTAGATGCATTCCACTTTTGAGTTTACATTTGCGGCGGCGGCAATTGCCACTGGCCTGAATTATTGTTTTGCTGTGGTGGTGTCGCAGTGTTTTGATACTGAGCAGCGTAGTGGTCATTACGCCAGGTCCGTTGCTGGTTTAGTGGGGATTGATAGCTATTTTTGTTTCACTTAAAATTTTTGTTACCATTATTATTACCGTTGTAGTTGTTGTTGCTGTTGCGCTGTGTCATTTTGGATTGCTCCCAGTAGAATAAAAAGTGTTATAATTGCTGTTTGTGCTGTGTTGAGCATGTTGGTTCTGTTGTGTGTATACATTTGCCATTTGAAGTGGTTGATTCTTTTGGTTTGCATGTCCGACAGCAGCCGGTTCGCCGGAATTGGGTTGGCTACCCTGTGTATTTTGCATAGCGCTGGTGTAAACATTGTAGCAATTGTTTTGACATACGGAACGCTGGTCCCCATGAAGCATATCAATAGACTTGGGAAAATACTCTGCGTCATATTCTGGGATGAGAAGAAGATTTTCTTTGATATTAAACACCAGTCTTGCCTTCAATGCACTGAGGATGTTGCGCGTTGCAACCGATCATCAAGGAAATGTCACATATTTAAATATTTCTCAAAATACCGGCGCAAATTGCCGTGCTTAGGAGTGAATGGTTCACGATCTGCAATCTGCCTTAGTCGTCCTGTACAGATTGTGACTAAAATTTAGATAAAAAGTTGCTCTCAAATTTTTCGTACGTGACGCATCTGCCGGCTTCATTATGCGCCCATACAGCTGTGTCGCCTTGGATATATTCCACAACATGATATCCTTTTACGGTCACTCCACGTACGAGGAAATGCATTTCTGAAGGCTTTAACATAAATGACAGGATGTACGGTTCTTTTTTCAGACATAAATGGCTGAAATTGTCTGGGTTTTATGAGGCTCTCCTATTCCTAGGCGCTACAGTAATGTTTAGTTTCAGAATGATTACTGTAATGTTCAACTGGCGAATGGCAAGGAAAATATTGATAATTATCACGACTGTAATGCGGTGTGTCATGTTGAGGTACTGTATGCGTCATAAATGTACTTGTATTCATTGCGAAAACTGTTTGTTTTGGTTTCTGTTACCGTCATTGCACACTGGTTGTATGTAATTGTCAAACTGTTTCGATTGCGCAGCAGCAGATTGTGCTGCTTGACTGATTACATGTTTTTTGTTATGTATAAATTCCGCGAGTGTCGTGGGCAACAGGGTGCAATTTTTCTTGTAAACATTCTTCAAAATATTTGCCTTTTTGCTCTATCCTAGTGAAATTCTCTATTGATGAATGAGAAACGGTTGTTAGTGTGTAGTCTTACTTTATCAGAAAGCTGTTTGTCAATTGTGTCAACCATGTTTTCGACTTCGACGCGTTTTTATATCATGCACTGCCGGATAAGATTTAATGTGAGTACTACAGACTCGCGTGTTTTACTGAGATTGTTTACTTGTGCTTGGATATTTACCATATCTTTATTTGTGTTTTCTCATTGTAATGAAAGCTCTGAAAATTTCGCGTTGAGGTCGGATACTTGTCCAGTCAGTCTATTATTTATCTCCTCAACACGGCTACACATAATGTTATTTGACGTTTTAAGTGCAGCTAAATCTGATTTAATGTAATTATGTCGTGTTTTTATCTCGTCATGAGCTGTTTTCAAAGTGGCGCATATAGATGTCATCTGTTGGTCGATACGTGCGTCAATGCCTTGTTTATGGTGTGTCATTTGATTCTGAATGGATTTTTATTATTTTTTATTTTTATTGTCAGTCATCATGTGTTTTTGTTCATTCATCCGTTTGATAATAGCATGGAACTGTTCCGCCCGCGCCACGTCGTTAGACATGACGTAAGGCACCAAAATGGGTTCCGAACTAGATTTAGGCATATTACTGTTGGACGGTCTATTTTCAAATTTCACGTCACCAGAAAAGTCAATAATATGTCGCTCGTTAGTATTCAAGTTAACCGTAACGTCACTTTCATTATTTAATGGCATTTCAGAGTCGGATTGCATCTGTGTTTGCGGTCTCTGGTTCTGCATCCTGCTAATTGTTTTCTGGTCACTACCATGCCACACGTAATGTATGACATAATAAAAATTTAAACTCACATGTGTAACCAGAATAAATGCAAAAATTAATCTCGCCGTGCGACAATGTCTGAAGAAGAAAGTAATTGTCATAAGTGATGGTGGAATTTTGAACACTAATGGCTGCACGCCAAATTACGTTGCACAGAGCTAAAGTCCGCCATATTGTGAACTGATGAAACTGTATTGTTGGACTGTATGAATAACGAAAATAATTTTGCATACAACAATGTAGCTTAAAATCACTGCTGCGGAAACGGAAAATTGTGATAGATCTACGAAGCAAGCTACGATAATACAAAGCGCTTGGGCAAAATTGCTGATGTAAAGATGCAGTGCCTTACCTTGTATCCGTGACAGCAGCGTAATTTCAGGTGTCGACATACAATCCGTCTTACTTCAATGTATTCCAATTTAGTCGTTTCCTATTTGTTGTATCCAATAACCGTTTAACAAAAGAAAAACAATATAGTACATATAACAATGCGTCCGGACACGATGTCACCAATTTAATTTTTTTTTTTGTTAATTTGTACCTGGATCGAGACAATAATGTTTCATACAAACTCTCAGAGCTCGAACGTGGCTTTTCTTGTTGAAGGTCTGTTCATTTTTTAATAGTGTTTCTCCTCTCTGTGTTTAAAATCGGACTTCGTAATAAGACAGCACCCGAAGACGACGGTGGATCGAGCTGGATGACTTTTTGCTTAGAAGTACGGAACCTTTTGCCATGGCACGTCACCCAACAATCTTACAATGAATCACACAAGTAACAGTGTCGTTTGGTTGCAACTCGTGAATGTATTAATAAAATAATTTAGTATTAATGGCTATGTCCAAAATACGTCAGATCTGGATAAGACCTAGAAAACAAAAGCTGTCTCTTCTTCTGCTAATGATATGACGATCAAAAATTTTCAAATGTTTCCAGCGGCTGCATACAATATTTATACAGCCATGGACTATATCTATGGCCCAAATTATTTCTTTATTTCATTACTTATAATTACGTTTTCTGCTAATAAAAGCGCAGCATGCAAATGTGCATTTAAAGATATTAGGAGATTTCGGAGCACTTTTAAGTACCACATGAAACATTTTTTTACTTTTATTAACAAATAGAAATGTTAACTAACAAATATTGAATCGTTGCCAGTCCATAAGCTCTGCTTTTTAGTGGGTCAGCATCCCATTTCATCAGTTAATATGACAAATGCCGCAGTAATTTACAGCAGAGACGACATTGTACAAGAATTATCAGATTGATTTAAATATTTGTATGATTCAAGAGATAATCAGAAACACAAATACCAATACAGAGATTCCTGAAGTAATACCACTTGAGACGTATAAAATCATTCAAGGTATGAAGAAAGGAAAGGCATTGGGAGACGGTGGTGTTTCAATAGAGGTGGTTAAAGATGGAAGCGAAGTAATACAAAACGAATGAGCCTAATTGTTTACATTATTTATCTACAGGAAGAATGGACTCAGTCAACTCGGACGTACGCCGCAACCATCAAACGACACCCCAGCATCTGACTAATGCTGGCACAACCAATTTCTTGACCAAGCTCATCATCCTGTGTAGAAACGGACATTGGGGGAATGGAGAACAAAATACCGGTATGTTTTCACTGTCGATGCCCTGGACACCTATACTACCATGGAGAAAGAAAGCAAGTTGTTGAAAACTATTACATTACGATGTTGCAGTGCCGGACATCAATCACTACAACGGTTCTATCCATGCCAGTTAACTGCAGACAGTTATAGTCGACCTGTGGGACAAATCTCGTATCTGTAACCTGGATTAGGTTGCTCCCCAATGCGCCATTGCCATTCTCCATTGCTGTACAAAGATACCAGCCAGTAGCCAACCAGCCAATTTACGAAAAGTAAGCAAGGCAACCACCTATGGAGATGAGGCCACCACAGATGCAAATCTCCCATAGGCGACAGTTGCCGAGATATCAGGAAATCTCATTGTCATCATCACTGACAGACAGCTTGTCTAGGCACTAGTTGATCAGAGGCTCCTTTTTCTGTCAAGTGCTTATCATCATCATCAGCTAAAGAAATCAATGTGCCATAATATACAAGTGATTGTGCTAAAAGTCACAAATGAGAAATATATCCAGCTGACAAGAACATGTATTGAAAGAATAGCTATCAAGGACAGAGCACACCCCTTCAGATTAGTTGTTTTAACAGAATGTACTCATAATGTTAACTCTTGGGTCAGGTTTCATGCAGGCAACACAAGCAATCATAGACTGTGGGAGATCAGAGCTCCAGATTGATGAAGTAGTTCCAACAAGTAACAATGACTGCTATGGATGGTTGTTTGCCATTAAAGATTTTGTTATCCTACTATCATCAACGAGACAAGGTCCAGTCATCAATCAAGATGCCCAGTTAAACTGTGGAGCTTTTGTTGATTGCAAAAAACTACTCAGGCTCATAAAAGAAATCCACTTGCCAGAGTGATCACAAACATTTCAGTTGGTCAAGGAAAACTTTGGATCACTAATTGTCGTGAGCAATCACAATTTGTGTGTATGTAGGGACAGCCAAACTAGTCCAGGAACAGCAACTTAGTGTGACTGATGAAGAATTATGCTCCACTACCTCTACAGGCAATGCAAAGGAGGAAGCTACTAATAATCTGCGCCTAGGATCTGGCCTGACCAAGGAACAACGTCAGCAGGTGATAGCTATTTTTCATCAGTTTTTTGATGCTTTCAGATTCAGAGTGGAGAAAAGACAAACTGCTCCTTAGTAAAACACTGGGGTATCAACAAGGGGGAGGGGGGGGGGGACAGGGTCACCTGCCAATCATCTACCATCCGTAATTGGGTGTCGCCAGATGAACAATGGATAATCTGTGTGGAAGTTTAGAAGGTGCTATAAGATGACATTATTGGAGAGTCAGAGAGTTCTTGGCCTTTCTTCTGTGCTCTTTGTGAAGAAGAAGGACAGCATATGATGTTTCTGTCAACTACCGCTGACTGCACAAAATCACGTAGAAAGATGGCTATGCACTGCTGCACATAGATGATACCCTAGACTGCTAGAAAGGAGCAAAGAATTTTTGAACTATGGACATGCATGGAGACAGGCTACTGGCAAATCAAGATTGAAGATGCTGACTGGGAAAAGACTGTCTTCACAAGTCCTTATTGCCTCTATGAGTTTAAAGTTATGCTGTTTGGAGTGTGTAAGGCTCCAGCCACCTTCAAACATATGATGAACAACCTGCGTCCACACCTTATTTGCTGTCAGGATGACATTGTCTCTTTTTGATGATGTTTGAAGAGCATCTGACAGCTGTGTTGGAGAGTGTATAGACTGCAGTTCTCTGCCTGAATCTGAAGAAGTGTCTCTTTACTGCCCAAGAAATAAATATCTTGGGGCCTCTGCTGAATGATGAAGTAGTCCACCCTAATCCAGAGAAAATAAGTGCAATTTCTGGCTCTTTGACACATTTACGACGTGAGATGTTTCCTTGGAATGTGTTGGTACTACCAGCAATTCATAAAGGACGTTTGTACAACGGAGGGCCCCATGCAGGGAAAGTCCCTGCTGCAGGGAGACACCAAATTTTCCAGGAATGAGATGCAAGAGAGATATTTCCTTGTCCCTCCAGTAGTGCTAACATCATCTGTGTTCCTAGCATTATATGACAAGAATATAGAGACAGAACTTCACACTGACTCAATCGGTTATCGCTTCCTGAGCACGGGGTCCCGGATTTGATTCCCGGCGGGGTCAGGGATTTTCACCTGCCTCAAGATGACTGGGTGTTTGTGTTGTCCTCATCATTTCATCACCATTCATGAAAGTGGCGAGATTGGACTGAGCAAAGATTAGGAATTTGTACGGACGCTGATAACCGCACAGTTGAGTGCCCAACAAACCAAATATCATCATCATCATCATCATCATCATCATCTATCGGTTATGGGACAGGTGCAGTCCTAATTCAGATTCAGCAAGACGCCGAAAAGTTGATAGCTTATGCTTCTAGAGTAATCTCCCAGTCAGAGATGAACCATACTACAACTGAGAAGGAATGCTTGCGGCTGTTTGAGCCGTCAACAAGTTCTGGCAATATTTATTTGGCATACTATTCACCATTGTGCTGGACCACTATTCTCTATGCTGCATGACTAGCCTAAATGACCTGTTGAGTCAACTGGTGAGGTTGGCACGGAGGCTTCTGGTGCCACAGTTGTACACAAAAGTGGACGCAAACACATTGGTGAAAACTGTCTTTCAAGGAACCCTTTGGCATAAGCACAGCAGAATTGATGAAGACTATGCAGGATTTCAGAAGATGACAGCTTCAAAACTACAAGACATACAGGAAAATGACACATATCAATTGATAGAGCATCTCTCCAAGTTTTGATTTGTAATACGCACCATGGCAGTAGGTGCAGAGCACATCACTAGGGCTAGACATGTCAGAATATGTAGACAAAAGTTATCCGCTCCATACTGACACATCAAAATAATTCACGCTGGCAGATAGGCAAACCAGTGAACATATTTCCAAAGTGGGCTGCTGTCATTATGCTTTCTTGGGTAGCAGCAGTGGCGACTTACGTGAACTGCATGCACATGTTCACATTTGCCATATCACAAACAGTGCCCATACTGAGCACCTCTAATGTGGGCTCAGATCTTGGAGAGATGCTCTACCCATTGACAAGTGCATATCTTTTGTATGTCTTGTAGTTTCCATGCAGTAGTCTTCTGAAACCCCAGAGATACAATAATCCTGTGTATGTCATTGCAAAGGATACAATGAAACTTCATCTGGATCGTGTGGAATTTAGACTTGAAGGAGGATTCAGGAAAGGAGATTCCTTTCATCACAACTGTTTTCAACAGCGTGAGATGAAGTTTTTAGAATCTTAAACTGAGAAAATTCAAAAGGGATACACGTTAACGGAACATATTTTTTTTTCTAAATGACGTTGTACTACTTGCTTGGACTGCAAATAAACTTTGACAATAAGTGGGAGAACTAAATAAAGTTTGATATTAGGCCTTGAAGTCAATCACAATACGATTAAAATAATGTACCGGGTGATCAAAAAGTCTGTATAAATTTGAAAACTGAATAAATCACGGAATAATGTAGATAGAGAGGTACAAGTTGACATACATGCTTGGAATGACATGGGGTTTTATTAAAACCAAAAAAATACAAAAGTTCAAAAAATGTCCGACAGATGGCGCTTCATCTGATCAGAATAGCAATAATTAGCATAACAAAGTAAGACAAAGCAAAGATGATGATCTTTACAGGAAATGCTCAATTTGTCCACCATCATTCCTCATAGCTGTAGTCGAGGAATAATGTGAAGTCTTTCAGCATCCCTAGAGATGTCGGTCGATCACGATACACTTGGTACTTCAGGTAACCCCAAAGCCAATAATCACATGCACTGAGGTCTGGGGACGTGGGAGGCCAAGCATGATGACAGTGGCGGCTGAGCACACGATCATCACTAAACGACGCGCGCAAGGGATCTTTCACGCGTCTAGCAATATGGGGTGGAGCGCCATCCTGCTTAAACATCGTACGCTCCAGCAGGTGTTTATCAGTCAGGCTGGGGATGATGCAATTCTGTAACATATCAGCGTACCTCTCACCCGTCACGGTAGCAGTTACAAAACCAGAATCACGCATTTCCTCGAAGAAAAATGCCCAATAACGGTAGATGTGGTAAATCCAACCCATACCGTGACTTTCTTGTCATGCAATGGAGTTTCCACGACAGTTATAGGCTTTTCGGTAGCCCAAATTCAGCAGTTGTGGGCGTTGACAGACCCTCAGAGTGTGAAATGTGCTTCGTCGGTCCACAGCATGTTAGTCAACCAATCTTCATCTTCCGCCATCTTTTGAAACGCTCACACCGCAAATGTCCTCCGCTTCAGTAAATTGTCAGGTAACAGTTCATGATGCCGATGGATTTTGTACGGATAGCATCGGAGGGTATGCCTCAGTGCCAACCAAACAGTAGTGTACGGAATGCAGGTGCGACGTGTGACTGCATGAGCGCTGACTTCCCTGTGGGTAGACGAACCCGCCACAGTCTCCATTTCTTGCTGAACTGTCAAAGCAGCATTATGCCTTGTGCTCGGTCGGCCCCGACGGTGTCTATCGTCTAAACAACCCATGGCTTCGAACTTCAAAATCATTCTTACCACAGCTGCATTTGTGAACGGACCTTTACCCATCCGAATCCCCTTCCTATGGCGATAGGATCATAATGCTGAACTAACACATTTCCCATTCTGATAATACAGCTTCAATAAAAGCACCTTTTCAGGTAATGTCAACATGCTACGGCTGCTGGCGCATCTGATTCTCTCTCTCATTACAGCTCCTTTTATACACGATTGTCATGCACAGTCACTGACGTTTTGCTGTCCAGCCCCACCTGTCGGACATTTTATGAACCTTTTTTTTTTGTTCTAATAAAATCCCCATGTCATTCCAAGCATGTGTGTCAATTTTTACCTCTCTATCTACATTATTCCATGGTTTATTAAGTTTTCAAATTTATACTGGCTTTTTGATCACCCGGTATAACCAAATGTCAGAAAGAAAAGAGTACACATTAACAAGAGAATCATGACTGAATGTCCAGTTTTAATGGTCACTCTCAGTGGGCATAATGTACAACCTAATTTCGTAGCCTGACTTATTACGATATTATAGGGGTTGATCAAGCAACAGTGCTCTAAAATCCATACATTTATCACAGAACTGATCCTTATCCCTTTGAAGCAAATACAAAAGTTATAAAACAATATATAAATAAGTAAAATGATTCGATATAGCCTTTAAATTAATGATGTTGATGAACCCAGAGGATTATAGTTGAAAACAAATAAATATTTACACACGTGTGAATGGCACCTCAAATAAATTATGCACTCAAATGAAAAATATTTAAATAATAATTAATGTATGTAGTGCAAGCAGATCATTGAATTATAGAAACATAAGCAAGCAAGGTACACTTAGCTCACATTAGTTCACCAAAATGAACAGCAAACATTCAGAGTTCCCCACTGTCAGTCACAACCTAAAGTTTGTTATTCTAAATAACCACTGTGAAAACATGCACCAGTTCTTTGAACAAAGTTTCAAAGTTGAATTTCATAAACTCCTACAAAATCAGTCACCAAAGACACAGTGATATAATCTCAGTGGAGAGCTAAAATATGTAAGCAGTCATGAGTACAAAGTGTTTGAGCTGTCAGAGGAAAGTCAGTTCTGGGGTTCTAAGCAGCTGTTGTGACAGATGGTTTCATAGAGGGGGGAATGTGGTGGCAAGGGAATTGGGGCAGTAGATGGGACTCTTCCACAGTATTCCAAAGTACATTCAAGGTACAGGAAAATAGCTGAACAGGAAGGGAAGATTGGAGCCCTTAAGGCTGAACTGGATAGTGCTAGGGAGGAACAGATGAGGTTAACGGGGAGAAGGGTGAAGACAAGTGGGAAGTGGTAGTGGGGAACAGGGGTCGCAGAAAGAGAACAGTATCTGATAGTTCCATCAGTAGCGCAAAAAATGGATTTGCCTTGCTATGTCAGTTAACTACAGAAGAGTCTCAAGTAGACGTAGGTGCAGTGAATACCCAACAGAATTTCATAAGGAAACCAACTGTTTCAAAAAAAAAGTACGAAGTAGGAGGAAAGTTCCGTTGCTAGGAAGTAGCCGTGGAAGAGGCGTGGGTTAGATATTGCAGGAAAAATTGGTTGACAGGCACTAAGTACAAACATTTTCAAGCCCAGTGCATGTCTTAGCCAAGTGGTAGAGGATGCTAGGGCTTTACGAAGCAGGGTCATGTTTTGATAGTGGGTGGAGCAGGAAACAGTATTGATAGGGATCAGGCCTACAATATTGAGAGTGGCCTGGTAAAAATAGCTTCTGAAACTAACCATACAAATATTGGGTGGGTGCATGTTTTCATGCTGTATGATCATTCCCAGTTGCACAGCTCTGTAAGGAGGATCGGTATGGAGTTGGACTGGCTGCTTCAAGTGACTACTGGGTCAGACATAGACATGGGTTTGGTTCCTGTTGATGCTAAAAGGGAAGACTTGATAGTAAAATCTTTGGAGGGGGGGGGGGGGGGGGGCACTGAAACTCTTCCTTCGGCTGAGATCAGTGCCCAGTGATACAACATTAAAGGGAATCAAGTGTAATGAAAAGCTCAGACAGGCAAGTGCTAAAGATGTTAAAATGACACAAGATTCTTATAAAAGTATATTGAAAAATAATGTGAGTATACTGCATCAGAATATCAGGGGATTAGAAAACAAAGTAGATAAACTTCTTGTTTGTTTGGAAGATACAGAAACAGGGGCTGAAATAGATGTACTACACCCATCTGAACATCACATAGTCATAGATATAGAAAAGATAAATGTAAATGGATACAAGCTTCAGCACATATAAGTAGAGACAGTATAGAAAAAAGAGGAGTTTCCATATATGTTAAAAGTTATCATTAAAATTAACATTAAAATTATTATGGTCATTTTGTGACCATACATTGAAAAAACAGCAGAATATTTAAGAAGTTATCAACAAAACTCACAAAACATGCTGACATCTGGTTTTACAGTGTGACTAGATATTATGTAAAATTATAAATACATGTGACCTATTTGAAGAATGAGTGTTCTTCTGCACTTTAGTTAGAATGTATTTTATTTACTTATTTTAATCACATAATTCACACTGCCATATCAGTTTTATACAATTTTATTAATGGCCATTTACATAACTAATCCATTAAAGCTTATAAAATGGTGAGTACTCATGAACTAGGAAGGTTAGGTAAGGATCTGGGAAACTCATGCTGCTTTCATACTAAGTGTAGCTGCAGAAGATTTATAGAATTGGCACATTTGCATATCAACTCTTAATAAAGTAGTTTTTGTGATGGATGTTTATTTACGTCAGCTTTCATTTGACACATTATACGATCAGTTTGCTCCAGTGGTTCAGGTGTTATTAATTTTATTGTCTGTCATAATTAAAGGAGCAATCAAATGAAAACTCATTTGATGGAGAAAAAGTAAGTAAACTGTTCATTATTTCAAGAGTAATTGCCATTACAGTTAATCCATTTAATTATCTTGTAATGTTGAAGTTTTTCTTATTTCCATGCTTGCTGAGAAAAAATGGAGAGAACCTACTCCTTACGCAAGACACCATTTTGTACTTTTGTTTTTACGCAGACCTGTTTCAGCACATTTTGTGCAATCTTCAGTGGGTTTATTTGTTTATTTTCTTCCTGCAAACTTGTTATTGCTTGTTGCATTTTAACCTCGAAAGAAACTTCCGGCACAAAATATTTGCAGTATTTGTAAAATATTTTCATTAGTCTGGACACAATGAAGAGATGACAACATATGTCAGTGAGTAGAGGCATTATATCTGGTTCATTTACAATAAATCCAAAGGTTCTAGCTTTAGGGTAAATTTTGAAATAAAGTAGATGTATAAATTTGTGTACATACCTCACATGGAGCTATTGGCTGTTTATGCTGGTAGCTTTAGATCTACTACACAATTTACAGCTTGTCACATGCAAACAACAAAACTTTTTATATATATTTTCTGTTTATTATGCATTTCTAATTGAGAATCACTATTTATCAGGAACACCACAATGTCAGAGAAGTGTTAAGTAACATGCTAAATAACTCATAAATAGTGATTCTTAATAGAAATGCATAATAAATGGAAAATGAAGACATTTTGCTGTTTGCAGATGACATATGTAAATTATGTAGTAGATCTGATGATACTTGCATAAACAATGAATAGCTACATGTGAAGTACGCAAACAAAATGTATACATCCACCATGTTTTGGAATTTACCATAAAACTAGTATCCTTAGACATGTCATAGAATGCCCCAACTCATTGATATATATATCCTCAACACTGTATTGCATGCAGACTAATATAAAATATTTGACAATAATCACTCAATTTACAAATGGATATATTTTGTGCCAAAAGTTTCTCTAGAGGTTAATGTATAACAACAATTTTGCAGAAATAAATAAACCCACTGAAGACAGCACAAAAAGTGCTGAAACATATCTGGGTGTAAGCAAAACTACAAAATGCTGTCTAGCATAAGGTGGAATTCCTTTCCAAGTTAATACAGTTATCCAACTTTTA
The DNA here is from genome assembly GCF_023864345.2 of Schistocerca serialis cubense. Classification (NCBI taxonomy): domain Eukaryota; kingdom Metazoa; phylum Arthropoda; class Insecta; order Orthoptera; family Acrididae; genus Schistocerca; species Schistocerca serialis. The sequence continues at coordinate 396,459,924 of NC_064641.1, read as the reverse complement.
GACAAGACAGTCAATGCCTTCAGGGAAAAATGTTTGCAGTTGCCTATGGAACCATGATTGTACTCAGGCATGCTCCTCTTCTTCCAGAGCAAATCAGTGGTCACAAATGTCTTTCTCCAGTGCTCCAAAAATATACAAATTTCATGGGGAGAAATCTGGATGTAATGGAGAATGTGAACAGCCTCACAAACTGTTAAGGTTGTTTCGACTACAATGCAGAAATTTCACTGAGAAGCCTTGTTCACATCCTCCAAAGAGTCCAGATCTCTCTGCATCCAATTTCTATATTTTTGGAGCCCTGAAAATTTGCTTCGGATGAAGATGTGGACGGCTGGGTACATTCAGGGTTTTGTTGGCAACCGCAAACATTTCTCATTAAGCCATTGACATCATTGTCTCACAGTTGGATATACGTATTAACAGTAGGGCAATTACTTTTGACATAACAAACAATTAATTTAAACAATGGAAAATCCATGATGGAATGTAACAGTATTATGAAAAGGATAGCTGCTATTCGCCATATACCAGAGATGCTGAGTTGCAGATGGGTGTGACAAAAAGACTGTCACAAAATAACCTTTCGGCCTACAAGGCATTTGTCAAAAATGGAGGACACACACACTACAAACCCACCCCCCCCCCCCCCACCCACACTCACTCACACACACACACACACACACACACACACACACACACACACACACACACACACACAAGCACAAGAACAACTCACACACACATGACCATGTCTGTGGCAGATGAAGCTACACGATGAGCAGCAGCAGCAGCAGTGCATGATGGGAGAGGTAATTGGGTGGGGTTAAGGAGGAGGGTGGGACAGGGAAGGGGAGCGATAGCAGGGTAGGGATGGTGTATGGTGAGTGCTGTTGGGAAGCATGCAGGGATAAGGTGGAAAGTGGGTAGGGCAGCTAGGTGCAATCAGGAGCTTAGACAGAGAGTGAGGGAGAGGTGGTGGTAGAGGAAAAGGAGAAAAGTGAAAAGTTTTTTTGAGTGGGCATTGTGCATGTTGCCCTAGTTTTTCGAGGACAAGAGTTTCATTATGTGTTATCGTATCCAGGAGCCCATCCCGATATACTCGTCCATCCCTACACAACCCCTGATCTCAACCCCTTACCTCATGGCACATATCCCTGTAATAGACCTAGATGAAACACCTGTCTCTTACATCCTCCAACCACCATCTACTCCAGTCCATTCGCAAACATCTCCTATTCCATCAAAGGCAGGGCTCCCTGTGAAACCAGTCATGTGATTTACAAGCTAAGCTGCAACCACTGTGCTGCATTCTACGTGGGCAACCAACAAGCTGTCTATCTGAATGAATGGCCACCAACAAACTGTGGCCATGAAACAACTGGACCACCATGTTGCTGAGCATGTCGCCAAACACAACATTCTTCATTTCAGTGACTGCTTGACAACCTTCACATCGACACCAGCTTTCCTGAACTGTACAGGTGGGAACTCTTCCTGGAATATGTCCTATGTTCCTGAACCCTCCTGGCCTCAACCTTTGTTAGTCATTGTCCTCACCCATCAACCCCTTCCCAGCATTACACAGTTCTCCCCTTTTCTTCTCCCCCCCCCCCCCCCCCCCACTCTCTGTCTAAGCTCCTGACTGCACCTAGCTGCCCTACCCTTTCTCCACAGCTTTTCTTCCATCCTAACCCAGAGGTGTTTTCCTTTATTACTATTTGCTAATGCCTTACTTCACTTTATGTCTATTCTTCCTTCCTTTCTTTCCTGTGTTTCTCTTGTCACTTTACAAACTGCACTGCACACTCTACTTACAAGCCACATTTGTATCAACAGACGGCTACAAGACCACACTGATTGTTGGTGCATCGTCTTCTGTCACACAATACTCCCACCAGTATCATTAATCCTGTACCTTCAAATTGATCACCCTTGCTGCGTCCCTCTCCAGTATTTTCATGTGTTATTTCCATATATAGTGATCTCATTTTTGACTTTATGCCAATTGTGGTGAGTTTTCGCCTTTCACTATTGTCATACTCTCTGATTTTTTCTTGTTTCCACCTTTTCCATCCATTTCGTCCTTTTCGTGATTTTTCACATATGTTTGGTTGTATTTTTGTGAATTTTTTCAGACATCATTCTACATTATTTACATTTTTTCCACGTTTTTTCAAACACTGTGGATCCTTGCTCCTTCCATCTGTGTCAATACAGAAAAGTTTCCTTGCCCCTAGCCAGAACGTAGTTCCACATAGTGTTCCTGTGCTGTTTCTTCGCACATGGAATCCCCCCAAATGGCGTTACCTTCAAATTACCCACATCCGGCTGCCACTCTTTCTTCCACATTGACCTCTATCTGCACAGATTCTGCCAATCCTTAGCCCTCACCAACATCCTGCAAAATCCTATCAACCAATTCCAAACTTCCTTGCAATACCTTATCTCCATCCATGAAATTCTTCTACTACACAGTCCCAAATTCCTGGATCCCATGACACACACTGAAACTCTTGCCCTCCAGGTACTAGAGTGACATACACAATGCCACCTCAAAAAACTCTTTACCCTGCTCACTTCCTACTCATGCTGTGGAGTATCACTGTCCATCACCTCTACAACAACCTCCTACCCTCCCCCACATTCCCTCATAGCTGACAAACCCTGTCTTGCAGACCTACTACATTTACCCCACTCTCCAAAACTCCCTCCCACCACCACACAAAATCCAGAACCTAAACAGACCTGAAACACTGTCATGAACCTTTCCTCCAAAAGCCTTAGCCCTGGAGAAATATCAATCCTTTCCAAAGGCCTCATCTTTTGCCCCAATCCCAAATTCAACCATGTAGCACTTGTTAAAGACCTTCTCCCCGTCCCTACAGTGGAAAAACTTTTTTGCCACCAACCCTTCCAACCAGACTCAACTAAAAACCAACGTTGAGCCCTGCGTGACCCAGTTCACTCCTCCAGCGAACCGTGATCCACCCCCACTATCCCCAAATAGCTCCCTGTTAACGTTCCAGAATTTCTTAACTTCATTCCCCAAATCCCTCAACATACAAACTAACCTTACACATGCTGAAAGAACTACAGTTCACTATCTAATAGCTAATCCCGACCTTATAATCCTACCTGCAGACAAAGGCTCCATCATTGTTGTTTTGAACCAGAAGGATTGCCTGGGAGAAGGGCTCTGCCAGCTGTCAGATACACCACCTGAAAACCTTGCCAATGTGACCCCATTCCAGAAATCCAGCATGATCTCCAGTCTCTCCTCAAATCCTTAAGCCCTTTCCAGAACATCTCTCTAGAGTCCATCTCTCTCCTCACCCCTACCACTCCCCACAGTCTGACCTTCTACACGCTGCCTAAAGTCCATAAATTTAACCACCCAAGATGCCCCATTGTACTCCCACAGAGAGAATTTCTACTCTTATAGACCAATACCTTCAGCCTATTACCTGGAACCTATCCTCCTATATAAAAGATACCAACCCTTTCCTCCACCGACTCTCTACAGTGCCTGCCCCTTTACCACACAGTGCCCTGCTCGTCAATTTGACGCCACCTTCCTTTAGACTAACATCCATAATGCCCATGGCCTTACCACTACTGAATGCTACCTTTCCCAATGCATGATTGATTCCAAACCAACAACCTTTTGCCTGGTCACCATGACCAACTATATCCTCACCCACAATTATTTCTCCTTTGAAGGTATTACCTACAAACAAATCTGGGGTATGGGTATATGCATCTGCATGACACTATCCTGTGCCAACCTATTCATGGGCCATCTAGAGAAATCCTTCCTAAACACCCAGAATCCTAAACCCTTCATCCTGTTTAGATTCACTCATGACATCTTTGCTGTCTGGATCGAGGGTGAGGACATCCTCTCCACATTCCTCCAGAACCTCAACAGCTTCTTATGCATTTGCTTCACCTGGTCCTATTCAACCCAACAAGCCACTTTCCTAGATGTTGACCTCCACCTCAAACATGGCTACATCACTACCTCTGTCCATATGAAACCTACTAACTACCACCACGACAGCTGCCACCCGTTCCACACCAAGAAGTCCCTTCCTTACAGCCTGGCCACCCGTGATTGTTGCATCTGCAGTGATGAGTGGTCCCTCTCGAAATATACCAGTGGTCTCACTGAGGCCTTTGCAGTCTAATTATTCTCCCAACCTTGTACAAAAACAAATCTCTTGTGCCTTATCATTCCAGTCACCCACCACCTCCCAAAGTCTCACCATCTGGCCACAGAGGAGCTGTCCCCTTGTAACTCATTATCACGCAGGACTGGAGCAACTGAATTACATTTTCTGCCGAGGTTTCAACTACCTCTCATCATGCCCTGAAATGAGAAATGTCCTGCCCGCTATCCTTCACTCCCCTCTTTCAGTGGTATTCCACAATCCACTGAACCTACACCTATGTGTGAAGCAAGTTATGTGATCTACAAGCTAAGCTGCAACTGCTGTGCTGCATTCTCTGTTGGCATGGCAACCAACAAGCTATGTGTCGCATGAATGGCCACCAATAAACTGTGGTCAAGAAACAACAGGACCACCCTGTTGAGTATGCCGCAAAACACAATGTTCTTCATTTCAGTGACTGCTTCACAGCCTGTGCCATATGGATCCTTCGCATCAACACCAGCTATTCTGAACTGTGCAGGTGGGAACTCTCCCTGCAGTATGCCCTACATTCCTGTAACCCTCCTGGCCTCAAACTTCACTAGTCATTGTTCTCACCCATCACTCCCTTCCCTGTTCCCATTCCAGCACTACACAGCACTCTATTCCACTCACACACTTGTTACTTCTCTCCTTTTCTGTTACCCCCACCCCTCCTCCACTCTTCGTCCAAGCCCCCGTCTGCACCTAGCTGCTGTACCCTTCTCCACCTCATCCTTGCATGCTCCCCAGCAGCACTGACTGTCCCCCACCCGTACCCTGCTATCCGTCCTCCTCCCCATTCCAGCCTCCTCCTTATCCACACCCAGTTGCCTCTCCCATCATGCACTGCTGCTGCTGCTCATGGTGTGGCTTCAGCTGCCACAGGCTGTGGTCATGTGTATGTGAGTTGTGCTTGTGTGTGTGTGTGTTTTCTATTTTTGACAAATGCCTTGTTGGCCAAAAGCGTATTGTGTGATAGTCTTTTTGTTGTGCCTATCTGCGACTCAGCATCTCCACTATATAGTGAGTAGCAACTATTTTTTTCATAATATTAGAACAATTTATTTGCTTTTTCTCCATCTGTCTCATTTCATTTGGCTGTTCCTTATATTTATCTTAGTATTGTGCTTGAAATTGCAATCAACTCATGCCATCACCACAAGTTTTCTGGTGTACGTGATCTTGATATAATATGTTTGTAGGATCTGTAGTGTAGCTTTTTCATTTAATCCACCTTAGCTGCTATTGGACTGTCTCCATACATAAACCAACTGTGCATGATAGGGCCTTGGGAAAATCCGCACATCCAGTGCCCAGCCACCAGCCATCCTGCATTCCTTGGCTGGTTAGCTGGTCACCAATGCCTCTCACTCTGTAAACCAGCTTCTTATAATGTCACAGAGTCATAGAACTAATGGATGTGATTTTTTTATTGTTTAGAGAATTTGTAGAGGATGATTAAATGGCCAGGAAGAAAATTAACAGAAAAATTAAAAATACCTGTAGTGATCTCAGTAACCTAAGCAGGACTTTCCAAAAAATCATATGATGTGTCTAAAAAGGTTAGGTTATAATCAGTGTACATCGCCAGTTTTTTTTTTAATTTGTGACAGTTAGGCATAGACTTTTAACGTGAAAACCATCAAAATGCTCGTTGAGCAATGGAGAGATGCATGTTGAAAATTACTAGGACAGACCGGGGGGTGGAGGGGGGGCACCGAGGAATAGATTGGAGAGGAAGAATTAATCATATATGCAATGAAAATGTAATGGGAATGGCTGAGACAGATAGTCAGGTTAATGTATGATAAACAGGCAAACGTCTGCTGCTGCTGTTTATGATGATTGTGATGGATTGTGAGTAAAAGAGTCAATCATTTCCACCACACCCAGTAAATACTTCTGCATCTATTACAATCTTTTGTTGAGCTGTAACTTTACATTGGATTTCACAGTTCTGGTGGATTCAGATTTCGAAGAAAAATAACTAACACACTGGCTCTGTAAGATTAATCTCCAGAACCATTCATAAATTTAAGAATATTTCTGAAACATGAGATTAAGTATGAAACTCCCAAACAGCAGTTCATTTTTTTGTTCTTTACTACTTCCATGTGATCAAGAAACAGCAGTGTAAATGTGCTGAGAATAAAATAAATTTCATTATCCTATTCCACCATTATAAACCCATTTTTTTGATTGCATCCTGATGTTTCTATTTGTTGTACTTGTCATTTTTTTTATTGTGACTGTTTGATGTCACTATTTTCTGGTTGGTCTAAGAAGATTTGTGCCAAAACAATATCAAGCTTTTCTTTCATTAAAAACTGCTTACTGCAGATTGACCAAGTTTTCTTGTGTAGTTTTTGTTTGAATCATGTTTACTGTTAGCATCTTAGTGCAGAAGCAGTTGGTAATAAGTATACGCAAGTTTTTATGTCAGTGTGTATGCTTAATACAAGTACTGTTCTGTTATTAGCTTACAGTCAGTGACTTCAGACAGAGCAGTGATGCAGGATCAGCATGTAAAGTGCCACCAGTTCTTAAGAACAACAAAAGAGGAAACACTGTCACAAGGTAACATTCTAATTAATGAGTTTCTGTGTAACTGAATGCCTTGGTTGTTTGATAAAAGTTACAGCTCTCGTGCAACAAATGTAGTAAAATTTATTTAATTTGTGAACTAGATGGCAGATGATATGAGGCAGACTCTAACTTCGGTTTGTGTGTCACTTATATTTTAGAAAGTAATTACTCCTGTGATGTAATTTGTGATGGTTGTCATTGTTGCTGTTGTTGTGGTCTTCATTCAGAAGACTGGTCTGATGCGTCTCTCCACACCCATTTGAATATGCGTACTGTATTCATGCCTTGACTACCCTCTACAATTTTTACCCCCAACACTTTCCTCCTTTACCTAATCATCTATTTCTTAATGCCTATCAACCAATACCTTCTTTTAGTTGAGTTTTTATGTACAGGTGATGCTATTTTGTTTCTTACACATTATATAATATCCAAAGTTGTAAGTACAACACTGTAAAATAATGAATTAATCTCTAGTGTGGAAAATATGACACCTGATTCTCTTTCTTTAACTACTTATGTTTGAGCACTCTATCAGGTGATCAAAAAGTCAGTATAAATTTGAAAACTTAATAAATCATGGAATAATGCAGATAGAGAGATACAAAGTGACACACATGCTTGGAATAACAGGGGGTTTTATTAGAACAAAAAAAATACAAAAGTTCAAAAAATTTCCGACAGATGGCACTTCATCTGATCAGAATAGCAATAATTAGCATAACAAAGTAAGACAAAGCAAAGATGATGTTCTTTACAGGAAATGCTCAATACGTCCACCATCATTCCTCAACAATAGCTGTAGTCGAGGAGTAATGTTGTGAACAGCACTGTAAAGCATGTCCAGAGTTATGGTGAGGCATTGGCGTCGGATGTTGTCTTTCAGCATCCCTAGAGATGTCGGTCGATCACGATACACTTGCAACTTCAGGTAACCCCAAAGCCAATAATTGCACAGACTGAGGTCTGGGGACATGGGAGGCCAAGCATGACGAAAGTGGCGCCTGAGCACACGATCATCACTAAACGACGCGTGCAAGAGACCTTTCACGCATCTAGCAATACTTTTTTTTTTCTTTTTTTTTTTTTTTTTTGTTCTAATAAAATCCCATGTCATTCCAAGCAGGTGTGTCAATTTTTACCTCTCTATCTGCATTATTCCGTGGTTTATTAAGTTTTCAAATTTATACTGAGTTTTTGATCACCTGGTAGTTAATCACTAAGAACAGCTTTTAAACCGAGTACATCTAAGTGCTATTTAGAGGAAAAATGTGTGGCTCTGCCCATATATACATATAAAGGTTTTCAGAAAACTACTGAGTGTGTCACTTATACTTCTACACATGTATGTCGGCAGTACTACAGACTTTGCTTGCTTAAGGAAAGTGATAGCCAATAAGTATGTTTTAATTTATTAGATTTCTTATTGAATTTTCCTTGACACAATTTTGTTTAGGTGTCTAATAACCTCAATATGTTTATACTTTGCTACTTCATTTGTTGCATTCTCTTCTTTCAGTTTTAAACATACTTCTGCTCTTCCGATAAAGTATGACTGTTGCAGTTTATTGCTCATAGCCTTTTATTCAGAGAAGTGACATGTCATTTCTGTCACATTTGTCTGTGGATACAAATGAATATCACACCTCAACAATTCAACAATTGCTTTAAATGTTTATGGGTACATATAACATGACCAGTGACTTGCTGTCTTGCAGTTTGAGTTCTTCACTCACAATATCACTTCTGATTAATTATGGATCTCTGGATTTGTGTTATAGAGCTGAATGTGAAAAGAAAGTTTATGAAACTTTGCTGAGGGATCTCTGGATAACAAAAATTAAGTTTATATTGGAGAAACAAAATGAAATAATACAGAAAAGAAGGTATGTTTGTGGCAACTAATATCAGTCCCAGTACCAAACTATTCTGCTGAATTACAAAATTGTGAAATTAATAAACTAAAATCACTTTCTTACAGAAATACTGAATTACTCCAGCAGTGGAGGAAAGATACAGAAAAACTGAATCAAATAAATAGAATGCACCTTGAGAATTTTAAGAAACATGGTGAGGAAATAGCATCCAACTTTTGACCTCTGATGGTTTTTAATGGAGTGTAGCTATGTTATATAATTACTAAGAGAATAAATGAACATTTTACTCATATTCTTTATTGTTTCAGGACTCAAAATACCGTTTGATACAGATGAAGATTATATGAAGATACTCTCAAGATCTGACTTAAAAAATTCACTGTCAAGAGGAAGAGCTATCAAGTCCTTGACCGTGCACCCAATGATAAAGTAAGGAAACTCAGAACAGATAAAATATATTTAGCATATGCCTCATTTCTGCATTTGCAAGGAATGTCTCTTGTAGAAATCAAATTAAATGTCATATACAACATGTAACAGCCGTAAATGTATGAACAGACACAAACATGCATACATACACTCCCTTTGTGACCAGTTGCCAAATCAGTGAGAAAACGTACTTGGATACAGAATAAGTAACAAAATGAATAACAATTAGCAACAGTGATCCAAGCACCAAAATGGAAGTAATGGGATAACCACTTCATTGGTTCCGAACATGTGTATTCATGTTTAGCAAAGAATATCAAAGCAACATCTCAAATGTGCTACCGTCTAACAGCAATTTTAACTAAGCACCATCTCTCCATTCCATATTTCCATTTTAGCAAAGGTGAACTAAGTGTCATCTGTTTTGCAGTAGTGATCCAAGTCATTCAAGTGACACCACTGATAGTAACAAAACACTGCTTTGTTTTGTCCAGTATTGTACAATCTCAAAAAATACTAATCAGGGACGTGGCAAGAAATCCAGCTGAAGAGGAAAGAAAAAGTGAACCAGAATTTCATAGTGAGGTAAGTAATTTTATTTCACCGTAAAACCATAATGGAAATTCCTGGATGAAGCAGTATGCTAAACAAGTGAAAGGCAACCAGTCATCTACAGAGGACGACACAAGGCATACAGTAACGCACAACAGAAAACAGCATTTACGCTAGCTTTTGGACACTTGCTCCTTTTCCGTCAGTAGTACACACGTTGTGTGGTTAAGAAGGGTAGTAGGAGTAATCCATCGAACTACAGACTTATATCATTGACATCGGTTTTGCAGTAGGGTTTTGGAGCATATACTGTATTCAAACATTATGAATCATCTCGAGGGGAACGATCTATTGATACACAATCAGCATGGTTTCAGAAAACATCGTTCTTGTGCAACGCAGCTAGCTCTTTATTCGCACGAAGTAATGGCCACTATCGACAGGGGATCTCAAGTTGATTCCGAATTTCTAGATTTCCGGAAAGCTTTTGACACCGTTCCTCACAAGCGACTTCTAATCAAGCTGTGGGCCTATGGGGTATCGTCTCAGTTGTGTGACTGGATTCGTGATTTCCTGTCAGGAAGGTCGCAGTTCATAGTAATAGACGGCAAATCATCGAGTAAAACTGAAGTGATATCAGGTGTTCCCCAGGGAAGCGTCCTGGGACCTCTGCTGTTCCTGATCTATATAAATGACCTGGGTGGCAATCTGAGCAGTTCTCTTAGGTTGTTCGCAGATGATGCTGTAATTTACCGTCTAGTAAGGTCATCCGAAGACCAGTATCAGTTGCAAGGCGATTTAGAAAAGATTGCTGTATGGTGTGGCAGGTGGCAGTTGATGCTAAATAACGAAAAGTGTGAGGTGATCCACACGAGTTCCAAAATAAATCTGTTGGAATTCGATTACTCAATAAATAGTACAATTCTCAAGGCTGTCAATTCAGCTAAGTACCTGGATGTTAAAATTACGAACAACTTCAGTTGGAAAGACCACATAGATAATATTGTGGGGAAGGCGAGCCAAAGGTTGTGTTTCATTGGCAGGACACTTAGAAGATGCAACAAGTCCACTAAAGAGGCAGCTTACACTACACTCGTTCGTCCTCTGTTAGAATATTGCTGCACGGTGTGGGATCCTTACCAGGTGGGATTGACGGAGGACATCGAAAGGGTGCAAAAAAGGGCAGCTCATTTTGTATTATCACGTAATAGGTGAGAGAGTGTGGCAGATATGATACGCGATTTGGGATGGAAGTCATTAAAGCAAAGACGTTTTTCGTCGTGGCGAGATCTATTTACGAAATTTCAGTCACCAACTTTCTCTTCCGAATGCAAAACTATTTTGTTGAGCCCAACCTACATAGGTAGGAACGATCATCAAAATAAAAAAAAAAGAAATCAGAGCTCGAACAGAAAGGTTTAGGCGTTCGTTTTTCCCGCGCGCTGTTCGGGAGTGGAATGGTAGAGAGATAGTATGATTGTGGTTCGATGAACCCTCTGCCAAGCACTTAAATGTGAATTGCAGAGTAGTCATGTAGATGTAGATGTATGTGAATGTGTGTACTATTGCTGGAATGAGAGCTGATGCTCAAAAGTTAGTGTGAATGCTGTTAGCTTTTATTCATTTCTGTGCTCCAAGCATCTATCCACTATAGGTGAGTGGTTGTATTTCCCCTATTTTACATATTACAGTGAAACCTCTTTATAACAGTCCTCTATATAATGTTTTCCTCTATGTTACATCCGTTGTTTTTTTTTTTTTTTTTTTTTTTTTTTTTTTTTTTTTTTTTTTCCCGGTCCTGACTAAAAGCCCATACAGACAATGTTAAATTTTCCTCTTTACTGCATTTCCTCTATATTACAATTTCCTTCATGTAATGCTCATATTTTTGGAACCCTGGTCAATTATTTACCTCTTTATAACGTTTAAGTGCCTGGATGTAGACGCATCATTCCCATTCTGTGGATTCACAGTTTGCACCGGCTTGGAAAAGCCGCACTCAGCGTGTTTCATATGTCAGCGGCAGAACCCAGTCACGTCACGTCACGTGACGCACATTCTGCTTGTGATCTTTTTGGCGCCATTTCAGTCAATTCTTTGTATTCATAGCGTGTTGTGTGAGCTGAGCAGCAAACAGTTCGTGTGTCTAGTGAATGTGTGTCTTCGATATAAATTTATTAAAAAAAAAAAAAAGCTGTCATCAGTGGATATGAATGAAAAGCGGAAGAAAATTTCTCTGGAAGAGAAGGTTTCTGTTATTAAAAAAGTGGAGGCATCGCATGGTGTGAGTTGCATGGAGCTAGCAAAGCAATTTGAACTGGCCCCCTCAACACTATTATGAAGAACAGATCGTCGATAATGGAAGGATTTGAGAATTGTGGAAATTCGAAACGTATGTGTTTGAAACAATCGACTTATGACAAAATGGAGGAAGTTTTATTAACTTGGTTTCAGCAAGCACATGCTGCAAACATTCCTATAAACGGAACTATTTCAAAGGACAAGACGCTTCAAATATCACTGCAGTTAGGAATGGAAAATTTTAAGGTGTCCAATGGATGGATTGATAAATTTTGACAGTGTCATGGTGTTGTATACAAAGCGGAATGTGGAGAAAGTAAAAGTGTGGATGAACCAACTGTAGTTCAATGGATGCAGACTCTCCCTAATCTGATACATGGCTACAAACTGTGGGACATTTGTAACATTGACGAACCTGTCATGTTTTTCAATTTAATGCAGGATAAGACATTTACTTTTCGTGGGGAAAGTTGCTATGGCAGTAAGAAGAGGCTGGCCGTGTGGCATCGCCCGCTGTGCCGGTGAGTGGACATGTGGCCGCTCCTTCAGCAAGGTACAAGCAGGCACACGGGGGGAGGGGTTTATTAGTTATTGGGAGCTCCAACATTAGGCGAGTGATGGGGCCCCTTAGGGAAATAGCAGAAAGGTCGGGGAAGAAGGCCAGTGTTCACTCTGTCTGCTTGCCGGAGGGTCTCATCCGAGATGTGGAGGAGGCCCTGCCAGCGACGATAGACAGCAATGGGTTCACCCGACTGAAAATTGTTGCTCATGTCGGCACCAATGACTCCTGCCGTCTGGGTTCAGAGGTCATCCTCAGTTCGTACATGTGGATGGCAGAGTTGGTGAAGGCCGAAAGCCTCGCTAGTGGGGTGGAAACTGAGCTAACTATTTGTAGTATCGTTCCCAGAACCGATCGCGGTCCTCTGGTTTGGAGCCGAGTAGAAGGCTTAAACCAGAGGCTCAGACGATTCTGCGGAGATCTGGGGTGCAAATTTCTCAACCTCCGCTATCGGGTGGAGAAATGTAGGGTCCCCCTGAATAGGTCAGGTGTGCACTACACACAGGAAGCGGCTACAAGGGTAGCAAAGTACGTGTGGAGTGCGCATGTGGGTTTTTTTAGGTTAGAGATTTCCCTCCCTAGGCCCGACAAGACGCCTCCTGAGACACGGCAGGGTAGGAGTAGGTAAAATGCAACAGGTAATAACAATATTAATGTGCTAATAGTACACTGCAGGAGCATCTATAGAAAGGTCCCAGAACTGCTCTCATTAATAAACGGTCACAATGCCCACATAGTACTAGGGACAGAAAGTTGGCTGAAACCAGATGTAAACAGTAATGAAATTCTAAACTCAGATTGGAATGTATACAGCAGAGACAGACTGGACAGTGAAGGGGGAGGCGTGTTTATAGCGATAAGAAGTGCGATAGTATCCAAGGAAATCATCGGAGATCCGAAATGTGAAGTAATTTGGGTGAAGGTCACGATTAAAGCAGGCTCAGACATGGTAATTGGATGTCTCTATAGGCCCCCTGGCTCAGCAGCTGTTGTGGCTGAGCACCTGAAGGATAATTTGGAAAATATTTCGAGTAGATTTCCCCACCATGTTATATTTCTGGGTGGAGATTTTAATGTGCCGGATATAGATTGGGAGACTCAAACGTTCATAACGGGTGGCAGGGACAAAGAATCCAGTGAAATTTTTTTAAGTGCTTTATCTGAAAACTACCTTGAGCAGTTAAACAGAGAACCGACTCATGGCGATAACATAATAGACCTTCTGGTGACAAACAGACCCGAACTATTTGAAACAGTTAACGCAGAACAGGGAATTAGCGATCATAAAGCGGTTACTGCGTCGATGATTTCAGCCGTAAATAGAAATATTAAAAAAGGTAGGAAGATTTTTCTGTTTAGCAAAAGTGACAAAAAGCAGATTTCAGAGTACCTGATGGCTCAACACAAAAGTTTTGTTTTAAGTACAGATAGTGTTAAGGATCAGTGGACAAAGTTCAAAACCATCGTACAATATGCGTTAGATGAGTAAGTGCCAAGCTAGAGATGGAAAAAAGAGCCTCTGTGGTACAACAACTGCGTTAGAAAACTGCTGCAGACGCAAAGGGAACTTCGCAGCAAACATAAACATAGCCAACGAGTTGCAGACAAACAAAAATTACGCGAAGCGAAATGTAATGTGAGGAGGGCCATGCGAGAGGCGTTCAATGATTTCGAACGTAAAGTTCTATGTACTGACTTGGCAGAAATCATAAGAAATTTTGGTCTTATGTCAAAGCGGTAGGTGGATCAAAACAAAATGTCCAGACACACTGTGACCAAAATGGTACTGAAACAGAGGATGACAGACTAAAGGCCGAAATACTAAATGTCTCTCTCCAAAGCTGTTTCACAGAGGAAGACTGCACTGTAGTTCCTTCTCTAGATTGTCGCACAGATGACAAACTGGTAGATATCAAAATAGATGACAGAGGGATAGAGAAACAATTAAAATTGCTCAAAAGAGGAAAGGCCGCTGGACCTGATGGGATACCAGTTCGATTTTACACAGAGTACGCGAAGGACCTTGCCCCCCTTCTTGCAGCGGTGTACCGTAGGTCTCTAGAAGAGTGTAGCGTTCCAAAGGATTGGAAAAGGGCACAGGTCATCCCCGTTTTCAAGAAGGGACGTAGAACAGATGTGCAGAACTATGGACCTATATCTCTGACGTTGATCAGTTGTAGAATTTTGGAACACGTATTATGTTCGAGTATAATGACTTTTCAGGAAACTAGAAATCTACTCTGTAGGAATCGGCACGGGTTTCGAAAAAGACGATCGTGTGAAATCGAGCTCGCGCTATTCGTCCACGAGACTCAGAGGGCCATAGACACGGGTTCCTGGGTTGATACCGTGTTTCTTGACTTCCGCAAGGCATTCGATACAGTTCCCCACAGTTGTTTAATGAACAAACTAAGAGCATATGGATTATCAGATCAATTGTGTGATTGGATTGAAGAGTTCCTAGATAACAGAACGCAGCATGTCATTCTGAATGGAGAGAAGTCTTCCGAAGTAAGAGCAATTTCAGGTGTTCTGCAGGGGAGTGTCGTAGGACCATTGCTATTCACAATATACATAAATGACCTTGTGGATTACATTGGAAGTTCACTGAGGCTTTTTGCGGATGATGCTGTGGTATATCGAGAGGTTTTAACAATGGAAAATTGTACTGAAATGCAGGAGGATCTGCAGTGAATTGATGCATGGTGCAGGGAATGGCAATTGAATCTCAATGTAGACAAGTGTAATGTGCTGCAAATACATAGAAAGAATGATCCCATATCATTTAGCTGCAATATAGGAGGTCAGCAACTGGAGCAGTTAATTCCATAAATTATCTGGGAGAAAGCATTAGGAGTGATTTAAAATGGAATGATCATATAAAGTTGATCGTCGGTAAAGCAGATGCCAGACTGAGATTCATTGGAAGAATCCTAAGGAAATGCAATCTGAAAACAAAGGAAGTAGGTTGCAGTACGCTTGTTCGCCCACTGCTTGAATACTGCTCACCAGTGTAGGATCCATAGCAGATAGGGTTGACAGAAGAGAGAGAAGATCCAACAGAGAGCAGCGAGCTTCATTACAGGATCATTTAGTAATCACAAAAGTGTTACGGAGATTATAGATAAACTCCAGTGGAAGACCCTGCAGGAGAGATGCTCAGTAGCTCGGTACGGGCTTTTGTTGAAGTTTCGAGAACATACCTTCACCGAGGAGTCAAGCAGTATATTGCTCGCTCCTATGTATATCTCGTGAAGAGACCATGAGGATAAAATCAGAGAGATTAGAGCCCACACAGAGGCATACCGACAATGCTTCTTTCCACGAACAATACGAGACTGGAATAGAAGGGAGAACCGATAGAGGTACCCAAGGTACCCTCCATCACACACTGTCAGGTGGCTTGTGGAGTATGGATGTAGATGTAGATGTAGAAGAGCAAGGAACGTATTACAATTTTGTTGTGTACAAACACCGATGGCAGTGAAAAACTGAAACCTTTGGTTATCGAGAAGCCAAAAAATCCAAGGTGCTTCAAAAACATTTCCATGTTTTCGTGCAAATATACAAACAATGCCAAGGCATGGATGACGAGTAATATATTTTTACATTTTCTCAGAGAATTTGACGTTAAATAGGGAGTGCTGCAAGGAAAGTGCTGCTGTTTGTGGATAGGTGTGCAGCACATCCACCAGATGAATCCTTTCTGAGAAATATGAAAGTAATTTTCCTGCCACCCAACTGCACCAGCCATCAGCAATGTTTGGGCTTGGGACTAATACACACTCTTAAGGTTAAATATAGGACAGCCCTTGTAAAAGAGGCCTTCAGTTTCATGGACCAAAGAAAACCGGGAAACCAGCAGATCTCACAACTGAAGCTGAATATTTTACGTGCAATGAATTTAATTATGTACTCGTGGATGGAAGTCAGTGCTGAAACTATTAAAAACTGTTTCACAAAAGCAGGATTCTGTGAGAATGAGATGTCAGCTCCTGTGGAAAATGTTGCAAGTGATTTGCAAGAGTTTCAGGAATTACTAGGCAATGATTTTGTCATTTTTGAGGACTTTGTGGCTGTGGATGACAACGTGGCAGCCACAGGAGTACAAAGTATTGAGGAGCTGACTGCAGTGAGAAGCTTGGAGAATAATAGTGGTAGTGAAAGTGACAGTGACAAGGAAGATGACCCTGTGCCCTCATATACAACGGCAGCTGAAGCCTTTGAAACATTCAGGAGATATGTTATGACCCATAGACTTGAGGACAGAACAGTAGTTCAACTTGCTCATTTGGAGCAAGAAATGATTGCCATAGAGTCCTGGAGAAACAGAAAACAAACACGCTTGCTTGAATATTTTAAAAACTCATAGGTATGTGATTTTCATATTGCATAGGTTCCTAGAGTTTTGTGCAAATATAAGTTCCATTTCATAATTTAATTATTAAAGTAATTTTTTGTAACTAATTCTTTTATCATCTGTACCATTTACTGTGTTTTTATGTAATATGTTCAGTATATCATAAACAAAATTTGGCTCGTATTCTATAATTGGGTCAACTGAAGAGTGGGATACCACCTGTCAGCTTTGGACAATGATGTCCTATCTTAAGAATCTACTACAGTACAAACTGATCCATTTACTTTCACCCATCCACCTACTGGGCCCCATGTTTTAATTACAAAAAACTAATTATTTGATACATTGATCATTTGCAATGAATATCATATTACAGTGTTGTGAAAATTTAAAATGTCATCTATGGCACCATTTGTCAAAGCTGATTAGTGGTATCCTGATCCTCAGTAACGCCCTATAATTATTATTTGGAAGCCTTCCTCTTTATAGTGTTTTCCTCTATACAGTGTTCAGAATCTGTGGTCCCTTGAAAAAAGTTATATAGAGGTTTCACTGTATTTCAGCCTAACTCAAACATGTTTGATATCATTAACAATTTGTGAGGTTAAGTTGTGAATTAGAGGTGGTTTACATAGTTGACACGACATACAAACACTGTATATAAATTGTATTCCCATTGATATTTGAGCTCAGAAAACCCAAAATGTATACATTTACTGTGTAAGTATACATTACCATTGGCTCTCTTTCATTTAGTCAGCTAGGTTAAGTTTTATATATTTAATACTATGCATTCGTCTTCTGGCCTAACTTAACCAAAGCAACCTTGTACAGTCCAGCATTTATAAATATAGCCATTATTACATTAATATGGTTTTGGTGAAATAATATGGAATTATGTGTATTTTTTGCCTGCAGGATGGGAATATTACTCCAGCAGAAAGATACGCTTATATCTGAAACAAAATGGCCATGAAAGGGTTGGAAAAGAAAGTATCCTGTGGAAAATGTGAAAATAAGGAAAATGATAATGAAATGAAGACTGATACAGTGCTACAGGTGTTTTGAAGCTGTCAAAAGAATTTAGATTCTCAGTCTGCAAATGTGAGAAAATATGCCCTGATATTGCGCTTGGAGAAACACAGTGTAAAGAATTCAGGAAGTACAATTAACTACAATACAGTGCTAAGACTGTTTATTACTATTGTGATAAAACAGGTGCCCATTAAACAGAAAAGAAATGCAATGTCTGCTAGGAACCAATTCTTAAGAATGTACACAATTCCTGGTGTTGAGGTTTGTTGTGATACTTTTGTGTATAAATTTCATATAACACCTCAAAAAGTAAACACAGCACTACGAAACTTTACCTCTGATGATATTTCTGACATGAGATGGAAAGGTGGTCATAATAAGATTGATGATGAAAGGATTCAGGAAGCAGTAAACCAAATAAATAAAATTCCTAGATACAAATGCACTATTGTTGAAAAGTAATTCATAAGGAATATTTTCAAAGCCACGTAACAATAGAAGCTATGTATGAGCAATGCAAATTGTAAGTTAACAATCCAGTGAGAATGTCAAGCTATGAAACCATATTTTACAAGTATTTCAACATAAAAAGGGCAGTACTGAAAAGGGTACTTCTGACTGCTGCAGTTTACTCCAAACAAAAATGCAATTGGAGAATAATCCAACTCAGAAAGCAACATTGCGTTTAGAAGTTAAAAATTATTTAATAGTAGCAAGTGATGCTCATAAAAAAATGATTCAAGATAAGAAAAGGGAAACAGAGGTTAAAGGATTTGAAATAATCAGCTTTGATCATGAGAAGACATTGTCATTGCCAAGAATCCTAACCAACATTTCATTGAATTGTGTGTGTATAATTATGGAGTTAGCTCTGATACAATTGGAAAAGGGTTTTGCTTTGTTTGGACCAAAGGTACTGCATGTTGAGGTGCCCAAGAAGTAGGTTAGTGTCTCAAGAAATATACTGAGAACAACTGAAGGAAAACACTACTCAGCTAATTTTGTGAGCAGATTCATGTGATGACCAAATACAAAACATCAAAATAACTTTGATTTTAAAGGCTATTATGGAAACTCATGCATTTCTTACTTCAGTCTCTTTAAGGTTCCTGATTCCTGTTCATGCATTTCTGCCAAATGATGCCTGCATCAGTGATGTTGAATGAGCTTTGAAAATTCAGCAAAGCTTGTATCTACCAAGTGCATATTTACATGTTGTGGAAACTTGTAGGAAAAGAAATCATCTTGTTGTAACTTAAATTGTGACTAGGGATTTTGTTGGATGTTCTAAAATGGAGAACAGCATTATGAACCTAAGGTTGATACCACAGGAAACAATATTGATTGAATGCAAAAACTTGAAGTAACATTGAAAAAGGAAGGTCCATTCAAGCTGTAGATGAAAGAAACCTATAATGGTGATGCCTATGTCACTGTGGACCTACAGGAGAAATATCAGGGAGGGACCTTCTAACTCAAACATTTTGTGGACCCTTTGAACTATTGTGGTCAATGTTGTGCTTGATACCCAGAAATGCCAAGCACTTTCATCATTCTCTTATTGGAGATGATCAAGTCATCACTGACATCAGAGGATTTGATGGTGTAGTCATTTTTGAAGAAGATGCATGATGATGGCAAAAATAATGTGCAAAACAGAATATTGGGTTTAATACATGTTTCATATTACCTCTCTCCATATTTTATTTGCTTTAGTATGAAACAAATAAACACTGCTGAAAAATGTATTGTGTTATACTGGGTGTTGGAAAAAGAATGACCTGATTTTGGATGATGATGATTACAAAACACTGGATGTGCTAGCAAGGAAATATGTGTTACTCAAATGGACACGGCCTAGAGTTTCAGGAAATGGCCATTAGGTATCAGACAATGTGTCTTCTCAGTTTGCAGGTAGTCAGAAGTAAGATGGCATCCACTCAACACAGGGCACTTTGTGTGTTGCAGTTTGCAAGGAGTGAGTCAGCAATTTCAATCCAGTGTGCTTTTCACCAGCATTTTGACATTGATCGACCTGCACCCAAGAACATTTGTCATTGATATCACCAATTTGAAGTGACAGAATGCTTGTGCAAAGGTAAGAGTCCAGGTCAGCCTCTGACTTCTGATATCATGGTAGAAAGAATTCAGCAAATGTTCAAGTGGAGTCCACAGAAGTCTTCTCACCACGCAAGCAGAGAACTGGCAATGCCTCATATGGCTGTCTGGCAAGTGTTTCTCAATGACATTCTGCCCCAATGCTGGATAGGGCACAAGGGACCCCAAGACACTGCCCTCCATTTGTGGCCTCCAAGATCACCAGACATGACATCATGAGATTTTTTTCTTGTAGGGATATGTGCTTGTTATCAAGATGTCTACAATTTAGAGGAGAGAGTTAATATGAAACATGTATTCGATCCAATGTTATGTATGGCAAATTGTCAAACCTTTTTGCCATCGTTATGCATCTTCTTCAAAAACTACTACACAATTAAATCCTATTGTGTCAGTGATGACTTGATTATGTCCAATAAGAGAGTGATAAAAGTGCTTGGCATTGCTGCGTATCAAGTGCAACATAGAATGAGATCTTCAAGTTGAGGTCTAGCCATAGATTTCCCTAAGACCACAGTGGTTCAGAGAGTCCACAAAAGTTTTGAGTCTGTGACTCAACATCTCCGCTATATGGTGAGTAGCAATCTATGTTTTCATATTATTGTGATTATTCCATCCTGGATTTTCCATATTCTAAAATAGTGTACATAATTGCCCAAATTTCCACAAATTTTGAAATGATAGCCACTACACGCAATTTACAGTGAGAAAGTTTAGAAATCGATCAGTATCTCAGTTTGTGATTTCAGAGCTTGGATGACTATTGCTAACTGCAGTCCAATTAGCAAAACACTTATAATAGTCAGTTACCACAGAGTTCATTAGTTAACACTACTTATTAATATGGCTGTTCCATGCTGTTGACATTTATGTTTGTTTACAGTAGAATAAGAAATACATCACACTACAGTCAGAAAAGCAATCATTTTAAAAGTGCCTCACTGCTATAAAAATAATGTAGGGGTACATTAATCTACTTGTATGAAAGTATGTCTGATTGCACATTGAAGAAAATCCTGTTGCATCTGGAGGCAGACTGATTAACTTTTATATATTTATTCCACTGTAGCACTGTATTAACCCTCTACTACTTGTGGATTGTCGTAGGGTTTTCTGCATTGTTGAATACTTTCTGAGTTATTTATTATTTCATACAGTCCTGAAGGAGAAATATGTATAGCATATTTACTTTTCCAACATTTCCACACACATGCACATGGCTTTCTTTTTACCATTTTAAACAGTTCTCCAATTCTCATAACTCCATTTTTTGACTGAGAAACTGTATGTCAGGAGAAAATAAACAGCAAAATACAAAACGACAATTGCACCAAATTTAAATTATAATAATGCAAAAGGACATACAAAAACTTATTTAAAACTAATGCTACAGTAATACTTGCGAATGTCATTGCATTGGACCAAAAAGTGTTGAGCCATCAATACTCCAAGCTGTATTTGATATAAGAACATAAAACATGAATGTTTAGTAGCAAGTAATGTTTTTAGCTCAAATGAGCCGCTCTTGGAGTGCATCAGCAACTATGAATGCATGAGACATTGCCTTAGTAAGCATCATATTTAAACATGCATGTTTTCCTAATGGCAGATATGATGGTATTGAACATAACAGAACATCCTCAGATATTCTGGTTACTGTTGTTAATTACAATTACATACCCTGTCGACATATTCCAGCAATGAGTAAGAATGAATTGAGGTACAGGCCCTCTTTTAAGATCACACAGGAGCCCATAGCACTGATTAATTGCAGGTCCCTTGTTCAGCAGTATGTTCTCATATTTTAGATTTGTTTTGTACTTAAACATAATGTGTGAATGTAATGTCTAAAAATTTATTTCACTAATGTAAGCACTGACAAATACCATGCTACTTGATTTTTGAACCTATGAGGAAGATGCTATGCAGAAGAGCCGAGTTAAATTCCTGGTACTGCCAGGGAGGTTTTTTTTTTTTTGGGGGGGGGGGGGGGGGGGGAGTGGAAATTGGTTCACTCAGCCTCATGATGCCAGGAGCAACTTGAGTGGGAAATGCTGGCCACAATGTCTGGGAAACTGACAGTGGCTGGACGAGTGGTGTGATGAACCCATTCCTCTCCATATTGCATCCAAGTGACACTATTGTTAAAAGGTTGACATGGCAGCTTGTCAGCGCTGATTGACCCCTCATGGACAGTATAGAGGTGATATCTGAGCAAGAAGCTGCAGTCGGTGTGTGAGTTGCATTTGCGTGCATATGTGTGTGTGTGTGTGTGTGTGTGTGTGTGTGTGTGTGTGTGTGTGTCATCTATTTTTGATGAAGGCCTTACTGGCTGAAATCTTTATTTGTGACAGTCTTTTTGTTGTGCCTATCTGCAACTCAGCATCTCTGTTATATAGTGAGTAGCATCTTACCTTTTCATAATACTGTTACATTCCGTCCTGGTTTTTCCATTCTTTGATTTGTCGACATAATAAACATCATTCAATAATTAAAACTATCAGATACAGTTCACTCTTAGTAACTACATTCAAGTAACAAGGAAAATTCACTGTTTATAAAAAATAAGTCCCTTAGTAAAATTGAGGTAAAATTTTTGGAACTCTACCTAATTAATATTGGACTTTTGTTATAGAGACTTTAGTTTATGCTTTAATTACAAGCCAACCAATAGCCCTATGACAAAATAAGTTACACCAATAGTTTTCCTGTTTTATTCTGCTTTAGGTAATATGGAGCAATTTGGTTTTAAAGTTCTTATTTTAGTAAGTAAGGATTGCCCAGTTTTCAGTGTCTTTGCTACAAACTGCTCAGTTTAAAAATATATAGCTTGAAATGTGTTTGTCCAATGTTAATGAGATATTAGTAGGTTATAGGCACATTTATTGGTAGTGGAAATCTCGAGTCACAGAATTTTTCAATCACTCACAAAAAAGTTCTTACGATTTTGCTAAAGTAATGTTTTCTCAGCCCAGAATAAATATGTAATAGAAAGTATGGGTTTGTTTTGAAGATCTCTTTTGTGGTTGTAAAAAGCTACAATCACTGTGAATGTACTGTGTGATACTGATTTTATAAAGAGGGATATTTAAGATTTGGTTCTGTGCATGCTGGGCCTCACAATTAACAGCATGCATAGCTGTGAAAATGTATGTCTCATTGCCGTGAACCCTCAGACTGTTGGAAAAGGGTCTTCCTATGACTAGCAACATATCACCTGAGTCTGCCACTGTGGCCACTATTATTCACATGGTCCAGCACGCGCAGAACCAGTCTTAAATATAACGTTTTATAAAGTCTGTATCATGAATCAAAAATTTGCACTTCTACAGAATAACATTGTTGTGAAACATGGGATTCTTAGGAGTAGCATGTTTTCCTTTATCCCCTTGGGCCAACAAAAGATATTTGTGAGAAGTGAAAATGTAGTTAGGTGGTTGTTAATTGCAGAAAGTCCCACTGTGCATTTTATGTACATGCAGTTGAAGTGTAAGTCATGTTAGCTCTGGACATCAGCAAGGCACAGTGGCGAATAAACCTCTTCACTTGCTGTGGTGGATCGCTTGTTCTTTTTAAGTCATGGCTTGGCAATGCCTTGGAGGTCAAGGAACAAAACGATCCATGCTAGAAAGTAAACAATCTTAAACAACTGAAAAATCATTATAGGAACTCTCAGTTTCTAATGTCGAAGCAATACATACACTGAAGCACGAAAGAAACTGGTATAGGCATGCGTATTCAAATAAAGAGGTATGTAAACAGGCAGAATACGGTGCTGTGGTCAGCAACGTTTATATGAGGCAACAAGTGTCTGGTGCAGTTGTTAGACTGGTTACTGCTTCTGCAGTGGCAGGTTATCAAGATTTTAAGTGAGCTTGAATATGGTGTTATAGTCGGTGTATGAGCAATGGGACACATCATTTCCGAGGTAGCGATGAATTGGAGGTTTTCCCGTATGACCATTTCACCAGTCTCATATTTCACAAGTCTACTGTGAATATCAGAAATCTGGTAAAACATCAAATCTCCAACATTGCTGTGGCTGGAAAAAAACCGTGCAGGAACAGGACCAATGATGACTGAAGAGAATTGTTCAACTTGACAAAAGTGCAACCCTTCCGCAAACTGCTGCAGATTTCAGTCCTGGGGCATCAACAGGTGTCATCATGTGAACCATTCAATGAAACATAATCAATATGGGCTTTCGGAGCCAAAGGCCCACTCGTGTATCCTTGATGACCTCATGACACAAAACTTTACGCTTCGCCTGGGCCCATCAACACCGACATTGGACTGTTGATGACTGGAAACATGTTGTCTGGTTAGACGAGTCTCGTTCCATATTGTATTGAGCAGACGGATTTATATGGCTATGGATACAGCCTCATGAATCCATGGACCCTGCATGTCAGCAGGGGACCTTTCAAGCTGTGGAGGATCTGTAATGGTGTGGGACACATGCATCTGGAGTGACATGGTACCCATAATACATCTAGATACGACTCTGACAGGTGACATGTACATAAGCATCCTGTCTGATCACCTGCCTCAATTTATGTCCATTGTGCATTCCGACAGACTTGGTCAATTCCAGCAGGACAATGTGACACCCCACACATCCAGAATTGCTACAGAGTGGCTCCAGGAACACTCTTCTGAGTTTAAACACTTCCACTGAAGACCAAACTCCCCAGAAATGAAAATTATTGAGCATATCTGGGATACCTTGCAATGTGCTGTTCAGAAGAGATCTCCACCCCCTCATACTGTTACGGATTTATGGACAGCCCTGCAGGACTCATGGAGTCATTTCCCTCTAGCACTACTACATTAGTTGAGTGCATGCCATGTCATGTTGTGGCACTTCTGCGTGCTCACGGGAGACCTACACTATATAAGGCAGGTGTACGAGTTTCTTTGTCTCTTCAGTGTATACATATTGTAATCTATCATGAGGTATGAAATAAGATAGATCTGTTCACCCATTATCGAAATTGAAGTTATATAAGAAAAACATTGTATGTATGATACTGAAGAGCTGACGCAAAAGTGTTTACGTCATTTAGTAACATGGACAGTCTGAAGCTCTTATCCAGCACACACTTACAGCAACAAGGTGAAGATATCCAATGGCATAAAACCATGGCGCTACATAACAGGACCACAAAAGTAAATAACTTCAAGAATGGCAAATAGAAAGTATTTACAAGGTAAAATTAGTTCACACACACACACACACACACACACACACACACACACACACACATACACATCAGGGTGACAGATCATACATGAAGTTATAAATTCACCATGTAATATCCCAGCGTATATATACTGAGGTGACAAAAGTCATGGGATAGCAATATGCATAGATACAGATGGCAGTAGTGTCAAGTACACAAGGTACAAAATGGCAGTGCATTAGTGAAGCTATTCTTTGTGCTCAGATGATTCAAGTGAAATGGTTTCCAACATGATTACGGCCCCACGATAGTAATTAACAGACTTTGAACATGGAATGGTAGTTGGAGCTGGATGCATGGAACATTCCATTTTGAAAATCATTAGGCAATTCAATATTCCAAGCTCACCAGTGTCAAGAGTGTACTGAGAACATCAAATTCCAGGCATTACCTCTCCCTGCAGGCAGCACGGTCGCTGACAGCCTTTATTTAACGACCAAGAGCAGCGGTGTTTGCATAGAGTTTTCAGTGCTAACAGGCAAGCATTTCTGCATTAAATAACCACTGAAATCAATGTGGGACATATAATGAACATAACTATTAGGACAAAGCAAGAAAATTTGCCATTAATGGGCTATGGCAGCAGACAACTGATGTGAGTGTTTTGCTAACAGCTCAACATCACCTCCACCGCCCCTCGTGGGCTCTTGACCACTTCAGTTGGACCCTTAGATGACTGGAAAACTGTTACCTGATCAGATGAATCCCAATTCCAGTTGGTTAAGAGCTAATGGCAGGTTTTGAGTGTGACACACACCACATAAAGCCACATGTCCAAGTTGTCATCAAGGTACTGTGCAAGCTGGTGGTGGCTCCATAATGGTGTGGGCTATGTTTACATGGAATGGACTGGATCTTCTGGTCCAGCCAAACCGATCATTGATTGGAAAGGGTTATGTTCAGCTGCTTGGAGACTATTTGCATTCATGGACTTCATGTTCCAAACGAACAATGTCATTGGGGTACAACTGTTCATGACTGGTTTGAAGAAAATTCTGGACAGTTTGAGAGAATTATTTGGCTGCCTAGATCACCCGAAATGAGTCATATCAAACATTTATGGTACATAATTGATAGGTCAGTTTGTGCACAAAATTCTGCACCGAAACACTTTTGTGGTTATGGGCAGCTATGTATGCAGCATGGCTCAGTATTTTTGCAGGGGGCTTCCTACAACTTGTTGAGTCCATGGCACATTGAGTTGCTGCACTACACTGGGCAAAAGGAGGACCATCATGATATTAGGAGGTATCCCATGACTTTTGTCACCTAAGTGCATAAAAATGATGCTCAACGACTTCTTTAAACCTCACAAGCATTATGATAATATTAACCACCAGTATGCTTGTTCATTTATATATGAAGTCAAAAGTATAGAAAACTTCACACCTCTGACACATATGGGAAAATCCTGAATCTAATTCAGCAAAAATTTTATACCTCCACAAAGCCAATTTAGTGATGACAATGTAACGCCAAATTGCAAAAACAGTGCTAATTGAGCTAGATTATCACTCACCATAATTCAAAGAATATCTTTCAGACCTTGGGAGTATTCTAAATATCTGGCTGTTTTACTGAGCACCCTACGTCATCTGGTGTGAGAATACGTTGACATTAACTTTTTGATAAGTTTTATTTATGAGGTAATCATTATAATACTGCACAGCAAGCATTAGTGGAACAGAACTTGTAAATAAAACTTCTGTGCCAGTACATAATATGCAGTTTTAACATAGAATTTTGTCAACGTATTCTTCGAACATTGGAAGATATACTTAATTTTTGTGTCAGTGATTTATTGTCTCTATTGATCTAAAAATCCTAACAGTGTTATTATTTTCAATTCAAAACTATTAATGATTAATTTTTCCCCAAAAAACTTGGCAGTGCATTTGAAGGCCTTCATTTTTACAATGTAGTTTATATTTTATGAGCAGTTCCTGTTCAATATTTTTCTGCGTGCCAGGTAGCTTGCCCTCCTCCAATGTGAATGAGCTGACTGGCAGCTAAGGTTAGTCGCCTTCTGGTTGCCAGACTCCAGTGATATATCATGAGCTGCTAACTACTTTATTGTCATTTGTTCACTCACTTAGTCACATATAATGTGCAGTGTATAATGTCATCAGTGCGTAACATGCAGTGTCTTTTAGTTACATATTATTCATATGTACACTCAATTCTTAGGTATGACATTCTTTTTTGGGGAACAAATGCACAAAATATGAACACAGTTTTCAAACTCCAGAAAAGAGCCATAAGAATAATAACCAAAAATACTAGTCAAGCTCATTGTAAAGATCTGTTCAAAACACTGGGGATTTTAACTGCTCCATGTGAATACGTTTACCAGTCAGTTGTACACATCAAAAATAACATTGGTAATTACTGCACAAACAGCTCTGTCCATGACTATGCAACAAGACATAGACTTAACTTACATTTACCAACAAAAAATAAAACATAAAACTCAAAACAGAATTTTCTACCAAGGAATAAAAATGTACAATAAATTACTTAAAGAGATAAACAAATTGCAAAAATACACTTATTTAAAACAGCAGGTAAAAAGTACCTGTTATGCAATACATTTTATACATTGAAGGATTACTTAGCTAAAACAGAGTAGGGGTTTGATAAAAAATGTTATACAAATAAATAATAATATTAATAATAATAATGACTATAAAATATCCAGCATTCCACATAACACCTTCACTTTTGTTTTGTTACTTCTTTTTTCCTTTCCAGAAATACTTACTCCCAAGCTATGCATAGAACAATACTAACACCTCTTCCTCTTTCTGAGCTCAACATCTCACTCATTACGGAGGGATGCTGACTCAGTTTTTCAGGATAGCAAATGGGAAGTTGCAGTACAAAAATGGCCCAGGGATCACCAGTGTGTGTGTGTGTGTGCGTGTGTGTGTGTGTGTGAGCGCACGCGTGCGTGTGTAGTTAGCAAATGAGAAGTTGCAGTACAAAAATGG
This sequence comes from Schistocerca serialis cubense, assembly GCF_023864345.2. Classification (NCBI taxonomy): domain Eukaryota; kingdom Metazoa; phylum Arthropoda; class Insecta; order Orthoptera; family Acrididae; genus Schistocerca; species Schistocerca serialis. The sequence goes on along the minus strand of NC_064641.1, from coordinate 396,431,681 downwards.
TCCAGGGATCACCAGTGTGTGTGTGTGTGTGTGTGTGTGTGTGTGTGTGTGTGTGTGTGTAGTGAGTGAAGTGTTAGGAAACAATGTGTGTTTAGTGTATGCAGTGACTGATAGTGAGATATGAGTGAACAGTGTGGCATTACATTATTTAATAAGTTATTCGTAACAAAGTATTGTATACCAGGAGTAAATCTAATGATTGTCTTTAACTAAAAGTCTGTAAATATGTGTGTATACAAATTAGCTTATTTTAAATTGATCTAAATTTGTAAATACTTTGACATGTCCTATATCCTTGTAAAAAGAGATCTATAGATGAATAAAGCTGCTGCTGCTACTACTACTACTACTACTACTACTACTACAAATTCCATCACGGGCGGGATCCTTCAGGGATATGGAATGAGCTGAATTAAACATTAATTGGCATCGCTGTAAGCTACCTCTGTAAGGTGCATTAGCAACCAGCTACCTCTGATGAGAAGGATATGCCTGTAAATTTTCCACCTGACTGTGAATATTGTGGGAGTGCTTCTATACATTGTGAGAAAGCTGTTGATGGCTCCCTGGGATGATGACAGTGTCACTGCTTTCCTCATCTGTGTTGAAGATTTTGACCAACTGCTGCTCCTCTGAATTTGATTGGCGGGGGAGGGGGGGGGGGGGAGGTAAGAAGTGGCAGTGGTCAGACGTTTGATGCTGTTTCATTGGCAGAACAGATGAAACAGAGATGAGGTGAATTGAGGATGGTTGGCTGTGACAATAGTGGGGGGAGCACCTTCAATTGTGAAGATACTCACAAGAGCACAGTTGGTAGCATCTGCTATTTTTGCAGGCATCTGTGCCACGTAAGGAAAATTCGAGAGCACATCAAATACCAGCAATCACAGTGTTTCCTAAAACCGTTCAGTGAATTCAACGTGCACCCTCTTCCAGGGCTGATATGGGATTGGCCAAAGGGAAAATCAATGGGATCAGGTCACCCAATTTTGCTTGTGCCCCCAGTGCAATCTGTGAAGCATCTAGAGGATGCAGGGGCAGATTTTGGCTGGGGTAATGGCACAGCATTTTGCCTCCTTGATAGGCATTGTATGGTTTTTGTGATACTCAGACAGTGAGACAAGAAGAAAATACCTGAAATGCTGGGTCAGTGCTGTTTGGCAAGTGCTGTGGCTATTCCCGATGTACTGCCTACAGTACCTGATGAAGTAGTGGATTATGCTCTATGGCTGTGGCTACTTCATGAGCAATTACAGGAAATTCATTAAGGGTATTTTACATGGTATATCAAAGGCAAAGCAGAATGCCTCATGCATATTGACGTAGGTGCCCAGTGAGACAGAGCATCAATCTTTGCCTGTTTGGTGGTGGGATGATAAAATATGTCATAATTATGGTTACTCAAAAATACTGGCCACCACTGCAGTTGTTGCACCATTTCATTTGGGAGCTTGTTACAGTGGCTGAAAAGTGAGATCAGCAACTCATGGTATGTTGGCAGATGGAATTTTGTGCCATACAGAAATGCTTGAAACTTTTTTATACCATAGATTCTTATTAATGCCTCCTTTTCAATCTGGTAATATTTCATCTGTGCCCTCTAAATATTTTAAAAGCAAATATTATTGGATATTCTGTGCAGTCATAAAGTTTGTGGGACATCAGCCATTGATACCATATTGAGATGCAGCTCACTAAAGTTAGATAGATGCCTTGCATGAAGATTGCCAGGAGGGGATCAAATTTAAGGTATTTTTTAGTATGACAAAATCCTGCTGCAGACATTGGACCACTTAAATTTTATGCTCTTATTACCGAGTCTGTTTATAAGATATGCATTTGAGATGATGTAGGTACAAATTACTATAAAAATTTACTTTTCCCCCCAAAAATTGAAGTACTCTCAGATTTTTCGGTGCAGGTTACTTAATTATAGCTTTTTTGTGGTCCTATGTATGCTTAAGACTGTCCTTCCTCAGGATGTGACATAGATATTTAATGATTTGCTAAAAAACTGTACTTATCAAGTCTACAAAACAAACAATTTCCTCCTTAATGCATAAATAGTAATTGAAGGCTTAGCATGTATTGCTCCCATGCTGCTTCCATCTGAGTAATATTATCCAGGTAATTTGGATAGTTAGGAATACCGTCTGTTCACTTTTCTAAGAATCACTGAAATATGGGTGGCTCACTAGCCACACCAAAAGTACATGGTACACAGACAGCATGAGATGTATAGAGCACAACGATATGTTGCCATCATGTATGCTCATTGTATTACAACTGTACACATGCATCTGCAAGTTCAATCTTAGAATAATTATTTAAATAAAAATAAGTTTTTAACAAGCAACTTTTTTAAGTTAGACTATAAAGTGCAAAATAGTTTCTCCTAGCCCCCAACAAATTCCATCTGCTTACAGATAGTCCTGAAAATTTGTTGTTCTGATTCCAAGATTGCCACTGATTTCAGTTGACTTGCTGTTTCAATTTAAGTGTGTCCAGTTTCCAGCTCTCTTTGCATTCGCAATGATTATTAATAGATTAGATTACATTAGTTTAGATTAATTATTCATTCCATAGACCCACAAAAGAGGGGATCCTCCTGGGTGTGGAACTTGTCGGATAAACACATTACAAAAATGTAATTAGAAAAACTTGAGTTTCATTAATTTCAATGATCCTCAATCAAAACAGTAAAATTATGTACATGAATTAAAATTAAACTTCTAATATTTATAGGTTTAATACTTACATCTGCTTTCATTAAATCCATGATTCACACAGTAGCTAGTTACTTGGCTAATACAATGAAGTTTTGTCAAAAATTAAAGTAAATTATCCATTTCAGTGATCCTCAGTTAAGAACAGTCAAATTATGTACAAGATTTAAAATTAAACTTCCACCATTTACAAACTTAAGACTTATATCTGCTTTCCATCCATCCATCATTCACACAGTAGGTAGTTACGTGGCTGTTACAACCAAGTATTGTCAAAAATTAAAGTGTAATAAATTTTCATTAAAATGGTCTGCTGCACTTGTTGAGAAATTCATGGATGGAATAGAAGAAGTTGGCCACCAAAAATTCTTTTAAATTATGTTTAAATTGTGTCTTGTCTGAAACTAAACTCTTAATGGTTGCTGGTAACTTATTGAAAATATGTGTTGCTGAATTCTGGACTCCTTTCTGGGCAAGAGTAAGTGATTTTAAATCTTTATGTATATTGTTCTTATTCCTAGTATTGATACTGTGTACTAAGCAGTTAGTTGGAAAAAGAGATGTATTATTTACAACAAACTTCATTAAGGAATAAATATACTGGGAAGCTGTGGTTAGTATGCCCAATTCTTTGAATAGGTTTCGACATGATGTTCTTGGATTTACACTACACATTACTCTTATTATATGCTTCTGCACTCTAAAAATGCCATATGACATAATGGAGTGAAAATAAGCAAAATATGCCAGTTTTTTTTATATTTATATCTCCTATGTCTGACATCATTCGCATTGCAAACACTGACTTGTTTAGGCACTTTATCAGTTCGTTAGTATGTCACTCCCAATTTATTATCAAGTTGTAATCCCAAGAATTTTACACTCTCAACTTCTCCTATTTCCATGACACCATATTTTATATACGCACTAGAAGGAAATCTCTTGGAAGTTCTGAACTGCATATAGTGGGTCTTTTCAAAGTTCAATGACAGTGAACTGGCAATGAACCACTTATTAATGTCAGTAGAAATTTGATTAGCTGCCCTTTCTAAATTTATATTTGATTTACTATTAATTGCAATGTTTGTAACATCTGCAAATAAGACAAACTAGGCATCTGGTAATGTAACAGATGACAGGTCATTAATATACACAAGAAAAAGTAGTGGACCTAGTATGAAACCTTTGGGAACACCACATGTAATTTCTTCCCAGTCAGATGATGTCTGATTGCCTACTGCTGAAATGTTACATATTGACACCCTTTGTTTTCTATTAGTAAGATATGACTGAAACCACTTTGCAGCACTATCAGTGATGCCATAACATTTTAATTTACTTAAAAGAATGCTGTGATTCACACAGTCAAAAGCCTTTGATAGGTCACAGAATATGCCAGTTGCCTCTAATTTGTTGTCTAATGAATTAAGGACATTTTCATTGTAAGTGTAAATAGCCTCCTCAATATCAGAACCCTGAAGAAACCCAAACTGTGACTTTGACGGTATGTTATTTTCACTAAGGTGTTTAAGTAGATGCTTGAACATAACATTTTCAAAGATTTTTGAAAAAGCTGGCAAAAGTGAGATCGGCCGGTAATTTGATGGCATTTCTTTGTCCCCTTTCCTGTGGAGAGGTATTATTTCAGCATATTTAAGCCATTCTGGGAATGTTCCTGTGATAAGTGATTGATTACACAAATAACTTGAGATATGACTAAGCTCACATGAACACTCTTTTATTAAGTTTGTTGATATGTTATCATAACCACTAGAATGCTTTGATTTCAAGGACTTTATGGTGGATTCTATTTCTTTGGGTGAAGCAAGTGTCAATTCCATTTTACTGAGATTGCTTGTGTGCACTGCTCTCAGATATTCCATTGCATTATTTACTGAACCTGACAACCCCATGCTATCAGTAACAGAGACAAAATACTTTTTTTAAATGGTTTGTAACACAACATGCATTTGTTACCAGGGTTTCATTTATTTTTAGAGCTATTTGTTCCTCCTAATTTCTGGCCCCACCTGTCACTGACTTAACTATGTCCCATATTGTTTTTATTTTATTGTTGGATGTATTTATCTTCTTGCCATAATGCAGGTGTTTAGATTTCTGGATAACCTTCTTCAATATTTTGCAGTAATTCTTGTAATGAGCTATAATGTTAGTATCAAAGGTGTCCCTACATATCAAATAGAGTTTACTTTTTGTCTCACATGATATATTTATCACTTGTGTGATCCATGGTTTCTTATTAGATTTCTGCTTAATTTGTGTTATCTGGCCGCTGTGGCCATGCGGTTCTAGGCGCTTCAGTCAGGAACCGCGCTGCTGCTATGGTCGCAGGTTCGAATCCTGCCTTGGGCATGGATGTGTGTGCTGTCGTTCGGTTAGTTAGGTTTAATTACTTCTAAGTCTAGGGGACTGATGACCTCAGATGTTAAGTCTCATAGTGCTTAGAGCCATTTGAATCATTTTTAATTTGAGTTACCTTCAGGGGAAAACAATTTTCAAATAAGATACTAACTTTATTAATGAATGTGTTGTATTTTCCATTTGTATCTTGGGTGCTGTAAACATCCATCCAGTTAATTTCTTTGAGCAATCTCCTAAATTTATCAGTTTTTGGCTGTTTTATTGTTAGGTGTTGCATGTCATGGTCAGATAGCCCATTTACTATTGGTTTTGTAATGTGGCTTAGTTGCCTAGAATTGTCTATAAAGATATTATCAATGGCAGTCTTAGAGCATTTGTATACCCTAGTTGGGAAATTTACAGTAGAAATTAAATTGAATGACAATAGAACTGATTTCAGTAACTGTTCACTGACAGTGTTTTTCAGGACATCTATATTAAAATCACCATCAACCACTAAATCTTTGTTTTTTAATTTTAGATGAGATAATAAATCTTCAAGACCATTTATAAACAGGTTGAAATTTCCGGAAGGTGCTCTTTATATGGCTACTATTATAAAAGACCTATTATGAAATTCTATATCTGTTGCACATGCTTCTAAGTGCTGCTCTAAGCAAAATTTATTAATGTCAATATTCTTAAATTTAAAACTGTTTTTAACAAATGTGGCAACTCCTCCTTTCTCCATATTTTTTCTACAGAAGTAAGAGGCTAACTTAAATTCTGTAAGGTTTAACATATCTATATCAGTGGTCACATGATGTTCAGAGAGGCAGATTATATCAACTGGGTTCGATGACTCTAATTCATCACTTCACATAAGTAGTTCATTAATTTTGTTCCTAAGCCCTCAAATATTTTGATGCACTACAGATAGTTGGCATTTCACATTTACTGAGATGAAATTGGGTGGAAATAAAATTTCTGCTCATTGCTGTAAATTTTTAACCAACAGCTGTGTTCGCTGATCCAATGTGCCAGGATTATGCTGTTTGATTTCTTTCTCAAACTGAAGGTTTGTTTCAATCTTTACATCTCTCAGAACTTGACTTTGTTCTGTTCTACCTACCCTAAAAAAGGTGCTGCTCCAACACCCACGACCACTGGTATATTACCACTCATGGCAGTGCCTCCCCACTCTTACGTTACCTGCTATTAGCCGAGCCAGTTTACCCTTCCCTTTCCTGTTGAGGTGTAGGCCATGTCTAATATAATCTCACCTACTGAGGGAATCAACAGGAACCGAACCAATATGTGACCCTGCACCCAACCCAAGTAGCCGTTCCAACTCCAAATTAACTCTCCCGGCAGAAGAGTTTAAATGAGGTCGGGATGCAGTCTTTGCCAGGTCACACTCCATATTGTACCAAAATTGCAAGGCCAGTCATTGGAAGCATGTGGAATAAATCTTGAGATGCTATGTTCTTCCCATGGACAGTTGTACGTGGCATGCTCGAGAGTCTGTAAACCATCAGCAGTGTTTGTTTTCTATCTGGACAGAAAGACAAAAAATATCATTCATCATCAAGTGTTGTTGATGAACCCACTATCAACACCAACAAATTATTGTAAAAACAATGAATTCTGATTTGTTTCACTTCAATAAATGCATGATATTACTGAAATTGTTTTGTTTCAATTAACACAAATTCAAGGAAAGATTCATTTGATGAATCCCTTCTCGACCAACTGACTGACTCGCAGGCAGTGCACAGCCTAAACTATTGGAGATATAGACATGTTACACAGTAAATATTTTCTGTAGAACTGGCTGCATGAAAGAACATGCTAAGCTGAGCTGTGAAAATATGTGGTTTTGTTTTGCAATCATTTTTAACTGAAAACAGGAAAGTTGTGTTTATTTGCTTTATAAGCATATCTGTTTGTAGATTAAAACCATGCAAAATGCAGCAGCTGGAAAGGTCTATCTCATACCTCATGTACGAATGATTCCAACTGATTTACTCATACATTTTCACTTCTATTCCCAATGCAGGTTCTGTCTGCAGTTACAATAATGTCAGAGAGAGGAAGTAGGAGATGGACAGAGAAGGGGGGAGAAAATGGATATAATGAAGGGGAAAGAAGATATGGACAGAGAGATGAGTGAGGAGGAGATGTGTAAAGAGAATGTGGGATAAGACATATACAGGGAGTGAGGGAAGGTAGTGGACAGAGATAGTGGGCAGGAGGAGGAGATGGACAAAGGGAAGGGGGAGGTGGAAGGAGGAGAGGTATAGAGACAGGGGAGGAGTAGGAGATTATGATGTGTATCCATTTCCTATACATATTTAGCAATTGTGAAGCATTGCCGGATTCTCTAGTTCTTTATAAATACTGCTGGAAATGTGACCTATGTCTTTCATATGTAGAGCTATGGAATGTATCTCAAGTGGGTCATAAATTGATGCATTGTGTTCTTTATGGTTTGTATGGAAGCTGTGCCTAGTTTATCCTATGTAACATTTTCAGCATATTGGACATTTACTCAAAATGCAAAAGAAGGAACATTTCCTCTGCTTGTATTACTGTAATGTTGTAATCTAAGAAAAAGTTATTTGTATGCCATACAGCTTGAATACTTTAGCCATTTGCTATTATAGGTGTTTAAAATATGATATACACAAAACTGGATGTTTATTCTTGACGTCTATCAGAAAATCCTGTTTTCTCTGTTTTCTTCATTAATTTGCTTACAAAAGGTGGTTGACAGTGGAAAAATTGTCTGTGTGTTGTACGTATGACACCTAGTGTTATTGCAGCTAGTGTGTAACAATTTTTGTCATTAACACAACTTATTTGTTCTAATATGTGTAATCATATTATGCAACAAACACATAATTTAAAAAAGGGAAAAAACACATTAAAATCAATGTTAACCACACTCCACTAATCTATGTAGACTGTTCAGATCATGATGAAGATGTAAAACCCACAAAGCCTGTTGCACTGTTAGATGACTTGCCTTAATTGTCGTGAATATCTCAGAACACTGTAATGATTATCAGTTCGCAGATAAGAAGCTCTGTAACTATCACAAAATGGGTCAGCAAAGTACAAGAGCTTCCTGAAAAGTAATACCTGTCAATTTTGTATGTAAAAACTCTTAATGCTTTTTAAATAAAACAAATGTTATTACCATTGCACATCTTTATTCTTCATATCTACATATCTGCAGCCCTCTGCCACCAGAGGCTCTGAATAGCGGCACATGCATGGCAGTGTGTAACGTAAGTATGTTGGTGTGTCAGAAACAGCATGCTGTAGTCAAGTTTCGAATTTGAAGATTTTGTCCGCACATAGCGCACCCTCTCCTTCAGCATGACAATGTCAGACCATACATGAGTGCTGTGCCATCCACAACAATCAGTTGCCTTGAGTTCACTGCCATCAATCATCCTCCATACATTATTAGTTTCTCCATGTCTGGATAACGATCCTGCTGATTCCGTAACTGATGTTCAGTTAATGAAATACAGCTCCAGTTGCTCCAGCAACTGTTGCAGCTTTTCATTAATTAATCCTCCATACAGTTCCGATTTGTTCCAATCCAGTTTTCATCTATTTGAAAACGTAAAGAAATCCTTTGAGGAGTTCGCTTTGATAGTGATGAAGCAGTGCTAGCAGTGGTTCAAAGTCACACTGTGCTGAGAAAAAAATGTAGACATGAAGAATAAAGATGTAGAATGTTAATAATGATTGTTTTATTTTAAAAGCTTTCAAAGTTTTCACATAAATAATTCAGAGGCATTACTTTTCAGCATGACCTCGTACAAAGACTTCAAGAATTCTAGCTTAAATACATGAGCTGTATTTTCTAACTATCTCAATACAAGCAACTCAATCATACTTGCTGAGTTTGACTTTGTCTTACTGCTCACTGACTCAAAACTTTATCCACCAACTTTTTGAACATGAACTGCCTATGCTATTTAAAGCCCCACATAGACAGGTTATACAAAATGTTGAAATACAAAGCTATTACATATTCAACAATAATAGAAAATACTAGAATACAAGTAAAAATATAGCAGGGAAACATGTGGCAAAATGTAATTGTAAATTTCAGACTGTAAATACACGGCCAGTAATTAAAAAAAAATACGCCACTTAAGATGTTCCAGTTCACTCAAGATTTATAGCTGCAACAGTGCATATGGAGTACACGAAATGATTACATTTGCAAATCAATAGCACAAGTGTTCTGAGGTACCAAGTCTCAACCTCTACTGAAACACCCAGATTAGTATGTGGTGTAGCCTCCACAGGAAGCAGTGCAGACATTAACTCTGGCAGCCAGTCAGTCGTACACATGATGAATAATGTCCTTGGATGTATTATGCCATGCCTGCTCAACCTGTTCGTGTAGTCATGTTAGAGTTGTTGGCTGACAAGTCACACAAATCACTTTTTGCCCCATCATATCCCATATGTGATCAATTGGAGATAAGTCTGGAGATTTGCGTGAGCATTATCCTGCTGGAACAACACATCACTTTCCTGTTGCAAGAACAGGTTAACAACATTCTGCACATATTGAGTGCTGGTTAGTTTCCCATCCAGGAACACCAAAGGTGAACAGGAGTTGTAGCTTATTGCACCACAGACCATAGGCCCTGGGCTGGGGCCAGTGCATCTTGGATGAATGCACTCTATGAGACAGTGCTCTCCAGGTTTATGTCGTATGTGCAAACGACCATCACTTGCATGCAGGCAGAATCTATTTTCATCACTGATGACCAAGGCATGCCATTCCATCTTCCAAGTGATCCTCTGATGGCACCAGTCTAGCCGTGCATGTCAGTGCTGTGGCGTGAGTGGAAGACAGGTTAGAGGTGTGTATGCCCGTAGTCCTCTGAATTAACCAGTTTGTAACAGTTTTTGTTGATGTTTCTGGGCTAACAACCCTTTTTATTGGTGCTGTGGTAGCTCTATGGTCTTCCACTGCCTTACAATATGATGATCCTACTCAGCATCTGTGCTTCATAGATGACCAGAAACTCATCTAGGAGTGTGAGAACATTCATGTGGCTACTGGTGCCAGCATCATTGCACAACTGCTGGAGAACATGTGGTCATTCTCTGAAAGTACCAGCCCATTGCTTGGAAGACCACAATTTGATGCCTTTCAAACTTGCTCAGTTGGCTGTAGAAAACATGAATCCATCTCTGTGGCATGGTTGCCTGCCTGCTGCAAATGTTTGCACCACATTGAGCCTTCTTGCTGTTAGCATTCCCTATTAAATAGTAGACACAGATGGTGCTCTGGTAGCTATGTCACTACACTATGTGTTGGCAGACGTCATTGAAACAATTATCAGTACATTTGCTATCCCAGGTGACATATGCACTCATCAGATCAAAATCAGTGTCTTCTCTCCATGTGTACTAATTATTTTTCTGGGCAGTGTATATGAATCGAACGCCTTGTATGTGTGAGTTACATGTGTGTGTGTGTGTGTGTGTGTGTGTTGTCTATTTATGACAAAGTCCTTGTTAGCTGAAAGCTAACTTTCCAACAGGCCTTTTGTTGTGTCTTTCTTCGACTCAGCATCTCCACTATATGGTGAGTAGTAACTATCCTTTTCATAATATTGTTACATTCCACCCTGGATTTTCCATTGTTTAATCAGTAGTATCAAATACTCAATAATAACAAATGACAATTTCAAGTACAAGATCAACATTACAAAGAACTATCTTAGTACATACAGAAACCTCCAGATTGAGACACACAGCCCCAAAGGGATCACCAAAAGGCATAAAGAAACTGGAGTCCTGGCCAGCTCACACCAGGAAGAAGTAACAATCCTTAAGCACAGTACTTATTAAACAGTCTTCATAGATAATTTCAAATAAATACCAAGGAGGCCAATAGCTTCAGGACTCCAGGTAGGCACCGAATAATACTGCCCTGCTGCTCATGGCTGCTAACAAGTTGTTCAGTACATCTCGGCATATTTAGCACTCTACAACTGACTGATGCATGTTGTAACCAGGTTGCAATTGATGAGAGCCACTCCTTGCCCACTAAACTCTCTGGTACCAACAGTCAAACACTGCAGGAAAACAAGGGCCCAATGGTCAATGGTGTTATCTCGCTGCAGTTGCCAGGATGCTGAGTACTCAGGCACACCCCATCCAGCTCCTTGTCCGACTGACCAGTCGCTACTAAACAGCCCCAGAGGAAACACACAACCCAGCAACAATTATATGATGAGGGCCAGAGTCGATGGAATCCGCACACAAGTGGCACCAGTAGGATCATGCGCATGCCCTCACAGAAACTGCCACAGCCCAACCTCCCACCTCCAACCTAAAGATTCCCCCGACAAGAAGGGAAGGTACATTAATTAACAAACTTCACCTAACTAAAACGCACTCTTAAGGGCTTCCCAGTGGCCAACTCTTTGACTAGCAAATTAACCAGCCCCAAAACCTTGATGATAGAACATGGGTCCACTGAACAGGGGGGAGGGGGCGGGGTGTGTCAACTTAGCAACAGCAGCACCATTTTATGTTAACTCCATAAAGTTTCTAACAAAAACGTTATCTCCACCTTACCACGAAAGGATTGTCTACCACGGTTGTAGGGCCTTGCCTGACAGCAGTGAGCCAATTCAGTATTCTGCCTAGTCTGGTGCCAATTGTCCTTGAGCATACTCGGAGTGATCAATGTGGATAAAAGGTCATTAATGCTGCACAAGTTGGAGAAGGGAGAATTAAGGGGATACGCTAATATAAGAGTGGCAGAAACAGCCTCTGATGCCTCATGCTGGGCAGAATTGAGTGCGAAGTTGAGCCGTGCCATCCCATTTGCTTGGAGACTTAGCATGGTATACAATTAAGACTGCCTTAAGATTACGACCCTCTTTGCAAAGGGCACCTGACGATAATGTGGCCTGGTGGTAATATTCATAATAGCATTGTGTAAACAGAACTGTCTAAACTACCTGGAGACAAAGGCTGGAGTGTTGTCACTCACAAGAGCCTTGGGATGGCCAAACCGTGAAAAGATGTTGATTAGGTGATGAATGGTAATGGCAGCTGTAACCTCTCAGCTAGGGTGCAGCCAAACAACTAAACAAAACCAGAGAACGTGTTGACACCAACCAAGGCGTAACAGTTGCCCCTCTTAGTACAGGAAGAGGCCCTATAAAATCAATGAAGAGCTTATCCATAGGGTGCTGCTCTCACTCAGACTGCAGCAACCCCCTGGGCGAATTAGTGTTCAATGTACCCCTCTTACAAGACTTGCACTCATTAACCAAAATGCGGATATCGCTGTACAGCGAAGGCCACGTGAGGTGAGCACATACCTTCGCCAAGATTTTGTAAAGGCCTAAATGACCACCCACCATGGAGTTATGGAAATAATGAAAAATGGTGGGACATAACTCAACAGGGAGACAAATCCCAGCCTCCAGGCAACAGTTGCCTCCTAGTAGGTCTCCACAGTGGATCCTGATCCTGCTTGGCCTTAGGCTGCCAAATAATTGCAGTACTTTGGCTAACACACTGTACACAAGATCATGAGGCTCCCCACCCTCACCTTCAGGTCCTGGATCGTACTGTTCAAACATGCAACTAAGCGTGTCTGTTACCTGGTTGTCGGAGCCTTTAATATGTCACACTTTGAAACGGAAGGGTGATATGTGGACAGTGCATCTCACAATCCTACCAGTTTTCCTGGGCCTAGCCAGAACCCAACTCAGTGCCTGATTGTTGGTTTCTAAATCAAATTCTCTATGTTCAAGATAAAATTTGAACTTTTCAAGTGCGAATAGAATGGCTTGGGTCTCATACTCGTATTCCGAATACCTCAGTTCTAGACCTGTCAGTCTACCTGATGCAAAAGGTGAAGGGCGTCTTTCACCCAGATCCTCCTGGAGAAGAACTGTGGTGATGCCAGTGTCAAAGCATCAGTCTAAACAATAAATATCTTGTCGAAATCAGGCACAGCGAACACTGGAGGATTAGTGATGGTGGTCTTAAAAGCCTCAAAAGCACGCTACTTGCAAACAGAGGCAACTCTTGCCCATTGGTTGCATGACATCTCTGGGAAGACAAGTACATGGGAGACAATTTACACAAGTGGCCAAACTCCAAGTACCATTTCTAATCACGTGGGGAGACTGAACTGCCAGAGTCTAAAAACACGCAAACTGGTTCCAGTCCAAATGGGCACAAAAATAAGGAAAGAAAGATCTTTCCATAGCACAAATACTCATACAACAAAACAGTAACCCCCTCTGACATGTTTTACAGACCCCCTGGGCATCAGCTGTAAGGCCTGGGGATTCTTACAACAGGGCACTCATGCACAATGTGGTCACTCACACTGCAACACAAACATCACTTGCAAGTGACTGGACCAATCAGATTTTGACCATGGTTTATTACCCCACAGAATAGTAAGTGTCAATGGTAGACTTCCATCTGACCCAAGCAGCTCGTCAGAAAAGGTCAGTGCCTCAGCTGACTCTAGCAATTCCTGAAATTCATAAAAATTAGTCAGGTGGTGTGCAAACACCAAGCAAGACAAATCCTCTGGACCCATGTCTCCTAAAATACTGGAGATACTGTCAGATTCAGTAACTCCCTTATTGAGAGCTGGCACAGCCATGTGCATTCATTCACCATACTGGCTCTGTGTCTCGGAAGATGCCTATACCTGCCAATAATACCTCTGCTCAAGTTAATTGCACATGTGTGCCGACAACTGTCTGTCTATAATTCAAGCTGTGTGCTGTCCTATGGAATCCTGATGCCTCAAGGTTTCAGAGACCAAAATACTCAGTGTCCCTTTTGTTAATGATAAAGCAACAAAAGGATCATGGTGTGGTATGCTCAGGTCATCACCATCAGACTCAAACCTGACAAGCAGCCACATCACTTGCTGCACTTGTTGCAGATCATCATTAGATAACTCAGATATACCAGTAAGGAGGCACATACTAGGGTTGGGCAATTTGGCGAAGAGATCAGAGGGCAAATTTCCAAGACCACAGGCACTGGACCGCTGAACATCAAGGAGCTGATTACGACTTAAAACTTTGTACTCCGGTCCCACACCTTCACTATCTAAACTCAGGAATGACGCTACAACCTGCAAGTCCCTTACCCAATTAAGTAATTGTTTAATCCCTTGTTTCTTAGAATCCTTATGATTGAAATGCAGTAGACGATTCCCCCAATGTGCTAGATGTGCCTGGATCCTACAAGACTGCTTATAGGTGGGTTGGCTGCCCTTCCGGAAGGACACATTACATTGCACAACATGTAACATGGCTGAAGTAATAGAAAAAGTGGCATCTAAGGCATCTAGCTCCCCAGCAGTGTCCAAAGAATGGCACAGCAGACTGTCCACCGACACGCACTACCTGGCCACCAGTTCAGGAATACTAACCTTCTATAGGCAGGTCGCAAACCTGTAATTCATAATGTAGCTGCTCCCTCTTAAGATGCAAAATCCCAGGACACCCTGTGGAATCCCTGATAGGTAGTGACCTCCTGAAAACAACCAGAAATATTAATATAATAACTCAAGGAATGACATTTGTGTTAGTTGTACAATAACTCAAAGAAACGACAGATGACATCAGAGGATAGAAAACTCTAACCCCTCCGTACCAAACTGAACACAACCATGCTCTGTGGCTACCAATTGATACCCAGGACAAGCATTGGGGTGAGTTTAGGAAAACATGTAGAAGGGCAGCCCAACTTGGTGCATCATTTATCATTCCCAAACAAATAGTTTTATTTAATAACAGTCCTACCATAAGCCAACTAACAGTTACGAAGATTCTTACCAAATACACACAAATAGTTAAGGTTTTTAAATTAAAGTCACAATGCATAAGGACACTTTCATTATACATAAAATTACAAATGGTACTCGAAGAACATGTCAGCTGTGCAATAGAATTGTGGCCAATTACAAACAGTAAATTGATTAAATAAACCTGTGTCAGCACTCCCTCCTTGCGACTAGCATCACAACTGTGGGCTAATCCTACAACAGGACTTGAATATGAGTTTAACAAACATTAAATAAAAGACATTAAAATGCATACATCTCCAGTGACTATTCTGCTCTCATATAGACAAGATTCGGCCAAGCTGGCCATATGCTACACGTGTAAAAACTGAAGCAAACAGTAGTACTTCTTTGGCCACAAGCCTGCTACAAAGAAATCAAGTTAAGTACTTAAATAAACTACTGAGCCACTAAAACACTAGTAAAATGATAATACCAAACTCCTCCTTTTTTTAAGAAACCAAGAAACTCAGTGTTCAGTTTGCCCAAAGGCTTTGTTCACATGCCCACAAGGACGTTACAATAACAGAAACACTGAGTAAATTAAATTACTTTCTAATCTGGCAATGCCCCTGCTGCACATGGTACCAAAAGAATGAAAATAAACTACTGAACTTGAGGCTGGAACAGGAGACCCCCAGAAGTACATGTGACTCGCCAACACCTAGGCCTCATGCGATAATGGGAAAGCTGCTTAATTAGAAACACGTCACTGCCCCAGACCATCAGAATACAAATGCATCACCCACTGCCAATACAAAGCTGTTAACATATACCAAACAACAAAGCGCAAACAAGTTTGACAGAAATTAACATACCCAGAAATATTTAAACGGCCAATTAAAGATTATTTTCAAGGAAGCCAACTATTAAAACTTCCGTATAGGAGTGCACCACTCATAAAAATCTAAAAAGTTTACCTTCCTAGCAATAATAAGAAACATGTACAAAGTCATTAAAAATAATTACATAATAATTCAAACAAGATTAAATGAATTAAGGTATACCTCTACTAGGGCCTCTAGACACTGTCATCTGGATATGCACCAAATGCCAGATGGTCAGTTAAAATGTCTGCTTACAACCCAGAGGGCTCCTCAGCATGGAGAAAGGGAGTGTGCAAATACAAATCGCACACACACACACACACACACACGACCCACATGTGTGTACCTTTAGGCTGAGTGCACACAACTTTAGTTACAGGCCAAATCCAATAACTCACCCCAGGGAGGGTCATAAAGTCTACAGCAAACGGAAATTACAATCAGTAGAATCAAATTCTCAATGATAATAAACAATGATTTCAAGTAGCAGATTAAAATTGGAAACCTCCCAATTGACACACACAGCCCCAAAAGGGATCACTGGAAGGCATAAAGGAACCAGATTCTTGGCCAACTCACACTGGGGCAGAATTCACAATCTTTTAAGTACAGTACTTACTGAACAGTCTTCACACATAATTTCAAAAAAATGACAAGGAAGCCAATAACTTCAGAACTGAAGGTAGGCATCAGATAATACTGCCCTCCTGCTCATAGCTGCAAACAAGTTGTCCAATACATCTCAGCATATTTAGCACACTACAGTTGAATGATGCATGTGGTAACCAGATTGCACACAATGAGAGCTGCTCCTTGTCTGCTGAACTTGGTGGTAGCAATGGTCAACGCTGCAGGAAAACTTGGGCCCCTATAGCCCAATGGTCAGCAGTTTCAAATCACTGCAATTGCCAGGCCGCCGAATACCCAGGGACATCCACCCAGCTCCGTGTCCCACACACTGCTCCCACACACAACCCTAGATGGAACACATCCAAGCAAAGATGATGAAGGGCCAGAGTCACTGGAACGCACGCACAAGTGGTGTCAGTAGGATCGTATGCATGCCCTCAAAGAAGTCACCACAGCCCAGTTCTTTATGTACTATAGAAACAGGGCTTCCAAATGAGGTAAGGCATTACTAAAACAAACTATTGTTAGTGGAATGAGATTTTTAACTATGCATGGTTTTTGTGAGTCTTTGCTATGAATATTTCTTCAAAGAAAAATGTTTTACAGAAAATACATACACTGTTTTCATCAACAGCCTGCAAATTGTACTGTGAACAATAAGGTTTAAAACATTACAGCTTAACAAACAATTTTGAGTTATTTATATATGTAGTACATAAAAGAAATCAGAGAAAGGAAAAAGTAGTACCAGAGTTTATGTTGGGAGTGGTATCAGAGCAGGTGGAGCAATTTCACCTTGCTACATATCAAGCCTGTTGTGAAATAAAGAAATAATTGAAGCAATAATATTTAACGTGTTTTATTTGACATTTGGTATAATCAAGTCTGTTTGAAGATAAATATTAGGCTGTTCCTGCTAGCGTGTCCACCAGCAGGCAACCATGCACAAAAGCTGGCAGTAAGGAAGTAAGGCATTAGCATACGTGTTGATCCCACTTGAATATTAATCCATAGACTCCCTCTGGAATTTGTAAAAAACTGTCATATGGCAATCTTCAGATAAGCATATACTTATAGGGAGTCCTGTTATTATTATCAGAAACAAAATAACAAACACACAAACACTAGTCAAAGTAATGAAGTGAAGTGAAAGAGTGAGGAAGCTAACACTAAAAGTGATCTCAAACTATTTGTGGATGAGTTTTTTCATGACCAATTTATGTTTAAAGAGTTTTAATCTGTTCCTGTCAGTGCCATTTCATAATCTGCATATTTAGCCCAGAACAGATAATTCATCATTATTGAAATTTGTAACGCTAAGTGCATTTAAGTTTACAGCATTTGTTTTATTTAATAATCTGCAGCTTTCTGTTCAATAGGTCTATCTCCCAAGAAATGTCAGAAATCTTGTCAGTACTGGATGCTGTAGCCAACAAAGACATCCACACCTCATTGGCGCCACACACAGTGCAGAAAACTGCTAGTGATGAAATACAAAAGGTACGTAAAACAGTAGTTTTATTAGTTTTCAATTACAATATAATACTTAATGTATAGTGTGTTGTGCAGAATTGAGTTATGAGACCCACATACCATAACTTGTTTTGCACATTAAATGATATAGGAAGAAAAGACCAAATGTTTAGAGTTTAATTCTCCGTTGACATCACACACAGCTGAGTAATTACAGGAGAAGACACTGGCTGTGACATTGTTGAAGTGATTTTTGTGGCATTCATTGACAATGATTTAGGGAAAGCATAGAAAACATAATCAGTTCAGACAGATTGGTATTTGTAGCCTACTCATCCTAAATAAGAAACAATTGGTAAGTGGAGAAGAAATATTGTTCAACATGTAAAAATATGTCACCCATAACTGTATTATAAAGGTTGTCTTTCTTGAGCTTTTTCCCATTGTCAGATTTGATCAAATTCTAGAACATGCAACTAACTTCTAAAACTCTGTGTGTCATCATGGAGCTCATCATTTAAACATCTTTGGGCTGAATGGCATATGCAACAGGGTGGCCAGTTTATGATACGCAGTGGGCAATTCCCAGTCAACTGCAGCACTCACTCACCTCACATGAAATAAAAAAAGAAGCAACTACCAGGATTAATTTCTTTTTAAAGAAAATTAAGTATATTAAATAATAATCTATCAGAGGTATAATTAAATTAGACACCACCAGTGATTGTGCCAGCAACAGGAGTATGAATATTGTCGTCAACAAGTTTTTGACACTACAGTATGTATCAGAGAAATGGTTTTATCAACTGCCATTGTCTATGAAAATAGCATGCTATGACTGTCTTTCTTGGAAAATGCCTGCTTTGGAAATAAAATAATTACATGCGGATACTATTTTGTCTATCCATTTCTCTATGCAAGCTGTTGTGGTGGTAATGTAAAAATGAGGCAGTAAATCAAACACGATGAACAGGAAATGTCAAGTTCTTCTTCTAAAGCATTAAATAAAACAAAATGAAGACATAAAATTGTTGCATCTATGATATTACATGTATTAGTCATAATACCTTAAAATGTGACAGAATTGTGGACTAAGAAGCACAAACAACCTGTATCGAATTCTCCTCATCATCAAACCACAGATTTATCTGTTAGCTGAATGTTAACTTCACCCTCCATTTCTATTTTTTCTCTCACAGGAATTGAAAATTATTTAACAGAATAAAATAATTCATTTAATATTATAAATGACTACTGCTAATCTGTGCAGTCCTCCTCTACATGCACCTGTTGCGAAGTAGGATAAATCGTTATGATCTGCTACACATTATTTCTCAGTACATTGCAACCATTTATGGACTGTTTCTTTACACCATGATGACACACTTTCTCATCTCCATATGGTTGAAAAGTTCTCCATATGAATTGCTGTATAAGAAGTCATGGAAAACTTTACTCCCATCAAACAGTTCAGTTCTCCTGACCAGTTCAACAAGAGGTATATTATAAATCATAATCTTTGCTCTGGTCATTATTTTTACAGATGAGGGTGCTCTCAGTTCCAATGTGGCCTCTTCTTTTAAGTTGTTTGGCCAGTGTAATATTATAATGCACCTAACAATCACCTTTCACTCAGCATAGAATTCTGAGGTGGGGTGCTTGGTCAGAAATGCAAAAAATTGTACTGTTGATGTTGTCTGAGGAAGCACTCACCATCGTCCTTGCTACGTACTGCTCCAGCCATTTTAATGGTCATAATCCTACCAAAACATTGCACATTGCTTGACTTTCTGCATATGACATAAGGAGCCTGGAGCCCCCACTTGTACACCCATTGTTGTAGTGAAGTGTCATACTTCTGGCCAGAACCAAAACTGGAACTGTTTAACATGATAACCCTACAGGAGAAGAAAAGAGATTATATAAAGAAATGGTTGGCCACCAAATATAAGCTTTTGTCAAATATGTCATCAACTCTGATAGAATATCAGACCTTTATTGGACACCAGGACTCAAATGTTCAAAAGATAATGAAAGAACTTAGACTGATAATACTTGAAATTGTTTTAGAATATGTAGGAAGTATGTCGTCAGAAAATTTATGGCCAGTATTTCTGGGACACCCATGTTCACAGCATTCTGTCTGATATAATGTAAATTTTCAAATGTAAGCAAGTGCCTAATTAATGTGGCTAATTAACTGTCCTGTGTTTATAAAAGCCCCAGTATTGTTTGATCAATGACTCCATCCAGATTTTTACATCTAAATGGCTTAGCCATGGTCTAGATTAGGCCTGGTCATTGACATCCTGTGTTTTCATGTTTAATCTTTGAGTAAAACAGTCACAAAATACATGATCATGTCAATTTAAATTTCATCCAAAAACAGCATTCATCATAAGGTAGCATCATTTGTAAGAAATATCATGTTTCAAACATAGTTGCCTAATGTTCTTCACTTCGTTAGAATATTAAAAGAGATTTAAGTTTACGTTTGTTGTCATTTCTCATTAAAAACAACAATCTTAGCAAATAAATTTGTCACAAAATGCATCAGTGAGTGTCTCTAAAGTGCTACACTCTGTAGGAAATTACATTAGCGGCCATAGAATTATATATGTTAACAACTTTTCGTCGTGTGAAGCTACTTCGTTCTGATTTTTCAGCCTCTTCCTTTCCTGTCCCAGTCACTTCGCCCCACCATTAGTCACAGTGAGCTGCCTGGTTGCTCTTTGTTGACATGTAGGTGTGAGCCAGTGCAAAATGGTTCAAATGGCTCTAAGCACTATGGGACTTAACATGGAGGTCATCAGTCCCTTAGACTTACAACTACTTAAACCTAACTAACCTAAGGACATCACTCACATACATGCCTGAGGCAGGATTCGGACCTGTGACTGCAGCAGCCGTGTGGTTCCAGACTGAAGCGCCTTGAACCGCTCGGCCACCGCAGCCGGCTGAGCCAGTGCACTTGAGCATTTTGGCGAACAGTCCTTGTGTAGAGGATTGTTTCAGAATGAATCTCTCACTCTCCAGTGGAGTGTGTGCTGTTTTTGAAACCTTATAGCTGATTAATGCTTTGGTTAAGCCACATCTCTGTAATATCCTTTCTTGCTGGAGTGCTATTCTAATGAGGTATGCAAGAGACCTTTGATGAAGTTTGGAAAGCTAAAGAGAAGTACTAAGTTGTGAGTCATACCTTGATAGCTCAGTCAGGAAGAACATTACCTGCAAAAAGCCAGGCTCCATATTTGAGACCTGCAGAACACAGAAGGTTTCAGTTCTACAAACCAGATTTCAAACTTTAAAACATTCTCAGGAGCTGTGTGAACTTTGGCCATAATTTATTTGTTATGAAATGCAGCATATTTGAGACCTGCAGAACACAGAAGGTTTCAGTTCTACAAACCAGATTTCAAACTTTAAAACATTCTCAGGAGCTGTGTGAACTTTGGCCATAATTTATTTGTTATGAAATGCAGATTGAAGATGAAAATACTGTAGAAAACCAGGAAATTGAGGTGATGGGACATGGATAAGATGAAACAACCAGAGGTTGTTGAGAGTTGCAAAGAAAACATTATTCAATGACTAACTGAAACAGAAGAAATGATTACAATGAAGAGGAGTGGATAACTTTCAGTGGTGAAATAGCGAAGACAACAGAGGAATGAATAGTCAAAACCAAACAGAAATCATTGAAACTACATGAGGTATTAAATTTAATTGATGAAAGGAGAAACATGGAAATCCAACAAATGAAGCAGGCAATAGGGAATACAATCCTCTAAAAAATTAGATTGATAGAAGGTGCATAAGAGCAGAGCTAGAATGGCTAGAGGAGCATGCAAAGTTCTAGAAGGATGGGAAAGATTGATGCTGTGTGTACACAAATTAAAGTAACCTTTGGAGAAAAGAGAAGCAATTTATGAAAATCAAGACCTCAGGTGGGATGCTGATACCGAGCAAGGGAGGAGCAAAGGTGAAGCTGGAAGGAATATAGATGGACTGTATAAAGGAAAGGAAGTTGAAGACAATATTGTGGAAATGGAAGTATAAATGTGTGAAGATGACATGAAGGAGGCAATACCATGAGAATAAATTGACAGAGCACTGAAAGATGTAAGATGAAAGAAGGTACCTGGAATAGACAAAATTTGTCCAGGATTATGAAGATCCTTGTGAGAACCAATTATGACAATACTTTTTGATCTGGTGTGAAGGATACACGAGACAGGCAGAATACCCTTGGAGTTCAAAAATAATGTAGCAATCCTAATGCCCAAGAACCTAGGTGCTTACAGGAGCATTACTCAACAATCAGTATAATAAAAAATACCAACACAAATTATGTACAGGAGAATGGAAGACTGTTAAGTTGATAGGAACATGTGAGGCTATCCTGATCCTACAATTTATCTTGGAAGACAGACTGAAGAAAGGCAAACCTACTTATATAGCCTTTGTAGATTAAGAGAAAGTTTTTGATGATGTTGACTATAATACACTCTTTAGAATTCTGAAGTTACCAGCAGTAAAATACAGGGAGCAAGAGATTATCTACAATTTGTACAGAAAGCAGGTTGTAGGTAGAAAAACTGGAAGTAAAAATCAGTTCCGTTCAATTTATTTGCTACGAATTTTAGACCTGTTATCTGGAAACTCTAAACAGGTCATACATATTTGTTAATCATGGTGACATACAGTGTTTTATATTAACATTGTAGGAAAGGACACATTGCTACTTACCTTAAAGAAGGCAGGTCAAGTTGACAGGCACAATTAAAAGGCATTTATGTAAAGCCTTCGGCCACAGCCGTCATCAGTAAAAGAGAGACATGCATCATTCACATACAAAAGCAAGCACACCTCACAGGCACACTATTGCCAGCTCCAGCATCTCAGGCCAAGATGTTACTGGCAGCCTTCGAAGAATTCAAGGTTTGCCGACTAACTACAAATATACATACTTCTAAACCAAATGTTGCTACACTATTCTACATCACCAACTCTGGTATGTGCATGCCTCAGCAGTCCTCAAATCTGCGTATATCCATGTGGGTAGCCACAGCACTCTTTCTTTTCTTTTTATTTTCTTTTTCTTTTTTTCTTATTCATATGTATGTGTATTTAAAGTTTCTCTTAATTAAATTTATATGTGCCTATCATATTCCATAATTGAGGAAATCCTTCTTGTAACCTGTTGATATTATTTTGATATTAAGAGTGTCGACTTGTTCTTATAGACAGAAAGTTAAGTAGTTGCTGTATAGATATCCTATGTGCTACCATACTGAGTTTAGTTCACAAATTTTGGTCACTGATAGTTGCTTGCAGATTGCCATCTAATTTTCTGCAGTCTCTTTTTACCTGAAAAAGGGGGCATCTGAGAATTATATGTTCAGTGGTACCTTTCCCTCCACATTCACAGATTGGTGTGTTACTACAACCCATTCAATGCAAATGTTTGGGATATGGACTCTGACCTGTTAATAGGTGCACCATACCTCAAGTAGGGGCAATGTGACGCAGTTTCAGCCTGTTCCTAATGCTTGAGAATATGCCGTAAACATGCCCTGCATGCTCTTAGTGTTCCAGTCAAAATGCCATTCATCTAACTTTCAAGCTCATAAACTCTTTTATCAGTAATATGCATTACTGTGATCTTGTGCACACAATTATATTAATCACACCCCAACCAATACAGTACTACCCTGTAACATACCATGACATCCATCAGACATATCATGAGGAGCAACCATAAACCCTCTACAGATATAGTGTGAAAGGCACCAATGAGCCTCAAAAGTATGCTCTACTGAATTTATTGCAGTATTGTTTTGTAGCTACCTAGTCTAAGGCAATACACCAAGATGCTTGCAGTAAGCCGACAATGGTGTTGAGCTTCGTGATATGACCGCACCACATGCAACAATAATTTATATTCATCAGTACCAGCATGGGCACTCTTAAGCATTATTTTGGCTGCTTTCTGAATAACAGATTATACATGTTCTAGAAAGTTTCTTTTCTCATCTAGAAGAATGCCTAAGTATCTACAAACAGTGTTGGATTTTACATTTATTCTGTCAAACTTCAGGGAATGATTTCTGACCAGAGAAAGATTTTCCTGCAGAAATATGTATGTGGTTTTATGAACAGCTATTGTCAGTTTGTTGCTCTTGCATCAGTGCTGCATTTGAGCAAGCACATACTTTGCCTATTCCTCAAGTCTTGCCTTGGAGTCTGCAGACACAACTACTAGGATGTCATCTGTATATGCAACAACTCCTTCAGCAGCAAATCTGCCCCATCTAACAGATGTAGTAGGCATTCGATACTAAGATTCCAGAACAGTGGACCTTTGTGGAACCTTGCGGAAAGCCCTTGGTAACCATCTTGCTCTGCCCCACAAGCTACTGGATGCTACATCCACTGAGTACTCTACAAAGCTCTTCTGCAGACATTTGGGGACCCTGAGATCTCGAAGGTGTGCAAACATTGAAGGCCACCAAAGACTGTCGAATGCACCTTTGATGTCAATCATAAGCGGGACTGCATACTTTGTTGTCAAATGTTCTATATTCTGAAGAGCTCTGCTAACTGCATCATCTATAGTCTTCCCTTTTCTGAATCCATATTGAATCAAAGTATGTGTGAGGGAGATGATAATTGAGAAGGGAGTGAGACCAGTTTGTAGTTGATTCCCCTTGTTATTCAATATGTACATAGGCCAAACTGTGAAGGAGAAATCTGGAAAGGGAATCAAAGTTTAAGGACAAGTAATAAAAACTAGATTAATTAATAGATATTGCAGCTTCAGCTTGGATAGGTCATGGAATTCGGCACTTTCTGTAATAAACTTACAAGATGTCACAATAGTACAGTACAGAGTGATAGATCAATATCCCAGTGTGGATCGACTGTGCAGCCACAGACATAATACATGCACTCGCACTTATTTGCTGCCAATCAACATCTCTTGCACCTGTGTATCTGTGAATGCATGCACAGTGGCGCAGTCCACGAGTTTCAGAGGATGGAGTGAGTGCTGGAGTGTTACATCTTTTGGTTTACTCTGAAGATGGCTAAACAATGTACAGCAGAAACATTAGAAGTGGTTGCACTTCTGAAGTTTAATGGTGTAGTCATTGCACTGTGAAAACATGAAGATGAAAATAACAAACCTCAACCAAAAAATACAAAGATAGTTGAGAATGCTCAGGATATAAATCAAGTTGACTTGGGTGAAATGCATATCATGTTCTTAGGAGGAGCAAGGTATAATTTATTGTTTAAGGATGATTTTTTTCCATTTGTGAACCATTTATTTTGTGAAGACAAAAGCCCAGACTGTTCAGAAATTAGAAAATTTCATGAAAACAGCTAGAAATTACTTTGGGAGGAAGGTCAAATGTTTAAGGCCAGACAGTCGGACCAAAATCAAGAATGCTCACACTAGAAGAATTTTAGATGAACTTGAACTTTTCCATGTCAGGTCAAACACATGTAGATCTCGCAAGGTGGAAGAATTGGAAGAGAAACGCATACAGAAGTCAGAATGATCAGCAGTGCATGCATGAAACCTGAATGATAACTCGTGGTCTGAAGTGATAAATTATGCAGTGTTTATGCTAAATTAAACTGGAATGAATAGAATAAAAATTCTGCTGAACTGTGGGGTATGGATGAGGAGTGGATATTATTAATTTGAAATGTTTAGGATGTGACTGCTTTGTTCTGATTGATGATCACAAATAAAAACAGACCTACAAAAAAATGAAAGAAAGCAATCTTCATTGGATATGATTTGGATTATTTCTTTTACAAAATATATGTCCCTGAGGAAAGACACATTGTTTCTCTGATGAAGTAACTTTTTATGAAAGAATTGGAGATTAAAGTTAATCTACTGAAATTAAGACTTTCAAAAGAGAAACAAGAAGGAAATCAAGTACATAGAAGAAAACCAAATGTCTCGTAAATCACTCTGTGATGTTTCTGAAAATTGCAGTGTATCATCTGCTAAATAACTCAAAATAGTCTGCCATGGCAAATATGTGTTCGACACAACTTAGGACACCTGCCAGATTCTTTGACTATGAACTGGATCTTGTGCAGCACAGTAATAATGCAGACTTTTACATGATTGGAAAAGAAGACATTTCTATTTCAGATTCCATAAAAGACAAAAATTAGTTTAAAGCCGTGTCTATGAATACAAATACCTAAAAAGTTAGGAGTCTTGTAAATCTTCCAAAGAATGTGAATCCTTTAACCTGCCATTGTGTGTTGTGTCAAAAAGCATGACAGTTTTTATGAAGTGTAAGTAGCTGCAAGAGGTTGTGACCTGAAGGAGGGACAGGACTTTTCAGCAACTTTTAGTCCTTTGATATGTTAAGAATCAACTAGACTACTACTTAGTCATTGAGCACCTATTAAAAAGAAAATAATGACTTTTGATGTTAAGACAGCATTTTTATACAGTAACTTGCAATAAGAGATTTAAATTAATCAACCTGCCAGATTCAACAGCAGTTCAAATAAAACTTATAAATTGAAGAAGAATTTATATGGCCTAAAACAGATTCCAAAAAATTGAAATGAGAAACTTTCGAAGTTTATTAAGAGACTGGAATTTGTAAATACTGATGACAATCCTTGTGTCTTTTACAATGAAGACAGAAGCATCATTATACCATTGTTTGTTGATGATGAAGTAGTTATGTAGTAATGCAGACAACCTTGCTCAAATTCAGAACCAGTTGATCCAACTGTTTGAAACAACATTTGACAGGATATTTTGTGATTAAATGTCACAGCTTGAAACAGAAATTAAAATAAGTTCACAGATAATTTTTGCAAATCAAATTACATACATGAAATCCAAAGACATTTTAAATTCAATGGTTCAAATCCAGTGGCTACACCTATTGAACATGGAGTGGTGATAGTTAAAGAAAAACTTCGGAATGATGAGCCACTGAAGAGATCTGAACCCTGCTGAGAAGCTGTAAGAAGTCTGTAGTAACACTGTTCACGTTTACGTCGCACTTCACTTAGCGTAGACCGGGACTGTGTCCTAGGCATGCCCGATGTTAACTGACTGGGCACGGCCCATGCTGCCGGAGTTGTTGTTGTTGTTATGCCGGCAGAGGTCGCGTCTGAATTGTCGCGTGCCCTCTGGTGGACGGGACTCTACTTGCGGCAACTACCGTCCATGATGCGCCGTGCCAATGTGCGCCTCCTGCGATCTTTCTGGTGGCTACTGCACTCCTCCTCCTTCGGGGGATGAAGCCACTGTGATCCACTGCATCGGAAGGTGGAGCGTCGGGCAGGAGCGATGACCTCCACATCCATTGGATGGCCGGAGTCGAGGGGATCTGCCAACCCTTGAGCCGGAACCTTCGAATACAGCTGGAAGTGACCCACACGAAGAGGCCCCCGTCGTCCCACAACCGGAGCCTGGGACAGAACGGGCGACAAGCTGTCGAACTCCGGATCCTGTTCCACCTCGGGAGGGGCAAGACCCAGTGGCGGGGACGAAGGGGAAGGGACGACCACAGGTGAACCAGCCTCCTGAGAAACCAGGCCTGCTAGGGGGGCCGGCTCTCGCTGGGGCATCTCGAACAATGGCGATGCCGGTGCTGGAGCTACTGGAGGCTGCCAAGGCTGAGAACCATCGCAGTGCGGCAGAGTCACAGTGCGGAGAGGAGGTAACGTCCCGTGTGAAACCAACACAGGTGCCGGCAATGGGGAAGCCGGTGTCCGAGAGGTCGGAGGGTGGGTGCCCGAACGTGGACGTAGCTGATTTTGGTGACGACGTACCACCCGATCCCCTGCCTGCAAGGTATAGAGCCGGCGGCCATTTCGGCGCAGGACCACCGCCGGTATCCAACGTGGATTGCGACCAAACCCACGGGCCCAGACCAACATACCCAGTGGAAAGCCAGGTACTCCGTTTTGTGAAGACTGGCGAGGACCAGGCCGGAGGAGGTGCAGCAGAGTCCTAGGTTGACGCCCATGGAGGAGCTCTGCGGGGCTGCGTTCTCCCATTGGTGTGGTCCGGTATGCCGTCAAGAAAAACATCAATGCTTCCTCCACAGGAAATTCGTGCACATACTTTTCCATCTGCGTCTTAAATGTGCGCACCATGCGCTTGGCTTCCCCATTCGATTGTGGATGGAAGGAGGGAGAGCCGAATACCGAAGCGCCTACAAAAATCCTGGAAGGTCTGCGAAATAAACTGCTGTCCATTGTCCGAGACCAGGGTGATTGGCAGACTTTCCACAGAAAAGATTTTTGCTAGTGCCTGGATTGCCACTTCTGAATTGGTTGAGGACCAGCGAACCACATATCGGAATCGGGAATAAGCATCAATGACAATGAGCCAAAAGCCATTGAGAAACGGGCCCGCAAAATCGATGTGAACACGTTCCCATGCTTGGGTTGCCGGCGGCCATGAAGAGAACGCTGCCCTGGGAGATGCTTGTTGGCTCGCACACTGAGAATAGGCGGCCACCAAGTGCTCAATTTCTCTGTCAATACCGGGCCAGTACACATGTCTGCGAGCCAAGGTTTTAGTACGGGAAACACCCCAGTGCCCCGCATGTAATAACGTGAGGACCTCCCTTCGTAAACTTGCAGGAACAACCACACGAGGAGCTGTATCATCGGTAGCCAGAAGGAGAACTCCTTCCAAGACCGAGAGGCGGTTTCGTAGAAGAAAATAATTACGAAGAGGGTCCGAGGCCCGGCCCGGAGGGCGGGATGACCACCCCTGCTGAATGAGGCGAACTACTTGCCGGGGAACCGGGTCAGCCGCTGTTTCCCTGGCGACTCGAGAACTAGTGATTGGGAAGCCATCAACCGCTTGGCGGGACACCACATCCAAATGAAAACACATAATCTCCTCTCGATCGAACGTAGGATCCGGGCCCACCGGAAGACGGGAAAGAGCGTCGGCGTTGGCATGCTGTCCTGTAGGGCGAAAATGAATGTCATAATGGTACTTAGAGAGGAACAAGGCCCAGCGCTGTAGTCTGTGGGCCGCCCTATCCGGAATCTGAGAGGCGGGGCCAAATAACGATATTAACGGCTTATGGTCAGTGATTAACTGAAACTTCGTGCCATACAAGAAACGGTGAAACTTGGTAACAGCGTAGACAATGGCCAAAGCCTCTTTTTCCACCTGGGAGTAATGGGCCTGCGCGGGACTAAGCGTTTTAGACGCAAACGCCAGTGGTTGCTCGGAACCATCTGCGTTGCGATGGGCCAGGACCGCCCCCACCCCATACTGCGAAGCATCTGTAGCCAGGACCAACGGCTTATGGGGATCAAAAGTAGCCAAACAAGGGTCTGACGTGAGGAGGCCCTTCAACGAGGTGAACGCTCACTCGCATGCAGGCGACCAATCAAAAGGAACACCCTTGTGCAGAAGGCAGTACAGGGGGTGGGCTATAGTGGAAGCCCTGGGAATGAACCGGTGGTAATAGGCTATCTTGCCTAAAAAAGCTTGTAACTCTTTCAGCGAAGCGGGCCGAGGAAAGTTGACGATACCTTGGACCAAACTTCCTAGTGGCTGGACGCCGTGCCGAGATACAGTGTAGCCCACATACTCCATGGACGGTTGGAAGAAGGTTGACTTATGCAGGTTGCAACGCAAGCCCACATCCCTGAATTTGAGAAAGAGGGTGCGAAGGTTGTGCAAGTGTTCCTTCGTGCTGCGGCCTTTGACAATTATGTCATCCAGGTAATTAATACAATGAGGGATTGTCGACGTGACATGCTCAAGATAACGCTGGAATATCGCCAGGGCACTGGATATTCCAAAGGCCAACCACTGGTATTGGTAAAGGCCAAACGGGGTGTTGATGACCGCCAGCCGTTTGGAGTCCTCATCAAGTGGTTTCTGATGATAACCCTCCGACAGATCGATTTTCGAAAAATATTGGCCTCCCGCCACGGCGGAGAACAATTCATCAGCACGAGGCACAGGGTAGGTGTCCACCACCAATTGGGAATTAATGGTGGCCTTGAAATCGCCACAAAGACCTAATTTTCCCGAGGGCTTCCTTACAAAAACGAGGGGCGAAGCCCACTCACTGGAAGAAATGGGAAGAACGACCCCTAGGGCTGTCAGCCGGTCTAGCTCTTCCTTTACCTGAGGACGGAGAGCCAAGGGGATCTGCCTCGCGCGTAGAAAACGCGGGCGAGCCGACGCCTTCAACGTTAAGTGAGCTTCAAAATCTGAAACACGCCCCAGGCCCTCCTCAAAAATATCTGGAATGTCTGAGATCAAAGATTCCAATGATTGATAGGGAACGTCTTCGGAGACCAACTGTATGGTGTCAGAGATTAGAAAAACCGAAAGCTTGAAAGGCATCCAGGCCAAAAAGTAATAGGCCGAGTGACTGATTTGTAAGTCACGTCGGTAGTGAATTGACCCAGTAGGGGAATGAACTGTTTACCACAACCACGTAGACGCCTGTAAACTGGCGCCAACGGGGGTGATCCAAGGTCGGAATAAGTTTGTGCATTCAACAACGAAACTGCCGTGCCCGTATCTACTTGCAGTTGTAACCGGCGCAACCGAACCGACACCTCAATAAAGAGTTTGCGTGCCGATGCGTCGGGAGCCTGGCCCGATGAAACTTCCTGAATGTCAACGTCCATGTCCTCTGTACCTGCTTCCTTCGATTCTTTTGAGGCTGAGCGGCAAACTTTAGCAATGTGACCTTTTTAATTACATTTGCGACAAACGGCCCAACGCTGGGGGCACTCTGACCGATCATGATGTACATAGCACGACGCACAGGACGGCAACAGGGGCTGGCGGCCGGAATTCTGATTACGCGCCGTGAGGGAGCGGCCGTAACGGCCGGATTATACCGCTCGCATGTCGTCCACCCCGGACACAGTGGACGCGGCCGCGCCACCCTGAACCACCGCGACGTCGCACCACGCTTCCAGCTGTTGACCTGCTGCGTGAGAGACTTCATACGATTGAGCAATGGACAGGACTTCCTCGAGGGAACGGTCTTCTAACTGCGGGGCCCGTTGCCGGACCTCCCTATCAGGGGCCGAACGAACAATGACGTCGTGTACCATAACGTGGGCATACGATTCTCGCGACTGCTCCGTGACAAAATGACACTTGCGACTAAGACCGTGCAGGGTAGCGGCCCACGCCCGGTAAGACTGATGGGGCTGTTTCTTGCATTGATAGATCTCGACCCTAGCCGCCACAACATGCATGCGGCGGCGATAATATGAAGACAGCAATGAACACAATGCGTCAAAAGACAAGGATGAAGGTTCCTGCAACGGCGCTAGCTGGCGCAAAACTTGATACAGCGAGGGAGATATCCAAGACAAGAAGAGAGCACGACATACCTCCGCATCGGCAACATGAAACGCCTGGAAATGCTGCCGAAGGCGATGTTCATATGCGTCCCAATCCTCTGCCGTCTCGTCATACGGGGGAAAGGGAGGAGGGAACTGCGCCGGAGCAGACGGCGTGGAGAGCAACGCTGGAAGCACGTGTTTCATGGTGGCCATGAGCTCCGTCTGCTGCGCAACCAAAACCCGCACCAAATCCTCCATGCCATGGAGAAGCTGCGAAACCGGAACAACGACGCAACACGCGAAAGAACGACCCTACTCGTCGCCAATTGTTTAGTAACACTGTTCACGTTTACGTCGCACTTCACTTAGCGTAGACCGGGACTGTGTCCTAGGCATGCCCGATGTTAACTGACTGGACACGGCCAGAGTTGTTGTTTTTGTTGTTGTTATGCCGGCAGAGGTCGCGTCCAAATTCTCGCGTGCCCTCTGGTGGACAGGACTCTACTTGCGGCAATTACCGTCCGTGACGCGCCGTGCCAATGTGCGCTTCCCGCGATCTTTCTGGTGGCTACTGCAAAGTCTGTTGTACCTTTTAAAAGTATTTCATGTGGATATCAATTTTTCTGTTAAATACTTAAGCAGATTTAATGATGAACCAGTGACAGCATGGCTGAAAGCCACGCAAGGGGCCTGAGTTCGATTCTCAGCTGGGTCAGTAACAAGCAAGATACCAAAGTGGTATTAAATAAAAATACTTGCATCTGGCAACCGAACTCCTCGAAAGGGGCTCCCAGACAAAATATGCCATATGCATATTTCATTTTGCTACAAAATTTTCCATATTTTTCCACATCTAAAATGAACTACAGAGTCTGGTTTAGTCTTTGATGGAGACAAGCACTACTTGCTCATGTTGATTATGATGATCTACATCTACATCTGCATTGATACTCCGCAAGCCACCCAACGGTGTGTGGCGGAGGGCACTTTACGTGCCACTGTCATTACCTCCCTTTCCTGTTCCAGTCGCGTATGGTTCGCGGGAAGAACGACTGTCTGAAAGCCTCCGTGCGCGCTCTAATCTCTCTAATTTTACATTCGTGATCTCCTCGGGAAGTATAAGTAGGGGGAAGCAATATATTCGATACCTCATCCAGAAACGCACCCTCTCGAAACCTGGCGAGCAAGCTACACCGCGATGCAGAGCGCCTCTCTTGCAGAGTCTGCCACTTGAGTTTATTAAACATCTCCGTAACGCTATCACGGTTACCAAATAACCCTGTGACGAAACGCGCCGCTCTTCTTTGGATCTTCTCTATCTCCTCCGTCAACCCGACCTGGTACGGATCCCACACTGATGAGCAATACTCAAGTATAGGTCGAACGAGTGTTTTGTAAGCCACCTCCTTTGTTGATGGACTACATTTTCTAAGCACTCTCCCAATGAATCTCAACCTGGTACCCGCCTTACCAACAATTAGTTTTATATGATCATTCCACTTCAAATCGTTCCGTACGCATACTCCCAGATATTTTACAGAAGTAACTGCTACCAGTGTTTGTTCCGCTATCATATAATCATACAATAAAGGATCCTTCTTTTTATGTATTCGCAATACATTACATTTGTCTATGTTAAGGGTCAGTTGCCACTCCCTGCACCAAGTGCCTATCCGCTGCAGATCTTCCTGTATTTCGCTACAATATTCTAATGCAGCAACTTCTCTGTATACTACAGCATCATCCGCGAAAAGCCGCATGGAACTTCCGACACTATCTACTAAGTCATTTATATATATTGTGAAAAGCAATGGTCCCATAACACTCCCCTGTGGCACGCCAGAGGTTACTTTAACGTCTGTAGACGTCTCTCCACTGAGAACAACATGCTGTGTTCTGTTTGCCAAAAACTCCTCAATCCAGCCACACAGCTGGCCTGATATTCCGTAGGATCTTACTTTGCTTATCAGGCGACAGTGCGGAACTGTATCGAACGCCTTCCGGAAGTCAAGAAAAATAGCATCTACCTGGGAGCCTGTATCTAATATTTTCTGGGTCTCATGAACAAATAAGGCGAGTTGGGTCTCACACGATTGCTGTTTCCGGAATCCATGTTGATTCCTACATAGTAGATTCTGGGTTTCCAGAAATGACATGATACGCGAGCAAAAAACATGTTCTAAAATTCTACAAGAGATCGACGTAAGAGATATAGGTCTATAGTTTTGCGCATCTGCTCGACGACCCTTCTTGAAGACTGGGACTATCTGTGCTCTTTTCCAATCATTTGGAACCCTCCGTTCCTCTAGAGACTTGCGGTACACGGCTGTTAGAAGGGGGGCAAGTTCTTTCGCGTACTCTGTGTAGAATCGAATTGGTATCCCGTCAGGTCCAGTGGACTTTCCTCTATTGAGTGATTCCAGTTGCTTTTCTATTCCTTGGACACTTATTTCGATGTCAGCCATTTTTTCGTTTGTGCGAGGATTTAGAGAAGGAACTGCAGTGCGGTCTTCCTCTGTGAAACAGCTTTGGAAAAAGGTGTTTAGTATTTCAGCTTTACGCGTGTCATCCTCTGTTTCAATGCCATCATCATCCCGTAGTGTCTGGATATGCTGTTTCGAGCCACTTACTGATTTAACGTAAGACCAGAACTTCCTAGGATTTCCTGTCAAGTCGGTACATAGAATTTTACTTTCGAATTCAATGAACGCTTCACGCATAGCCCTCCTTACGCTAGCTTTGACATCGTTTAGCTTCTGTTTGTCTGAGAGGTTTTGGCTGCGTTTAAACTTGGAGTGGAGCTCTCTTTGCTTTCGCAGTAGTTTCCTAACTTTGTTGTTGTACCACGGTGGGTTTTTCCCGTCCCTCACCGTTTTACTCGGCACGTACCTGTCTAAAACGCATTTTACGATTGCCTTGAACTTTTTCCATAAACACTCAACATTGTCAGTGTCGGAACAGAAATTTACGTTTTGATCTGTTAGGTAGTCTGAAATCTGCCTTCTATTACTCTTGCTAAACAGATAAACCTTCCTCCCTTTTTTTATATTCCTATTAACTTCCATATTCAGGGATGCTGTAACGGCCTTATGATCACTGATTCCCTGTTCTGTACATACAGATTCGAAAAGTTCGGGTCTGTTTGTTATCAGTAGGTCCAATATGTTATCTCCACGAGTCGGTTCTCTGTTTAATTGCTCGAGGTAATTTTCGGATAGTGCACTCAGTATAATGTCACTCGATGCTCTGTCCCTACCACCCGTCCTAAACATCTGAGTGTCCCAGTCTATATCTGGTAAATTGAAATCTCCACCTAAGACTATAACATGCTGAGAAAATTTATGTGAAATGTATTCCAAATTTTCTCTCAGTTGTTCTGCCACTAATGCTGCTGAGTCGGGAGGTCGGTAAAAGGAGCCAATTATTAACCTAGTTCGGTTGTTTAGTGTAACCTCCACCCATAATAATTCACAGGAACTATCCACTTCTACTTCACTACAGGATAAACTACTACTAACAGCGATGAACACTCCACCACCGGTTGCATGCAATCTATCCTTTCTAAACACCGTCTGTACCTTTGTAAAAACTTCGGCAGAATTTATCTCTGGCTTAAGCCAGCTTTCTGTACCTATAACGATTTCAGCTTCGGTGCTTTCTATCAGCGCTTGAACTTCCGGTACTTTACCAACGCAGCTTCGACAGTTGACAATTACAATACCGATTGCTGCTTGGTCCCCGCATGTCCTGACTTTGCCCCGCACCCGTTGAGGCTGTTGCCCTTTCTGTACTTGCCCAAGGCCATCTAACCTAAAAAACCGCCCAGCCCACGCCACACAACCCCTGCTACCCGTGTAGCCGCTTGTTGCGTGTAGTGGACTCCTGACCTATCCAGCGGAACCCGAAACCCCACCACCCTATGGCGCAAGTCGAGGAATCTGCAGCCCACACGGTCGCAGAAACGTCTCAGCCTCTGATTCAGACCCTCCACTCGGCTCTGTACCAAAGGTCCGCAGTCAGTCCTGTCGATGATGCTGCAGATGGTGAGCTCTGCTTTCATCCCGCTAGCGAGACTGGCAGTCTTCACCAAATCAGATACCCGCCGGAAGCCAGAGAGGATTTCCTCTGATCCATAGCGACACACATCATTGGTGCCGACATGAGCGACCACCTGCAGATGGGTGCACCCTGTACCCTTCATGGCATCCGGAAGGACCCTTTCCACATCTGGAATGACTCCCCCCGGTATGCACACGGAGTGCACATTGGTTTTCTTCCCCTTTCTTGCTGCCATTTCCCTAAGGGGCCCCATTACGCGCCTGACGTTGGAGCTCCCAACTACCAGTAAGCCCACCCTCTGCGACTGCCCGGATCTTGCAGACTGAGGGGCAACCTCTGGAACAGGACAAGCAGCCATGTCAGGCCGAAGATCAGTATCAGCCTGAGACAGAGCCTGAAACCGGTTCGTCAGACAAACTGGAGAGGCTTTCCGTTCAGCCCTCCGGAATGTCTTTCGCCCCCTGCCACACCTTGAAACGACCTCCCACTCTACCACAGGTGAGGGATCAGCCTCAATGTGGGCAGTATCCTGGGCAACCACAGTCGTAGTCCGATCAGGGGATGCGTGGGACGAGCTGGCCGTCCCCGACAAACCCCCATCCCGACCCCCACAGTGATGCCCATTGGCAACAGCCTCAAGCTGTGTGACCGAAGCCAACACTGCCTGAAGCTGGGAGCGAAGGGATGCCAACTCAGCCTGCATCCGAACACAGCAGTTGCAGTCCCTATCCATGCTAAAAACTGTTTTGCTAAGAACGTCTGAACTAACCTACAGAGAGCGCAAACAAATCGACAAAATTTAAACGGTTATTAAAATACAAGATTGCCTAGTAAATGAAGTAATGCTGCTACTTGCGCACTGCTGACACTGCTCGGCGGCGGAAGGAGACTAAGCGAAATTACACTATTCAGGTACTAAAACACGATGCTACACTCTCAAATACTATAATACGCCCGAAATTTATGAATTAAACAATGCAAGAACCAAAAACACGCAAAGAAATTAAGAATTAAACTATGTAACAAATAAGTGAGCTAGGAGTATACGACTTGCTGCTCAGCTGCTTATCCAACGGCGGCAGGGAGCACACTGACTGCGACCAACCGACACTGGCCGTTCAAAACAAAACAGTAGACAATGATGTGGTGATATCTCAACTAGATGCTTCACCAGTAGAGCTCTCATCATGTGATAGTACTCCTTTGACTGGTATGCTCAAAAGAAATCTACAGCTGAAGCAGAGTACTGAGCTGTTGGCTCTTTGATTGATGGTATATATTGTACATGATGCCTTAGAAAAGAACTTGCAGTTTCAGCAGAACTGTGTTATTCACAACTGAGCTGTCATACATTCATTGAATTATAGCTACAGAAAAAAATTACACGAAAAATATTGAAATTACAAGAAAGTTCATTAAACAACACATCAGAAAGACTACCAAATTAAAATATGTTGGGAGATCAGATTAACCTATTGGTATATTGACTAAACAATTTACTTGTAAAGTGTTTCAAGAATTAAGAAGAAAAATGTTTAAGGAAGAGTGTTGAGAATTAATTATTGTTCTTTATTCCTGTTTTGTTGTTATGTATCATTCATAATGATCATATGTATTTTTCCTTGTCATTTAATGGTACTAGGGTGTTGTAGTAACTACTTTTTTATCTGTCTCTTTGTGAGTCTTATAAATATGCCATATGAGTATGTGTTCAAATTAAAATGTTCTTTTTTCAATAATGTTCAAATGGTTATTTACAGTTAAAGTCAATCAAGATTATGTTAAACTGTGCTAGTGATTTTGGTTGGGAATATCACAATTTCAACATTTACTGGCCAGTATAATTGCTTCTTTACTGAGAAGGAACATTATAAATTTCAAGGATCTTGAGGCAAAGACTATCCTTAAACAGTCACAGTAACTCTTTTATCTTTTTGAACAGTTAGAAAATAGATCTTATGACTTGTCTACCTGTTCATCTTGTGATTTTCGAACATATTCGTTTTCTTCTCTCATAGAAAATTAACAAGTTGTCTCGATTCCCACAGCCATTCTTCCGAAATATGTGTGTCAGATGTTTTATCTCAAGAGTCCCAGTTGTGCCAAAAATGGGTGTCGAAGCTGTGTGTATATAATAGGGAAACATTCCACGCGGGAAAAATATATTGAAAAACAAAGATGATGTGACTTACCATATGAAAGCGCTGGCAGGTCGATAGAAACACAAACAGACACATACATACACACAAAATTCTAGCTTTCGCAACCAACGGTTGCTTCGTCAGGAAAGAGGAAAGAAGAGGGAAAGACGAAAGGAAAGGATGTGGGTTTTAAAGGAGAGGGTAAGGAGTCTTTCCAATCCCAGGAGCGGAAAGACTTACCTTAGGTGGAAAAAAGGACATGTATACACTCACACACAAACACATATCCATCCACACATATACAGACACAAGCAGACATATTAAAAGGCAAAGAGTTTGGGAAGAGATGTCAGTCGAGACGGAAGTGGGGAGGCAAAGATGTTGTTGAATGACAGGTGAGGTATGAGTGGCAGCAACTTGAAATTAGCGGAGATTGAGGCCTGGTGGGTAACGAGAAGAGAGGATATATTGAAGAGCAAGTTCCCATCTCCGTAGTTCAGATAGGTTGGTGTTAGTGGGAAGTATCCAGATAACCCGGACGGTGTAACAATGTGCCAAGATGTGCTGGCCGTGCACCAAGGCATGTTTAGCCACAGGGTGATCCTCATTACCAACAAACACTGTCTGCCTGTGTCCATTCATGCGAATGGACAGTTTGTTGCTGGTCATTCCCACATAGAATGCGTCACAGTGTAGGCAGGTCAGTTGGTAAATCACGTGGGTGCTTTCACATGTGGCTCTGCCTTTGATCGTGTACACCTTCCGGGTTACAGGACTGGAGTAGGTGGTGGTGGGAGGGTCCATGGGACAGGTTTTACACCGGGGGCAGTTACAAGGGTAGGAGCCAGAGGGTAGGGAAGGTGGTTTGGGGATTTCATAGGGATGAACTAGGAAGTTACGAAGGTGAACACACCCGTCAATTCCTATCCTTAATAAAAGTCCTCAATCTTTCCTCTCCCGCATCCACACCGGCTGTTCAAAGCATCCTCCTACAGGCCAACCGCAAATTAGAACAGCATGCCACCCTCCACCTCAAAAAACTATCCAATCTCCTGGTTTCCCACCTCCGGAAAGGCAACTCACTCACCCTTCACAAGCTTTCCAGCAAACCTCAACCTCCTCTCATTGCACACAAACCCAGTTTCTCCCATCTATTCAATCTCCCAATTCCAGCTCCACTCCCTCCAAAAGCTCAAAATTCCAATCAACACAATCTGGAACCACAACACCTTAATTCAGTAGTTAACCTATCCTCCAAACCTCTGTCCCAATCCGAAACCTCTGTCCTATCCAAAGGCCTCACCTTCAGCGCCACTCCCAGATTCAACCAAACAGCCCTCGTCAAAGATTTACTGTCCTACACTCGTACTCTCTGCTGGAAATATCACTTTGCCACGAAGAAAAATGATCCTAATCCTACTCCTAATGATCCAACTCCCCAAGACACTATCCAAATTGAACCCTGCCTGGAACAGTTCCGTCCTCCATCACAGTGGGCCCCACCTCCTCTTCCTCAAAATCACCCTCTCCAAACCTTCCAGGAATTTCTGACTTCCAGCCTTGCCTCTCAATCCTTCTTAAAAAACCTTAATCCTACTCCCAACATCACCACTGCTGAAGCTCAGGCTATCCGTGATCTGAAGGCTGACCGATCCATCGTCATTCTTCCGGTGGACAAGGGTTCCACGACCGTGGTACTTGATCGTCGGGAGTATGAGGGACTGTGTCAGGTTTCAGACAACACCACATACAAAGTTTGCCAAGGTAATCCCATTCCTGATGTCCAGGCGGAGCTTCAAGGAATCCTCAGAACCTTAGGCCCCCTGCAAATCCTTTCACCTGACTCCATCAACCTCCTAACCCCACCGACACCCCGCACCCCTACCTTCTACCTTCTTCCTAAAATTCACAAACCCAATCATCCCAGCTGCCCCATTGTAGCTGGTTACCAAGCCCCCACAGAACGTATCTCTGCCTACGTAGATCAACACCTTCAACCCATTACATGCAGTCTCCCATCCTTCATCAAAGACACCAACCACTTTCCCGAACGCCTAAAATCCTTACCCAATCTGTTACCCCCGGAAACCATCCTTGTAACCATTGATGCCACTTCCTTATACACAAATATTCCGCACGTCCAGGGCCTCGCTGCGATGGGGCACTTCCTTTCATGCCAATCACCTGCCACCCTACCTAAAACCTGTTTCCTCATTACCTTAGCCAGCTTCATCCTGACCCACAACTTCTTCACTTTTGAAGGCCAGACACACCAACAATTAAAGGGAACAGCCATGGGTACCAGGATGGCCCCCTCGTACGCCAACCTATTCATGGGTCGCTTAGAGGAAGCCTTCTTGGTTACCCAGGCCTGCCAACCCAAAGTTTGGTACAGATTTATTGATGACATCTTCATGATCTGGACTCACAGTGAAGAAGAACTCCAGAATTTCCTCTCCAACCTCAACTGCTTTGGTTCCATCAGATTCACCTGGTCCTACTCCAAATCCCATGCCACTTTCCTTGACGTTGACCTCCACCTGTCCAATGGCCAGCTTCACACGTCCGTCCACATCAAACCCACCAACAAGCAACAGTACCTCCATTATGACAGCTGCCACCCATTCCACATCAAACGGTCCCTTCCCTACAGCCTAGGTCTTTGTGGCAAACGAATCTGCTCCAGTCCGGAATCCCTGAACCATTACACCAACAACCTGACAACAGCTTTCGCATCCCGCAACTACCCTCCCGACCTGGTACAGAAGCAAATAACCAGAGCCACTTCCTCATCCTCTCAAACCCAGAAACTCCCACAGAAGAACCACAAAAGTGCCCCACTTGTGACAGGATAATTTCCGGGACTGGATCATACTCTGAATGTGGCTCTCCAGCAGGGATACGACTTCCTCAAATCCTGCCCTGAAATGAGATCCATCCTTCATGAAATCCTCCCCACTCCACCAAGAGTGTCTTTCCGCCGTCCACCTAACCTTCGTAACTTGTTAGTTCATCCCTATGAAATCCCCAAACCACCTTCCCCACCCTCTGGCTCCTATTCTTGTAACCGCCCCCCGGTGTAAAACCTGTCCCATGCACCCTCCCACCACCACCTACTCCAGTCCTGTAACCCGGAAGGTGTACACGATCAAAGGCAGAGCCACATGTGAAAGCACCCACATGATTTACCAACTGACCTGCCTACACTGTGAGGCATTCTATGTGGGAATGACCAGCAACAAACTGTCCATTCGCATGAATGGACACAGGCAGACAGTGTTTGTTGGTAATGAGGATCACCCTGTGGCTAAACATGCCTTGGTGCACGGCCAGCACATCTTGGCACATTGTTACACCGTCCGGGTTATCTGGATACTTCCCACTAACACCAACCTATCTGAACTACGGAGATGGGAACTTCCTCTTCGATATATCCTCTCTTCCCGTTACCCACCAGGCCTCAATCTCCGCTAATTTCAAGTTGCCGCCACTCATACCTCACCTGTCATTCAACATCATCTTTGCCTCTGCATTGCCGCCTCGACTGACATCTCTGCCCAAACCCTTTGTCTTTAAATATGTCTGCTTGTGGATGGATATGTGTGTGTGTGTGTGTGTGTGTGAGAGTGTATACCCGTCCTTTTTTCCCCCTAAGGTAAGTCTTTCCGCTCCCGGGGTTGGAATGACTCCTTACCCTCTCCCTTAAAACCCACTTCCTTTCGTCTTTCCCTCTCCTTCCCTCTTTCCGATGAGGCAACAGTTTGTTGCGAAAGCTTGAATTTTGTGTGTATGTATGTGTCTGTTTGTGTTTCTATCGACCTGCCAGTGCTTTCGTATGGTAAGTCACATCATCTTTGTTTTTAAATATATTTTTCCCGCGTGGAATGTTTCCCTCTATTATATTGATATCATTAATTTGAACCCAACAATTACGTTTGTTATTGTCACTGTTGCATTTCGAAATCTTTTCTGTCGTCTTATTTTCTCTTTCTGTTTTTGCCAGTAGTTTCACTTTGTATTCACCTTCTCCTTTTTACCGTAATCTGCTATACAATTTTATCCCGCCTATATATACTCAATAATACGTAACACACTTCCAAACCATAACCTAAAAAATTTTTTTGCCGCTTTCAACACTACCGCCGCTATAAAATCCACCATTTCTAGTTCACAAACAGTTCCTTTCACCTTTTAAACAACCATTTTGGCTAGTTCCAATAACTTTCGCTTTATTTCCATTTCCATTTTTCCACATCACCGATAATTTTTAGCGGCTTGCCACAGGTTTTAACGTCATTATTTCGTCGTCAGACAATTGTTAGCCTCATTTTCATAATCTGCCACCACAAAACCACTCCTTTTAATATATTACACGCAGTTTTTTCGAAATTTTCCCGAATTTCTCCGTCCTCTAACGTGTTTTGGCGCGAACACAACCACCTAACCTTTGTGCACATCGTTGTCTACCAACCCAAGTCCAACATAGCCCAGCTGTAACCAACACCTTTTCGCCTTTTTTCACACCAGATCTCCAGTTACTTTCCAGTCCACCTTTATCCCTCCCCATA
Organism: Schistocerca serialis cubense; assembly: GCF_023864345.2. Classification (NCBI taxonomy): domain Eukaryota; kingdom Metazoa; phylum Arthropoda; class Insecta; order Orthoptera; family Acrididae; genus Schistocerca; species Schistocerca serialis. Next base: position 396,389,663 of record NC_064641.1, on the reverse strand, counting down.
TATTTTTATTTTCATTTTCATTTCCTCATGTTACACTTTCCACCTTCTAATACCATGTCACCCCCACAACGACCCCATTAAGTTTTATTTACATTCCCTCCGCAAACATGCCTTCGCCCTAGCCAGATTACGCTCCCATATTCTATTTTCTCAGGCTTGTCTGACATTTGGCATTACCCCCAAAGGCCTCACACTTAAAGTTCCCATCTCTGGCTGCAACCCTTCTTTCCATCAGTCCCTATACCAGTTCCAAACTGAACAATCCATTGCCCTCCCCCACATCAACTCAGCCAATGAACACACCCGTCAACTCCTATCCTTAATAAAAGTCCTTACTCTTTCCTCTCCCACATCCACACCGGCTGTTCAGAGCATCCTCCTACAAGCCAACCGTAAATTAGAACAGGATGCCACCCTCCACCTCAAAAAACTATCCAATCTCCTGGTTTCCCACCTCCGGAAAGGCAACTCACTCACCCTTCACAACCTTTCCAGCAAACCTCAACCTCCTCTCATTGCACACAAACCCAGTCTCTCCCATCTACTCAATCTCCCACTTCCAGCTCCACTCCCTCCAAAACCTCAAAATTCCAATCAACACAATCTGGAACCACAACACCCTAATTCAGTAGTTAACCTTTCCTCCAAACCTCTCTCCCAATCCGAAACCTCTGTCCTATCCAAAGGCCTCACCTTCAGCGCCACTCCCAGATTCAACCAAACAGCCCTCGTCAAAGATTTACTGTCCTACACTCGTACTCTCTGCTGGAAATATCACTTTGCCACGAAGAAAAATGATCCTAATCCTACTCCTAATGATCCAACTCCCCAAGACACCATCCAAATTGAACCCTGCCTGGAACAGTTCCGTCCTCCGTCGCAGCGGGACCCACCTCCTCTTCCTCAAAATCACCCTCTCCAAACCTTCCAGGAATTTCTGACTTCCAGCCTTGCATCTCAATCCTTCTTAAAAAACCTTAATCCTACTCCCAACATCACCACTGCTGAAGCCCAGGCTATCCGTGATCTGAAGGCTGACCGATCCATTGTAATTCTTCCGGCGGACAAGGGTTCCACGACCGTGGTACTTGATCGTCGGGAGTATGTGGCTGAGGGACTGCGTCAGCTTTCAGACAACACCACATACAAAGTTTGCCAAGGTAACCCCATGCCCAATGTCCAGGCGGAGCTTCAAGGAATCCTCAGAACCTTAGGCCCCCTGCAAAACCTTTCGCCTGACTCCATCAACCTCCTGACCCCACCGACACCCTGCACCCCTACCTTCTACCTTTTTCCTAAAATCCACAATCCCAATCATCCCGGCCGCCCCATTGTAGCTGGTTACCAAGCCCCCACAGAACGTATCTCTGCCTACGTAGATCAACACCTTCAACCCACTACATGCAGTCTCCCATCCTTCATCAAAGACACCAACCACTTTCTCGAACGCCTGGAATCCTTACCCAATGTGTTACACTCGGAAAACATCCTTGTAACCATTGATGCCACTTCCTTATACACAAATATTCCGCATGTCCAGGGCCTCGCTGCGATGGAGCATTTCCTTTCACGCCGATCACCTGCCACCCTACCTAAAACCTCTTTCCTCATTACCTTAGCCAGCTTCATCCTGACCCATAACTTCTTCACTTTTGAAGGCCAGACATACCAACAATTAAAGGGAACAGCCATGGGTACCAGGATGCCCCCTCGTAAGCCAACCTATTCATGGGTCGCTTAGAGGAAGCCTTCTTGGTTACCCAGGCCTGCCAACCCAAAGTTTGGTACAGATTTATTGATGACATCTTCATGATCTGGACTCACAGTGAAGAAGAACTCCAGAATTTCCTCTCCAACCTCAACTCCTTTGGTTCCATCAGAGTCACCTGGTCCTACTCCAAATCCCATGCCACTTTCCTTGACGTTGACCTCCACCTGTCCAATGGCCAGCTTCACACGTCCGTCCACATCAAACCCACCAACAAGCAACAGTACCTCCATTATGACAGCTGCCACCCATTCCACATCAAACGGTCCCTTCCCTACAGCCTAGGTCTTCGTGGCAAACGAATCTGCTCCAGTCCGGAATCCCTGAACCATTACACCAACAACCTGACAACAGCTTTCGCATCCCGCAACCACCCTCCCGACCTGGTACGGAAGCAAATAACCAGAGCCACTTCCTCATCCCCTCAAACCCAGAATCCCCCACAGAAGAACCACAAAAGTGCCCCACTTGTGACAGGATAATTTCCGGGACTGGACCAGACTCTGAATGTGGCTCTCCAGCAGGGATACGACTTTCTCAAATCCTGCCCTGAAATGAGATCCATCCTTCATGAAATCCTCCCCACTCCACCAAGAGTGTCTTTCCGCCGTCCACCTAACCTTCGTAACCTGTTAGTTCATTCCTATGAAATCCCCAAATCACCTTCCCCACCCTCTGGCTCCTATCCTTGTAACCGCCTCCGGTGTAAAACCTGTCCCATGCACCCTCCCACCACCACCTACTCCAGTCCTGTAACCCGGAAGGTGTACACGATCAAAGGCAGAGCCACATGTGAAAGCACCCACGTGATTTACCAACTGACCTGCCTACACTGTGATACACTCTATGTGGGAATGACCAGCAACAAACTGTCCATTCGCATGAATGGACACAGGCAGACAGTGTTTGTTGTTAATGAGGATCACCCTGTGGCTAAACATGCCTTGGTGCACGGCCAGCACATCTTGGCACATTGTTACACCGTCCGGGTTATCTGGATACTTCCCACCAACACCAATCTATCCAAACTCCGGAGATGGGAACTTGCTCTTCAATATATCCTCTCTTCCTGTTACCCACCAGGCCTCAATCTCCGTTAATGTCAAGTTGCCGCCACTCATACCTCACCTGTCATTCAACATCATCTTTGCCTCTGCACTTCCGCCTCGACTGACATCTCTGCCGAAACTCTTTGTCTTTAAATATGTCTGCTTGTGTCTGCATATGTGTGGATGGATATGTGTGTGTGTGTGTGTGTGTGTGTGTGTGTGTGTGTGTGTGTGAGTGTATACCCGTCCTTTTTTCCCCCTAAGGTAAGTCTTTCCGCTCCCAGGATTGGAACGACTCCTTACCCTCTCCCTTAAAACCCACTTCCTTTCGTCTTTCCCTCTACTTCCCTCTTTCCTGATGAAGCAACAGTTTGTTGCGAAAGCTAGAATTTTGTGTGTATGTATGTGTCTGTTTGTGTTTCTATCGACCTGCCAGCGCTTTCGTATGGTAAGTCACATCATCTTTGTTTTTTTATATATATATTTTTTCCACGTGGGAAAAATATATCTAAAAACAAAGATGATTTAACTTACCAAATGAAAGCGTTGGTATGTTTATAGAGACACAAACAAACACAAACACACACACAAAATTCAAGCTTTCGCAACCCACGGTTGCTTCATCAGGAAAGAGGGAAGGAGAAGGGGAAAGATGAAAGGATGTGCGTTTTAAGGGAGAGGGTAAGGAGTCATTCCAATCCCGGGAGCGGAAAGACTTACCTTAGGGGGAAAAAAGGACAGGTATACACTCGCGCGCGCGCCCACACACACACACACACACACACACACACACACACACACACACATCCATCCGCACATATACAGACACATGATATGTCTGCTTTCGATCATAAGCTCCCACTTCTTTGTGCTCATTCTTTCCTCTTTTGTCATTTCCCACCCCTTCCCTCTGTTTCCTTACTATTTACTCCTCTTTCCCTCCCATTTCCTCCTTTTTCACCATTACCAGAGTTGAACCAGCCCTTTGTTCTCCACCCACATGTGTGCGTGTGTTCATGTAGCCTTCCGCAGCTGTCCAGAGTGTGTGTGTGTGTGTGTGTGTGTGTGTGTGTGTGTGTGTGTGTGTGTGTGTGTGTGTGTGCGTGCGTGTATGATAGAGAGAGAGAGAGAGAGAAAAATAAAAGCATCTGGTGAATGGTTGCCTGTCCTCATTTCTGTTTTTATTTCAGTTGCGTCAGCTCAAGAAGAAACTGTGGGCTCTCCGTCTAAAGTCAGCTGAAGACAGAGACTTCTGCACAGAAAGTAAAAGTGCTGCATTATCAACTACAAAAACATCAAACCTTGAGAGAGAATGAAAATATCACTTCTGGTAAAACTAAAGAACTGCAACTTTCAGTTTTAACCTTTATGAAAATTTCTGGAATGCATTTCATTTGTCAGTCAAATCTAAGATTAACAGCTATGCAGAGTCTACAGAAAAAGTAATTTCTCCATTGTATGTGAATATAATAATTCATAATAATTACCCCCTATCTTGTCCCACCACTCTAGGTAAAGCTGAAACTGATGCATATAGCCCATTTAAGATCAGATGAAGTAACTGTAAATGATATTTACAAGCAAATGATTACACAAGAGTTTTCATTGATCAATTAATTTTTAATATCTCATTAATTAAATTATGTGGACTTGCGGTAGACCTGAAATAGTCTGGATTGCAAAACTTAATTTTTACTGACTTTAAGGAGATATTAATAATTTATCCATTAAAATTAGGTAGTATTCTAACAGTGAGTGTGATGCTGTGTTTAACACTCTGGACATTTGTGTGGAAGGATGGAGTTCAAACCCTCATTTGGGTTTTTTGGGCTTTCTATCTTTTCCCATAAGTCACTTCATCTGAATCCCAGAATGGCTTTCTCAGCACTGCTACGTGGATGTTGCCCCTTATTTTGTCCACTGGAGCTAGTGCTATCCCAAATGACAACTTAACAACAAGAGACTGGACTCTTACCTTCCTTCCCTTGTAACCAACTGAAATCTTCTCATTCCGAGACATTGTCATGCATGACATAACCTAGATCATGAGCTAATGTTGTGAGTTAAATTTCATATCTCTCTGCAGTGTCCTGTGAAGTGAGCACACGTGACAGTATTGATAATGATCAGTGGTGACGTTGAGCTCAGTGGTCCCCTTGGTGCTATGTAAGAGGAGTAGACTCGTGGCCACACTGAGTTTCACTCTCTCCCGTACTTCTAATTGCCAATAAGCAACACAGACGTGACGCTAAACTCTAAACACGCTCATCACATTCACGTACACTCAAAAAATACACTTAAGCCACAAATTCACACTTTTCACCGTAAAAATATTGTGGCAACCTCTAAATTCCAAATTTCGGTGACCCACACAGTCTGCCCTAGCAGATGACTCTTTCCATGCAGCTGCACCTGAACTTTCTCCAAAGAGCCCATTTGTGATAAGCAACTGCTGACAGGAGTGTCTTCTCCTCCACCACCACATGCAGAAACAGATGCTTCCACTGGATTTTCCGCTAGCTGGAAACAATGCCATTCTCAGTGTGTCCACACGCTGAGCATTAGCAAAGTAACAACATGTGAGTGTCAGTTCAAATGCAGTGAGTGTATAGCATTTTGTAATGAGGACCTAGGTACTGTACAAATACTTGTGACTGCTGCAACCTAATAGCTTCCCAGTGGCAGTGCATGGCCATATCTCAGTGAGTTGGCATTGCATTGTATTTTGCAAATAACTTGCAGGCATCTTGTTTACTGAACAGGACCAGTGGCGTGCCTGTCAGCATGGTTTGAATTTGCAACTAGTTGTTTTAATGCGAACATCTCACTGTTGTTGGGCACCTTTCTGAAACCAGTACAGTATATTCCATGCGAACAAGAACATGAACAGAAATAAGCAGGTGGTTGAAGAATTTTGAACAAAGTAGTTTTTGATCTTGTGTAGTTTGTGCTTGAATAAATAATCGTGTGGCTAAATACCTAACCACGTGCGTATTTCGAAGATAAGCACTCTGTTCCATTGTACTCCTGACTACTTTGCCTTTCGAATTAAGTGGTAATGTGCTCTGTGCAGTAAACACTGACAACACAGCATGCATACCGAAGCTGATGACCCTGATTCTTGAATTTTTTCACACAGTTCCTCTCTCCATTAGAGTGCCCATTGTATACCTCTGTGCCACACAGCATCTGCGCGAGCACCAAATGTGCAATCCTTGTCTTCCCCCCTTCCAATTTGTCCAGCCACACTTATTACGGAAATGCAGCACATGTCAGGAAACGGTCCCACAGAGCAAAGCTCCAGGACCTCTTCCACGGTGGAAAACATTGCATCACAGCCATGCAAAAGGGCCTTCCGACCTGCAGTCACAGACAGTCAGCTTTATCAGTTCCTACAATTTGCCCAACTCATGAGCACCGCTGCGCCCCTTTCACAGGCCCTGGTGCCGACCATTCAACCGAGCAGAACTTCTTCTCACCTCCCCGCATTCAACGCCCATGACCCACGTCTGCGAACCAGGGATTACTAGTGATACAACGAAGTTCGCCCCTACCATAGATCAGCTCAGACCCACGGTTGTAGCAGAAGCTCATGATATTATCACTAACCCCCCACCCCACTTCCCGGCAGCTACGATAAACTGAAAAAGCACCTAATCACCTGCTTAGCATCATCAGAAATGCCACACTTCTGGGACTTGTTTTCATTGGCTGAGTGTTCTGATATGAGACCCACCCAGCTCCTGCAGCACGTCTGCCTCTTAGCTGAACTCCATGTCTTGCCAGATAAACTCATCTTCCACAACTGGAGTCCTTGATTGCCGGCGGCCATCTGTCCTGTTCACGCCACGCAGTATCGTACAGACATTGATGCAGCCACTGTGATAGTGGATCGGGTGTTTGAATCCCTTGATATTTTGCCTGCAGTAGCCGCAGCCCATCCTCCTTACCTACCTCCTCTTGCTCCGACTGTTTCCAGCATGGCAACAACAAGTCTCCCAGCTGCTCTGAAGCACAGCTGGAGAATATACCACCTCCTGTGCCTCAGGACACAGAGTCCAATTTAGCACACATCATGCCATGCCTGAGCAATGAGATGGCCAACTTAATCAGCACCCTTGCACGTGCCCATCTCCATCCCTTTCTCCCACCCCCACACTTCACAGTCCAAGGCTATTACCCACATGGCGCACATGACCACTAATGCACATGACGTTCAGGCACATCAACCTCCATCCCCTTTCCACATCCATCTGGCGAACAGGAGGAGTAAGGTGACACAAACCCTGTGTGCTGGTACCATGAGTGCTTTGGCAGTGCTGCAGCAAACTGCCATCGACAGTGTTTGTGGCACCTAAACACAGCTGGCACCTGGTAGTAGGTGCACCTGGTTGCTCTTCACAGTGCCTGTTCATATCGGACCACCATTACTCCACCCTGCCCATATCGTAACTCATCGACACCAGTTCGGACTTGTCCATCTACCCATGCAGGCTCCTACACTCTTTCAGCCGCAACCCTCCCTCCCCTTTCCTGCTTACCACAGCAACTAGTTCCATCATATCATGACCATCTGTGGCCCCCACATCTGTTCTGTTGACTTTGGTCTCAGTGGGGATTTTCTCTGGACTTTCACTGTGGCCAGCATCAATGACCTGATCCTCAGCACGGATTTGCATTCCCACTTTAATCTTCTTCCTGACCTCGCACAGCATCATCTGACTGATGGCACATTGCATCACTCCGCACCCTGCACTAACATCTCCACCTCCCACTTTACTGTTAAGCAGTTGTCCGACTGTGATTCTTTCACCAATCTCCTCACCAAATTTCCACTCCTCAGATGCCCCCCCCCCCCCCCCCCCCAGTGCTTCCTGCAAGGACATCATGACACAGTGCACTATATTGTAACCACACAGGGCAAGGCTGTTCACTGCTACATGTGCTTCCCTCGCTGGCCAGAAGCAAGTACATGTGGCCAGAAATTGAAGCCTCCATTGCCGCTGGAATCCAGTGCCCGTCAAAAAGCCCTTGGTCCTCCACACTCCATTTAGCTCCCAAGAAGGATGGCACCTGGTACCCTTGTGGTGATTACCGCCATCTCAGTAAAGAAATTTTGAGCTCCACCATATTCAGTAAGGTAGACTGCGCAAAAACTTTTATGCAGATCCCGCTCGCACTGGAGAACACCTAGAAGACTGGCATTATTACACCCTTTGGTCTCTTTGAAAGCCTCTTCTATGCCTTTTGGCCTCCATTATGCCACACAAATGTGGCAAGCGTTTTCTGGATGATGTCCTCCACGGTGCACTAGGATGTTTTGCCTATCTGCACAACATCCTTATTTACTCCCAGAACTTGGCTGAATACCAAGAAGACCGCTACCACATGCGAAAATGGATGCTTTCACCAGATTTTCTGCTAGCTGGAAATAACACCATAGTCGTGTGTGAGTATGCGCAGAGCAGTAGCAACAGTAGCTACACATCTACACATGGTTGTTGGTTACAAATTCAGTGAATGTTCAGTGTTTTGTAAGGAGGACCCAGGTGCTGTACGAAGACTCGTGATTTCTGCAACCCAGTGCATGGACATTTTTCAGTGAGACAGCCTTGCATCATATTTTGCAAATAATTTGCAGGCACCTCGTTCACCAAACAGGACCAGTGGCATACCTGCCAGCATGACTTGAATTTACAGCTATCTGTATTGATGCAAATACTTTGTCGTTGTAGACCCCCTTTTAGATACTGGGACAGTAAATTCCATGCCAACAATGACATGAACAGTAGTAAAAAGATGGTTGAACAATTTATGAGTAATTTTTCATTTGTAACAATACGAGAGAAGGAAAGTTGCTACTCACCATATAGCGGAGATGCCGAGTCGCGACAGGCACAATAAAAGATTCACACAATCATAGCTTTCGGCCATTAAGGCCTTTGTCAGCAGTAGACACACATACACACACATGCACACACACACTCACGCAAGCGCAACTTGCACACACATCTGCAGTCTCAGAGAGCTGAAACTACACTGCGAGCAGCAGCACAAGTGCATGATGGGAGTGGCAACTGGGTGGAGGTAAGGAGGAGGCTGGGGTGGGGAGGGGGAAGGATAGTATGGTGGGAGTGGCGGAGAGTGAATTATTGCAGTTTAGATGGAGGGCAGGAGAGAAGGTGCGGAGGGGGAGGGGGTAAGTAGTGGAAAGGAGAGAAATAAAAATAAAAATAAATTAAAAGACTGGGTGTGGAGGTGAAATGGCAGCTGTGTAGTGCTGGAATGGGAACAGGGATGGGGTGATGGGTGAAGACAGTGACTAACGAAGGTTGAGGCCAGGAGGGTTACGGGAACGTAGGATGTATTGCAGGGATAGTTCTCTCCTGTACAATTCAGAAAAGCTGGTGTTGGTGGGAAGGATCCATATGGCACAGGCTGTGAAGCAGTCATTGAGATGAGGGGTATCATGTTTGGCAGCATGTTCAGCAACAGGGTGGTCCCCTCCTACCGTGGTATTCTGCCATCCACTGACCCTACACAGTGTACTTGTCCATCCTTACACATCCCCTGCTCCCAATCCCTTACCTCATGGCTCATACCCCTGTAATAGACCTAGATGCAAGACCTGTCCCATACAGCCTCCTACCACCACCTTCGCAGTCCGGTCACTAACATCACCTATCCCATTAAAGGCAGGGCTACTTGTGAAACCAGTCATGTGATTTACAAGCTAAGCTGCAACCAATGTGCTGCATTCCTTGTAGGCATAACAACCAACAAGCTGTCTGTCCACATAAACAGCCACCGACAAACTGTGGCCAAATAACAAGTGGACCACCCTGTTGCTGAACACGCTGCCAAACATGATACCTCTCATCTCAATAACTGCTTCACAGCCTGTGCCATATGGATCCTTCCCACCAACACCAGCTTTTCTGAATTGTGCAGGTGGGAACTTTGCCTGCAATACATCCTACGTTCCCGTAACCCTCGTGGCCTCAACCTTCATTAGTCACTGTCCTCACCCATCCAGCCCCCTCCCTGTTCCAATTCCAGCACTACACAGCCGTCATTTCATTGCCACACCCAGTCTTTTAATTTATTTTTATTTTTATTTCTCTCCTTTCCGCTACTTACCCCCTCCCCCCTCCGCACCTTCTCTCCTCCCCTCCGTCTAAACTGCAACACTTCACTGTCCGCCACTCCCACCATACTATCCCTCCCCCTCCCTGCCCCACGTCCTCCTTACCCCCACCCAGTCACCACTCACCATCATGTACTGATGCTGCTGCTCGCAGTGTAGTTTCAGCTCTCTGAGACTGCAGACGTGTGTGCAAGTTGCGCTTGCGTGAGTGAGTGTGCGTGTGTGTGTGTGTGTGTGTGTGTGTGTGTGTGTCTGCTGCTGACAAAGGACTTAATGGCCGAAAGCTATTATTGTGTGAATCTTTTATTGTGCCTGTCGCCACTTAGCAGCTCCGCTATATGGTGAGTAGCAACTTTCCTTCCCTCGTATTGTTACATTCCATCCCGGATTTTCCTTTGTTTCTGATTTGTGACGTTTGCGCTTAAATAAATAATCGTGTGGTTAAATTTATAACCTCGTGCATATTTCTAAGATAAGTGCTCCATTCCATTGCACTCCTGTCTACTTCGCTTTTCAACTTAAGTGGTAACGTGCACCATGCAGTAAGCACTGATGGCATAGCATGCGTATCCACAATTTCATTCACAGTGAAGAGAGAACACCCTTCCGCCCAGCTAGCAAGGCTATGCAAATTTAACTTTTTTCTTGAGGGAAATAAACTTTGGTATGTGGTGCAATAGTAACATCGTAGTTATTCAGTAAAGAAAGGTTCTAAACATATAATATTAGTTTTGTTAGAAGTTCATACTTAATAATAAAAACACAAAATATGTTTGTTCAACAGTATTTCGCTTGATGTCTGACTATGGTCTTATAAGCTGAAAACTAGTTCACATTATAAATAAATATTGTAGAACATGCACATTGTTGCTGCAGCCGTGATTGAAATGATTAGATGTCTGTGTAATTGTGTGTGTGTGAGTGTGCACTTATACTGGGAGAAGAGTGATATTCTCAAAGCTAGTTAAGCCTCCATTCTGTTGTGTCTGTCAATGGGCCACACATTAGTCAGATATAGGTAAGTTTATTTCCTCATTTTTATTTGTGCTTTTATTTACAGTTCATTAGTGCATATAATATTGGTTTTCTTGCAGTTATCTAGAAATCATTTAAACTTATGCATTAATATGCGCAATATATTTTTATGCATTTCTTTTTTTATGAAACACTTGACTGTAACTCTCAGATTCACCCTCTCAAAAAGACACAAATCTTTTAGGCAAACAGTGTAAGTGTGTATGTGTTTAGACACATGTGTCAGTATCTGCTTGTGGTTCTTCTCATATTTTTACATGCTAGAACACTACAAATATCTTTGTAGTGCCTTTTACTTCAATTGTTGTTTGCAGATTGTTTGCAGTATGTAGTATTTACCTCTAATTGTGTGTAATTTGTGTATAGTACTTCTATTATTTGAAAATCCTAATTGCTCTAGTTTTACTTTTGACGAGTTAGTCATTTTATGTAGTGACTTCTTCTTTAAGGTACAAGACATATATTTAAAAAAATCATCAAGTTTGACATGTCACAATTGATGGTTGAAATAGTTGGTGGTTAATATATGCATATTGGGATAGAATAACCACCAAAATTAGTAAAGCAGTACACAACAAAATTGCAAACCCACTAGCTCCAATAATAAATCAAAGTTTTAAAGAGAGCTGTTCCCCGGAGGTACTGAAATAAGCCAAAGTCAGACCGCTCTTTTAAAAGGGATCAAGAAAAGTAATGGAAAATTATCATCCTATCTCGATTCTTGCAGTCATGTCCAAAATGTTTGAAAAAGTTGCTGTTGTCCAAATCCAAAACTTCATTCCAAAAAAGTCTATTATTCTAAACAATCAATTTGGTTTTCAACAAGGACAAAGCACCATAAATCCACTGAACTGTTTCATTGAGAAAATAAATGCACCATTAGACAAGAGTGCTAAGATGGCAGGAATTTTCTGCAGCCTCATAAATGCGTTTCATCCAGTAAACTATGCATTGCTTATTTACAAACTTGAAAGTACAACATTAGGGGCAGTGCCCTACAATGGCTTAAATCCTACCTATTAAACAGAAAACAAAGAGTTAGTATCTCTTTAAGTGGGGAAAATTATTATTCTGGCTAGTCCTGTTTCTCTTCTTTGTTAATGACCTAACATTAAATATCAGCTCTCCACCTGTTCTGTTTACAGATGATACTTCTATCTTAGATGAAAATCAGGATTCGGAAAAAAATTCCCAAATCTGTGATCAGTACTCTCAGTACCCTGGAAACTTGGATTCAGATAAATGGGTTGAATCTAAACATATCTAAGACTCACATAATGCAATTCAAAACCGGGCAGTCAAAATGTGAGCAGATTAAGATTGCCCAGAACAACCAGGATATGGAAGAAGTTGACTGAGTCAAATTCTTAGGCTTAAATCTGGGTAAAAATTTGAGCTGGCAGGCACACCTTAAGTAACTTGCAAAGAAAATGAGCAGCCTTGCATTTTGTAACGTGCAATAAGCCATTTGGGCCATGTATCTTCTTAAATTTATGATCTTATCCTTCTTTCGATCTTATTTGAAATGTTTTAAACTCCGACTGTATAGCATGTCGTACTAACTCAGTTAACCCCTGTGATAAAAACAAGTTTAATAAAATTTCTGTACTACAAAAAGATATATTTTTGTTTATGTGAATATATATTATCATAATTGGTCTATTGTGCTGTTGAGTGAGTTTCATTTTCTGTAAATTATTTTTGATTTATTGCTCTATGTTTTGATCTTAGTATAGCTGTATCTTCACTGATGTACTTTGGGTCAATGTTAACTGGGTGCCAGTTGGTTGTATGTTGTCTGGCGGGAAGGAAGGTAGAAGAAATGTAAAGTTTTCTGGAGTTGTGTAGAGATGGAATGTATTTTGCTGAGTGAACATTGTAATTGATGGCAGCAAGGCATCTAGGACTATTAAAAATGAAAATTATATATGAATCAGTTTGTCATCTACGTTATTTTAAGTAACACGCCAGCCTATGGGGTTTCCAGACCTACAAGAGATCCTGGCTTCCAGAAAGAAGAAATTCTAGCAACGGATTGAATGAGATCCTTAAAAAACAAAATGTGTATTTTTTTCTCTATAACTACCACTAGACCTGGCCAACAATATTTAATTACTTCGTGAACAATTACAATTAATGGTCTTCCAATTGTGAGTAACAAAGGAGTTGATAAAGTGGTGCCATTCTGACCAGGATACTTGTATGTTTGGATTTTTGACAGTGTTTATGATTCAGGTGACCAAAAAGCATAAAACTGTGTTGCAAAGTGGAATGATTTTAAACCAAATATAATTTGACATAGTACATGTGGAGAAGTTTTGAATGATACAACACTATGGACACACATGGTTGTAAATATAGAAGCATTATTATTAAAGTTGATGCCACCTACCCAGTCCAGGACAATAATAAGCGAAGTACCAATTAAAACATTTGTATTTGTATTTTCTCTGCCGTGTTGAGTGAACATTTTGATTGGTTATTCTTTATTGATAATTTATGAACAAATTTACAAAAAATGGATCATGATTCGAATAATGAAATAAATATGTCGAACCTACCAGCTTCAACTAGTGACTTTAAACAGGACATAGCCGATAAAGACATGTTTCAGAATGTATTAGACAATAGTTAATCAAAACAGTTAAATGAAATCAGTGCAGACTTGGGATTTTTAGACAGTAGCGGTTAGATTCGAGTCCAGACCATGAGAAACAAGTACAGCCACATGTAAGTAAAACAATGCTAAGTGAAAAAACCAAACTGTTAAATTTACAAGACATGTTTACTGCATTAATGTCATCAATGAAATAAAAAAAACAGTGAAAAACTGTCATCAATGGAAAAAAATAGTGAAAAACCAATGGTCAGTAGTCTCAGAATGTAATTCCATTAGAGCAGAGTTTAATGCGCAAATTTCAGGTATTAAAAAAGACATAGTTGGTGTGTTTTCTCAAGTAAAAGCTACAGATGAACGTGTGAAAAAAGTAGAGGGGAAGGTAGAGGCTCCAGAATCCAAAATACAATCATTAGTGATAAAAATAGGGGAAGCGGACAAGGACCTCAGATCTGAGATAGGTGCTGTTGAAGTTAGGTGTAAAGATGCTGTTGGAGACACTAGTAAACAAGCCCTAACCTTTATAAATAAGTTAAATGAAAAATAGACTGTGTCGCCTTAGATGTAGATGAAAAAGTTCAGAAGATAGGTGAGATAACAGACTCAGATGTGTCAGACTTACACAGTGATGTCATTATTATCAAAAAACAAGTACAACAGTTACAAGATGGGACTTACTTAAAACCTTCTCTAATGTAGGAGACCCAAGCTTTCCTACTATGCCACTAAAGTTTTTACCCGGTGAGAAGCTTTTTCATCCAGTTGATTTTATACAACATTGTTGTAATAGTTTTCTCCCTAGTATGAGTGATGAATTAAAAATTAAGTTTATTAAAAGATCATGAGATGGAGAAGCCTTATCATGGGTCAACCAACTTGACTGTAGCAGGTCTAGCAGTTTATCCACAGATGAATTTGAAAAGTGTTTCTTGAAAAAGTTTTGGTCTGACACTGAACAGGCAAGGATAAAGAGTGAGTTTAATGGTCCGATGTACAGGAAGCAGAGAGGGGGTATGAAAGTACTTTGCAAAGACCAGATCATGAAACTTGCACACTTCAACCAGCCTTTTGATGAACTCAAATAGATGCACTTAAGAGAAGGCTACCAGAAAGAATTCAAATGGGGTTAGTTTATGGGCCAGATGATTCTGTAGACCAATTCCTAAAATCTGTAGAAAAGTTGGACAGGGCATATAATGGGTTTGGCCAATGTAGTACTGATTTCAGGAGGCCAAACTGGAGTAACCACAGTCATAATACACTCCTGGAAATTGAAATAAGAACACCGTGAATTCATTGTCCCAGGAAGGGGAAACTTTATTGACACATTCCAGGGTCAGATACATCACATGATCACACTGACAGAACCACAGGCACATAGACACAGGCAACAGAGCATGCACAATGTCGGCACTAGTACAGTGTATATCCACCTTTCGCAGCAATGCAGGCTGCTATTCTCCCATGGAGACGATCATAGAGATGCTGGATGTAGTCCTGTGGAATGGCTTGGCATGCCATTTCCACCTGGCGCCTCAGTTGGACCAGCGTTCGTGCTGGACGTGCAGACCGCGTGAGACGACGCTTCATCCAGTCCCAAACATGCTCAATGGGGGACAGATCCGGAGATCTTGCTGGCCAGGGTAGTTGACTTACACGTTCTAGAGCACGGTGGGTGGCACGGGATACATGCGGACGTGCATTGTCCTGTTGGAACAGCAAGTTCCCTTGCCGGTCTAGGAATGGTAGAACGATGGGTTCGATGACGGTTTGGATGTACCGTGCACTATTCAGTGTCCCCTCGACGATCACCAGTGGTGTACGGCCAGTGTAGGAGATCGCTCCCCACACCATGATGCCGGGTGTTGGCCCTGTGTGCCTCGGTCGTATGCAGTCCTGATTGTGGCGCTCACCTGCACGGTGCCAAACACGCATACGACCATCATTGGCACCAAGGCAGAAGCGACTCTCATCGCTGAAGACGACACGTCTCCATTCATCCCTCCATTCACGCCTGTCGCGACACCACTGGAGGCGGGCTGCACGATGTTGGGGCGTGAGCGGAAGACGGCCTAACGGTGTGCGGGACCGTAGCCCAGCTTCATGGAGACGGTTGCGAATGGTCCTCGCCGATACCCCAGGAGCAACAGTGTCCCTAATTTGCTGGGAAGTGGCGGTGCGGTCCCCTACGGCACTGCGTAGGATCCTACGGTCTTGGCGTGCATCCGTGCGTCGCTGCGGTCCGGTCCCAGGTCGACGGGCACGTGCACCTTCCGCCAACCACTGGCGACAACATCGATGTACTGTGGAGACCTCACGCCCCACGTGTTGAGCAATTCGGCGGTACGTCCACCCGGCCACCCGCATGCCCACTATACGCCCTCGCTCAAAGTCCGTCAACTGCACATACGGTTCACGTCCACGCTGTCGCGGCATGCTACTCTTTGCCTTTACAAATGTCTGCTTGTGTCTGTGTATGTGCGAATGGATATGTGTGTGTGTGTTCGAGTGTATACCTGTCCTTTTTTCCCCTTAAGGTAAGTGTTTCCGCTCCCGGGATTGGAATGACTCCTTACCCTCTCCCTTAAAACCCACATCCTTTCGTCTTTCCCTCTCCTTCCCTCTTTCCTGACAAAGCAACCGTCGGTTGCGAAAGCTTGAATTTTGTGTGTATGTTTGTGTTTGTTTGTGTGTCTATCGACCTGCCAGCACTTTCGTTCGGTAAGTCAAATCATCTTTGTTTTTAGATATATTTTTCCCACGTGGAATGTTTCCCTCTATTATATTCATATTATAAATTTTAATTATCCCATCTAAACCCCTCACTCTCATACTATTAATTAATTTCAAAAATAAAAATGTTCTTCCAAACCTCAGTTCTACAAGGATTGTGTTGGAATCAATTTTCTCCAGCTTCTTAAGGTTTGACAGTGAGAGAATAAGATTTAGCTTATAGATATTATTTGCAGTAATAGTGGTGAAAATAATTATTTAGACTTGACTTTTTCTCTATGTCCATCACAGTTTCTTCTATCGTTGGCTCAGTGTATTCAAGGTATGTTATTTTCTTACGTGGTTACATGAGAATTTTGGTTCATTCCATTTGACACATTCACGTCAATAACACGACATTGCAGGCCTTTTTATTCACTTTTAAACAATATCATTGCCTATTTAGAATTAATTTTAGTCAAATTTAGTTGTTCACATTATTCACTGCTTCTAACAACTACCATATTAAAATTGCAACCAACCTGCCATGAAGAATAGAGATTTTACATATCAAAGAAACTCTTTAACCTAACCAATGACGTGTGTATCAAAAATCTTTTCAGATGTTACTTTGAGAGGTTATTTAATGAATCCGACATCACTAGCTTCAAATGCAATTACAATTCTGAAATAAATCAAAACTATGAAAAATAATGAAATTAACATTATTTATGTTAGATCTTTCATTTGAGAACATGTCTGTATACTTCAATATCAATAAAATATCACTTTACTATTTGTTTATACGTAAGCTAAAATATATATGTGATTTCAGAAAAATTTCTATACATCAGGTTCCATTTTTTCTGTGTATCGAGTAATCCTCTCCTTGACTGGCTCACTCAGGTTATTTTTAAGTGGTCACCCACTCACATTCCCCTGTTCCTTTCTTGTAGCTCTCCTGTGGTTTTACCTGTTTTAATCCCAGGTATAGCACCTTTCACCAATTTCCATTGCATTAAGACCTATGAGATGGAGAGATCGTGTGGGTCAACGCGAGTGAGGTGAGAGTGAGTGAGTGAGTGTTAGTTTATAGGTTTCCTCCTCACTGAGAGACGATAATTTTAGTCATTTTATTCTAATTTGTCTCGTTTTATGTAAGGGTGCTGAAGGCTGAAGTTACACACACACACACACACACACACACACACACACACACACACACAAAATTCTCTCCATACCTATATCGAAAAGAGATCTGTATAGCTTAAGGTGACCCACCCATCAGTTCCATTGCAGCGACACACTCCATAGTTATTTGCCACACTATAAAATGTCAAAATAATGAGAACATCAGTATATCCAAATGACTTAAATATTAAAGCAAGTATGAAAGTTTTACAGAAATGTGTTGAAACATAGTAGAGAAACTGTATAGAGACACTGTGCATGAGGTCAAAATTTGTGAAAGTAATGTAAAACAGGATCACAAAAGCAGCACTCATTGGGATAGTTATCATGAAGTTTAATTCAAACTTGAAGCTCTCAGACTTTGGACACATTCTGGTGTCCAACTATTTTGCTGACAGCCTTGTAATCTGTTATGAGGGTATATTAACAAATAATTTTTAGGTGAGCTTTTTTAACAATTTAAAGCAAATAATTTCTGTTGATAATATTGTAATTCAGTTTGTAATACTGTGTGGGAGACCATAGTGAAACAAACCAAATAAATAAATAAACTCTTGTGTCAATACAAAACAGTCTTCACACGAAAGCGGTCATTGGCCGTGAAAAAAGTGACTGATCTTATTAGACAATACAACTCTTTACATCACACTTAAGTGTTCCTAATTGACATCTCCAGTCCACACAAACTTAATAGTTTTTATATAAAAGAATAGTCATGAAGTTTTGAACATCATCTCATAAAAATTAAGTGTACTTTAGAAAACCATTAAAGGAGTTAAAACAGAATGAAACATAGAGCAGTAATTAATTTTCTACCTTTGGAGGAGAAACTCATTTATTTCAAGCGAGCATATGTGAATTACACAAAATAGAAAATAAACATAATCGTCTACAAATCCAAGCCTGCATGGTTCATAGAGACTGAAAAGGACATGGAAAATGCTGGAATTACAATAGACACAATATAAAACAGAACACATTTCAGAAAGGCAGTTTAAAAGGCAGAATTTCAGGAGAGAAAGAAAACAACTAGATGAAAGTGGACTCAAGAAGAAAGGGAACAACACTCTAAAAGGATGAAGGAAATTTCGAAACTAAGGAAATCTAATACAATGAAGAGTAGCCAAAGTTGATTCATCATACCCCCCAAATGGGTTATTCGAAAGAAGAAGAAGAAATATAATCATCTAGGTCCTAATGCAAGCTGAAAGTGTGTAATATTAGACATTAAACAATATGTGTACAGTGTGTGTAATGCATGCAGTGGTCAGTACTGATGAATGAATGAATACTGTAGCCACCCTTTTGCAAAACAGTGATGTACACTGTGCATGCACTGAATGAGGTTACTCTGCTTAAAATGGAATGACCTCACATTCGGTGGCTCTAGTATCGTCATTCTGATTTAGATTTTCCATTATTTCCCTAAAGTACTTGATGGAAATGTGGAAATGATTCCTACTATAAGGCCAGTGCAAACTTCCTGTACCATTCTTGTTCAACTAGACATGTAGGTAAGTGCCTGTATTTTCAACTACATCGATGAACATAATAAATGTTTGAGAGATTATTTTTGTTGATATATTAGTCTGTGTGGCCATCATTCCTTCCCATGTAACCCTCTTGCCAGTCTTTGTTGTCATCCATTTTGTTCAAACCTTCATCTGTTTTCTACCTTATTTGCTAGTATGCTTCTTTATTTACCTGTACCACATATATTGATCTAAACTTATGTGCCTACAGCTTTTCCTGTGTTGATTTCTGTGCACATAGCCAGGTCCATTACTATTTATGAATTTGCATACAACATTTTTTTTTTTTATAATTCACTACACTGCAGGAGCTTTTCCCAATTGTCTTTCACCAATTTATTTGCAAATTTGACTGCCATTTTCTTTTCCACCCTCCAGTTACCTTGCTTTTACGTAATTTGTTCACATTTTTGTGCATGTGTTTTTCACCAAACTGCTATGACTGAATTTTTTCTGCTATCTCCTACATTCCTTTACCTGCCAAACACAGTAGACTACATTTTCTCCAGTGATTTCCTCTTTCTGTTTGCCCATTTTTAAAAAGATTTTGTCTGTTTTCACAACATTCCACATCAATTTTTTTTCTTTTTCCAACAATCATATCATATGGGCCACTTTTCTGGTGAGAAATTCTCACCCACTCATAACCTCTTGTCTGTTCTCTAGATTTTTGTACAAATTTTTGTTCTCCCACCACCCACCTTCGCTCTTGCATTCCATCCATTTTTCTATCTTTTTCCACCTTCTGTCTCTCATTTTTGCCAGTTCCACCGTCTCTACATTCCAGACCATTCTTTCTTGCCATGATGAATCCCGTTACACAATATACCCATTCCTTTCGAAAATATGCCTTTGCAATATCAAAACTAAGGTACCAAAATAAAACAACCTTTTCGTTTTACATTCTGTTTTGAAAGATCTGTAATTCTAATGGTATCTAATAAGTGATTTCATGTAATACGTTAAATCTCATAAAATGTATTATTCCATTTGTTTACTAGTAGGTCATGCTTGTCCAATATATGTTCGCAATATTTTGCATTTACAAATGAAGCCATAATTAAGGAAATTTAGGTTATCATTGTTATCTTTCAGTATTTTATATAATACGATGTATATCCTATGTAAAAGTCTTTTCTATTGTATACGCCAGTTACTCATAAAAATGTTACACTTTTAATTGTTAATTTGATAAATTTTCTCTGTAATTTTGTTGACTTGATTGTTAACAAATGTGTAAATAGGAGGAGCACAAGACTCAAGGATGGACAGCTGGAGACAGTTTTGAGAGCAACCACTGTGTTGCACATTTGCGCAATAATGTAATTGTTGTAATATAGTATTGTGACTATGTAGCCTGTTATGTGGAATGGGCTCCCACTAAGAAGAAATGGTGCAGCTTGTCTTAAATAAACCACTATAAAAATGACTTGGTACCTGGATTATTTCATGGAATTCACATAACTTGATCCAGTTAGCAGATGAAATGGACCGAGGCAACGACTACTGCAGCAGCAGCAGCAGCAGCAGCAGGACGCAGATTATTCTAAGTTACACTGAACTAAGATACATATAAGAAATCAGCTGAACTGTATAAGTGTCACTGCAGAACTAATTACTAAAGTGTAATGTTTTGGAAACTGTTCTAGCAGTAAACATTTGCATTTGTCTCAAAGTAATTCTTTGAGTGGTGGAGGCCAATGTGATCAGTAAGAAACAACCCCGTGATCACATTTCTTGATATCTATGGAACACAAGAATAACGACCAATTTTTGAGGTTTTTTGTTGAAGTCAAATAATCTCTCTTCGACGTGGAAAATTTTTGCCCCAGCAAAATTTCACTGTCTTCCCCACATAACAGTAGTTTTTGTTACACATGCTTGTCCCTCAGAGTTACTTCCAAAGGCTGAACACTGAAAGTCCCTGTCTCTGGATGTAATCCTGATCAATACCAGTCTCTCTTACTGTTTCCAATACAGCAATCTCTTTCAATTACCTGGCTAATATGTGACCTGTATGCCTCATTTGCTAATTTCCACTTCATCAAACTTCTCTCCTTCTACAAAATCCTGCAGTTATCAGCCCCTCACATTTCCTTCCCTTCTCATCATCCTCCGACAAGTTTCCCCTGACCCGGGGTTTTGGGCAACTTTTCCAAAAACTATCCTTTTTCTTAAACCTCACCAGTCCTTTTCCTTTACCCTTCTTTCTTTCCCTTCAACCCTACTCCTCTTCCTTCCCCTTCAACCGTGCCAGAGGAAGGAGACACTGGCTCCAAAAGCTTGCAAATTGTAATAACTTTTGTATGTGTGTTTTCCTGTTGCTTCTTGGTGAGTAGATTTTGTATGTACAAACTTTTTTTAAATTTTTTTTTACCTTAATACCAGGACGTGTTCAGTATCCCTGCAAAAGTGATCAGCAGATAAATAAAACTGTAGGATGTGATAAGGAGGGAGCAAACGGCGATCCTTGTCACCATTGCAGTGTTCATGACTGAGGCACACATGCTATGATTTATGTGCCTAGGTATCCAGTAACAATTGAATTCTGTTGAGTCTAAGTAACACAATAGAAAAACAGTTTCTTGGCAAGCGAGTGTGCACTACTTGGGTATATCTAATGGTTAATCCCTGAAACACTGGATGGTCCTGTGTCCTGTTGCATCAGAATGTCCGAATGGGTAATCACTGACGTCGCACATATATGTTCATATGCGGACGAAGTCCATGGTGATAATGTCCTATGAGTTAGTGAGCTCAGAGGTGAGTTGGATACAAAGTTCTGTGAAGTGTTGAGCTGCAGTGGACTCCAGTGGATGGACCACTAGGTACCACCGGCATAGAGCGTGATGTGTAGAATGTACGCAGCAAAAGAACTCCGACCGATAGACCCCTGGGTATGGCTGCTGTTAAGCCTGGAACATAGAATGCACTCAGTGAAATATCTCTGATTGAGGAACCATTAGGCATGGTTGCTGTAAAGCCTGGAATGCGAAAGGACGGCAGAGCAGTTGTGCGATGACCTAAATATTCATCTGGTGGAAAGGCACTGGTGAAGGCACATGAACTGTAGAAGTGAGGTAGTTCCATGACCACAGCGCTGAAGGTTTGGTTCTAAACAACTCGGCATAATTGTGTGTTTCTATGGATTGTTTCTATCTGAGATCCAGAGGAAGTGGTGTTAGTGGGCCAGAGCTGTGGCATCCATGATACAAAACTGTATGATTGGTGGCTATGTCACCAGGGGATACAGCAAAAACTACTACTACTACTACTACTGTACTGGAACAATCCATGCTTAATTGGTGTAAGTGTATGGCAACAATGCATCTTCATATGATACATTAGTTATGGGGCGTATATCCCTCCAGTGCAGTCATATAAATCTGAGTAATGAAGAACGAAGAGGCAGCCCATATCTCTGGAGGAACCAGGAATCGCAAGAGAAGTGGAGGCTCTAGTGCTCAAACAAAGGCATATCACAACAGAGGTGATAGAGGAAAAATAGAAATCAGTTTTGGATCAGTTTTTATTATATTGCATGACATTTTGAACATGACAAAGGTAGCTCAACAGAGGCAGCAGTTGAAATGTTACAGGTGTATCAGGCTAATCGAGATTACTGTTGTGGTCACCGTGGATGAGTGTTTGGGATATCACTATGACCATGAGAGAAGACATCAAAGCAAGCAGCTAAAAAGCTGAAGAATCATCATTGGGCACGGTGATACTGCTTGTTTTTTGAGACTGCCATAATTAGGTGCTTATAGATCATGCTCATAAGAGAGAAATCATCGTAGGAGAATAATACAAAAATTTTCTGATGAAGATACTGGCAGTTGTTAAGACATAGTGTCACAGGAAGCTGTCTTTGCTCACAACAGGGCTCCAGCCCATTCTGCATATGGTGACCCCTTCCTTTTCCTCAGTGTAACCATTGTGTGGCAAGTCTCACCACAATGAGAAAAATGTGATTTTTTTATGTAGAATGTTTCCTGAACAGAAAAAATGCAGACTTCTACAGCCAAGGTTTCTGCCCAATCATTCATTTTTGGAAGAAAGTATCTCACTGAACGATGCTGTTTAACAGTTTTTTGCTGATTTTTGTCCTATCTTTTGCATTTGTTAAAGAATGCAGTTGTTTCCACAAAGTCAATACATAGTGAAGAAAGATTACCTGAGTTTTTGAAGGTTGCTGTTCCCCAGGTCCCATCAAGAAGGAGAACCTTCAGGAATGCAGAACGAGTCAAGGTACATGTTAACAAAACACAGGCAAATCTTAAAACTTACAGTAAATTTATCACTATACTGTTTAATATTATCTATCATTACACTAACTGAAGGACATCTCGTAAACTAAATGAATGTCTTTGAATGTCACTATCGTGTAGTGGGACTGTACCAAAAGTCATGTTACCTTGCAAATGATGTGTCACTTTGATATTATCTGTGATGCATTTCAGCTTATGTGTCATCACCTTTCTTGAAGTAGTGGATCTGTTGTGCAGTGCCATCAATTCTTGCTGTGTAACTTCGTTTCCCTCTGCAGAGGGTCAAGGACTGCAAGAGAGCTTCAAAATATTCAAGTTATAAAATGATTTAACCACTTTTTAAATAATTCTTCTGTATTTTGTTGTTCTTATGTAGCAGTTGTTAACATTTACTCAGTTAAAGGCTAGAGTGTGCTTTTAATAACCTCTTTTTTGTTAACATAAATGTTTCCAATTACTAGTGAATATCTATTTGACTATTAGGTTGTTTCTTGTATTCTAATCTAGTAAATGACTCATCTTGCACACTTAATTGTACTGTTATCACTCTGTACATAAACTGTTGGATTTTTGTATGTAAAGAAAACTCATGAGAGATATTTGTCCTGTTTGGCTAGACTTGATCATTATCTCATCACTTTTAGTCAAAGGTAATCCACTTTATGCTGTTCTTAAATCATTGCTTATGCCAGCACAAAGTTCTCAAATTTATTGAAGAAGACAAGGTTTAGGTCTTTATTAACATAAGGAGTTACATGCTGACGTAACCTACACCAGTCTCCACTAATTCAAGTCTCAGGTATGTGGTAAGGCAAACAGGCACGGAAACAAAAATTCCAAGAATAATCATTGTTCAGGTAAGCCTATTAATCTTTGACTAATTTGTAGAACACTTCAACAGCATGACTACTGTTGCTGTATAGCTTCATACCTTTGTAAGAGGTGTGTTCACCTTATTGCATGGGCAGATACTGTGTACATAATTGTCGTGTTTGCGATGTGGTTCTCTCTCTCCTTACCAAGCTACATAAAACAAATGCTGCAGGTCATTCCTTCTATGAATTAACCTGACCTAGCCATACACCATCCCTTCTCTGGCTCTGCCTTCCCTTTACTCTCCAATACATTCATTATACGGTACAGGTCATTCCTTCTGTAGATCCACCTGATCAACAATTAGTCCATCCCATCCAAGGGTCCACCTATCCCTCCACTCTCCATACTTACATAAAATGGAGTCTGTCCCATCTTAAAAATGTTTTCATATACCCAGCTTATGACACGTATGTTCATAACTTCCAGTGATGAAATTCCTCTGTTGGCTCTTGAGTTTACTGACTATTGGTGTTTCCTGACTCCTTCCTTTATATAATTTCTCTTGTGTTTCTTGCAGTGCCATACCTCATGTCTGTTCTATCGAGCTACCTATTGAAGACCCTCCTCACATGTTACTCATTATACATTTGTTTTCCCTTTTATTTTCATATAATTCATGCACTAATTCCATTTATGGTTGCAGTGGAAAAAGTTTGCTTGCCACACGATTTCATTTTGACTGATATGTTAGCATGTCATGATCTCTTTTAGCGACAAGTATTGGCTCCCTTCCTTAACCCTCCCTTTCTAACTGATACTGCTGCCACATGTATTTCAGATCAAAATACAAATGATTAAAAAAATTACTGTCTATGTCAATACATCATGTGTTTGTTACCCTGGATTACCTGAACCATCTCTTTGCTTTATGTTTTAAAACAGGTTGTAATTACCACAATGTGGCATGGATAAAAGAAGTGTTTCAGCAATAGAAACATATGAATCTGGACAGAGGGAAGACAGAATTCATATTCTTGTTGAAGAAGAATGAAATGAAAAGTAATAATAAGTGGACTAGGATTAAAGAAACAAAAGGACACAGTCCTATCCCATCCCCATCCCAGGATCCCTTTCCTGATGGGTTCTTCTTCAAGACACCAGAGGATGAAGTGCGTTTGACATACCCTACAGAATGTCTTGCAAGGTGGCGCTAATAGGAAAGTGTAATGACGCTTCTCTATTGTTAAAAAAGGCAATAAATGAACAGTTCTTCGTGTAGAGAATGTGAAAAGCGTGTGATGAAGGGTATTCTGTGTATCAAATGCAATTACTGGTTACATGAAAAGTGCGCGAAAGTAAATCTAAAATTCGTCAGCGATGATTTTCCGTGGACATGTCACGGTTGTTTACGTCACGAAATGGCCGATCTTCTAAGTGCAGTTCATACAAAAAACGAAATTATGAAGTTACTACAAAGTGACATTGAGGCATTAAAAACCGAACTTTCGACCATCAAGAAAGAAAACATTACATTAATACAAGAAAAGAAGTCCTGTGTATGTAAAAGCCATCAAACCAAAAAGCAAGAAGATCGCGAAAATACGAGTGACTGATCAGACTATGAAAACAACAACATTTCAAGTGTTTCTGTTGATGTCTCGGTAAACTCAGTAATCCAAAAACTGGAAGATAAATATAAATGGAAGGTGGTGACATACAGCAAAAGGAAAAACAAGGTGACAGATTCGCAACAAAAGGAAAATGACTATTTAATAATTGGCAGTTTGCTGCTGAAGAATATCACTCGCCCAATTGCAAGATCGACTTACGACCTGGAATTAGAACGCAACAACTTGGTAAACATTTTAAAAATATGGTAAATGCAAGACAAGATACAACAGATCCAGATTCTGAAACCAGACATAATTATAAAGGGCGTTTGTACATGTTGGAACGAATTCCTTAAGGAGCAGCAGTGAGGAAGAAATGGCAAACAAAACAAGAAAAATGATTCATTCTGCAAGAAATATGTATGCAGAATCTCAGCTGATACTTAGCGGAACCATAAACAGAAGGTCGGTGAGTGAAAAATATATTGCCAAAATAAACTGTGCTCTTAAAGAACCATGTGATCGTCTTGGGGCAATTTTTATAGACCCAAACAAATTCCTATGTGAAAACTCACTAGCGAACGGTGGCTTGCATTTAAATAGACTGGGGTCTGTAACATTCAGCAGAATGTTTACAGATGTCTGCAAAATCATTAGAAGCAAGGGAAACTAATATGGCCTGAAGGGGGTGAAAAATCATACACTCTAGCTGGAAAAGAAAAATATAAGCACCATACAAAAACAGATGATACTAAAGAATTTGCCTCAGAATACAGCTCACAACATGTAAACCAACAAAAGAAAAATTACATAAAAGCACTTCATCAAAATATTCAATACTTTGGTGACAAAAAATTAGAAGCAGAAGTACTCCCGAGTGAAGTAAGACCAGACATATTATGCATAAGTGAACATGGACTAACTGAAAGTAAACTACGTAATGTTGCAATAAAGGACTACAAACTAGCTAGTTACTTCAGCAGATCTAAATATAAGAGTGGTGGCATTTGTATATATATTAAAACAGGTACTCTACTAAAGAATGTAAACAGTGAAGCTGCTACATTGCCCATAGCTAGAGAAAAAGACTTTGAAGTTACTGGTATAGTGACAGAGGATTTTAGAGTGTTTTGTGTGTACAAGTCACCATTTGGCAATATTAGCATCTTTCTGAAAAAAATTACTAGCTTATTGAGAATGAATATGAAGAGAGATCTTATTATATGTGGAGACTTCAACATTGACATGGGAAAAGACACAAAAATAAGACAGGATTTTGAAGAATTGTTAATACAGCATAACATGAAAGTAACAATAACTGCACCAACTAGAGTGACTTCACAAAGTGAGACAGTTATTGACAACATAATTACTAATATGTGTAGCTATGAGTCTCATGTAGTTCATACAGAATTATCTGATCATCATGGACAACTAATCAGCTTTTGTAGAAGTAATGACACAGTATCAGAACCAAAACGAACAACCAAAGAAATCAGTGATCAAAATATCAACATCTTTGGAACAATGTTACGTAAGGAAACCTGGAATGAAACCCTACAGGCCCAGAGTGTAAATGAAAAATATGATGCATTTATTTCAACAATTAAGTACCATTTTAATGTAGCATTTCCCAAAGTAGCGAGACAAGAAAGGTAGCAAGATCAAACACAGTGGGTTACCAGTGAAATACTAGAACAGCGAAGGAAGCTTCAGGATCTGAGACAGATGGGTGAAGCTGAAAACTATAAAATGTTAAAAAAGAAGAATAGAAAAACAATAAGAGAAGCCAAAGCAAGAGCAATTGACACCACCATAACGAACTCAAAAAACAAGACAAAGGCAGCTTGGAATGCAATCAATGCTGAAAGAAAGGAAAAAGATGGGTCAAACAAAGAAGAAGGTATTAAGTCAATTAAAATACACAACACAGTGGTCACAGATGGTATGGAAATAGCAAACATACTGAATAATAACTATATCAGTGTAGTAGAAAACTTGAAATTGGAAAGAAATAGTCAAAAACAGAAGGGCATTAAGGTACCAAAAAGATCATGCGTTACTATGTTCTTAAGACCAGTTATGGAAGATAAATTGCAGAAAACTATACAGAAACTGAAGTCCAAGAAATCAGCTGGTGATGATGAAATATCAAATCATGTAATAAAGCTGATAAGTGAGCAGATAATAACACCACTGCTGAACATAGCAAACTGTTCTTTCAGAGATGCAATTTTTCCAGAAAAACTGAAGATAACGAAGGTGGTGTCAGTGTACAAGAAAGGGTATAAGGATGGCCCCAACAACTACATACCAGTTTCACTGACATCAGGTTTCTTGAAAATCCTAGAAATGCTTATGTATACCAGATTAGTTAACTATTTGGACAAACATAACATTCTCATACCCTCACAACATAGTTTCAGAAAGGGAAAACCTACAGAATCTGCAATTGCCATTCTAACAGAATAGATTTTACAGTCCTTAGATGAGAAAAAGGTCGTCTCTGCAATGTTTCTGGATATTTCAAGAGCATTTGACACCATTGACCATGAAATGCTGATACAAAAATTAGGCAACTATGGCATTCGAGGGCAACTAGGTGAATGGATAAAATCATACTTGTGCAACCGCAAGCAGTATGTATCATTAGGAAACTCCTACCAATCAGAAATCAAACCCATCAAATATGAAGTGCCGCAGGGTTCGGTAATGGGGCCATTGTTATTTAATGTGTTTGTTAATGATATAGGTGTTGAGGAGGAAGAAAAGAAAATATTGTATGCTGATGACATGACAATACTAAATAGTGACCAAAATATGGAACAGCTTGAGAGCAGAGCATGCATATCTGCAAATGTCACAGCTCAGTGGCTGTTGGAAAATGAACTGGCTATAAATCTAAAAAAGACTATGTATGCAGTGTTTAAAAACAAGGAGAAGGTTATAGACAGGCTGGAAGAAGTAGAATCTGCTAGATTCTTAGGTATTCTTGTGGATAATGAACTGAAATGGGGAAAAAAGCATATTAATAATGTCTGTAAGAAACTGAGCTCTGTCATATTCTTAATGATGCAGCTATCACAGTATTCAGACAAGAACCTTCTGTGTACAGTGTATCATGGACTTTTCGAACCATACTTACAGTATGGAGTGACTGTGTGGGGAAATTCAAACAAACAAGAGACAAAACGAGTGTTCACATTTTTAAAAAAAGCAATTAGGACCATTTTAAGAAGAAAGACCTCTGAAACATGCAGAAACTGTTTCAAGAAGTTAGGTATCTTAACTTTTTCATCATTGTATACAAAACAAAAATGTACATCACAAAATGTAGAGAGGACTGGATTACAAATGCTAGTGTACACACCCACAATACAAGAAGGAAGAATGAGGTACGGAGCATAGCGACTGGCAATGCTAGAAAAAGGACCCCAGTACTCTGGTATCAGACTACTAAGTCTGCCTGAAAACCTGCAAGATAGTGTACTTGACAATGACTTCCCAAAGAAACTTAAAGACTATCTCATTGAAAAAGAGTTTTACAGTGTTGCAGAATACTTATGCCATTAAATTTGTATATATTGTTATTCATTATCAATGATGTAAAAATGTAAGCTAAAGGTGTAGAAAAATAAGTGATAATGAATGTTAATACTTTGACATGTCCTATATTACACGTACATTTACTGTACACAATGTAATCTTTCAGGAGCAAATAAAATTCAATTCAATATATTTGTCTCGGTTACACCCATACAGGCCCCAAAAACTGGTCCTAACTACACCCCTATGAGTAGTCAGTAGAGATAGGGCAACAAAGTGTTAGTCATCAGTAGTAATTAGTTTTTAAGTCATCAATCTGGTAAGTCAATGCGTGCTCATAGTATTTCTCCATTGTGAAACATACATATTTGATTAGAACTACCTGTGTACATGACAGGTTACAGTACATTTTTAACACCTTATACTACTGAACCTCCCCTGTAAAAGATGTGTACAAAACCCAACAAAAGTTTATAAAGTAATGAAGCAGTTGACTTAGGCTGCTGATGTACTTCACTCCACTGAATTTTCAGAAGGGTGAAAATTGTCCTGGGGATTTAAAGTTCATCATCACATCAATATTATACTAGCCTTTTTCTTGATTTGTAGACTTTAGTTTGAAGTAAAATATATTTCTATCTAAACTACTGCAACACTTATAACATTCATTTAGTATTTCATTCCAGTAAGGCGAATATCGGATCTAATACACAGCAACCCCTTAGCACCTATTAGAAATTTGTTCAACATTAAGCTTATGCTGGTTAACTGTAATAACAATCATTATGTTATGTAAATATGTTAGCTTTTCAGTCAGATCCCCCTCATAAAAAATTAAAAAAAGAGAGGGAGAGGCTAACTTTGTGTAAGAAAAGTAACTAAACTATCATTCTATAACTTTATATCTAAAAACAAAGATGATGTGACTTACCAAATGAAAGTGCTGGCAGGTCGACAGACACACAAACAAACACAAACATACACACAAAATTCAAGCTTTCGCAACAAACTGTTGCCTCATCAGGAAAGAGGGAAGGAGAGGGAAAGACGAAAGAATGTGGGTTTTAAGGGAGAGGGTAAGGAGTCATTCCAATCCGCTCCCGGGATTGGAATGACTCCTTACCCTCTCCCTTAAAACCCACATCCTTTCGTCTTTCCCTCTCCTTCCCTCTTTCCTGATGAGGCAACAGTTTGTTGCAAAAGCTTGAATTTTGTGTGTATGTTTGTGTTTGTGTTTGTTTGTGTGTCTGTCGACCTGCCAGCACTTTCATTTGGTAAGTCACATCATCTTTGTTTTTAGATATATTTTTCCTATGTGGAATGTTTCCCTCTATTATAATTCTATAACTTTATGTAGATAACTTTAAAATATATGAGTGTTCCTCTCCCAGCTCTGTGAACAATAACGTGAGGCACACTGCATCCATAATGATCTTTAGGTAACCTCAAAATAATATATGTCATGAGAATAGATATTCCATAAGTCTGTATGCTTCTCCTTTATGATAATTAGTACAATGCTTCTTACCAAACACTGTGCATGTATGTAATGTAGAATGCCTGAATTAGCCTACGGTTCACTATTAAGAAGCTTTCATCCTGCAAATGATGATAATTGATGTAATATACTATGTAAAGCACATTCATAGCTTAATACTCTACTCAAATATTCCAAATTGTTCATATACTCATTAGAATAACGTTTATAAACAATAAATATCTTAGCATCTACACTAGTCATCAGACATCCATTCCCTGATGCACATAGCATTCAATGCCTGACTCCTCCTTTGAATATCATTACCATTTATATATTTTTCATAAATTGGCTTACAATCTTATAACTGTGTATACTGACTTATAAATTCCCTCTTAAATGCTACTTCAGATTGACAGAATGTCTTGAATGTATTTCTGCATTTAGAACTCCAGTCTACTGCTTCCCATTATAAACGTTTAAGAATAAAGTTAATTTCCATGGTGTCTGCCCAACATGTGGTTACCAATTTCCTTGAACTGCTTCCAAAATACACTGGGTGTACAGAACCACTGCCGATGATGCCATTCCACAAGACTATTAGTGGTGGATAGTTGACACAAGCTCAACTGGAGTTCATGCAGAGCAATGGGGAGAGTGCTTTAAAGAGACAGTATTAGGTTGGTGCATAAGTTCGTGATGTTTTTCAGTATGTTTAATAAACACAACAGATGCACAAAACAGAGACCTTAGCCATCAACAGTAATATATTCTTCTTTACTATTTTCAACATTCTGCCAATGTTAGGGTAACTTCTCGATTCCATGACTATAGGATCATGTGGCTTTGAGGTAAAGACTCATCGAGCCATGTTTAGAGTGCATTTTCATACTGGATGTTTGATAGAGAGCAGAAAAGGTGAAAATCTTAGGGCACAAGATCATGTGAATAAGGTGGGTGTGGAATCGCTTCCCAACCCAACTCCTGTATAGTGTTTTACATCAGTCTAGCAGAATGTGGGTGGGTATTATTGTGGAGCAGAATCACTTCACACAGTCTTCCTGGTCATTGTTCTTGGATTGCTGGTTGGTTGGTTTGTGGGGGTTGAAAGGACCATGAAACACCCATAAGGACGAAAAACAAGCAACGGAGACGACAAGGGCCGACACAGAACAAGAAAGACATAGACAAAGACCAGAAAAGAGGAATTAAAAGCACACAGAGTGTTACTGTGGTTGGCCGACCATGGAAACAAAAAAAGGAAAAGCCAACCACCAAGAGACACACTAAAAACCCCAATCTAAAACCAAAGGCCAGACTCAACACAAAAAAAGAGACAAACCCTCAGATCAAGCAATAAAAGCCCCCTGCATGAATAAAACTCAAAACTAAGCCTGCCATTGCAACATCATCTGTTAAAAGTGCAGGGAGCGTATCAGGCAGTGCAAACATCTGCCCGAGAGCAGTTAAAAGTGGACAGGCCAACAAGATGTGGACCACTGTCAATGCTGATCCACAGCGACTTAGAAGTGGGTTCTCACAGCGCAATAAATGACTGTGCATCAGCCAGGTGTGGCCAATGCGTAGCCGGGAGAGAACAACTGAGTCCTTGCAAGAGGCTCACAAGGAGGAGCATCACACACCTGTAGCCTCCTTGATGACCTGAAGTTTGTTGGGGGAAGGCAGAGACTGTCTGCCATTCATCACCCCAAGTACAAAGGACTTTTTGGCACAATACTGACTGGAGATCACATTCCAGAAGGTCAATCTCCAGGGCTGGTGCACTGATAGCCTGTTTGGCCAGCATGTCAACACATTCATTACCCGGGATGCCGAGACGACCCGGGGTCCACATAAAAACCACAGAGCGGCTGCGATGGGTAAGAGTATGGATGGACTCCTGGCTAGCCATCACCAGATGAGAGAGAGGAAAACACTGGTCAATAGCTCGTAAACTGCTGAGTGAGTCACTACAGATAATGGAGGACTCACCTGAGCACGAGCGAATATACTCTAGGGCGCGAGAGATGGCGACAAGCTCTGCAGTGAAAACACTGCAGACATCCAGCAATGAGCGTTGTTCACATTGTTCCCCAAGAGTAGAAGCATAACCAACTTGACCAGCAACCATCGGTATAGACTACGACAGAGCTGGGAAATGTGGCAAGGATGGAAAGAAAGTGTCGGCGGAGGGCCTCAGAAGGGACTGAGTCTTTCGAGCCTTGTGCCAAATCCAGCTGAAGACGTGGGTGGGGCACACACCACGGGGGCATACGTATATGGTCCGGAAAAGAGGTGGAAGAGGGAAAACCTCAAGCCCAGAGAGAAAAGGCTGGACATGAAGTGCAGTCAGACACCCTGACCGGGGCCGCCGATCGGGAAGATGGACAACGAAGGTGGGGAACAGGAGACAGTAATTTGGATGCCCGGGCAAGCTACAAACACATGCAGCATAAGCGGCCACTAGTAGTTGGCACCAGATCTGCAATGGACGGACACCAGCCTCCACAAGTAGGCTATTTACAGGGCTTGTGTGGAAAGCTCCAGTTGCGAGTTGGATCCCACAGTGAAGTATGGGGTCAAGCAACTGCAATGCGGAAGGCGATACTGAACCGTAAGCCAGGCTCCCATAATCGAGACGGGACTCAATCAACGCCTGATACAGTCATACAAGGGTAGACCGATCGGCACCCCAGCTGGTGTGATTCAAGCAACACAGACCGTTACGAAGCCACCAGCACATTTTTTTAAGCTGCTGAATATGAGAGAGCCAGCCAAGTCAACTGGACATCAAAAAGCAATCCCAAAAACTGATGCGTCTCCACCACAGCAAGAGGTTCGCTGTCATGATAAAGCCATGGCTCAGACTGAACAGTGCGATGCTGGCAGAAATGCACGACGCAAGTCTTGACGGCCAAAAAGTGGAAGCTGTGCGATACAGCCCAAGACTGCACCTTGCGGATAGCGTCCTGCTGCTGCCATTCAGCAATTGAAATTCCAGTGGAGCTGTAGTACAGACAAAAGTCATCAGCATACAAAGAAGCTGATACAGATGTTCCCACAGCTGCACCTAGTCCATTGATTGCAACTAAAAAGAGGATTGCAACTAAAAAGAGGCAGATGCTCAAGACAGAGCCTTGCGGGACCCCATTCTCCTGGAGTCAGGAGGAACCATGGGAGGGACCAACTTGCACGCAGAAGGAACGAAGTGACAGAAAATTTTGAATAAAAATCAGGAACGTGCCCCTAAGACAACATCAGTGAAGTGCGGTGAGAATTTGATGTCACCATGTTGTATCGTACGCCTTCCGCATGTCAAAAAAACAGCAACCACATGCTGACGGTGGGCAAATGCCGTACAGATGGCAGACTCCAGGCAGACCAGATTATCGGTGGCAGAGCGGACCTTATGGAACCACTCTGAGACACAGCCAGAAGGCCCCAAGACTCAAGTAGCCAACTCAACCTCCGGCTCACCATGCGTTCAATCAGCTTGCACAGAATAATGGTGAGGCTAATGGGGCTGTAGCTGTCCACCTCCATGGGGTTCTTGCCAGGTTACAACACCTGTATAATGATGCTTTCCTGCCATTGTGATGGGAACTCACCGTCAACCCAGGTACGGTTGAAAAGGTCTAGGAGGTGTGTCGTTGGCAATCCACCGAGAGGTGTTTGAGCATCTGATAGTTGATGCGATCCAGCCCGGGAGTTGTATCAGGGTAAGTGGCTAGGGCTCTTTGAAATTCCCACTCACTAAAGGGAACATTGTATGATTCGGGGTGGCGAGTATGGAATGAAAGGCTCTGATGTTCCAACCACTCTTTCAGGGAGCGGAAGGCCAGCGGGTGATTCACAGAAGCAGAATTCTGAACATAATGCTCTGCTAAGAGTTCTGCAATCGTGTCTGATTCAGTTCAGACTGCTCCATTCAGGGAAAGCCCAGGTATGCTGATGAAGGTCTGATATCCATAGAGTCGCCTAATCTTGGTCCAAACCTGCAATGGAGAGGTACGGATGCCAATGGTGAAAACATACCTTTCCCAGCACTCCTGGTTGCGTCGGTAAATAAGGAGTCGGGCTCGGGCATGGAGCCATTTAAAGGTAAGGAGGTGTTCCAGTGATGGGTGCCACTTACGATGTTGGAGGGCCCACCTGCAACCTCTAATTTCCTCAGCGATCTCTGGTGACCACCGAGGCACAGTCCTCCACCAAGGGGACCCAGAAGAACAGGGAATTGCAGAAACGATGCCGGTGGTTATCGTGTGAACCACCACATCAGTGGCATCATGAGAAAGAGACTCAATAGTGGCAATGGAGGCGAATGAGTCCCAGTCAGCCTCATTCAAAGCCCATCTGGGGAGGCACCCAGAAGAGTGATGATGTGGCAGTGACAAAGATCGGAAAATGGTCACATAGAAGGCCAGGGCTGCAGCGATAGCGGAGTACATGCCATGCACCACACTGAAATGCGTGGAGGCACCATTATTTAAGAGAGAAAGGTCGAGCTGTAGAAACACTTGCTCAACGACAGTGCCTCAGCCTGTTGCCACCAATCCACCTCACGAAGGGTTATGGATGTTAAAGTCGCCCAGTAACAGAAAAGGTGGTGGCAGTTGGGCTATCAGCACAGCCAATACATGCTGTGGGACATCACCACACAGCCAATACATGCTGTGGGACATCACCATCTGGTGGAAGATAGATACTGCAGACAGTAAGAGCCTGTGGCGTCCACACCCTAACAGCGACAGCCTCTAAAGGTGTTTGAAGAGGTACACACTCGCTGTAAAGAGAGTTAAGGACATAGACACAGACTCCACCAGATATCCTCACATAAGCTGCCCAATTCTTATAATAACCTCGATAGCCACAGAAGGCAGGGGTTCACATCTCTGGAAACCAAGTTTCCTGGAGAGCAATGCAGAAGAAAGGGTCAAGGCCGATAAGTTGTCGGAGCTCAGCAAGGTGTTGGAAAAAATCGCCGCGATGCCACTGGAGTATAATATGATCGGGAGGCCGGGAAAGCACTGAACATTCAATGAGGAGGCTTACACCTAAGGGTCACCTGCTGCCACCGACTGATTTCCTGAGGAATCGAGATCCACTGTGTCTGAGGGTCCAGCGAGATCCAGGTCCTCAGCAGACACCAGAATCGCCACCTCATCCTCAGATGCAGAGCTTGTAGGTAGTGGTGAGGTGGGTGCCACCACAATTTCCTTGGTCTTAGGGGTCTTCTTGGATTTTTCTCACGGCTCCTTGGGTTTCACTGGCTGGGAGGGCTTGACTCAGTCAGTCTCCGGGACTGAGGAGGATTGTGAAGCCCTATGACCAGCTGCTTGTGGGCACTTCAGCCACTGGTGGGCGTCATCTTTCCCACTGGTGGAAACCTGTGAAGGGGGAGACCCAAGGGACCCCTTCCAAGCAAGAGCCGAAGAAGTTGGACGCTTCTCCGGCTTAGAAATAGGGACGATGTACCCGGTGGTTGGGGGGGGGGGGGGGGGGGGGTGTTGCTCCCTAAGTAGATGGAAAACGCACCCAGGAAGGTGTCCTTGCGCCACTTGCCCAAAGGACGGAGAATGAGTGGGACTGCAATGCAACAACGAGAAAGTGGGCTAAAGATCTCAATGCACTATGAACACGATGCACCATGTAAGGTGCCCTTCCCCAATTGGCTTGCTCTTCAGAAAAATTTTGAAGGTCAAACCCTACAGGGGACCAACACATAAAGGCCGAAACGTGAGACTCCTTTTAGTTGCCTCTTATGACAGGCAGGAATACCTCAGGCCTATTCTTACCCCTAGACCCACAGGGGGTCTTGGATAGCGACTGCAAGATATCTCAGTTGTTGACAATAAATGAAAGGCTTATTTCAAGAGTGGAACAAGTCCATTTTTGTTCATTTTGAGATACAGAGTCCTAAAGTTAAATGAGCGCTGAAAAATCTGCAGTTGCGATGTTCAAGACATGGGTTGTTGCTAGAGAGGAACCTTTCTTTCTATTTGTTTGGATCATTAATTTCAGCAGCATTATAGGCAGGAAAGTGGAGGTAATCGAGCTGTAACATTACTGAAATAAAATAAACTGAACATTGTATATTAACCTATTAATTCTTTTATTGCAAATAATTTTTATTACAGTTTTAATGTACATCTTATTATTAAATTCACATGTATAATTGAACTACGCAGTCAGATATGTTTCAGGTCAATTGGTTTCTATAAAACTAAGGATTACATTCTTCTTCGTGTTCCAGACCTCTGTCTTCTGTTTGTAGAGCTAGGAAATAACTATGTTTGATAGCTGGAATATATGGGAGCAAATCAAGCATATCCTGCTTTTTTCTTTTTCAGTAATTTTCTCATGTGTGGGTAAAGTTGTGAAACTGGAGTAGTACCATAAGCATGTGGTCTCCCTTTACCACGTTTGGGAGCAAAGTTTAGGACGTGGAAGTCAATGTCATCATTCAGAGTTTCCTTGTAGAGCATTTTGTACAGCTTCTGCCTCTCAAAACACATCCATTTTATTTTCAGCCAATTACATTTAACATACTACTCATTTTGCTTCCTTCTTACCACAGCATTTTGTTACGGTTTCATTGCTAAAAAGTCAGAATGTTTCACTTCTGTGCAAAGAAATTTATTTTTTCTGCCAGTTTTCCTAATTGTTTCAAAAATATCATCTGGAGAAAACAAAACACTTTCTTATTTGTTTTTCTATCTGGGTAAAATCCCTGTCATTTGGCAGGTACGGGTGACTTGGGAGCAGGAACTTTAAATCAATAATGTTAACATGAAACTGAGGAGATTGTGTCACTTTCATTAGTGTTAGGGCAGTGTTTATGTTCCTGTTTTGCCCACTGCACGTCATTGTATGAAACTACCTGTTTTTGAGAAGTGATACACTTCTCAATATGTTTCAATAAACAGGTATCAATTTCCTGTGAACTTCTTGATCGTGATGTTTCATCCCAAAAATACATATGGATTTTGCCATCAGTTAAATTGTGGCATCCAAAATTATACATGTACATGTTTCTTTTGTAGTACGATACTGATGGTGTCAGTTTAGGAAATGAAAGTGCTTTTTGCAGATCAAAGATAAACACGAACATCTAGGAATCTGCCTCTTTACTACATGCTGTGTCTGTAGCCATTGCTGTTCTTGCAGCTTCGACCCTCCGAAGGTGAAGCTCCTTTTCAGTTTGATGATTTCTTTTTTCTTCTTCTGCATTGGTAGCTGTGTCCATTTAAGGGGCTCCGGAACGCCCTATACTTGCAATGTTAAAATAACGCTTATAAATTACATCTTTCCTCACAAAGTATTTGAGGTAGGAAGTTGAACTTTTTACAGATTATTTATTGGAATATGGGCTACAACTTAACACAGGGATTTTACAAAATTTTAGTTCAGTTATTAAAGATCATTTTTTTTCAATTGTAATGAAAATTCACAACATTTTTTTGCAATTTTTTATTTATATATTCAAAAATATACAGTTTTTTGGAAAAAAGCTGTGTTAAATTATGCAGAAGATACTGTGTAACATTTACTGAAAGTTTGAAACAAATATGTTTGGAAAATCCTTAGAAAACATGTAATTAGTATGAGAAAATAAAAGTTTTGGGAATCGAGCAACAAAGATTGGATTAACTTTTTAGTGCATTCCAGGTCCATAGGATGGATTATCTTCATCCTCTGCAAACTCCTCCTCCAGCTTCCTCTTGTTCCTCCTCCTGTTTACTCTTGCTTGTATTTCTAGACTCTTTACAGCCCTGTCTGCAGCCAGAAGGCGTTCCTTGTCTAAAGCAAGCATCGCTTGTTGTTGTGTTCGTAGATTTTGCTACCATTTTCTTCAGTTGCAGTTACTGCAACACTGTTCCAAAAGGTGGTCATGTATGGAAACTTATCACATTTCAGTTGTATTTCACTAGCAAGTCCTACGTGCTTTATTATGGAGAGTTCCAGACCAGCTTCACTACAATGAATACATCTTACACAGTTTGAAAAAATTCCTTTGAGAACAGACATATCAAATATTTCATTCACATCCGATTCGCCCATAAAACATTCATAGTTTTCACTCATTGAACCAAGCTTCTTCTGTGAAGTATTTTCTTTCCCACTTTGACTGCTATGGGCAGGTGTACTTGAGAGGTTAGGTTCACTCACTTGGTTATCGTCTTTATTGTTTACAGTAATAACACATACCTTTGGCTTTCCAACATTTCTCCTTTTCTTAAAAGCCTTCAGAGGATTTCTAATAACTTTACTTTTACTCATTATTATACTTCAACAAAACAGAGACTCAAGAAACAGAATTAATTACGAATATTTTCGAGATAACGACAGAGTAAATAAACATGAAACAATCGACAATCACACCAGCGATATATATTGAACCATCACAGGTTAGCCACAACACATACTTTATCTCACATCACTAAAATGTACCTGATGAACATGGACGTTAATAATAACACCATTTGACAGCAGTTTAACAGCGCCACAGTGGGTCACGCTCGTGTAGAACACATTTCAAAAAAAATTTAAAAATAGTTGTAGTCTTCGGAATTGAATAAATTATATATCTATTAAAAGGTAATAGTCTGCAGATTCAGAAAACGCAAAAAAGTAAAAATTGAACTTTTCATGATTTTGAGCCTTTCCGGAGCCCCTTAAAAGCTCAATTAGTCACAAAAAGAACAAGTGTCTTTACGTGGTGGTCAAAATGACAGGTTGAAGTCTTTGTTAAAGATTTTTCGATAGATGTGCTCCCCCACAATTTCTTTATTCTGAGATATTCATTTATCTTTGCAAATTGTACATTTTGGCCATACACAGCTCAAGATTTAAAAAACTTTTGTGGGGATTATCCTTCCTTACATAATGGCTCTCGGAAACTGGAAAGTTTTTGATGTGTTCCTTTACATCATTGATCAGACCTTCTGGTACAGAGAATTTGTTCTGATGTTTGTCCCTTCCATCAAGGTGAGGTGTATCTTGTTCTTTGCTTTTTGTTAAAAGCCAAGAGAGTTGTCCATTAGAAATGTCGCAATTATTCAAGAAAAATGTCTTGCATACTATTGCACAGTTTCCATTCACATGTAATCGATATTCATAAACTGAATGACACATGCATAAACCATTCAGATAACTATAATAGCCCAGAAATTGTCAAATAACATCTTCCCTCTCATCCTCTGAAATTTTATTGAAACATTTATGTGCACATCTGCAGTCCACATGGCGAAATGTTTTTGGAGGAATTATTTTACTAGTTGCTGTGATGTATAACTTCCCAGTGTTCCTTTTTTTCTTTTGAATATGCTTTTTCTTGCACCCTTCTTGCTTCGAGAATGCTTCCTTTTTGTCTGCATATTTGCTTGCACAGGTATCAGTAACAGTGTCTCCTGTTTTGGCATTTTTTGCCCTTTCATTGGAAGTTTCATTGTCATCAGTACTGGTATCTAGATAGAAAATAACACAAGTTATGATTTATACAGCACCAGATGATTGAAAACATATGTACATGTGAAATAGATTAACATGGACACCCTCATTTCCTATTGTTATTGTCAACATAACCTTCATTCTCACATATTCCTTTTTTGGAACAAAATGTCTATAACGCCAAGAGAAAAGTAACTAAAATTTTTTCACCTGCAATCATTTGAGAATCTGGATCATCACAGTCACTTGATAACGCTCCTGAATCCATCATCTTCGCAAGAAACAGCAACACGCTACAATGCACAAAAACACACGGACTTGTACCACAAGTGAAATAAATTCCTGCTTGCTTTCTCTAATGCGTCAACATTGAGTTGCACACTGTTGGCAGCAGGATGGAGTTGGAGCTGTCCCACTATGCAAATAAATTAAAAACGACTTGTGTGAGTACGTACATGAGGATAACTCCATTTTTTTGAAAAGTGGACTTGTACCACTAGTGAAATACACCCTTCAAATGTCAACAGTGATGGTTATACCTCAGGGAAGCAATTCATAGTACATCACACCATTGCTGTTCTACCAGATATGTAACATTATTTTTGTGGGTGTGCGCAGGTCTTTGTACGGGAAGTTGCTGCTTTGTTTGGCATCAAACGTTTCTTTTCTTAGCCTTATGTTAGCATAAAGACACCATTTCTTGTTGCCAGTAATGA
Source organism: Schistocerca serialis cubense (assembly GCF_023864345.2). Classification (NCBI taxonomy): domain Eukaryota; kingdom Metazoa; phylum Arthropoda; class Insecta; order Orthoptera; family Acrididae; genus Schistocerca; species Schistocerca serialis. The sequence continues at coordinate 396,348,726 of NC_064641.1, read as the reverse complement.
AACAGGGTAGGAATGGTTGTTGTTGTTCATGAGCTAATTTATGGTGAACAAGCAGAGATAAACATATAGCCACTTGCTGATTTTTATGATTATGGCTTAGAGCAGGCAGTACCCATACGCCCAATTTTTGAACATCCCCCCATTGCATACAAATGTCACACAATGGTGAAATGATCACAGTTTAACTCATATACCACTTCTCAAGTACACTGGCATGGATCATAATGTGTTTATATGATCTTCATCGAACCCCGAAGGTCTTCCTGAACATACAGAGTCACTAAGCCAAAATGATCTTCCTTAAAATGAGACAACCATTTCCTTGCTGTGCTCTGTCCAATGGCAATATCCCCATACATGGCTCACATGTTTCTGATTGCCTCCATTGTTGTCACCACTTTTTTCCTTCATGTGTAGAACCAAAACTGTAGTGCCCTGCGGTCGGCAGGAAAGAACTAGTTAGATCAAGTTTAAACACACTCTATTTAACTAAAACGCCTTCTTTGCGTGCACTAATTTCCAAACTCAAGAACAACAAGAAATGAAATAATTCTTGTGGTGGCAAAAGCCAGATAAAAGTTACAACACAAAGAAAAGCAATAATAACAATCAAAATACAGTGTTACACAATTCCAAAGTGGCGTTATGCCCAAAAAGATACAAATTTCTACAAAAAGACTATGGCGAGTGTCTACTGGGCTAGAGCCGGCCAGCATAGGTATTGGCTGGAGCTGTGCTAGCTGTATGTCCACACTGTCGGTCTGACTCTGCTGGCGTGCTTATAACACTGATTCTGCGGCGTGCTACACTTACTCACATTAGTTCCAATTGGTGGACCACTGTCACATAGCTTTTCACAAAGTAGAGCTGTGTTTATGTGGAAAGTTTGTTGATGTTTATATTCATGGGCAATGCTTTAATATGAGCTCTTGAATGGAGGTCGGCAGTCCACCTTGCTTGTTTGTTGTGCGGGCCCTCTAACTGACAAGGGGCTGCTGCAAAATTTCTCCCGCCGCAAAAAGAATGCACACCACAAATGTCCATAGGAGTGGGGGCATCCTGGTCGATATCCATAGGTTTGTGACTGTCATAGGTTGGAGGCAGTGACACAGCAGGGACAACTGGCAGTGGATGCAGTGGCTGATGCAGATATGTAAGCAGAGGTTCCGGCACAGGGCGGCCGTCAAGCACTAGCAACTCTCCCGGCGCGTTTTGGTCCACCAGACGGGAGCAGAGCTGGCTGAGGTGCTGGAGGCCGGCGAGACCATCAGTCCACCGGAGAAATGCATTCACCTGGCCACAGCGCTTGGTGATGACAGCAGGCACCCAATGCGCCTGTGGATGAGGGAAGATCCGCACCCAGACCTCCTGCCCGACGCAGAAGGAGGGCACTGGAGGGCAGGAGGGTGAGAAGTCTTGAGAACAAGGACTGATACGGGAGAGCGGAATGGTCGACTGTGAAGTATTTCCGCTGGACTTCTACCGGCATGCAGACAAAAACAGAAGCGTGGCCGCCTCCAGTGGGTGATGGCTCAGCAGTTTATCGAATTTGGTCTTGACCTTCCTCACAAAATGTTCTGCCTGGCCGTTTGACACAGTGTGAAATGGGACGGTGTGGACGAGGGCAATCCCATTGGCAACACAGAATTGCTTAAATTCAGTCAAAGTAAACTGCGGACCGTTATCAGTAACGATAGTTCTGGGGAATCCCTTGACAGCAAAGAGGTGCCGGAGAATTGTGATAGTCTCAGCAGAAGTGGTGTCCATCATGCGGGAGACGTAAGGGTATCCTGACCCAGAATCGATCAGGATGAGCCATTGGAATCCATGAAATGGTCCTGTGAAATCCAAGTGGAGACGTTCCCAAGGTGCAGCTGCATCTGGCCATGAAAAATACTGGCACGGGGGTGGTGCAGGCCGACACGAGGGAGGCAATGTCTTTATCCAACCCGTGCCAATAAAGGTGTTGGTGGGCCAGCTGTTTGGTGAGGACGATTCCCCAATGGCCAGCATGGAGCAGGTAAATGACACGGCAGTGCAATGCATGCGGTATGAACACTGGGGAACGTCTGAATCACTATGCAATAGGAAGCCATTGTGGAAAAAGAGAGTGTGCCGATGTTCCCAAAAATGCTGGACTTCTGCATCACGGACGCTATGAAGGCTGTTCGGCCAACCTGCAGTGATTTGGCGTCTGAGAGCTCGCAGTGTCTGTTTCTGAACGGTGACCTGCCAGAGGCAATGCGCTGTTCGGGTGGGCACTGCAGCACCCGGGTGAAACAAAGAAACCAAAGGTACAATTTTGCTAGAGCAAACCAGTGCCAAAGCTTCCTGTTTGACTTTGACTATATATTTGGTTGAGCATTGGTCAGTTTTTTGGATGCAAAAGCCACCGGCCTCTCAATGCCGTTTACCACTTGCAAGAAGACCACACCCAGGCCTTAGTCTGATGCATCGGTGGCAATGATGAGGGGCAGGGAAGGGTCGTAAGCAGCCAGAGAAGGAAGTCGGGAGAGAGCCAACTTGAGACTTGTGAAAGCCTGCTCACATGCCGCATCCCAAAACCAATGCGCAACAACCCGGTCAGGGGTGCCGAAATCTTGGCGCCGTGGGGTACAAAATGCCACTAATAGTTAATATGACTGAGGACGGATTGCAGTTGCTTCATGTTGGTGGGAGGAGGCAGGACTTGAATCACATCAACATACTCCTTAGAAGCATGTACGCAGCGGGCTTCAATCATGAACCAAAGATAACTGACCTCGCACGCAAAAAAGTCACACTTTTCTTTCCGGCAATGCATGTTAGCCTACGAAAGTTTGTTGGTGTTCACATTCACTGGTGATGTTTTGACATAAGCTCTAGAAGGGAGGTCGGCAGCCCACCTTGCTTGTCTGTTGTGCGGGCCTTCTAACTGGCAAGGGGCCGCTATGACAAAAACCTTCACTAAGAAAGACCATGTAGATACAATGTACAATTAATAACTGCAGGTGAAGCGTAGTAATAGTGTTGTTGCAAAGTTTCTCCAGCTTATTTGGATCAAGTATGAACCATGTTTAACTCATCTAAGTTTAGTACTTAACAGGATAGTGAAGTTGTTAACTAGGTTCATTTTCTCAACAAAGATCAAAATTTATCTCTAGTCGGTAATGTTTATACAATCAACCCAAAATCTCTTTCAGTTGTTATTCCTGTCAGTTCTCAATAAATAATGTGATTAATTACATAAACATAATGATCAAGAGTGCTGTCATTGGGTGTTCTTTGAAAGCTTTGAAATAAAGGTCTGCACTGCTGGAAAATTTGCTTCCTTGCATAGACAAAGTGCCCTGCCACATACACAAGAATTTTTATTCAAATTTTGAAGCGCGTTTTCTAATACCTTTTCCTGTCTTGCATTTTTATCCTCAGCTAAGTTATAATATTCTTTGTACTCCATGAGCCGAAATACAAGCCCAGAAAGTAAATTCCCATCACATACAGAGGTGGCATGAGTTGTCAGATAGGAGAACGCACATGCACAAGAGTAGAAAATAGGTATGTGAGAATAAAGCAGTGCAGTTTCAGTCTTGTGGTGGCAGTGATTACTGAACAGTGTGAGGATAAAATGGCTGCTGTGACACTGTATCATGCTAACTGTGAGGTTTGTGCAATTATCCATTTTTTGCACACTCAGAAACAATCTCCAACAGAGATCATTTACCAATTGTGGCATGTTTATGGACACAACATTATAAATGACAGTATGGCCAGATGGTGCAAGCAATTCGCTGAAGAACAAAACTATATTCATGACAAAAAGTGTAGTGGACGACCATCACTGATGACATCTGACAGAAAGTGTCCAGTAAACAATTTTACAGAACTGGGGCTGCACAATCTCGGACCTCTCTCGCCAATTCCCCCAGATGTCTTGCTTGCTGTTGCATGAAATTGTCTTCTGGTGGATTGTTTTTCATACACTATATGCAAGATGGGTGCTAAGGCAATGCACAGTGAACAGAAAACCAAACATTTGGCCACAGCATTGACATTCTTACAGTGGTATGCAGAGAAAGGCAAAGAGTTTTGCAATCTCAATGTCACTGGGGATAAAATGTCGCTGTCGCTGTCGCATACCAGACTAGAAACAAAACAACAATCAATGCACTAGCAGCATAGTGGTTCAACTGTGAAGGCTAAATTCAAGCAGAGATTCTCTGTCAAAACCCCTGGCTTCTGGTATCAATGTGGTGTCCTCTTGTGCAAGTTTTTACCTTTAGGGGAGACTGTAAATGGTGATCGGTATTGTGAGGCACTGAAACATCTGAGGATGCGATCCAGATCAAGAGACGAGGGATTCTGACAAGAGACATTAAGCATGTGGATGACAATGTGAGACCCCATACAGCTAAAGCCACATGAAATGTGATGAATCATTTTGGATGGGAGATCTCTGACCATCCATCCTGAAGCCCCAACCTTGGCCCAAGTGACTTTCAACTCTTCCATCTTCTGGCAGCAAAACATTACCACAACAATGCTGAGGTGCAGACTGAATGACTTTGCGGCTCCAGGCATTGGTGACCAACTCCTATGACATGGGCACACAAGTGATTGTGCACTGTTTTGATAAATGCCTCAACAATGGTGGTGACTATGTTGAGAAATAGTGAATCTATGTAAATATTCAAATAAACATTTCATAATTGGGAAGCTTTTATTTTCTTTATCAGGCATTGGAATTTACTTTCTGAATGCACCTTGCACGATAGTGCATCTCAGTATTGAATATTGCCAACTATTGTTGCACATCCCAATTTTATTTTCTGTTTTGGTTCCTCTTTCCCCATTTGTAACATAGTTTTCCGATGTCAATAAAATTAGGAACTCTTATATGACAGTCCACATTAAAATGAACTAGCATGAATCTGATATTCACTGGCTAACTGGTATTTTCAGTATACCTTTTTTATTTTTGAAGGATATCACATTCAATAACCATGGATTATCTACTGCAGTTGTGCCACTTCTAAAATTGTATCACTTGCTACTGAAAGTCACTAAGTCCATAAGTACATCATGGATGTCTAAATCACAAACATGTTGCAACAGGTTTCTCTGCATGATCATGAATTTTAATTATTTCTTCTGCTTTATACTGAAAGACTTAGATGTAAGATAATCTTCATTAAAAGAATAGCTATTAAATCACAATATGACTGCAGTGTGTTTACCCAGTTTTAAATAATTTCTGATGTTATGCTGTCAAAATTGGTGCTATTATCTGCCACTGAACAGCTAAGTTTTATGTATACATGACTGTAAGAATATACCACTGCAAATACCACCTCAGTGTTCATTTTAATGTGTTGCAAGCATGAAAGTGTCAACACCATATGTCCATTTGTTTAGATGAAACTAGAAAAATAGTGAGTCTCCTGTTATCAAAAATAATAGCACTATTTTTGAAACAGTAATGAGTTGATCAATGAACAAAACAGTGAAGATAATTAATCCCGTTACCACACACAACTACAAACAAAATATAAACTTTATTGTACTGTATTTAAAATTATTCTAAGTATGTACAACTGTGAGAACTCTCACAAAATATATGCCACTGAGGACAATTATTTTACATTATTCCATTCTCTAAGAATACATATCTCAGATACAGGACTTTTTCCGTTAAAGCTGCAGAATCTGCAATCAATAATGGATTTTATAGCAGAAAATCGTGTCTGATAATCTGCAAAAATTATGTCTATGGTTGTGTATGTACAACAATTTCTTGATTTTACATATCATCAGGGAAAGTAAAACCTAGATGACAATGGGCAAAGGAGGAAAAATAAAGAACCTTAATTGAACTGAACAGTTTTGAATCACTGTAATGTTATATATACTGCACAAACGTGATGCTAAGTTCATCTCTTGATGATCCTGAATTTTTGAATCTTGTCAAAAATTTTCTGCACTTGATGTTCGGAATCAAATTCTTCTTTCAAATAATATAATTTGATTTTTTCTTGTGTATGGCACTCCAGCAGACCCCAATGTTCAAACAACTTAAGCGAATTCTTCACAAGTTCAACAGACAAACTTTCCTCTGAAAGAAAATGGAGCCAGCATTACAATTACATATTACAGTATGTAAATAAAAATAAACCACTTTGGAGCGGGAGAGGACAAAAGGAATAACAAATAAATCAGAATAAAAGGCTTGCAAATCAAGAAACACTTTGTACACACGAAAGCTTTTTAAGTTATGATTCCCCCTCTCAAGAAGAAGAAAGAAAAAAGACTTAACACCGCATGAGTCAAAATAAAATAAAAACAGTGAAGGGTGTATACATTAATCGAAACTGATTTTTTCCTTTCTTCACAAAGCCTGATATCCTGTTTACCAAAATGAATGGAATAGCACTGTAGTACCGATGAACCAACCCTGGTAGAAACTGTGTGTGACTCTTGATGAAATGAGAGTGTGCCAACAGATTAATGGGGAGGACTAGAGTGAAACCACTTCCTTCATCACCTCTCTTCCATCACCACCCCATTATTATCTGGAAGCTTGTTTTCCACTACAGATACCTTCTCCCTATCTACAAACATGCCCTTGGCCTTGCTGCCATTAAGCACTATTATGACTCCCAATGTCGTGCTGACTCCACACATGCCACTTTATAGAATGATCAGCTAAATCCTAACCTATGACTACAACTACAAATCCACAAAACACCCAAACTGTTTGTGAGACTTCCAAGACACCCTTCCAGAAACCTAAATCCCTTATCTGGTTAAGTTCGCGGCTAACAACTTCATGATCTGAAACCAAAGCCAAGATCCAGTCCACAGTCTCCTTCACACCATCTCTACTGTCTGTTCATCTGCTTCTCCTTAGCGCAGCATGCCACCTCCTTGGACATAGACCACCACCTCTCTGATGGCATAAAAACCCCATCCAAATCAAACCCCCCATCAACAATGTCTCCACAATAAGAACTGTCATATTTTCCACACTAAAAATTTTATCTCTGTGGACCTATAGCTACAAGGTGGGGCAGCATGGACTCGATGAGTGAATTGTAAAAACATCCAACAAAGATAATTTAAAAAGGTTTTTGTTTCTGATAGCTAAATTTAATGCCATTTTCATTAGTTTTTTTAAATTATATCAATCAGGTGATGACCTTCGCGAGCGATGCACATATCGAGTCATTCAAAAACGTTTTTCAAAACTTTTCTCAGCATATCTCGTGTTATTCCAGCAATGACTTCTGTAATGGCCCTCTTAAGAGCTTCCAAGGTCCTTGGTTGAACTTAGTAAACATCTGCTTTGAGGTATCCCAAAAGGAAAAAAAAATCACAGGGGCTCAAAACCAGGAAGCAAGGGGGCCATGGAACGGCCCCTTGTCAGGAGATCAGGAGGCTGGGAAACACTATTCTCGCAGAATTTGGCATGAACAATGGGCAATATGAGGCATGGCACGATCTTGTTGAAACCAAAAGGCTTCTGAGTCATATTCCTCACCATACTCTTCCATTTTGGGGGGAAAAAGTTTCTCCAGCATCTCACAATAGTGCCCAGAATTCACAGTAACAGTTGCACCTCGAGATTAAAAAAAGTAAGGCCCCATAATGCCTATGGAGGACATACCACACCAAACTGTCACTTTGGGGCTGTGCAGAGCTCTTTGGTGAAGTTCACGAGGGCTTTCATTTGCCCAGCAGTGAAAATTTTGCTTATTTACTGAGCCAGATAGGCGAAAATGTGCTTCATCACTAGACCACAGAATAGTGTCGGATTGCACAGAGACTAAGACTGCATTGCAAGCATCTGTACATTTCACCCAGTCTTATGGACTAAGTTCTTGAACAACCATCAACTTGTAGGGGTCTAGGTGAAAGTCAGAGTGTAAAATTCACCTTACAGTTCTGGACAATATCCCAAGAGCAACAGCACATTTCTGCACAGAGTGCAATGGAGACTATTCAATGGATGCTCTCACTGCCATGTTGTTTTCAGGTGTCCTCAGACTTTAAGGCCGGCCAGCTGGTTTTCTAAGACATGCACATACTGTCAGTCTAACACTAGTAATCCATTTCCTAATTGTTTTTGGCATCAGGAACCCTGTCATGATGATTCAAACCAAACTGCCTATGAAAAATACTCTGCATTGACGCCACACTATCATTGTTTTTAACAAATGTGTTATGACAAAGCCTCGATGCTCATCAGACCATGGCACATAGAAGGGAGTGCACACCTCCAGTACATTGCAGTCTTACCAATGGTGTAACATAAGGGCATACCTTCCAAGCATAATCCATAACAGATTTCTCAAGCCACATCGACACGTCCCTAAATTTTTGACCATGTCCACAAACAAGCTGCCCATAAACCCTTGCCACATGGAGCATATTTCTATGAAAGAACCAGGTGCTACACCTGTGCACCTACCCAGCACATCCTATTCCAGGATTCTCACACACACATCCTTTCATCAGAAGCAGTGCCACCTGTAACACAATCATATTGTATGCCACCGTTGGTCTAACTTCTTCACAATCTTATGTGGGAATGATGATCAGCCAGCCATTCTGTTTGCTATTTCTTACTTCCCTTGTTCTATCTTACGCACAGCTTCTACAGCCATTTCCTCAGTACCACTGTTAAATAATTGCCCTTTTCATTTATGTAGTTATAATACATATACAATTAAATAATGCCTGTCATTCATATTTCTGATTTCCCGTGTGCCGAATTTGTTATTTTCTAGATTTGTTTCTATTTCACTTTGAATCTTTCTATTCTATCAACTGAAATTATAAAGCGGTTTAAGATGACGACACAGCCTGTATGTTGTCATTGAACAGTCAGTTTCAGTTTTAGTTCCATCTGGTTCATGTCAAGTCCATTTTCTATTTGCTGTCTTCAGAAAGAATGGGTTAAAGACAAAACACTGTTCCTCTTGACAATAAGCACAGAGATTTTTCTCTAGTGTCACACCCAAAGTTTACCACTAAAGAAACTTCTCTTAATTCTTGTTCAATTTTTCCATTAAAATTCCTATTACCATAGTTATAACTGTATAGATAAAAAATGTGGCAACAAGAGAAAATGCATAGAAAAGATAAGGAAATGTGCAAGCTTCCGGAGCCAGTGGTTCCTTCTTCTGGCAGAAGGGTTTTAGGGGAAGGACTGGTAAGGTTACCAGATGGACAGAGTTGCGGAAAAGTCACCCAAAGCTCTGGGTTAGGGGACACCTGTTGGACAGAATGAGAATGAAACTCTGGTTGGTGGGGAAACTCTGGACGAGATCTGAAAGCCTGAGAGCTTAAAGGTGGATGATAGGGTAATAAGCTAGATAGAAATTACCGACAAAACATAGTGCAATAGTTAATAACAATGGAAAGTTAAGTGCATTGTATGTGGTAGACAGCTACTGAAAAGAAATGCAGTGACCAAATAAATTAATGTAAATTAAGGAAATGTGAACGGCAAGAACCAAGAGCATGTTGTAACATCAGTTCCCACATGTGCAGTTATGAGAAACTGATATTGGATGGGGAGCAGGGAATCAAGATGTCACAAGTGGTGAAACACGCACCGAGGTCACAACTGTCATGTTACAGGGCATGCTCTCCCTTTTATAGTATATGTTTTGTCAGTTACAGGGCTGGTATAGGTGGCGGTAGGACGGTGCATAGAGCAAGCCTTACAGATCGTCTCGTACCTGTGTCCAATCCCACCACACACCCTGCCCGTTACCTTTGATGCCATCTCCCTCTATACCAACATTCCCCATGTACACACACCTGATACCAAACCTTTCCTGCTCAATTTCTTCAATTTTACACTTATGAGCAACTACTTTATCGTTGAGAAGCAGAAATACAAACAGATCAGGAGGACAGCCATGGGAACCAGGATGGCTCCTCACTATCCCAACCTTTTCATAGGTTGCTTGGAGTGGGCTTTCCTGGGATCTGTTAGCCATCAGCCCTTGGTTTGGTTCAGAGAAATTGATGATCTCTTTGCTATATGAACTCATGATGAGCCTGACTTCTTAAGATTCTACCCAATTAAACTTCAGCGGGTTCTATTCTGAATCAAATGGCCCCTTATATGTATCATATAACAACTGACAGGACAAGATATATTTATCTTACAGCTTTATTTACGTTACTAGTCAGAAATGCATAATACAAAAATTAAAACACTGCAAATAGCGTATTTATGTAACCCTTGACATCCTCCTCACCCTGGTTGACCTGCAGCGGGATGACCAGTTGCACCAGACAAGTAACATTTCTTCCACAGAGAGTTTGAAGAATTAAGGTCTGCACCATTCCATCTCTCCCTGCTCTCGTTTCCATAATGCGGACTCTCTTCCACATATGTCTTGGTCGCTTATCCTCTTGTAAGGGCACAATGTCTCTCATTCTATATTTAACCCATTTCTTGTTCGGATACTGAAATTCATGAAAGTTTCTTAATTCTAACAAATATTCTTTCTGCCATCTATTCATAAAATCATTTTGCAATTTTTTTCATAGCTTTGCTTCTCTTCACAGATCCTTAAGTGTACTAGGTTTAGGACCTGTGGGTATTACAGTTAATCATTCTCCTGTTAAGAAACAGCTTGGTGTCAGTGCATCTGATTCCCCATGTGCGATTGGTCATGAGTTGTTGGTGGCTTCCATTTCTATTAATAAAGTCCTGAGTGTTTCTACATCTATTAGTGATTTTCCCAGATTCTTCCAGAGGCAACGTTTTGTATTTCCTACCATGCATTCCCACCAACCTTCCCACCAAGCTGGCCGTGGTAGAATAAACTTCCCACAGACACCTTGGTGAGCAAAGTGCTGGCTGAGCCTTGCGTCTTCGAAGAAATGTGCAATGTCTTTCAATTCTGTATTGCTGCTTGAAACATTTTTTGCATTATCTGAATAAATAGTAACTGGTAGTCTTCCTCTTGTAGTAGATCTTTGGAGGCCATCAAAAGTTTATCTGTGCTGCATCTGATATGAGTTTGAGGTGGAGAGCTCTTGTTGTAGTGGCACGTGTAAATAGTAACATATAACATTTTTGTAACAAGTTGCCGACTTTGACAGAAGGTGGTCCTGCACAATCTAAGCCTGTTACTGCAAATGGTGTAGTGAATTTAATGTGGTCAGGTGTTAGAGGAGGTTCTCTTTCACATCTTCGGGCACTTTTGGCTCTCTTACAAGGGGGACACATGTGTATGACTCCTTTTACTGTTTGTCTTCCCCTTAAAACCCAATATTCATTCTGTAATTCAGCTAATACTACAACAGTTGCTAAATGGCGTAAGAGTGCACGAGTCTGTCAAATAAGTAACTTCGTGAGTGGATGAGAACCTTGTAAGAGTATTGGATCTTTTTCCAGTACATTCAAGATCGGAAAATGAAGTCATCCTCCAAGTTGTATGAGACCATCTTGAAGAAACAGGTTTAATGTTTTATCTTTCATTTCACTTGAAACTCTGTCTTGTTTTTAAGTGGGTGGTATTCCACTGGAAAGCTTTCCTGCTGAGCCATCTGTATTCAACTTCGTTTTGCTTACTCTAGTTCATGAGCAGTGAATTAACCCTTTATCTTTTCCGGATGTGGAACATTATGGATTAAACGGAGAACCCATGCCATTATGTGCAACAATTTCTAATAAGAACTGTATTTTGATGCGTCAATGGGACACACCCACGTGTTAATAGCTAAGACTTGTTTGAACATCTTTTGTGTGTTTAGTAATGGGTCACAAGAGATTTGTTGTTGAGGCCAACTTTGGGTTCAGGTTTACGAGTTAGCCATGGACGCTTATGCCACCACAGCATGGAAGACTGTAATTTCTCAATCAACGTTCCATGTGGTAGCAAATCTCACAGGTTGTCTTTGGTAGGGTAGTGTCTCTACCGTGATGGCATTAAAGTTTCATCACTTTCCATTACTCTATTAGCAACAAACATATTCCAGAGATTTGGATTGCTTCATATCCAGCCAAGTGCCATTAGGAATTGCTGCACATTAATGTGTTTGTAATGTTAAATAAATCTGGCAGCCTGGCAGAAATATCTCAGAAGGCGTGAATTCAATAGGGCAGCTAGTAATTCCAGCCGTGGAAGCATTACCCTTTTGATAGAAGAAACTCTGCAACTAAACAGACAAATGTATTCTTGGTATCGTACGATTGAATGTACAGCACTGCTCTATATGTCCTTTCTGAGACATCACAAAAAATGTGAATTTGTGAAATTTGCAGTTTTTGACCGTGCATGCCTATCATCTAAGTACTATGAATGATTGCAGATGAGTGAGTCGTAATGTCCAAAACATCTATACAGGGGCTAAATCTGGAGAGATCTCATCCCCATGTATGCCTTTACACCATGTACCTCGAAAGAGGATTTTTCCTGTTAAGGATATTGGTGAAAAGATGCCAAGAGGATCATAAAATTTCGCTGTTGTGTGCAGTAATTGAGCATTAGTTGTGAGTCCATCTTCTAATTTATTGGTAATGAGATGGTGATCGAAGAGGACTGAATCTGATTCCAGTTGGTTGGTTGACTTGGGAGAGGGGACCAAACAGCAAGGTCATTGGTCCCAGTGGGTTAAGTAAGGATGGCGAAAGAAGTTGGCCATGCCCTTCCAAGGGAACCATCCCAGCAATGTGACTTAAGAAAATCACACAATCAGGATGGCTGGACGCAGATTTGAACCGTCATCCTCCCGAATGAGAGTCCAGTGTGCTAACCACTGTGCCAACTCGCCTGATCCTGATTCCGTATCCCAGTTGATGCCTAAGGCTGTGTTATGTTCTGTAACTGATCACCCTTCTGTTTTTCATATGCCCTTTAGTATATTAGAAATTGTAGCCCGTTCTGCCACTGGATATTTTATTTGTTACAACAGACCTGTCACCTGTTATTACACAGATGTGACCATATTTTCATCCTCATAGCTAGCAACAAAGTCACCCAGAAAAGAGGTTTTGTATATAAGTTCTACTGCAACAGGATTAATGTATTTAAACCTTACAGCCAATTCATGCAATGCTGCAGATAGCAGAAATAGGCTGCATGTGAAGCCAAAAGGTAAATGTGTAAATCTATAAATGATAGCAATATAATGGAAGGAAACATTCCACGTGGGAAAAATTATATATAAAAACAAAGATGAGGTGACTTACCGAACAAAAGCGCTGGCAGGTCGATAGACACACAAACAAACACAAACATACACACAAAATTCAAGCTTTCGCAACAAACTGTTGCCTCATCAGGAAAGAGGGAAGGAGAGGGGAAGACGAAAGGAAGTGGGTTTTAAGGGAGAGGGTAAGGAGTCATTCCAATCCCGGGAGCGGAAAGACTTACCTTAGGGGGAAAAAAGGACAGGTATACACTCGCACACACGCACATATCCATCCACACATACAGACACAAGCAGACATATTTAAAGACCAGGGAATGTAAATAAAACTTAATGGGGTCATTGTGGGGGTGTTGTGAGGGTGACATGGTATTAGAAGGTGGAAAGTGTAACATGAGGTGAAATGAAAATGAAAATAAAAATATATGGGGAGACATAAAGGTGAACCGGAAAGAAACTGGAGATCTGGAATGAAAAAAGGCGAAAAGGTGTTGGTTACAGCTGGGCTATGTTGGACTTGGGTTGGTAGACAACGATGTGCATAAAGGTTAGTTGGTTGTGTTGCCGCCAAAACACGTTAAAGGACGGAGAAATTCGGGAAAATTTCGAAAAAACTGCGTGTAGTATATTAAAAGGAGTGGTATTGTGGTGGCAGATTATGAAAATGAGGCTAACAATTGTCTGACGAAGAAATAATGGCGTTAAAACCTGTGGGAAGCGGCTAAAAATGATCAGTGATGTGGGAAAAACGGAAATGGAAATAAAGCGAAAGTTATTAGAACTGGCCGAAATGGTTGTTTAAAAGGTGAAAGGAGCTGTTTGTGAACTAGAAACGGTAGATATTATAGCGGCGGTAGTGCTGAAAGCGGCAAAAAAAATTTTTTTGGTTATGGTTTGGAAGTGGGCTACGTATTATTGAGTATATATATAGGCGGGATAAAATAGTATAGCAGATTACGGTAAAAAGGAGAAGGTGAATACAAAGTGAAACTACTGGCAAAAACAGAAAGAGGAAAATAAGACGACAGAAAAGATTTCGAAATGTAACAGTGACAATAACAAACGTAATTGTTGGATTCAAATTAATGATATCAATATAATGGAAGGAAACATTCCACGTGGGAAAAATTATATATAAAAACAAAGATGATGTGACTTACCATACGAAAGCACTGGCAGGTCGATAGAAACACAAACAGACACATACATACACACAAAATTCAAGCTTTCGCAACAAACTGTTGCCTCATCAGGAAAGAGGGAAGGAGAGGGGAAGACGAAAGGAAGTGGGTTTTAAGGGAGAGGGTAAGGAGTCATTCCAATCCCGGGAGCGGAAAGACTTACCTTAGGGGGAAAAAAGGACAGGTATACACTCGCACACACGCACATATCCATCCACACATACAGACACAAGCAGACATATTTAAAGACCAGGGAATGTAAATAAAACTTAATGGGGTCATTGTGGGGGTGTTGTGAGGGTGACATGGTATTAGAAGGTGGAAAGTGTAACATGAGGTGAAATGAAAATGAAAATAAAAATATATGGGGAGACATAAAGGTGAACCGGAAAGAAACTGGAGATCTGGAATGAAAAAAGGCGAAAAGGTGTTGGTTACAGCTGGGCTATGTTGGACTTGGGTTGGTAGACAACGATGTGCATAAAGGTTAGTTGGTTGTGTTGCCGCCAAAACACGTTAAAGGACGGAGAAATTCGGGAAAATTTCGAAAAAACTGCGTATAGTATATTAAAAGGAGTGGTATTGTGGTGGCAGATTATGAAAATGAGGCTAACAATTGTCTGACGAAGAAATAATGGCGTTAAAACCTGTGGGAAGCGGCTAAAAATGATCAGTGATGTGGGAAAAACGGAAATGGAAATAAAGCGAAAGTTATTAGAACTGGCCGAAATGGTTGTTTAAAAGGTGAAAGGAGCTGTTTGTGAACTAGAAACGGTAGATATTATAGCGGCGGTAGTGCTGAAAGCGGCAAAAAAAATTTTTTTGGTTATGGTTTGGAAGTGGGCTACGTATTATTGAGTATATATATAGGCGGGATAAAATAGTATAGCAGATTACGGTAAAAAGGAGAAGGTGAATACAAAGTGAAACTACTGGCAAAAACAGAAAGAGGAAAATAAGACGACAGAAAAGATTTCGAAATGTAACAGTGACAATAACAAACGTAATTGTTGGATTCAAATTAATGATATCAATATAATGGAAGGAAACATTCCACGTGGGAAAAATTATATATAAAAACAAAGATGATGTGACTTACCATACGAAAGCACTGGCAGGTCGATAGAAACACAAACAGACACATACATACACACAAAATTCAAGCTTTCGCAACAAACTGTTGCCTCATCAGGAAAGAGGGAAGGAGAGGGGAAGACGAAAGGAAGTGGGTTTTAAGGGAGAGGGTAAGGAGTCATTCCAATCCCGGGAGCGGAAAGACTTACCTTAGGGGGAAAAAAGGACAGGTATACACTCGCACACACGCACATATCCATCCACACATACAGACACAAGCAGACATATTTAAAGACCTGTCTGCTTGTGTCTGTATGTGTGGATGGATATGTGCGTGTGTGCGAGTGTGTACCGCTCCTTTTTTCCCCCTAAGGTAAGTCTTTCCGCTCCCGGGATTGGAATGACTCCTTACCCTCTCCCTTAAAACCCACTTCCTTTCGTCTTCCCCTCTCCTTCCCTCTTTCCTGATGAGGCAACAGTTTGTTGCGAAAGCTTGAATTTTGTGTGTATGTTTGTGTTTGTTTGTGTGTCTATCGACCTGCCAGCGCTTTTGTTCGGTAAGTCACCTCATCTTTGTTTTTATATATAAATGATAGCATCTTGAAATAAATTACAGTTGACAGTATTTCAGGCAACAAATTCAGTCCTGAATTTAGTGTGTCATTAAATGACAGTGAATCATTTTCTCGTGATGAAGCATCAAACACAATTCTCCATTTTGTAACTCCCAGACTTAAAGCAACACCCTGTGAGTAATACATTTCACGAAAATGAACGTTACTAGAAAATTTTCTTTGAAATGAAGTCAAACATCTTTTTGCATTGCAAGGATTTGAATAAAGGATCATATCTTTCTTTCTTAGTAATGAAACTACTCTCTTGTCTTCCATCATTTGGAACCTATCATGGAGGTTCAGCAAAACAGCAGCCTGTTTCAGAAAGAGCGATCGTTCTTCTTGTTCTTTCATCCCCATCAATTCTAAGTCCCAGAAAAAACGCATTTATGTTACTAGTCAGAGATATAAAATACAAAGATTAATACACTACAAAGAGAGTATTTATTTAACCCTCAACACCTGCTTTCCTTGAAGCTGGCCTCATCCTCACCAAATGTCAGCTATACACTTCTGTTTATATTAGACCTACTAACAAACAACAGATCTATATTTTGACAGTCACCATCCATTACACATCAAATGTTCACTCCCATACAGCCTTGGCATTCAAGGCAAACCTATTTTTTCTGATGCAGACCAATCAGCACTATCCTGGTCTTCAATGTATTAATCAGCTAATTTTTTAAAATTGTTAATCAGCTACTTTGACAAGACTAAGACTCCCTAATGTCATCCTTTGAAATGAGGTTAATTCTGTCCGACATTTTGCACACCACATCTACAATAGCTTTTCATTACTCCTCCAATCTCCGCAAAATCCTGGTCAGACACTATGCTACTTCTGCTCCCATTTTCCTGCCCTATGGCTTCTACCCCGTGACCGTCCCTGCTGAAAAACATGCCCTATGCACTCTCCTATCACCACTTACACCAACCTTGTGCCTGACAAACCTCAGTGCCTAATTCACCTCATGTGGAATCTGCTTTCTCCCTCAACACCAATTTCTTGAACTACGCCGGTGGGAACTAGGGTTACAGCATGTCCTTGGTTCATCCACCTGGCTTAATTTAATTTCTTCAGGCTAAGCACTTCTTTTCAGTAACTCTTTCTTACACCACTCCCTTCTCATTTCCTTGTTTCCTGTATCTTTTATTTCCTCATGTGTCACCCCCACCCCCTGCCATCTACCATGTATAATGCACTTAGCTTTCTGCTCTTATTAACTTTTTCACAATGTTTTGTCAATAACTTCTGTCTTGCTTATTTCCTTATCCTCCACCTTTAAGCACTCAGGTTTACAGATATCCTGTGCAGTCCTCAACAGTCAGTTTTTCCTTCTTGCCCTGTGTGGTGTGTCTACCCTGACGCAGGCTCCTGCATGACTCTCCCATAACTCTCCCTATTTCCTAAGCCTTGCCAGTCCTTTTCCTTCATCCCTCTTCCTTCCCCTTCAACCCTTCTGCCAGAAGGCACCACTGGCTCCAAAAACTTGTTCATTTCCTTATTTTTTATATGCGTTTGCTCCTGCTGCCCCTTGTTGCGTAGATTTTTTTATTCATAAAATTGTATTACACTTTTCAAAAACCTTTTTTTTTTCACTGATATATACCACAGTTATTTGCAATAACTGATGTTCCCAGGAATAGAGAAAGTGATCTTCATGTAATTATAAAATGATAACTGACTATGATTTTATCAACCAGGGTATGTTCTTCCACTTAGTTTTGTTTCTGCTTTTAACTTACGGTTTCATTTTCTACTATTTACTATATATGGTCTGGTTCATTTCCTACAGATGTAGGAGCCACTCTCAAATTTTATGCCATTACATAAAAGTTTTTTTTCACTGAAACTGCCTTTCATACAAATGCAAGTTAATGATTGATGTGATTTCTACTGATACACGAACTTCATTCAACTTGATTCTGTTACAAGTATTGTATATTTTTAAATTATTGCTGATACACTGGAATCTCATGTGTTCATTTTCAAATACGAGTTACATAAGGATATTTATTCTGTACATGGTACGTTGACATTTTTACTATGAATGATATTTATACGGCTTTGGAATGACATCTCCTTCCGCCATTTCCAAATTTTTTAACGGTTATCTGGTATGGAAGAAATTCCTATTTGTTGTTTTTGTGTATTCCTACAGTTTTGTTGGCTCAGTTTTGTTTCTGCTGTTAGCAAACAAACATCCAATTTATGTTGAACCCACATTGACTGTGATGCAAATTCATTTTTTTAAATTTTATTTACATGTCAAGTTCTCTAAGATAAAATTGAGGACCAAATCTACAACATCATGGAACATGTCAATACATGAAATTACAACATAAAAGTAATAACAGAGAAAAATAAAATGTTTATGAACCTGAAAAAAGTCAATCCATACGTTTAAGTACACACAATCAACAATACAATAAGACTCTGATTACTTTTTCATGGAAATCTCAACAGAATAGAAGGAGTGACCCATTAGGGAACTCCTCAGTTTCGATTTGAAAGCGCTTCTGAAATCGACTGACAGCTTTTTGAAAATGGATGCAGCAGTATACTGCACACCTTCCTGCACAAGAATTAAGGAATTCCGATCCAAATGCAGGTTTGATTTCTGCTAAATTTAACTGAGTGAAAGCTGCTTATTCTTGGGAATAAGCTAATATTGTTAACAAGAAATTACAGTAAGGGACATATATACTGAGAAGCCAATGTCAAAATACTCAGACTCATGAACAGAGGCTGACAAGAGTTTCATGGCCTTACACCACTTATTGCCCGAACTGCCCATTTCTGAGCCAAAAATATTCTTTTAGAATGGGAAGAGTTACCCCAGAATACAATACCATACGGCATAAGTGAAGAAAATAACCAAAGGAGACTAATTTTTGCATTGAACGATCACTCACTTTTGAATAATAAAAATGGCAGCATTAAGTCTTTGAACAAGATCCTGAACGTGGGCTTTCCACAACAGTTTACTGTCTATCAGAATAACATGAAATTTGAACTTTTCAGTTTCATTGATCATACGCCCATTCTAAGAAATTAAAATGTCAGGTTTTGTTGAATTGCATGTTAGAAACTGTAAAAACTGAGCCTTACTGTGATTTAGCGTTAGTTTATTTTCTACAAGCCATGAACTTAGGTCATGAATTGCACTATTTGAAACTGAGCCAATGTTGCACACAACATCCTTTACTACCAAGCTAGTGTTATCAGCAAACAGAAATATTTTAGAGTTACCCAAAATAATACAATTTATATAAATAAGGAACAGGAGTGGCCCCAACACTGATCCCTGGGCAACCCCCACTTGACAGTACCCCACTCACACCCCACATTACAACCATTCCCAACATTGTGAATAATGACCTTTTGCTCTCTGTTGCTATTTTGTGAGCTACTCTTGGTATTTTATAATGGTCCAACTTCTGGAGCAATATTTTGTGATCAACACAATCAAATGCCTTAGTTAAATTTAAAAAAATATGCCTAGCATTCAAAACATTTTATTTAACCCATCCAGTACCTCACAGACAAAAGAGAATATAGCATTTTCAGTTGTTAAATGACTTCTAAAGCTGAACTTGTGATATAAAATGATCAATTTTCCTTACATACACAGCCTTTTCAATAACTTTAGCAAACACTGATGGCATAGAAATAGGTCTAAAATTGTCTACATTATCCTATTCTCCCTTTTGTAAAGCGGCTTTACTGCTGAGTACTTTAATTACTCAGGAAACTGACCATTCCTAAAGGAAAAATTACAAATCTAGCTAAATACAGGGCTAACATGTGCAGTGCAGTACTTTAATATTCTGCTAGGCACTCCATCATAACCACGAGAGTCCTCAGTCTTCAGTGATTTAATTACTGACTCAATCTCCCTCTTGTCTGTATCACAGAGGAGTATTTAAGACATCAATCTCTGAAAGACATTTGCCAAGAGAGTTATATGATTCCCTGTAGAAGCTAAATTTTTATTTAATTCACCGGCAATGCTCAGAAAATGATTGTTAAATACTGTACATGTCCGGTACCTGATTTATCAGTAATAGAAATATTTTTGCTCCGAACTGACTTTATATCATCGACCTTGTGCTGCTAAGCAGACACTTCCTTCACAACTGACCATATGGTTTTAATTTTATCCTGTGAATTAGCTATTGTCTTTGCATACCACATACTCCTTGCCTTCCTAATAAAATTTTAAGCACCTTACGATAGTGTTTGTAATGGGCTACTGCAGTTTGATTGTGACTACTTCTAACATTTTGATGTAATTCCCACTTTGTTCTACACAATATCCTTATCCCACTAGTAGCCACGTGGGCTGCCTATTACTGCTAGTACCTCGTTTGGAACGTTCTAATGGAAAGTAACTCTCAAAGAGCATGAGAAGTGTGGTAAGGAAAGCATTATATTTATCATCTATGTTATCGGCACCTGCCACTCTTGTTCCTTGACAAAGCTTAAAAAACTCTCTATTGCTGTTGGATTAACTTTCCTACATAGTTTGTAATTGCATGTGACATCTGTTTGAATACAAAAGCCTTTTAGTGTTATAATTTGTGCATCATGGTCTGAAAGGCCATTCATGCTTTTACTAACAGAATGCCCATCTAGTAATGAAGAATGAATAAAAATATTGTCTATGGCTATGCCACTGTTCCCCTGCACCCTAGTCGGAAAAAAACACAGTCTGCATCAGATCATATGAATTTAGGAGATCTAACAACATTCTTTATCTTGCACAATCACGTACAAAATTAATACTGAAGTCACCACATATAACTAATTTCTGGTACTTCCTATAAAATGAATCAAGAACCCTATCAACCTCGAGCACAAATGCTCTGAAGTCAGAGTTAGGGGACCTATAAACTACAATATTTGAAGTTTAGTTTGACTAAACTCAACTGACCCTGCACAAAATTCAAATATCTGTTCAGTGCAGTGCCATGATAGGTCTACGGACTCAAAAGGAATACTGTTTTTTACGTACATAGCCACTCCCCCATCCTGCAAGGAACTCCTTGAAAAACAAGTCAGCTAATCTGTATCCTGGTAAAGGATATAGAATAGCTTTTACCTACAATTTTACATACTGCCATTTTTTACTGAAGTAGTAGGTTTCAACCATGAGTTTGTGTTTTCTGCCAACATTTTTTCCTTGAATACAAAGAGGCTTTTCTAAGGAATTTTTTGTAGTTTCCTTGTTCATAGATCTGAAGATGGTTGTCACTTACAACTGAAACTACTAATCATACAGTAACTGTCTTATATAAATGCAATCTAAACATTAAACATTTTTGTAAAAGAATTGTTAAATTGTAACATAGATTTACCATTTTTTATCAAGTCTATGTTTTTTTCTATACTGGTTCCATCATTACTATCTATTTTCTGAATGATTTCAAGATATGAGCAACTATTAATTTTATTTTATTTTCATAAAATCATACAGTTTCGGTTTACGCCATTTCTGTTTGGATACATTTGTTAGCTCTTTGATCATAAAATATCTGTGATGGCTAGTATCATTTTCAGAACTTTTCATAGCATCTTCGTTTTTTTTTTTTTGTAAATGTGTGAGCACATTGTTGCAGCTACTATAGTTGATACCTGACAGTTGCAGTGTTCTGGGCACAGCAGTTTCCCGGACCTTACTCAACCAGTATTGTAACATGATTTTCTAAACATCTCTATGGCATCGCCTCAGCATTGTTACAACTCTGCAGACAGCTACTGTGTGCACCTGCAGCTGTTAGTGCTCTGAAGTCGAAAGATGGTAACAGTGCTACAAACTGTCAGAGATCATTGTATGTTATCACGATGATAGTAGTCATAAAATTATCCTCCTCAGAGATCACTTTACGCTGAATGTATGTGGACGAGTTGCCACCAAAACATAATGCACACATCATAGTAAGTCCACTGTCTGCAGCCCTCTCAACTAAATTGAAATGCATCAAATGCACTACAAGTGATACAAAAATTGACTGGTAAACAACAGTACTGACTTGGGATTTTAGAATTTTGCTCATATGCAATCAGTATGTGAACCAGATGTGCTGATCCTAGGCTCTGAGTTTCAGATGCACTCATGGTAGTCTCAACCTGGGCCTGAGTTTAGCACGGTTCAATCTCTGCGATTTGACAGGCTACTGTTCCATAGGTAGGTCTCTGGAAGCCCTACTAAAGCCATTGTATTACTTGATGAAATTTGTCAAAATAAATAATACTGTCAACCTTAGAAACCCAACCGTGTTCACCATTTTCATTTTGAGTCAGTAAATTGCACAATTTTAGGATCAGAATATAGGTTCTTGCAGCTGGAAAAAATAATTATGACCAAGTAACAAGTGCAGCAGTGGAACTGGCAATTTGGGAACCTCCCCCAGCTACAAAAAATTATTCACAGCAACATAAAAGGCCCACAACATAAATTTACAATGCTTTAAATTTAAAATGCCCATCACTTGAAAATGACATCACATCTTGCAGGACTGTCACTCTAATTTGAATAACTTCCTCCTGAATTTGATCTTTCAGTTTCTGGAAGGTGTATGGTGGTTAACATGAGAAAATCTGAGATTTTAATGACCCAAAAGGAAGAAATCACAGGCTGAAAGGTGAGGGAATCTTTGAGGCCACGATACATCTCCATTCTTCGAGATGAGCAGGTAAGATGATCTGCAGCACATTAATGGAATGCTACAAAATATGGCATGTCGACCCATCTTGTTGGAAGAAAGCGTTTGTACGAGGGTTGTTTTTTAAGTAAGGGCCGTTTTTATTTTTTAAAAAAGATACAAATACCTTTGTAAGAAAACTTTTATTTTCTGATTCTACACACTTTTACCGTTTTTCTACATAGTTGCCTTGTTTATTTAAGCACTTGTCATACCGTACAACTAAGTTTTTAATTCCCTCTTCTAAGAATTCGGCCGCCTGCTCCGACAGCCAAGAGTTCACGGCCGCTTTCACTTCATCGTTGTCATTGAAGCGCTGCCCGCCAAGATGGTGTTTCACGTACCGAAAAAGGTGAAAATCGCTAGGAGCAAGGTCGGGGCTGTATGGTGCATGGTCCAAAACTTCCCAGCCAAAAGAAGGAAACAAATCCCGAGTCTTTTGAGAGGTGTGAGGCCTAGCGTTATCGTGCAGGAGCAAAACTCCTTTTGTCAGCATGCCGCGCCTTTTGTTTTGAATTGCTCTGCGGAGCTTCTTTAGAGTTGCACAGTAGGCATCTGAGTTGATTGTCGTTCCTAGTGGCATAAAGTCCACTAGCAAAACACCGCGCTGGTCCCAGAACACAGTTGCCATAATCTTGCGCTTTGACAGCGTCTGTTTGCCTTTGACCTTGACGGGTGAGGTCGTGTGTTGCCATTCCATCGATTGTCGCTTGCTTTCGGGAGTTATATGGGATACCCATGTTTCATCTCCAGTGACAATTTGACTCAACATGTCATCCCCTTCTTCCTTGTAACGAATCAAAAAGTCCAATGAAGTGGCAAATCTATTCCCTTTGTGGTCCTCTGTGAGGAGTCTGGGTACCCACCGAGAACACAGATTCTTAAAGTTTAGGTTTTCAGACACAATTTTGTACAAAACCAATCTTGAAACTTGTGGAAATTCCAAAGAAAGAGTGGAAATTGTGAATCTTCTGTCCTCACGAATCTTTGTTTCGACTGCAGCCACCAAATCATCAGTGATCACAGAGGGCCGGCCTGAACGTTCTTCGTCATGGACGTTTTGACGGCCATTTTTAAACTCTCTAACCCATTGACGCACTTTACCTTCACTCATTGCATTCAAGCCATAAACTTCTGTTAACTGACGATGAATTTCTGCAGCTGATAGGCTTCTCGCGGTGAAAAAACGTATCACTGACCGTATCTCACACGCGGCGGGCGATTCAATAATCGTAAACATTATAAAGTAGCACAGCGATGCGTACACGTCAGCTACAGAGCTGCAACTTGCATCAGTGTGAACGGGAAGGATGCCAGCAAGTGGCGCGGTGGCTTGTTGCAGCGTCCGCGCAAACTACGGGACTATACGCGCGAATGGCCCTTACTTAAAAAACAACCCTCCTAATTACAGAAAGATCAAGCTATCACAGCAGGAAATGGTTCAACATGTGAACATAGTGTTCCGCATTCACAGTAACAGCACTGCTGCAATTGTCTTCAAAAAAATAAGACCCTTCAATTCCAAATGATGATATGCTGCACCACACTATCACTTTCTGTCTGGGAAGTGGTGTCTGATGAAGCATTTCAGGAATTTGACATGACCAGTATCTTATGTTTTGCTTGTTAACAAAGCCTGACAAATAAAAATTGGCCACATCGCTCATGATCAGATTGTCACACATGCATGGGTTGTTGTTCATGAGTTCCAACAACTCCCGGCAAAAGCGCAATCGCTTTGGGAGCTCGTCTGAATTCAGTTTTTACACTGTCTGACTTCTGTATGGGAGGTACTGCAGTTTTTCGTGGAATATTCGCTGTACCCTATGATCTGATGTGTCGAGCTGAAGCACATGGTTGCTTGCAGAAAGCCTGGGACTCTGGCAAAAGATTTCCACTCTTGCAAAAATCTGTGGTGTACAAATCTGTTTTGCACTTCTTCCCACCTTTCTTACTACACTTTGATGCCATTTGCCGATGAGACCGCGAGATTCTAATGAGCACAAAATACATGCTGTGCGGCCATGTAGCTGCTGTTTTTGTAAAATGCCTTCATGGCACTAGTGCATTGTTCACTGGTCCGCAACAACACCTTGACTGAACATCTCCTGTTCTCTAACTCCTAATGAAATGTGATATTGTCAGGGTCGCCAAATTACCTGTTTAACTGCTGCACCAGTTACACTTAAAATCAGCAGGGATAGAAATAAAGGATGTAAAAATTTTTACAATGTAAATGTGGTACACACTGAAATTTACGTACCTGTTTATAATGTTGTAAATTGGTATTACTAACTTGTACATGTAAACTGACAAGTCTTTCAAAGTATATAAACAAACAAATAAACTAAACACTTAAGACATACACATTCTATTCAGTGCTTGTAATCTGAAATCTACAAACCAACTGGACAAACACTGGCAAAAGTTGAGTAGAACCCTCGGGGCTTCAGAAGATTTATTTAACCGCTACTACTGGGAATTGCCGGAGAGGTCACTACCCTTATTGGAAAAAAAAAAAAAAAAAAAAAAAAAAAAAATAAATCTGAACATAGGCATAACAGCCTCACTTTAAAAATTTGTTTTCCAAAACCATTACTACAGAGGTGGATGTGAGAATGTCATGTGCTGAAGAGAACTTGACATGCCCTAGCCAATGAATGTACCATCAAATGTGCAGTATATATGGAATGATTGATAAATTATCGGCATGACAATAACAGACAGCAGAACTTCATCTTGAGTGTTAGCCCTAGTATGAGGCTCCACTGCATGTGTGACATTGTTTAATACCCCAAGGACTGCAAGTACGTACTTCTTTCTTCCAGACACACTAATACAAACGTAACATTTCTGTGATAGTGATCAGCTCATTAATACACTTGGATTGCCACTGACAACACAAAGTTATTTCCTAATTAACCTCACTTCAAATTCTTCTATAATAGTGGACAACTGCAAGTGAGAAAGGTGATTGCCACCTACAAGTGTACATTATCCATACTGATGGGACATTAAAACCTAATATTCCTTCCTTTCATTGACAAGTGTAGTACTAAATAAATTTCCAGTGTCATGGACAGAAGACTAATGGTTGATTCCTGCTGCTAAGATCTGTTCTCAACAGTTAAAATGCTATATCAAGGAAATATTGACTATGAAGTGGATGTCAGTTCTGTAATATATTTTTGATTTTTGGGGATAAGCTCCAACTGAAAGCTGCTCGTCCAGATGATGCAAGTAAGTTCAAAACCACTACTCTGTATACAGATATCACTACACTCTTGCTATACTTATTTGCCTGATATATTGATACAACTTGTTTGTGGTGCATGTCTAGTAGTCAATACATCTGACACTACACCTCTAAACAGAAGCTGTCCAAAACGCCATCTATAAAGGCAAATTATCAACCACCATAAATGAATCTGGTAACTCACAGTACTGCTGTGCAGCTTGCAACAAAAGTAATTTGTTCATCTCAGTGGTGAAGCACATATTGGCCCCCTGAAATTGGTCAACAAGGGGAGAATAGCAGAATGGTACACAGTTCTTGCTCACCATGCTGTGCACTAACATCTTGGGATGAATCTCAGACTTTTTCACAGGATTAAATCCTAATTGCCCCCACAGCATTTCATGGACTGAGACCATGTGACACTGTTTAATACATTTGTTGAAAGCGTACATACACCTCAGCAACCGCTTGATGCTATCTTGACGGAGAAGACTCTGTGTTGAACCAGGTTTCATTCTTCCACTTTCTTCCAGCTCATACTTATCCGCAACACCACAAAACACTTCTACAATTTCTTCTGAATAAATTTCTTCATGGAAGAAAAAAATAAAAAAATATTATGATACTCAAGAAGTACCCAAAACACTTAGGACATGGCAGCCTGTGACAGAAGTGTTGGTAGCTTCCTGTAGAATATGCACCTACTAGCACTAGCACTTGAAAGCAGTAAACCTTATTAGAGTCACACTGGTATGATGAAAATTCATGATGCCCATCATTAAGAAGTTAATTATGACAGTTGACAACATCTATAGAACAAAACAGATTTAGTATATGTATTGAGGATGACTTCCGGACACTTCTGGGTTTCAGGTATAATTAACAATAAGTCACTTCATAGCCTCTGTAATATTCATATTTGCCTAGAGACATAAGTATGGAATTTACATTACACAAAGTAATTCACGGAGTGTAAAATATGTGCTAAGTACAAACAGAGACACAGTGCTGGGAGGGACCACAGAGTCATTGTTGTTGTTGTTGTTGTGGTCTTCAGTCCTGAGACTGGATTGATGCAGCTCTAAAATGCTACTCTATCCTGTGCAAGCTTCTTCATCTCCCAGTACCTACTGCAACCTACATCCTTCTGAATCTGTTTAGTGTATTCATCTCTCGGTCTCCCTCTACGATTTTTACCCTCCACGCTGCCCTCCAATACTAAATTGGTGATCCTTTGATGCCTCAGAACATGTCCTACCAACCGATCCCTTCTTCTAGTCAAGTCGTGCCACAAACTTCTCTTCTCCCCAATCCTATTCAATACCTCCTCATTAGTTACGTGATCTACCCACCTTATCTTCAGCATTCTTCTGTAGCACCACATTTCGAAAGCTTCTATTCTATTCTCTTCTTGTCCAAACTAGTTATCGTCCATGTTTCACTTCCATACATGGCTAAACTCCATACAAATACTTTCAGAAACGACTTCCTGACACTTAAATCTATACTCGATGTTAACAAATTTCTCTTCTTCAGAAACGATTTCCTTGTCATTGCCAGTCTACATTTTATATCCTCTCTACTTCGACCACTATCAGTTATTTTACTCCCTAAATAGCAAAACTCCTTTACTACTTTAAGTGTCTCATTTCCTAATCTAATTCCCTCAGCATCACCCAATTTAATTTGACTACATTCCATTATCCTCGTTTTGCTTTTGTTGATGTTCATCTTATATCCTCCTTTCAAGACACTGTCCATTCCGTTCAACTGCTCTTCCAAGTCCTGTGCTGTCTCTAACAGAATTACAATGTCATCGGCGAACCTCAAAGTTTTTACTTCTTCTCCATGAATTTTAATACCAACTCCGAATTTTTCTTTTGTTTCCTTTACTGCTTGCTCAATATACAGATTGAATAACATCGGGGAGAGGCTACAACCCTGTCTCACTCCTTTCCCAACCACTACTTCCCTTTCATGCCCCTCGACTCTTATAACTGCCATCTGATTTCTGTACAAATTGTAAATAGCCTTTCGCTCCCTGCATTTTACCCCTGCCACCTTCAGAATTTGAAAGAGAGTATTCCAGTTAACATTGTCAAAAGCTTTCTCTAAGTCTACAAATGCTAGAAACGTAGGTTTGCCTTTTCTTAATCTTTCTTCTAAGATAAGTCGTAAGGTTAGTATTGCCTCACGTGTTCCAACACTTCTACGGAATCCAAACTGATCTTCCCCGAGGTCCGCTTCTACCAATTTTTCCATTCGTCTGTAAAGAATTCGTGTTAGTATTTTGCAGCTGTGACTTATTAAACTGATAGTTCGGTAATTTTTACATCTGTCAACACCTGCTTTCTTTGGGATTGGAATTATTATATTCTTCTTGAAGTCTGAGGGTATTTCGCCTGTCTCATACACCTTGCTCACCAGATGGTAGAGTTCTGTCATGACTGGCTCTCCCAAGGCCATCAGTAGTTCTAATGGAATGTTGTCTACTCCCAGGGCCTTGTTTCGACTCAGGTCTTTCAGTGCTCTGTCAAACTCTTCACGCAGTATCTTATCACCCATTTCGTCTTCATCTACATCCTCTTCCATTTCCATAACATTGTCCTCAAGCACATCGCCCTTGTATAAACCCTCTATATACTCCTTCCACCTTTCTGCCTTCCCTTCTTTGCTTAGAACTGGGTTGCCATCCGAGCTCTTGATATTCATACAAGTGGTTCTCTTCTCTCCAAAGGTCTCTTTAATTTTCCTGTAGGCAGTATCTATCTTACCCCTAGTGAGACAAGCCTCTACATCCTTACATTTGTCCTCTAGCCATCCCTGCTTAGCCATTTTGCACTTCCTGTCGATCTCATTTTTGAGACGTTTGTATTCCTTTTTGCCTGCTTCGTTTACTGCATTTTTATATTTTCTCCTTTCATCAATTAAATTCAATATTTCTTCTGTTACCCAAGGATTTCTATTAGCCCTCGCCTTTTTACCTACTTGATTGTCTGCTGCCTTCACTACTTCATCTCTCAGAGCTACCCAGTCTTCTTCTACTGTATTTCTTTCCCCCATTCCTGTCAATTGTTCCCTTATGCTCTCCCTGAAACTCTCTACAACCTCTGGTTCTTACAGTTTATGCAGGTCCCATCTCCTTAAATTCCCACCTTTTTGCAGTTTCTTCAGTTTCAATCTGCAGTTCATAACCAATAGATTGTGGTCAGAATCCACATCCGCCCCTGGAAATGTCTTACAATTTAAAACCTGGTTCCTAAATCTCTGTCTTACCATTATATAATCTACCTGATACCTTTTAGTATCTCCAGGATTCTTCCAGGTATACAACCTTCTTTTATGATTCTTGAACCACGTGTTAGCTACGATTAAGTTATGCTCTGTGCAAAATTCTACAAGGCGGCTTCCTCTATCATTTCTTCCCCCCAACCCATATTCACCTACTATGTTTCCTTCTCTCCCTTTTCCTACTGACGAATTCCAGTCACCCATGACTATTAAATTAAATTTTCGTCTCCCTTCACTACCTGAATAATTTCTTTTATCTCGTCATACATTTCATCTATTTCTTCATCATCTGCAGAGCTAGTTGGCATATAAACTTGTACTACTGTAGTAGGCATGGGCTTTGTGTCTATCTTGGCCACAATAATGCGTTCACTATGCTGTTTGTAGAAGCTAACCCGCACTCCTATTTTTTTATTCATTATTAAACCTACTCCTGCATTACCCCTATTTGATTTTGTATTTATAACCCTGTAATCACCTGACCAAAAGCCTTGTTCCTCCTGCCACCGAACTTCACTAATTCGCACTATATCTAACTTTAACTTATCCATTTCCCTTTTTAAATTTTCTAACCTACCTGCCCGATTAAGGGATCTGACATTCCACGCTCCGATCCGTAGAACGCCAGTTTTCTTTCTCCTGATAACAACGTCCTCTTGAGTAGTCCCCGCCCGGAGATCCAAATGGGCGACTATTTTACCTCCGGAATATTTTACCCAAGAGGACGCCATCATCATTTAATCATACAGTAAAGCTGCATGTCCACGGGAAAAATTACGGCTGTAGTTTCCCCTTGCTTTCAGCCGTTCGCAGTACCAGCACAGCAAGGCCGTTTTGGTTAATGTTACAAGGCCAGATCAGTCAATCATCCAGACTGTTGCCCCTGCAACTACTGAAAAGGCTGCTGCCCCTCTTCAGGAACCACATGTTTGTCTGGCCTCTCAACAGATACCCCTCCGTTGTGGTTGCACCTGCGGTACGGCCATCTGTATCGCTGAGGCACGCAAGCCTCCCCACCAACGGCAAGGTCCATGGTTCATGGGGGGGCACAGAGTCATAAATCTTTCATGATAAAAATAGTGCCACAGAGTCATATGGCACTATTTTTATCATGAAAGATTTATCTATAATAGAGCTCAAATTTATCTATAATAGAGCTCTACTCAGTCAACAGCTAAATTACTATGAAGAAAATGATCTGCCATGTTTTTCCGGGTTCCACACAAGTTAAAATCAAGAACAACTTACCATGAAAGCAGTGACCAAGGTCAATCTGTGTTTTGATTTCTGCTAGAATTTCTTGAACCAGTTCCTTCTCGAGCAGTTGCCGGCCTACAAGGCGACTCAGAACTTCTGCGCTAATAGCATATGTATCGATCAATGGTCTTAAAAGACCTTCAAAATATCTCAGATGCTCTATGGATTTTGCATCAAGATTTACCTGAAATAAAGCAACAGTAAGAAAAATAGAACTATTTCAAGGGCAAAAAAGGAAGCTGGTAATCTAAGCAACCAACAGAAAAATCACTGTAGTAGATTAGTACATTGTGCAATTAGTTACAGTTGTTTCCACAGCAAATATATAACTATATGATTTGTTTTTCATTTGATGGGAACATAAATTTATTTTTCTTGTGTTTTGCTGAAAGTTACCACCACAGTGATCCTATACTTCAATGCTTTTGAGCATGTATATGCATGAGAATATTTGTTTTGCCACAGAAACTGTCACAATGGTATAGGAAGGAAACAGTGGACAATAAGCTAGTTAATTTTTGCTTTGAATTTTCAGCAAGTACTGACTCGAAGTGTAAGAACTAGGTCTCTCTCTCTCTCTCTCTCACTTTCTAAATAAACAGATGACAATGTTATAATGGAAATGAATTACCTCTCTGTACACTGTTGGCAACAATTAGGAAGAACATGAGTTGGGATCAAAAATTCAGTGAAAATGAACTGCTTATAAATACAAGTAAAACAATGTACATGTGATCATTGTCGGAAGAACAATCCACTGGGTAAATACAGTATAGCTTGGTCAAAGCAGAATGTGTATAATTTGGAAATCTGGCCAAACTGTACAAGTACTTCAGTCCCAACGCATTCAATACACTGTTATATGCTAGTATTTTTTATATAAATCGGAATGTGATCAACACAGAAATGGAATGCAAATTTAAACACATAATTAATAATTCTTGTATAATGTGGATAAGACCTTATAGAGTATTACTGTATTACCTTATACATTAGTTATTCAAGACTTTAAAAGGTTATTCAGGACTTCACAAGGACGCTATTTTTAACACAAATACTGTACAGCCCTGACAACGCTGTTAAGTGGTGCAAAACCAAAAAAAGAGGTTTAGCGCAGTGCAGCACTGTGGGTGTGGACATCAAACTGTGTTGCTCTGTGCCACAACAAACATGTTATGCACAGTGTCAGTACGACCTAGGACAAGTTTCGCTCATGAGCCCTCTGTTTGTCCATGTTTCTTGTTGTCCATTACTACTGACACATTGCACTACTACTGACACACTGCGGCGTGCCTAAGAACACTCTGCTGCAATCTCCGAGGTGAAAGAGGTGGGTATTGTTCTGTTAAACATTGGTTTTACCCCATAAGTTCAAGTATTCCAATGAAATGCACTACCTGCATCATTTTCTGCCAGTTTCATTCTAAGTGATAACATGATGTTGAACAAAAAATTTTGTGTGCAAAATAACGTTACATTCAAAATGCAATAAAACACAAATATATGATATTTTGGAAAAAAAGGATAATATGCAGCATGAATGGATGACAGAAGATGAACAAATGAAAAGAAAGGCGCAGAAGACGATAAGTGAAGAAATTACCAAGGCAATGTGGGAACAGTTCGTAAATGCATGGGCAAAAAAACTGACCTTTGTCTGGACCCATGTTGCAGAGTGAGGCTCTGAAAGTCACTAAAGTGCTTGGAAATATGGAGTTTGAGGCATCTACAGAAAAAACTATTTTGAACAGGAAATTCAAACAGGTTTTCCTCTTTGATATTTGGTGAAAAATGTGAAATGTAAAGATAATAAGCACGGGAACAACAACAACAAATTAGAGTAACAATACAGAAATGCCATATCATTTTATCAATTAGTGTAATAGTCTAGTGTCCTTCTGTGCAATATACAGTACACGGACATCTACTGTGGAGGAGTGAAGGTATGTAAATATGTGCGCAATTACAGATTTATACTTTTGTGCATGATACCTGACAAATTTTATGTAGCCTAGAGAGTTCTGTGTAATCCAGGAATTTGTACAATTTGTAAAGTCATTTTAGTACCTGGCGATTCCATTTTGAAAAATTTTTACTGTATTACATCATCCTTGAAAATTCAGCCTTGCAGTGAACAGAGAAACATATTAAAAAAGAACAAAAGTAGGCAGGGCACACCATCTCCTATAGGATCACGACTACTAAAGTACTGTGGTGTTCTGAACAACTTTCGCATTGATGCCAGCTTTACCTCTATATGGCGTCATTGCATGACTGACATGTAAGCGGCAAAGCCACAGTTTTTCACCTCGAATACTTGTAATAGTGCCTACTAATTTAGGGTATCCCAGACAACACATATACAGAATAGATGGTAATGCTTTCACCCGAGGTATTAACTGCCATGCAAAAAACCCTTCTTGACAAACTTATAGAGAACACTTCAAAGATTTATAATAAACAATTACTCTATCCGTACATGTTCGAAACTGTTCTCATTTCGAAAGTTTATTGTGTGCGTTGTGGTGGAGAGATTTGCAGAACAATAAATAGGAAGGATTGTAATAGCAAGGAAAGTAAACAGCTTAAATTAATGGCTCAAGAAACCACAAAAGCAGGTTATATTTCTCACAAGCTCTACGCAACATAAAAAGTGTAAAAATAAATTACTCATTCTTAGTGGCCTACACAATACAACAGAATGCATATACTCATCAATGATAGCTAAATACTTTTCAATCAGTTACCATATTTTACATAATAATATGTTTTGAATGTTAATGTGTGTCTCTTATTCCTCTTCTGTAAACTGTCATCAGTTTCCTTATTTGGCACAGAAAAAAATATCTTTGATTACGTCCACCCTCAAGCAACAAATTGTGAATCTCAAGGAGCAGTGGTAGCATTTTTTTTTCCAGATTTATGGGGAGCTAAGGATGACAGCAGAGGTGAACCCATCAAAATCAGAATTTTGGAGAACCCATCCAGGTGGGCATCTGCGGGAGCAATGCTGAGGGAGGGACAGGAAGTTCGGGAAGTGGTCACTACCACACAAGTCGTCATGGAAACTCCAGAGGACAGATGGTAGAAGATCTGGGCTGCAGAAGGAAAGATCAATGACCAATTAAGTTCTGTGGGCCACACTGAAGTGTGTGGTAGCACCATAGTTCACGAGGCAAAGATCGAGGTGTGCCAGTAAAGATTCGATGTCTTTACCATGGCCAGTGATCAGTGTACCAGGATAAAGGGTAATGAGTGTTGAAGTCACCCAGACCAGGAAAGGTGGGGGGACCTGAGAGAGTAGTGCAGACAGTACATCCTGGGACATGACATCATCAGGAGACAGATTAACTTTACTGATGGTAAAATCCTGTTGTGCCCTTACCTGAACAGCCACAGCCTCCAAAGATGTATCAAGAGGCGTAAGGTCACTATATATAAGAGACCAGCACATACATACAAACTCCACCTGATATCCTCTCACAGTCAGTATAATAATTAAAATAACCTTGGCAGACTGGAAGCAGAGGGTTCCAAGTTGCTGGAAACCACGTTTCCTAGCTGGCACTATAGAATGCAGGTTAAGTGCTTAAAAGCTGTCATACCTCAGCCAGGTAGTGGAAAAATTTGACAATTCCACTGGACGATCAGACAGTCTGCATACCGTGTGTGCATGAAGTGACCATGAGGGGTCATATTATGATTCAGTGTCTTGTACTGCCACTGGTTGAGAGTTAGGGGATCCACTGACATAGGTTCTGCACCACTTTGCCTGGAGAGATCTGGTGCCTCAGGGGCCACCTTTATCTCCACCTTGTGCGAACACAGAAGAAGTACATGCAGAAACCAGTGGCATGGGGTCACCAGACTTTCTGTCTTAGAAGACTTTTTACTGTCCTTCTTCTCCTTAGGAGACAAGAACTATGAAGGTTTCTCTGAATTGGTTTCAGAAACATAGGAAGAAAGAGAAGTCCGACAGCCAGCAGAGTGTGGTTCCTTCAACCATCCACTGGCATCTAGCTATGGACCAGCTGGAGCCATGGAAGAAAAGAGTCCCAAGGGACCATCTAGAGAAGCTGGAGGAGGATGAGGTGCCTCCAGCTGGGGGGTGGGGTCCAGTGTCCCCCGCAGGTGGGAAGCCAATGCTCCCAACGTAGGTGTGGTGGAAGTACCAGAATGGCCCAAACCGCCACGGGTGCACATATCAGTGGATGGCTCTGAGGGCCCACTGCAAGAGGCACAACAGAGGAAAGCACTGTTGACAGGAAAGGCGACAACGTTGCAGCTGTAGCGGAAGAGTGTGTCATTTGTCTAGGATTAAGACACTAATAGGTTTTTTACTGGGCTCTTGATATGTGATCTTGTCCAGCGTCTTATAGTCCTGAAATCTGTTGAGTAGGGCGAGTGGAGTGTGCTGCAGTTTACACAGATGGGGGATGGACACAAGGAACGTTTGTGTGCAGCTAATGCCCACAATCATTGCAAACAGCAATAGCAGTGCAATGGGAAGACACATGTCCGAACTTCATATACCTGAATCATCTCATAGTAGGAAGAACACAGGGTTTTACTTCACACCGAAAGATCGTCATCTTGACTTTCTCAGGCAACGTATCACCCTCGAAAGCCAAGATGAAGGCCCCGGTTGCAACTTTGTTTTCCCTTGGTCCCCCATGGACACGATGGATGAAGTGCACACCCAGTTGCTCTAAGTTGGCCCACAGCTCATTGTCAGATTGCAGAAGAAGATGACAGTGAAAGATGATGCCATGGACCACAATGAGACTCTTGAGGAGAGTGACAGTCGTGGGAAAGACACCCGACTTTTCACAAGAGAGCAGCACTTGTGACTTGGTAAGAGATGACATTTTAATGAGGAAGGAACAGCTCTTCATCTTAATTTTCATCAGCTGCAATTTCCCTGTATTTGTCTTCAATGTTTTCCACAAAAATGCTTTGTGGCCAAAAAGGTGCTCCCTTCAGTTCTGGTATAGACCAAGTATTGGGGGTAGGATATTGCTCCTTGTTGACAAGTCCTGTGTTCCTTCCATGGCGTGGCAAGGGAAAGGGAATGCGTTGGGATCGTACTTCGTTGCATCGTATGAGGGCTTTCCATTTAAAGTGAGTGCTGGGGCTGAATGACCACCAGAGAGAGAAAGTTTAAGTCGCTTCACATGCAAACTATCCCATCATGGTGACACCCACATCAACCGGTCGCTCTCTCCATGGGCACCACCCAGCCACAGCAATGGCTACTTGGCCAATAAGCCATTGCTGGAAGTCCCTGTGCCCTGGTCATAATGGGCACGTACTCCGTGGCATACAAGAGGAGTGTGCAGTGCAGACATCAACACTGCGATCCCTGCATGGTCAAGGTGCTAACATAGTGCAGGTACTTGATGACCCCCCACAACATGCACTTCCGTAAAATTTGGAAAAGATGGCTGGTAAGATCCAATAATGGGGACCTTAATGGAGGGTGAAGATAGTGTTGGGAGTGAAAATAGAAATTAAGACCAAAATTGTGAACCAAGTTTGAGCAGGATCTGCACCAAAAGAACCATATGATGGAAAATCACAGGAAGGTAGAGATAGTCAAAATATAGGTTTGCAGTACAGGAGGAGGAAGCAATGCTGCAAACACTGAAGGCCCTCGGTAGCCAAGCACATAGTCACCAAAGACTGGTGAGCCCCTTGGGATGTGGAAGAACTGATACAGGCAATTGATCACTAAGTGTGTATGCGTGTGTGTGTGTGTGTGTGTGTGTGTGTGTGTGGTGCGGGGAGAGGGGGGGAGATAGAGAGAGAATGAAGTAGAAAAAAAGACATGTAGCTTGATACCTCTGTCATTACATGTGTCTTACTGCATGACAAACATACTCTTCAAATCACTCTGACACGCATGGCGGAGAGTACCTAGCGTGGAAACTCATCTTTGGGTTTTTTCACAGTCCAATTGCACGTTAAGTGAACTATTGCTTAAATGCTTGTGTGTATGCTGTAATTCAACTAATCTCGTCTTCATGGTGCTTATGGGCACCATATAAATGGGGCTGAAGAATACCTGTATAGTTGCCACTTAATACAGGATCTTGATGCTTTGTTAATAGGCTTTTGTGAAATAATTGGCATGTTTTCACTACACATTAATCAACTGGAGGCAAGTGATGCCATCCGAATCAAATGTCTTCAGAAAATTGCAGAAGACTACAAATGGTGTTATTAAATTATCAAAAACCATCATTACGGACTCAACAAATGTAAAAATAGATATGCCAGTAGAGTGACCCTTCGGTGTTCAAATGAATATTAGCTAATGTCTTAGTGTTGTATATGCGGGTGACAAACCCTGAAAACATTATCTTTCTGAGAAGTTTTGAAAATGATTTGAAGAGAGAGACTGGCACAGTGTTAATGACATCTCTGTGTTCTTTTTTCTTACCAAGACTCTGAGGTCCTGCTTCTTACAGTGTAATCAACAATGTGATACTGTAATCTGGTATACTGTGTTGTATAAATTCATAGCCTAAATCAAACAATGGAAACTCCAGGTAGGAAAAGGCAGATTGCTACTTACTTTAATGAGAATGGGGATGAGATGAGTGACACAGGGGGTGGAAACTGTTGGATGGAGGGTGTGGGGACAGTATGTAACCTCAAGCCTAGGTTACATGCAAACATTGGGTTGCGCCACTCGTTGCATGGAATGAGTTGCACGCAAGTGGTTTCATATATGACTGTAGACATGGCGACACCAATATACACTTCAGTTTCGTCATTTTGTTGGTCCCTGAGTCATGTCTGAAATGAAAGTTTTGGCAGCTGCACATCGCACGAGTTGTGACGGAGTTAAAGCTTGTTGTGTGAAATTGCTGCATAAGAAAAAAATAAGAAACGTGTTTCAATTCTTGACTGGATGAAGAAAAGATGACAGCTAGGTTGCTCAGCATCCATGCTGAAATAATTTGTACCGGAAGATCCAAGAAGTTCTTTTAATTATCTTAGAATGTCAACAGAACTGTTCACGTTTGTTCTAAATAGAGTTAATTATGCAATAAGGAAATAAGGTACTGTAATGCATGAAGTATTGTCGCCAGAACTGAAATTACACATCATATTGCGTGCATTACAATCAAGAACACTCGGCATGCTAAAAGATACGGTTTTAGTTGGCGATGTCACTATTTCATTAATACCGATAATTATTAACATTAACAGTAATAATTATTAACATTAGCAACAATAATTGTTCGAAGCAGGCTGCATTAAGAAGAGAATGGTTTGCAAACTACTCTCTTGAAGATAGATCTGTACAGTGGCAGTATTTCAAAATTCTAACATACGTGAATGGGCAGCATTGCGGCGATGTTTTAAATAGACGAATACTGAAAAAAGAATGTAGCTTCTTGAATTTGTATAGCCTTCCCTCTTGTTGGCCAACTCAAATGATGGGATTTTAGTCTTGTAGACGAGAGCATTGCAACAGCTAGAATTACACTTGCTTCTATTTTTCTTAATTCAGTTGTAGCCCCTATATGTACTCCAAACTCAAAAAATTTTACCCTGCAGCTCAGATATTGTCAAACCATCTATGTTATGATCGCACATGAAGGTCTCAGTGGCAGCAATAGTTTGCTCGTTTTTGTAATCAGCATCACTGAAATACAACAAAAACCTATGCAAAACATAGATATCCAAAAAGCAAACATTATTCTCAGTTCCCCACTTCATATTTCAGTTTGCCTACACTCTACAAACACACATAACCTCAAAACTCATGCAACTAGTGTCGCCAAAGTTGGAACATGCTGAAAGTGTTTAGTTTCACCAGCAAGCTGCGCAAATGCACAGCGCGCATCACAGTGGCCAGTAGCGCAGTTGCCTGCAACCTGGTGTCGTCATGTAAACTAAGCTTAAGTTGGAAACCGGGAAATTATGAGAGTGGAAAACTCCCGTCTGTGCAGTTCAGAAAAGCTCTTGGTGGAGAAAAGGATCCAGATGGCTTGGACTGTGAAGCAGCCGCTGAAATCGAGTGTTGTGTTCAGCTGCATATTGTGCCACAGGGTGGTCTACTTTGTTCTTGGCCACAATCTGGCGGTCACTGTTCATCCTGATGGACAGCTGGTTGGTGGTCATACCAATATAAAAAACTGTGTGACGATTGCAGTAGAGCTGGTAAATGACATGGCTGTTTCACAAGTGGCCTGATGTGGTAGGATAAACCTGTGAGAGGACTGGAATAGGAAGTGCTAGGTAAGTGGATTAAGCAGGGATATGATCCTTCTGGCAAGGGG
The DNA here is from genome assembly GCF_023864345.2 of Schistocerca serialis cubense. Lineage (NCBI taxonomy): Eukaryota > Metazoa > Arthropoda > Insecta > Orthoptera > Acrididae > Schistocerca > Schistocerca serialis. Next base: position 396,309,911 of record NC_064641.1, on the reverse strand, counting down.
TTGGGATTGGGAGTGGCTTAGGGATGGACTAGGATGTTGTGGAGGTTCGGTGGGTGACGGAACACCACTTTAGGAGGGATGGGAAGTATCTCGGGTTGGATGTCCTTCATTTCAAGGCATGACGATAGGTAATCAAAGCCCTGGCAAAGGATGTGGCTCAGTTGTTCCAGTCTGGGGTGCTCCTGGGTGATGAAGGAGACACTCCTTTGTGGCTGGCTCTTGGGGATGGCGGGAGTATCGGCGGTGTGAGGAGAAATGACATGGGAGATCTGTTTGTGGACTAGATTTGGGAGATAGAGCATGGGTGAGACCCTCGGCACACTGAGCAAGGGAGTTTTTGTCACTGCAGATACATCATGCCCGGATGGCCAGGATGTATGGGAGGGATTTTTTGGTGTGAAAGGGATGACAGCTGTCAAAATGCAGGTACTGTTGGTGGTTAGTAGGTGTAATGTGGACAGAGGTGCAGATGGAACTATCAGAGAGGAGACGGTCAATATCTAGGAAGGCTGTACACTGGGTTGAAGAGGATCACATGAAACGGAATGGAGAGAAGGTGTTGAGGTTGTGAAGAAACGAAGATAGGGAGTCTTGGTCTGAGTCCAGATCATGAATATATCATCAATGAAACTGAACCAGACTAGAGGTTTGGTGTTTTGGGAGGCCTCCTCTAGAAGGCCCATAAAAAGGTTGGCATAGGAGGGTGCCACGCACGTGCCCATGGCACATTTATATACCTCCCCTTCAAATGAGAAGTACTTGTGGGTTAGGATAAAGTTACTTAGGTCTATGAGGAATGAGGTACTGGGTTTGGAGTCTGAAGTTCGTTGGGAAAGGTAGTGTTCAGTAGCAGTAAGACCATGTGCCTGAGGGATGTTGGTGTATAGAGAGATGGTGTCAACAGTGACGAGTAGGGATCCAGAAGGTAAGGGATAGGGATGGTGGATAGTCGGTGAAAGAAGTTGCTGAATTGTATGGAAGTCTTGTGTCAACTCGGAATGAAATTCTTTCAATGGGGCACAATGACCAGCCACAATGGGGGGTCGAGGATTGTTGGGTTTGTGGATTTTGGGGAGAATGTAGAACCAGGGTGTGCAGGGTGTCATAGAGGTAAGGATGGAAATGGATTCAGGGGAGATGTTCTGGAAGGGACATAAGGCTTTAAGCAGGGGTTGGAGTTTATGTTGGATGGGAGTTTGTCTTACGACACACTCCCTGCTCTCATAATTATTCCTTCCTCAACCTATGGTAGCATACTGTCACCACCCCCTCTGTCATGTCATCTCATCCCCATTCTCATCTCCCACCCTGTTTATTTGCAGCCCTCTGTCAAAACATCCACACGTCTTTCCTCACTCCTCTCCTTTTTTCCTCATCTCCCTGCCCCATAACCTCCTGACACTGAGCTATTGGCAGTATAGTCCCTGCACACTCCGACAGACAGTGTTCGTCTCTCTCTCCGCCCATACACTGTTATCACTTCCCCTTCCCCACCCCCTTCAGATTGCTGCTAGCATTTCCATACTATTGTTTCATTCCAGACTGAGATGCTGGAGTTGGCGGTTCTGTGTGCATGAGGTGTGCTTGCTTGCGTTTGTGAATGTGTTTCTCTTTTACTGATGAAGGCTGTGGCCGAAAGCTTTACATAAGTATCTTTTAATTGCGCCTATCTGCAACTTAACATGTCTTCTTTACGGTAAGTAGCACTCTGTCGTTTCCTACATTGTTTACATAGCATTAATGTGACTAAGAATATTATATATTGCATAGGGCCATAACGTTTTAGGGCTTTATTGGATACACCATACAAACTTTTACTTTTATGGGCCTTTATGTATGAACATCAACAAAAGCAAAATGAGGATAATGGAATGTAGTCGAATTAAATTGGGTGATGCTGAGGGAATTAGATTACGAAATGAGATGCTTAAAGTAGTAAATGAGTTTTACTATTTGGGGAGCAAAATAACTGATGATGGTCGAAGTAGAGAGGATATAAAATGTAGACTGGAAATGACAAGGAAAGCATTTCTGAAGAAGAGAAATTTGTTAACATCGAGTATAGATTTAAGTGTCAGGAAGTTGTTTCTGAAAGTATTTGTATGGAAGTGAAACATGGACGATAAATAGTTTAGACAAGAGGAGAATAGAAGCTTTTGAAATGTGGTGCTACAGAAGAATGCTGAAGATTAGATGGGTAGATCACATAACTAATGAGGAGGTATTTAATAGAATTGGAGAGAAGAGAAATTTGTAGCACAACTTGACTAGAAGAAGGGATTGGTTGGTAGGGCATATTCTGAGGCATCAAGGGATCACCAATTTAGTATTGGAGGGCAGTGTGGAGGGTAAAAGTCGTAGAGGGAGACCAAGAGATAAATACACTAAACAAATTCAGAATATGTAGGTTGCAGTAGGTACTGGGAGATGAAGAAGCTTGCACAGGATAGAGTAGCATGGAGAGCTGTATCAAACCAGTCTCTGGACTGAAGACCACAACAACAACAATGTATTTCCTCATTTCCCAAGGAGATGTGTGAGGAATTTTAATCTGACTAAATTGCCCACCCTCCTCCAAGTCACTTCTTTAGTACACTGTTCTTGTCATATTTTATACAGTTAAAGTTGGTGTATTATACACATTTAATCCTACATGCTTTACAAGTAAACGATTTAAAAAACAAACAATTATATTAATTGTGTGTACATTTATACTACCACTTTAATTCAAAGAAAACATTTTGTACTGTAAATGTGATGGATTAAACCATATAGCTTTATGGCCTATATTCTGAAAAGTGAAAACATACCACATAATGTGTAGGCTTTGTGTATGATTCTTCATCTGAACTATCATCTGGCAAAATGTATCTTGCTAGTCTTCGACTCCTCTCCTGCTCTTCTGTGTAACATACCTGTTTCAAAATAGATACAAAAATTAAATTATGTGTTGGTGAACACATACAAAACATTATTTGATTAAATACAAAACATTATTTGATTAAATCAGAAAATAACACAGATCTCTTAGACATAATGTGCCATCTTAAAAACACTGTTCTTTCTCTACTCACAAACAGATGTTCACATTAATGGAAAATACAAGTTGGAATATAATTTATACATGTAAACATTCACTATATGCAGCAGCCACTGAATAGTGGATAAGGAACATATGAAAGAAAGGGGAGAGAGGATGAATGAGAGGCAGGAGGGTGGATTTACTTATTCATTTAGTTATTTGGCAGGCTGGACATGTACATTAGTATTTTCTGCAGAAATGAGTAGCATTTCAACCATGTCGTCCCTGGGTTCAAGGTCAACATCAATATCATGGTGCAACACCACCTACTAGTAAACTGTGCCTGCGGCTCTTGTTGTCACTGTAAAACGAAGGTAATGGATCAGTGTGACTTGACCAGACGTGCAGGATGCCTAGCAAATGTATGCGCGAACCGTACTGTCCAATTGGTGAGCTTGAAATAGGGTGCATTATTGGGAGAAGAGAATGTGATGCATCAATCCATGAAATTGCTACTCATGTGGGATGAAGTGTTTTGGCAGTGCAATGGGTGTGGGCCGAATGGTTCACTGAAGGCTGTAGAACACGATGAGATGGGCCAGGTTGCATGACCGAGACCATCCCCAAAAGATCGACACCTTATCGGAATGGCACTGCTGGATAGATCTGCACCCTCCTTGGCTGTGGCACAACAGTGGAACAGTGTAACACAACATACACTATCAGGCAACAGTGCATTGCTTTTTGAAGTGCCAGCTAAGGGTCTTACTGTGTGGGGAGCTGTTGGGTACAACCACAAATCTCAGTTGGTGCGTGTCCAGGGCACTGTGACCAGTGTAACCTAAATGAACACATCCTGCGACCTGCAGCCACACCCTTTCTGCACAAGACCACAGATGTCGTTTTTCAGAAAGCCAATGTGCGACCACATGTTGCTGCATGAACATGTACCTTTTTGGTGCAGCATTGTGACGCAATGCCAGCCACCAAAGATGAGCTTTGGAACCAGTTGAATGAAGCATGGATGGCTGTACCACAGGATGTTATTCGTGCTTTATATGCATCGATGTCATCATGCATGGAACAAGTTACCAGGGCCCATTGTCGACCATATGCCTACTAGGCAACGGGACACATGGTGAACTAAGGTGAATGAAATTCTAATAATTTCTGCAGAACATATTAATGTTAGTGTCTTATGAATATGAACGTCCTAACTCTAGACATTCAATGTGTTCTGTTTCTGTCTGAAAGCGAGTGTATATTACCTAAAAATGTTGAAGTAATCATGTGCACGTTTATCACAGTGCCAATATCAGCTTCCTGAATAAGTCAACTGTATCAGATGAGAGAGTAAAGCTAATATATGATCTAATTTTGCAATGTTTCATGATATGATTTACAATCTGATTAACATGTCAACAATTGGCTGAAAGCAATTTCCTCCATTTTTGTAGCAAATCCACATATCTTTTGTGAGCAGTGGGGAGATAACAACGTTCCATATTTGTTAAGCCAAATCATATTCATAATTCAATATTCTTCATCATTAATTTGGAAGAAATTTGTAACGAAACAGTCTGTCTGTTTACACAACTCCTCCCATTTTTGCTGTCAATCAAAAGTATTCATACAAAGCTGTAGTCAGACTGGTGATCTTTGTGACTTAGAAAGTCTCAATTGTAGTTGTACCGTTATTCTCATCTCTTGAAATCTGTTAGTTTGCTGTTATTTTCTGGACCAATGTACCAAAGCTTCACATCTTCTAAGGTGAGAGGAAATGATATGCTAAGAGTTTGTAGTCGAACTAAAGGTATGATCTGAGTGAGCCTATAATGCAGGGTAGGGCAGGAACACTGCTTGTGTGAAGTGCACATGCACATATGCAGATAACTGTGAATGGTGTGCATGCAGAGGCAGCCCAGCTGTCCGCTACCTCCTCTCCCCTCCACGCAATTCCCTCGCCATCTCCACCACTTGCTTCATCTGTAATGTGTTAAATTTGCTTTTTATTAAATCTTGCATTATTAAAAGAAATCAGGAGTTCAAAGAGTATTACTTAAGACCCATTTTATTGAATTATCACAAGTCTAATTTACAATGAGGTTAACACCTGTACAAAACTTCTGTGAACCTTTATCACTCATGTTTGCTCTTAACTGTGATTTATTAATTTTCATAAAAGAAAAATATTTCCCGCAAAAGTATATCGATCAAGACAGTAAAATTATTTTTGCTGATTCAGTATGAAGATGAGGACACTCTTGCTGTGGAATGTTTCGATAAAATTCTGTTAAATTTCTTATCAAAAAGAACTGTCTCTCATTGTAGATCTATTAATTACAGTTGAAAGTTATGAGGAGTGTCATCTCCAGAAGTAGCAATGGACTCGAAAAATAATTCAAAAGCTTGTGATTGATTTAATGCATACCCAAAATTGCTTGAGAAATTCCTCTTTTATTGTACTAATTAGAGGAATATACTCCTTATAATTTTTTTCATGGACAGAAGACAGAGTAGGAAAATTCTCTGATGAAAGTGGCCTTTGTCACAGTGCAGGCTTGCTCGTGAGAGCTTACACCATTTCAGTCATTTCGCAAATTGATTGGTTTTTACCTTGCAAACTAGATTTCGAAGCATTCATATGTCCTGAAATCTACACTAATAATAAAATTATAACTATTATATCTGTCTGTCTTTTAACAAGCTGGTCTCCAAAACTACTAGGCGGATTCTAAGGGTTTTCACAGCTAACTTCAGCATAGCTTGGGGCAATGTACAGGTTTTATTTCATCAAAAAAAAAAAAAACTGGGTCATGGAAGAAAAGAAATATTGTAATTTTAAGTTTTACTGAAATTTTCTTGTCTCTTTGTCTGAACACACTTATTTCCAACACTACTAGATGAATTTTCATGGGGTTTTTGCTGGTAACTTGAGTATAACTTTGTGCACCGTACAGGCTTTATTTAATCAAAACTGGACCAAAAAAAACGATCACCATACATACTATAAAAGTATATGTAAATATGTTCCACATTTCCTCAAACTACTGGACTGATTTCAATCGAACTTGGTACACATACACTTACAGTCCGGAAAGAATCACTGTGTGATTTAGGACCACTTATCTCTTGAAAGGGTGGGAGTGGAGGCGAAAAATGATGTGCAAATACCCATCTTTTATTCAACCAGTGTTTGAGAATGAGAGCATTTAATGACTTGCAACAAACTTTAAACATAATTTCAAAGCTTCACAAAACTTTTTCTTGCTGACACTCCCTACAAAAAGATGAAAAGAAAAAAGTTTATTGATCACTACATTTTCACTGTTCATGCAGTAAAACTGCCACATTAGGTATTAAGTTTTAATTTATTAGTTCTTTACAACCATTTTCATGACACATTTTGCAGACACTGTTCACATATACCACTGAATGTACCTGCAAAATTTTATCATTGTACGGCACATAGTTCATGAGATATGAAAACATAAAACTGAGAAGCATAAAAAATTGTTGCATCACGCATGACATTTTAATTTATCATTATGTTTATTATTATTAATCCATTCAGCCAATTCTGATGAAATGCAGTAACAAGATACATTGACTACTGAGGAAGAACACAGTCTACTTTAGAAAGTGTGTAGTAGAAGATACTTATCGATTTGAAGAATATTACGTGAATTAGGGAAAAACATATATCTTTGAGATAGCTATTTATGGTCTGACTTTTGAACTTTATCATATTTATCAAAATGCTTTTATTTGTTGATGATATGTGCTACATGGTATGGTTCAAAGTAATCAATGCAATGTTTATACAATCTTATGTGTGTTTAATCCATACTTCCATACTATTTGTTGCACAATGCACGAATTGCATAATGTATAGCTACTGTGCACACTACCCAGTATTTGAGAACGAGAGCACTCAGTAACTTACGACAAACTTTACACACAATTTCAAACCTTTGTTGAACTTTTTCCTACTTCCAACCCCCACAAAATGATGAAATGAAAAAAGTTTACCACTTACTTTATTTTCACTGTTCAAGCAGTAAAACTGTCATATCAGGCGTGACATCATTATGTTTAAACTTATTACTTCCTTCCTATTAAATATATTACCAACACATTTAGTAGTTAGTATCCACATAAGCCACTGAACGTACCTACCAAATTATATCACTGTACGATACAGACTGAGGTGGAGGAGGAGATGGACAGAGAAGAGGAAAATGGGGAGGTGGTCAGTAAGAGGGGTACGAGGAGATGGACACAGAAAGGAAAGAAGAGATGAACAGAGAGAGAGGGGGAGGAGGAGATGGACAAAGAGTGAAGAGAATAGCAGGTGGACACAGAGGAGGGTGGGACGAGATGGACAAGGAGGGGGGGGGGGGGGGGTGGAAGAGGTGGACAGAAAGAAGGGCACAGAAGATGGTCAGTGAGACAGGGAAGGACGAGATGGGCTGCTAGAACTGAAATACGAACATACATGGGCAACACCAGGTACTCAGCTAGCATCCACTAAAAATGCAAGGTTGGGAACCCACTTTGCACCTTTTAATTTAGCGTCAAGCCTTTTGTTGTTCTCTAAACACTGATTTACGGGCAGTCTCAATGCAAAACACCTTTTCAGTACACAGCTGTGACTAAGCCAATGGACTTCACTGTGTATGGTAAATCACTGTATTCTTCTCCAATTTCAATTAAAAAATTGTGAAACTATTGATGTATCAAACAATGGTATCTCAAATAGCTGACTGTCCAAATAACCACTTGCATGGTGTCCCCCAATTTTGCTGCTTTTGCACAGAATACCTCTTGGTGCAAAAGGTAGTGAACGCTGTACAAGGATTCTTCAGAGTTCTGCAGCTACTTTCTTAGCAATCTATCATTGCAGGTCATCCAACTGTTGGCACTGACATCAAACGTTCCCAGTGTACACCGAAAGAATCAACAGCTTGTTCAGTGGCTTTTAGACTGTCCATGGCGATGGTAGTGCTCCTCAAAAATATCCTCCCAAGCTTATACAAAAACAAATCTCCCGTGCCTTATCTTTCCTGTCTCCAACTACCTCCCACCATCCGGCCACAGAGGAGCATTCCCCTCGTAACTCAGTACCACCCAGGACTGGAGCAACTGAACTACATTCTCCGCCAGGGTTTCGATTACCTCTCGTCTTGCCCTGAAATGAGAAATGTCCTGCCCACTATCCTTCCCACCCGTCCCACAGTGATATTCTGCCATCCACAGAACCTACACAATATACTCATCCATCATTACACAACCCCTGCTCCCAATCCCTTACCTCATGGCTCATACCCCTGTAATAGACCTAGATGCAAGATCTGTCCCATACATCCACTCACAATCACCTACTCCAGTCCGGTCACTAACATTACCTACCACATCAAAGGCAGGGCTACCTGTGAAACCAGTCATGTGGTCTATAAGCTAAGCTGCAACCACTGTGCTGTATTCTATGCAGGCATGATAACCAACAAGCTGTCTGTCCACATGAATGGCCACCGACAAACTTTGGCTAAGAAACAAGTGGACTACCCTATTGCTGAGCTCTCTTCCAAACATGGTATCCTTTATTTCAATGACTGCTTCACAGCCTGTGCCATAAGGATCCTTCCCAGCAACACCAGCTTTTCTGAATTGTGCAGGTGGGAACTTTCCATGCAATACATCTTACGTTCCCGTAACCCTCCTGGCCTCAACCATCATTAGTCACTGTCCTCACCCATCCAGCCTCTTCCCTGTTCCCATTCCAGCACTACACAGCCGTCATTCCACCAAAACACCCAGTCTTTTTATTTCTCACCCTTTCCACTACTTCCCACCCCCTCCCCCACCTCTCCCCTGCCCTCAGTCTAACCTGCAGCACTTCGCTGTCCACCACCCCCACCATACTATCCCTCCTCTTCCCTGCTCCAGCCTCCTCCTTACCAACACCCAGTCGCCACTCCCATCATGCACTGGTGCTGCTGCCTCACAGCTGCCTGAGACTGCAGTCGTGCCTGTGTGTGTGTGTGTGTGTGTGTGTGTGTGTGTGTGTGTGGGGGGGGGCTGATGAAGGCCTTAACGGCTGAAAGCTATAATTGTGAGTGTGTTTTTGTTGTGCCTATCAGCTACTCAGCATCTCACCTATATGTTGAGTAGCAACTTTCCTTCTCATGATATTGATAGTCCCATACTTTTTATATAATTTCAAATCTTCAGTTCTTTGTTTATTTGATGACACTGCATTTTCTGTTATCTGTAATATAGTGAATACTATATAGTGATCACTTCTCATCAACTTTGGTTACAGGAGTGTACTATCAGCCTTAGCTGCCACAGATCTGTCATCATGCCTTGGGGACTGCTCCAGTCTATGCTTGTCATCAAGTAATGCTCATGCATTCACAAGCTGCGTGGAATGTTTGCCCACCCCACCTCAGTGCATTAGCATTGTAGAGTTGAGTTGGGTTTCACGAATTCATACATGCACATTCAACCGTACAGGTGCTGTATACTTTACTGCACTGTGGAGAAGTTGTAAAGCTCAGTGTTTGCTTTTGTACAACAATTGGTGCCTCAAAGCCTATGCGAGATGATGTCCGTTGTGCATATTTTATGCTGAGAAGATGACACAGTGTTGCTTCAAAGACCTACACAGACCAACACCCAGATACGTGGGGCAAGGTTGTATCTAAACACGAGAAGATTGGAATGTGTTACAGGAGGGAGGGGAATGAGATTGGAAAGTAGGTGGAGGACAGACTCCCCACCCCTGTTTCCACTTTGCTTCATGCTCCTACCCCCATACTAGTTCCTTGATTTGTGTTGCATTTCTATTGAACCAGCCCAGTCATTCTAATATTTCCATATTTCCTCCTCCCAGTATGGGTTATTTACCTCCTCCTTGTAATTCCCTTTCTCTTTCTCCCTCAATGTATGTCCTAATTGTCTCCTTATCTGCTTTTGGATGTACCTCCATGTGCCATCCCTTCGTTATGTTTGTTATTCATACCCATCCCACCGGGCTGTAAGGGCATAGCATCAATACAAGCAAACATTCATTGCATAAACACAATATTGGAATTCCCACCAACTACATTTTAATTCGGTTCCACATAAAACGAAAAATACAGCCACGCTGAATGATGATGTAATAACTACAACATACAAAAAAGGGTTATATTAATGCATAGTCTAACAGGGAAGCGTTCAACAGTCACGAAAACATTACAGCAGCTGAAGGCCCGAGGCACCAGCTTATATATGCCTGTTTGCACATGGCACAGCACAGCTGCACTGTCTGTGCCACTGTGAGGCAGCCACTTTAGGCTGGCCATGGAGGCACATGCCATACAGGATTACAACACTTCTTCACCCTTGAGGAAAACTGATCACCATGGAGATATCCCTGTCTTCATTGGAAAGGGATGACTGCTGGAGACGGCACCTTGCCATCACATGAGAATACAGTTTGAAATGGCACAGGCGTGAACAAGTGTGGTGCCCACTCCACTGCAAGAAACCGTAAAAGAGCATCTGTGATGGAGGTGCCATATCCATGTCTACCTCCAGGTAGATGGAAAGACAAACACAACAGTGGCAGTGGGCCATGGAAATGGAGGTGGCCTGGCATTAATTACCCTGCCCAGCAGTGGTGGCACCCAGAATGAAGATGGTGCAGGAGCTGAAGGGGGCCAGAAAGGGTGCTGGAGGCGACTGTGGAGCAATGGTGTCCCTGACATGGTGTCGGTCAAACACAGGCGGAGCTGGTCATAGTGGCAGGACACTAAGCCATTTGAAGTGCGAACAATGCAGAGGCAGCAGCCTCGGCAGTGATGAATGACTTCCAGGATCCACTTATGGCGCCAGCCAGACACGCAGACCCAGAAAATGGAGTCTGGATGGAACCACTAAGAGGTGCACGCTGGCAGTTGGCTGGGCGTCGGCCAGAGCAGATGAAGCAGCATAAGGGCTGGTGGCCATGCAGCATCTCTGCCAGGCTACAATCACCAATGGGAGTGAACCTGTAGTAGCTCACAAAACTGTAAAGGGCTACCTCGGGAGAAGATAGTGTGATGCATTTTTTTATCTGAGTTTTGAAAAGTACAGAGCAGCCACTCCACCTCATTAACTGACTGAGGATGAAATGGAATGGCCACAACATGCCAAATACCACTCTTTGTACAAAAACCTCCAGTGTCTTCAGACACTAATTTTGAGATGTTGTCCGTCACAAGCACCTAATCTTTGCCAGGGCTGAGACTGTAGCAACTGTGGATGTGGACAGGCAACAAACCATATACAGAAACTCTGAGAAAGCATAAACTACAACAATCCAAAAGGAGTCACGGAACGGCCCTGCAAAATCAGCACAGGATGAATATGCTCTCAGAGCCTAGGGGGATCAGGAAACAGAGAAAGAGGGGACTGTGGTGCCGCCTGATGGGTGGTGCACTGTGGGTAGGCCGACACAACATGCGTGATCTCCTCAGCCAAAACACATGGTGGCAGGCCAGCAATTTTGTATGAGAAGCACACAATGGTCCAGCTGGAGAAGGCGCATGATGTCCCGCTGCAAGGTGGACAGGATCTAACTCTTGACAGTAAGTCTTCAAAAGCCAATTGCACCAAAACATCAATAACTGAGAGTTGGTGTTGGAGATCATAATGACTATGCAAAGGATCCAACATTCAGCCTGGTGGTTTATCTGGCTAGCCGTGTTGGACAAATTGAACGACGTGATGTAAGACAGGATTGGCCGCAACAGCAGCCAAAATCTGAGAACTGGTAATGGGAAAACCACCCACAGAGCTTTGGGCTTCAACATCTAAATGGATACACAACAGTTCATCCTGATCAGATGCTGAATCACGGCCAATCAGCAACTGAGAAAGAGCATCTGCATTAGTGCGTTATACATTGCTGAAAGAGACGCCACTGGATGGAAACGAGAAACCAGAGGTTTTTCATCAGTAATCAAATTAAATTTAGAACTGTAGAGGAAAACATAACATTTTTTGAGTGCTTTTACAATAGCAACGGCTTCTTTTTTCTATCTGGGAGTAGTGTTTTTATGATCCAGAGTTTTGGAAGCATTCGCAAAAGGCATTTGGAGCTGTCCATGGATTTGTGTGCAGGAATGGCTGCATGACCACACCGCCAGGTGTCTGTGGTCAAAATTAGATGCTGGCCAGGACTGAAGGTAGCCAAGCAAGGTGCTGAATATAGCAGGGTAAAAGCATGCTCGCAGATGAATGACAGGTGAAAAGGAACATCATTATAAACAAGAGCTCGAAGAGGCTGGGCCACCGTGGCTGCATCAGGAAGAAATTTATGGTAGTACACAATCTTTCTGAGATATCCCTGCAACTCTTTGACATTGGCAGGGTGCAGCAAAACCGTAATGGTGTCACCACGCTGGCGTAATGGCTCAATGTCAGCACATGAGACTTCGAAATCGGGACAGATGATAAGACGGCTGAAAAAACTGTGATTTGTCCAAGTTACATTTTTCAAACTGGTGGCCTGTAGCACTGTAAACAAGGTAGGAAGTTTCTTTAAGTGCTGTTTTGTTTGGGAACCAGACACCACAGTATAGTCCAGGCAGTTGATGTACCCCAGCACAGAGCCTGTGAGTTGCTCCACAAATTGTCGGAAAATAATGGGGGTGCTACCGACACTGAACATCACATGTTGGATCAGTATAGCCAGAAGGGGGCATTCATAACAAGGATACATATGTAATCATCATCCACAGGCACTTGAAAACAGGCTTCTGACAAGTCCATTTTGGAAAAATACTAGCCCCCGGAAAGCCATGCTAGGAGTTCGTCCTCACGGGGTAATGGACAGGTATTAATAACAGACTACACCAAACAACGTAACTTGATTGAGTTCCGCTTTGACTTGATCCTGTAAAGCAATGGAGATTGGGCACGCAAGGAAAAAAGCAGGGTTGCATTGTCGGTTTCATTGTGACGTGATCCTTGAAATTGGTAGCACACCTTAAAACATCTGAAAACACTGAGGAAAATTCAGAGCATAGTGCATCCAGATGATGGTATGGAACTTGATCCAGTACCAGATGTACCGTATTTACTCGAATCTAAGCCACATTCGAATCTAAGCCGTACCTGAAAAATGAGACTCTAAATCAAGGAAAAAAAAATTTCCCGAATCTAAGCCGCACCTGAAATTTGAGACTCGAAATTCAAGATAAGCGAAAAGTTTTAGGCCGCACCTCCAAATCTAAACAAAGTTGGTCCATTATAATATGAGACATAATTTAGGTCGAATGAATTACGATACAGCTACAGTAGTTTGGTTCGAGTCATAAGCTTAGCAGTTAAGCTTTACCAGGTAGCCATTGCTATGCGTCAGGCGCTCCATCCGTATTTATACGGGTACCCTTCCTTTTTCACGTGCTTCGTCTGATTTGAATTGATTGCTTATTTTTCTTTGATCTGATAAGTGCCGTTCTCTTTGTTACAGGTGTTTACGTCACTCTAAGCTAAAATTGCATTACTGTATTGTGCCATGCATTGTTTATCACTTTCTGATAATTAGTGTTTACGGCCTGTCACCGCATGCCTTGCTTTTGTGCGTGCTACCACCGCTTCCATCCAATAAAAAAAAAAAGGAATCGTCTCATTAGCGAAACAATGGAACAATGGCAAGTTTTGCTATTTGTTGTTACTTACACTGCTGCTTTCTTTGATAATGATCAACAAGAACCAAATAATAGACTGCGTATGATAGAAGATGTTCTGAACGAGAGTTTAGCGAAAATTTTTCTCCGTTTGAAAATCTTTGCAGGCGCCTCTTTTAGTACATTACATTCTGCACCGAGTCATCTTACATTTAAAAATCTAGTCAATTGCCGTGGTTCATTTCTGACTGTATCACTATTAGGCATAAGAATAATACATATATAAACATGACATGATATGTGTATTCTTCCGCGTTTGCTGTTGTCTCACTCTAGTTTCGTAGTTTATTAGGCAGACAGGATTTAAAAGAGATAGCTGGAAACACGGAAGAATACATGACAAAATGTTTATATTCATATTATTCTTATGGTGAAGAGAATACTGCATGTGATTCACAATTCATAAAAGTTCCTATTAGCAACCATCTCTTCTCACAGGAAGGAAAAAATTCAGAACGTAGAGTTTCCCATATTGACAAACATCCCAAAGAGTCTAGCCAGTCGGATTTTTGTAGTGCATTGAAATGCTTCTACATTCAAAGATGAACAATACGAAATTTGTATTTCCTTCATTGGATAATGTACGAAAATGCAGTGGTCGAAACTCGGGGCGGAGAAAAAAAAGCTCGTTTTCGTGCCTGCACAGCATGCCTACATATATTCGACGGCAGAAGTTAGTTGTGGCGGCACCTACCAACGTTTTTCAGAACTTCCGCTTACTTTGCACTCGATTCTAAGCCGCAGGCAGTTTCTTGGATTACAAAAACCGGAAAAAAAGTGCGGCTTAGATTCGAGTAAATACGGTACTTTGCCAGAAATAGAGAAGCCAAAAATTTTAAAGACATCTAACCCAAATAAGTTTATAGTGTTGGCATCATCCACCGTTAGAAAGGTCAAACAACTGCTTTATTCACTGTGGTAGTAGAAAACTGTCATAATATGGGTCTTTGTTATTTGTTGTAATTCAGCAACCGACAAGAAACAGGGGACAATGCCTGTCATCCAAGATCCACATAGGTTTTGATAACTTAACAAAGTGAATGTTGCACCCTTGTCTAATTGCATTTTTAACATCTTGTCGATAACACGTACTTCAATATAAAGTTAGTTTGGGGCTAACATCACTCGAGAAACATTGCTCGCATCCCTGTTAATAAATGATGAATGAGGATGAAAGTTGGACACAAATGCAATATGTCACTGTTTTTTTAACAGCTGCTCATTACCCAATGCTTTGGGCACATGACCCACTTATGTTAAACAAAGCAATAAGGGCACAATGGGACAGGAGCACACAACTACTGTTGTGGTGTTAACTGGTGCTGCTGTTTAACACTGCACTGCCCCATGTGATATGGAGACCATGAGCTAACCAATAGTGGCTGAGGAGGAGATGCAATGGCAGCTATTTCACACCAAGCTTCTATCTCATTCCCTGCTTCCCTAAATGCTTCAAAAGACCAGGCAATGTTCACAACCTCTGTGAGAGAGGCATTTTCACATTTTAATGGATGTTCATGAACTTCTCTTTCAGAGTCCAGGCCTATCATACCATCATGAACCACTGAAACAGCATAGAATACTGGTGAGCTTCAGTAACAAACTGGCAACAACGACTAAGCCTGTGAAATTACCTTTGTACAAATGTTGCGGATGCTTTTGACAATGTTTGAACTCAATGTAAGCAGCAATAACAAAAGTACGTTTGCAATTATAACTAGAGAGCAACTAACATTTCATCAAGTTCCTGAGGAGGAGCTAGGTGACACTAAATATGATAAACACAAGGAGAAATCCATGAAAGAAAGAAAGCCTTACACATTTTGGGGTCAGTGCCAACAAAAGCTTGGAAATGTTGTAGAAGATGTTTTTCATATGCATCCCAATCCTCCACAGTTACATCACATGGAAGAAACGGTGGGGATTGCATCGACGACGGTGAACCCTGGTACTTCAACAATGTTGCCAGCTGTTTAGTGCCATGAAGACAGCCTGCTATTGGCTGGTGAGAGATTGCACTTATTCAACAAGAGAAGTAGAGTTGATACATGGGGTGTACGCGGACAAGGAAAAAAAAATCCCGTGTTTCCTGTTTAAAACACACACTTTTTCCTGGGTGTTTAAATGACAGTAAACTTTCCGTTAGAACTGTAAAACTTATCAGTCCTTTGAATGGTTAAGGTTTTATACACTGGTGTAGAATTTGCAGGCACTTTAAGCAACAAACAGCCCCCACCCCCACCCCAAGAAAAAAAAACGAGTTTTGGAAAGATCTTCGATGTGCAGCAATATGTATGCTGCATGTTTTCATATTATAAAAGTGTGTATTCAAGTTCCACCAAACACAGCACGTTAGTTTCCAAAGGATTGAAATTGAGATTTTGATGTGCTTTTGTAAGCCAGTCATAGCTCATGTCACGTGATGTCATCAGCCAATGATAGCAGATCCTCAGAGCAGACGACACGTGATATAGTCAGCCAATAGCAACATCTCTGTTAAGAACTGCAAACACACAAACAGGAAAAGTAAATGCTTTCAATTAATATACATAGTGTAGCTACAAGAAAAGCTAAGCTTTCACATATAATATTGGTCTTTTATGCGTGTGTTACTTTAAGGTACATCACACAAATGTGCCACTAAAATTTTACATAATGACGTAAATGTCTGGTCTTCTGGGGTTGAGATTCTTCTAAGTGGCTGGAATCTTCAAAAGAGAGTCAAACAGTCCTTGATTTAAGAAATTCAATGGGCATTCTCACATGCAACATAATTCATCTTGCATAAAATGAAGTTTACTCTGAAAGTAAGGCTTTTCAAACAACCATTCACAGTATTTTCCCGCGACCTGTTAGAATTTGTTTCAGCAATTGTCAGAGAGCACCAGTAAACAGGTGTTATTGCTCGTGCACAACTACCAAGATGTAGGAAGCCCATATGTTGATATGTATACAGCATTAAGAGATCTTCCATTACATCAGAAATGAAATGGGACATCAGATGATACTCCGAGAACATCGGAATTTTGTAAATCATACTAAAATGCATAATTCAGCTTAAAGTGCATAGTCGTATTCCAGATTCACAAAGATGTAGGCCCCAACCTCATATTAAGCTTGTAAGTGCGGTCATTGGGATGTAAATTTTCTTGGAGTATCAGTAGTGTATTATCTCATGTTTAGTTCTCTATTATGGCATAATGCCATATGTGCCAGAAGATGAAAACGTGCATTTCAAATTCAGCAAACAGTTGAAACTGGCCAAAGGTGGGGAATGAAACACTTCACTTCACATTAATTAACTGCCTCAGCGGGAAAGCTGCAATTTGTATGAAAATGCTATGAGACAACGCGGCCATCTGGATGCACTTTTAATAACTTGTCTTGACCACACTTATTTTTCCATCAACCTTATACATTTTGACTTTCCATCATTTTCACAGCCTGCAAAAATACAACATAAAACTGGTATCAGACAATATGAAAATATAATACATTTCAGCATTGATAAGAGACATGTTACAATGACTAGAACGAGACTTCCTAGCTTACCTTTGCTATGTCAGTCATATTGTATTCATTAAGTGGCTGCTCAGTGCTTCATGCTGCATGGCACAACTTGAAAACTGTTGACAGCAGCACTATTATAACGGTTTCACAACCTATATGTATTACTTTATTTAAAAGTTGTCATTTTATAAATAATTATGGTCACAATATTTCAAACAATTTTACAGGATTTTTTAATATGTTTAGATTAATATTACCCGTTGACCCCTTCCCCTTCCCCTAACTGCCATATGGCAATCTACGACGATTTTTATTTACAAAAACGATTTTATCGTCATACAGCTACAGAGGATATGATGTACGGTATCTTAAGTGTGTCAACTTTAATCAATTCCTTTACAACCCTCTAGTAATCTATATAATTTTAACTTTCATTAAATATTTATAAACTTTTATCGATGGTAGTAATTTATGTGCTGTAAGTTGTAAATAAAACAAAAGACTTGTTTGTTAACTGACAGTCGAACCCAGCACCAATCAGCGTGCCCTTCCAATGTATTAGAAAAAGAAAAATGTAACACATTGTTTTATAAATTAGTCCATTATTTACAAAAAGAAATGAATTATGAACAAAAAACCTGCATGGTGTAACTCATTTCCAAACATTGTATGTGTGTTGTTGAAGTGGGAGGTCATAAAGTACAGGGTGTACATGAAGTCCGGGAACACTTTCAATTATTTATTACACAAGAACCAAATATTGTACAGATGTCACACAAATGTCATTTTGAAGAGAAACTCTGAAAGATCCCCCCCATGTATACTGCCACAGCATAGTTTGGTAATTTGCCGATAGTCAGCGCTAGTCGCAAACATGACGAGTTCAGGTGCAGAGTGAGCTTTCTGTGTGTTGGAGTTCGACAAAAACAAGTGTGCTACAGCTGTCCAACGGATGTTTAGAACCAAGTATGGTAAGAAGCCACCAACAAGGAAGGCCACTTACTACTGTCACAACAAATTCATTACGACTGGTTGCTTGGGCCCACCAAAGAGAAGCGGACTGCCACAGTTGACTATGCCATGCTGGAACAGGTATGGCAAGAATTCAATTACCGTATTGATGTATGCTGAGTCACTCATGGCTTGCATATCGAATGCTTGTAAACTTTCAGAGTTTCTCTTCAAAATGCAATATGTATGACATCTGTACAATGTTTAGTTCTTGTGCAATAAATAATTGAAAGTGTTCCCAGACTTTATGTACACCCTGTAATATCTTTTGGAAAACATTGTAACTCACTCCCATATTGACTGATGAAATTATTTTATACGCTGACACGATGAAAATTGTGGCTGTAAACAGAAAAAAATTGCAGCGTGTACCAGGTATCGAGTGCCGCCTGGCGGTTTAGTCCACTTGGCTTCCAAAATTTTCACTTGGTAGCACTTTGCACTGTCTCTTGCGCAAGAATTGATGTGATATAATGTTTTTATGTTACTGACATAGCAATGGTAAGCTAGGAAGCCACATTCTAGTTATATTTTTGTAGCCTTTGAAAATGACAAAGTCAAAACGTGTAAGGTTGATGAAAAATGAAAGTGTGCTCAAGACATAAGTAAAGTTATTAAAAGTAAAATCAGTGGAAAAGACTAATAAATCAAACTGAAGTTATGTTTAAGTTACACTGAATCCCCTAGATTCACTCAACGGTTTCACTTTCTTGTGCACAATAGTGTCATTTGCATACTGTTCTAGATTACTGCTCACCAAAGATGAGGTACTGTTTACACTTATGGTGAACAAGAGCAGTCCATCCCAAGGACAACACACTGTGCACTGTCACTCAAAATGTCCTTGAGCCACTACATACTTGAAAACCTATTCTATTTACTCGGATCTTTGTTGGTCTAGGAATATGATAAATGCCTGTTGCCCTGAATCCACGGTGCACAGAAGGTTGGGTGTGGAAGGAGAACATTGTGTTTCGTGCAATCAATGAATTTTCAACCAACCAACCAACCAATCCATCCATCCATCCATCCATCCATCCCTTCCTTCCTTCCTCTCGTGTGTGGGGGAGGGGGAAAGGAAGGGGGGGGGGGGGGGGAGGAAGAAGAGAAGAAGTGAAGGTGATATGCCACATAGCAATATTACTAAAAGCCAGCAAAGGAAGAGGGCTGGTTGCAGGTGCAGTGTTCGATCAGTGGGTTACAATGATATTATACATGTAAAAATAATGAAAACATTAAATTTCATTATTCTAATGACAATATTACAAGTCAAACAAACTTACTATATCCTGTGACAAAATGTCTTTGTACTTGAAATTGTCTAGCTTGTCAATGATGACATTTTCCAACATCTGACAAGGTTTGCAGAAGATGAATTCAAACTGAAGTATATTACACAGTTCATAGGCCCGCAGTATGATAGCTTCTTCAGATATCTGTTTCGTTTGTGGTGACTGACACTCCCATTGTATGAGAGAACAAAGGGAAGAACCTTAAAAAAGATAACAGTACAGTAACTAAATATTGAAAACACTATGTTAATTTGACACAATAGCATGTAATTACAATGTGCAAGACTTACTCACCTAGTGCAGCTTCCACAGCAAAGAATGGAAGTAATGCACTGCTATAATAATACAGTTCTATAACATTAGGCAGCATAGTAACTGGCTCAATAAAAACAGTAGGTTCTGGTTCTGACTGGCCGTCTAAAGAAACCACTCGTCTGTCTTTTCTAACGAGGCCAGGACCCAGAAGTTCAAGCTGAAAAATTGATGGCGTGTAATGTTACTTCTGAAATAACATGCCTACATCAATGAAAACAATCAAGGACACAAGTGAGTGAAGACCTATTACAGTCCACAATGTCAATGAAATTGAGATGAGTAAGTTGACTGTACAAAACATTGCCATTAGCTTATTTCACTAATTTGAAATTGTTGAATGTAAAGAAATATCAAAAGAGTAAGGTATTAAGTGCAGTACAGAAATGAACTCATGAAAACATAACTACAAAATTATGGTAAATGATTTCCATTGGAGGATACAGGGAATAATTTTCAGATTTTTAACACAACAGGCAGCAGTATTTCCTGTATACATTGTGAAAATGATGTCCAATTTATTAGACCCTGCTACATCCAGCATCCCACTACATCCATTTACAAAACAGGATGGCACAAATGAAAAGCTTAATCTGCCAAATATTTGACATTTTTTTAGTGGGCAAGTAGCAATGTACATCAACAGCTGTCCTAAAGCTGAGCAACTGATGTCTCAAAGGAGAGTGTTGCTTAGGAGGTATTGGTAACATTAATAACTTTGAGACATGTCTGTAAAGTCTGTGGCCAAGCTCTAATGAGCGGTCAACTGAATGGTGGGAACAGACAAGAGGATAGACGGAGGGAAATCAGCACTATAAGAAGAGAGATAGATGGGTGTTGGAGGGGAGGGGTGGGGGGAAGGAGTGAGCCACACTAAAATGATATAAGATAGGCAGTAAGATTAAGAATAATGTTAACAGAAGAATGAACCAGAAGCAACACATGCATTTTGCACTGTACCACTTGGTTTTAACCAGACTGAGTGTTCTGAGTGCTGCAGTGTGGGCATATGAGGCATCAGCATCACAGGATGCTGAAACATTGTAGGTATATTCATTAATCGATAGTTTCACTTTCTGCAGCAGGTGAAAAATATGGCGCTGTAAGCAGTAAGAATGTTATGTGGGTACAGAAAAGGGTAGGAATGATCCAACACATGATAACACATACTTCTGTCACATTTATTAGGATATGGTCACAAGTTACAACATGTGTTCAATATAGTTTCCCAACTCATTAATATGCTGCATCCATAACACGGCACGGTCGACAGTTGCTCGTAACATATCTGATGTAATCAGAGCGATATGTCATTGTATGCTGTCCTTCAGCTCAGGAAGAGCACAGACACATCCCTGATAAATGAGGTAATATCTTTCAGGTATCCCCAACCTTCAGGAGTCACATGGAGTTGGTCACAGGATCTGGAAGCCACACTTCTTTAAAATATCTAGAGGTGATGTGGTCATTACCAAAGGTTTCTCAAACCACTTCTTTCATCTGGAAAGTGGTATATGGTGTCACCCATCTTACATGAAAATAGTGGTGTGGACACAGTTATGTCCTTGCATACTTAGAATCACGTTACACAAGGAGGCCCTTATGACAAGCAGAAGTTACTGTACATGTCATAGACCTGCGAGGTGTGATCTCTGTATTGAGAGTGGCTGGTAGGCCCCCAAGAATGCACTGTCAGATGCACAGTACTGTAAGGTGCTTAAAAATGTTATTAGGAAAGCAAAGAGTATGTGGTAAGCAAATAGAATAGCTAATTCACAGGATAAAATTAGAACCATATGGTTAGTTGTGAAGGAAGTGTCTGCTCAGCAGCACAAGGTCTACGATATGAAGTCTGTTCATAATAAAAATATTTCTATTACTGATATCAGGTATATGTACAGTATTTAACAATCATTTTCTGAGCATTGCTGGTGACTTAAATAAAAATTTAGCTTCTACAGAAAATCATATAACTCTCTTGGCAAATGCCTTTCTGAGGCTGATGTCTGAATCCTCCTCTATGATACAGACAAGATGGATATTGAGTCAATAATTAAATCACTGAAGACTAAGGACTCTCATGGATATGATGGGAGTGCCTAGCAGAATATTAAAGTACTGTGCTGCACATGTTAGTCTTGTATTTAGCTATATTTGTAATTTTTCCTTTAGAAATGGTCAGTTTCCTGAATGATTAAAATACTCAGTAGTAAAGCCGCTTTATATAAAGGGAGAAAGGGATGATGTAGACAATTTTAGACCCATTTCTATGCCATCAGTGTTCACTAAAGTTATTGAAAAGGCTGTGTATGTAAGGATAATTGATCATTTTATATCACACGATTTGCTACCAAATGTACAGTTCGGCTTTAGAAGTCATTTAACAAGTGAAAATGCTATATTCTCTTTTGTCTGTGAGGTACTGGATGGGTTAAACAAAAGCTTTTGAACGCTAGGCATATTTTTTGATTTAACTACTTAGGCATTTGATTGTGTGGATCACAAAATATTGCTCCAGAAATTGGACCATTACAGAATACGGGGAGTAGCTCATAATTGGTTCCCCTCTTACTTTAGCAACAGACAGCAAAAGGTCATTATTCACAATGTTGAGGTTGGCTGTGATGTGGGTTCTGAGTGGGGTACGGTCAAGTGGGTGTGCCCCATGAATCAGTGTTGGGGCCACTCCTGTTCCTTATTTATATAAATGATATTATTGTGGGTAACTGTAAAATATTTCTGTTTGCTGATGACACTAGCTTGGTAGTAAAGGATGTTGTGTGCAACACTGGCTCGGTTTCAAATAGCGTAGTTCATGACCTAAGTTCATGGCTTGCAGAAAATAAACTAACACTAAATCACAGAAAGACTCAGTTTTTACAGTTTCTAACACACAATTCAACTAAACTTGACATTTTAATTTCATAGAATTGGCATATGATTACTGAAACTGAACAGTTCAAATTTCTAGGTGTTCAGAGAGATAGTAAACTGTCATGGAAAGCCCATGTTCAGGATCTTGTTGAAAGACTTAATGCTGCCATTTTTACTAGTTGAATGGTATCTGAAGTGAGTGATCGTTCGACACAAAAATTAGCCTACTTTGCTTATTTTCATTTGCTTATGTCGTATGGTATGGTAACTCTTCCCATGCTCAGAAATGAGTGGTTCAGTCGATAAGTGGTGTTATTTCTTGTTAACAATATTAGCTTACTCCCACGAATAAGCAGCTTTCACTCAGTTAATACTCGGCAGAAATCAAACCTGTGTTTGGATCGGACTTCCTTAACTCTTGTGCAGAAAAGTGTGCGGTATACTGCTGCATCCATTTTCAATAAGCTACCACTCAAATTCAAAAACCTTATCAGTACTCCACGAGCTTTCAAATCGAAACTGAAGGGTTTCCTCATGGCTCACTCTTTCTATTTTGTCAAAGAGTTCCTTGAAAAATTAAGCTGATTCCTGTTGTATTGTTGACTGCATTTACTTAAACTTATGGATGGACTTTTTTTCGGGTTCATAAACATTTTATTTTTATCTGTTATTACTTTTGTGTTGTAATTTCATGTACTGACATGTTCCATGACCTTGGAGATTTGCTCCTAAAGAACTTGACGAATAAATAAAAATAAATAAATTCTGGAACCACCACCAGCTCCTGCTTGCTAGTTGTGGGCTGTAGGGCTGGAAGTAGCTCACAGAGGGGACGGAAGCTGCACAGACGGAGGTGCAGGAGCTCGAAACAGGATACTGCTGGGCTGCCGTGGGATGCAACAGCTTCTCCACATCCTTGGACTCCACTGTGCCATGGAATGGTAAGAGCACTGGTGCTACCGGGAATGGTTGCAAAGTTGGAGACCCCAGGTGCTGCAGTGCCCAATGAGGGGATGGGCGACTGCTCAGAGGGGCCACTGGGGGGAGGGGGGAGGGGTGTTGATGGGGGAGGGTGGTAGGCGTGTTGCTGGGTCACAGTAGACATTGTCCTCCTGCTGATGGCCGAGCTGATGCAGTCGTTGTCTGCCCCAAGCCCTGCATCATGTTGTACCTAAGACCCTCTTCTTAAAGAGTGAGAGTGGTGCGGGGAAATGAAAAGGGTGGGGGTACCAGGGTGGGTAGGACCAGAGGTGAGCAAGAAAGGACAGGAGAGGATCCATCCACCACTGGGGCCACTGGAATAGCTAGAGGGGATGGCGGTGGCCCCTGTCCAGCAATGCGCACGCAAAACTGGTTGAAGTGGTGGGCAACATGTCTGTCCCCCAACTACAGCATAAAAACCTTGTGCCCCCATTATTGCGGGATGACCAAATGCACATGCCCAGACTCAGAGGCTGGGAAGGAATTTCGGCACCAGTTGTACTGGCCTCAGGAGCGGTGTTGGCATTAGCAGGTGAGGCAGTATGCGGCTGGTGGCCACGGAGAAACTCTGCCGAACTCTTCTCACCCAAGGCTTTGTAAGAACTTAAAAATTGACTGATAGCATATTCCGCTGAACGGTCATCAATGTACTTGAGAATTTGAGATTTAAATGTGCACACCAGATGCTCAACTTCACCATTCGATTATGGGTGAAAAGGTGGGTTCCAAACATGTTGGATGCAATTTGTAGCACACAAGTTCCAAAAGATTTGCAACAAAAACTGGGAACTGCTGTCTGTTACAAAAGTCTGAGGAAGAGTTTCAATGGAAAAGATTTTTCATCAGGCCGTGATGGCAGTGTCCCCTGTCGTGGACCTGAGGCTGACTAGGTATGGGAAGTGGGAATATGCATAAGTCGGAATGAGCCATCTGTTTCTAGAAAAGGGCCAATGAAGTCAAAGTGGACATATTCCCAATGGGACTGCGGATTAGGCCGTAGAGAATCTTGGGAGCCACTTGTTGATCAATGCATCTGTTGCATGATTGTACCATCAGCTCTAAGTGTTTTTCGATTCCTGGCCAGTATACAGGGTGGTCCATTGATAGTGACCGGGCCAAATATCTCACGAAATAAGCATCAGACGAAAAAACTACAAAGAACGAAACTCGTCTAGGTTGAAGGGGGAAACCAAATGGCGCTATGGTTGGTCCGCTATGGTTGGTCAAACGGATGTCAACTGTGTTTTTTTAAATAGGAACCCCCAATTTATATTACATATTCATTTAGTATGTAAAGAAATATAAATGTTTTAGTTGAACCACTTTTTTTGCTTTGTGATTGATGGCGCTGTAATAGTCACAAACGTATAAGTATGTGGTTATCATGTGACATTCCGCCAGTACGGACGGTATTTGCTTCGTGATACATTACCCATGTTAAAATGGACCGTTTAGCAATTGCAGAAAAGGTCGATATTGTGTTGATGTATGGCTATTGTGATCAAAATGCCCAATGGGCTTGTGCTATGTATGCTGCTTGGTATTCTGGACGACATCATCCAAGTGTCCGGACCATTCGCCGGATAGTTATCTTATTTAAGGAAACAGGAAGTGTTCAGCCACATGTGAAACGTCAACCACGACCTGCAACAAATGATGATGCCCAAGTATGAGTTTTAGCTGCTGCGCGGCTAATCGCTAATCCACACATCAGTAGCAGACAAATTGCGCGAGAATCGGGAATCTCAAAAACGGTGGTGTTGAGAATGCTACATCAACATCTATTGCACCCGTACCATATTTCTATGCACCAGGAATTGCATGGCGACGACTTTGAACGTCGTGCACAGTTCTGCCACTGGGCACAAGAGAAATTACGGGATGATGACAAATTTTTTCCACGTGTTCTATTTAGCGAGAATCATTCACCAACAGCGGTAACGTAAACTGGCATAATATGCACTACTGGGCAACGGAAAATCCACGGTGGCTGTGACAAGTGGAACATCAGTGACCTTGGCGGGTTAATGCATGGTGCGGCATTATGGGAGGAAGGATAATTGGCCCCCATTTTATCGATGGCAATCTAAATGGTGCAATGTATGCTGATTTCCTACGTAATGTTCTATCGATGTTACTACAAGATGTTTTACTGCATGACAAAATGGTGATGTACTTCCAACATGATGGATGTCCAGTACATAGCTTGTGTGCAGTTGAAGCGGTATAGAATAGCATATTTCATGACAGGTGGATTGGTTGTTGAAGCACTATACCATGTCCCGTATGTTCACTAGATTTGACGTCCCCGGATTTCTTTCTGTGGAGAAAATTGAAGGATACATGCTATCGTGATCCACCGACAACGCCTGACAACATGTGTCAGCACATTGTCAATGCATGTGTGAACATTAGTAACGCGAACTACTTGCTGTTGAGAGGAATATCGTTACACATATTGCCAAATGCATTGAGGTTGACGGACATCATTTTGAGCATTTATTGCATTAATGTGGTACTTACAGGTAATCACGCTGTAACAGCATGCGTTCTCAGAAATCATAAGTTCACAAAGGTACATGTATCACATTGGAACAACCGAAATAAAATGTTCAAACGTACCTACACTCTGTACTTTAATTTAAAAAACCTACCTGTTACCAATTGTTCGTCTAAAATTGTGAGCCATAGGTTTGTGACTATTACAACGCCATCTATCACAAAGCGAAAAAAGTGGTCCAACTAACACATTCCTATTTTTTTACGTACTACACAAATATGTAATAAAAACTGGAGGTTCCTATTTAAAAAAACGCAGTTGATATCCGTTTGACCTATGGCAACGCCATCTAGTGGGCCAACCATAGCGCCATCTGGTTTCCCCCCCACAAGCTAAACAAGTTTCGTTCTTTGTAGTTTTTTCATTTGACTCTTATTTCTTGAGATATTTGGCCCGGTCACGATCAATGGGCCACCGTGTATACATGGCATCATGGCAGCATTTTTTGTTCTGGATACCCTCCAAGTGGTCAGAATGGGGAAGCTGCAGAATGTCATTCTGTAATTGGAGGGGGATGACGATTCATAACGACACATGTTCCATAACCACAAACACAACTCCATCTACCAAAATCAGCTGTTGTTGTAGCTGAAAATACAGATAAATGGAATCTGCCTTCCTTTGTGGCAGCTTCTCTGCCCCCCCCCCCCCCAACCCCCTCCTCCTGACCCAACAGAAAGTTCCTACAAACATGTTGTAAGACAGGGTCTGCACCCATGCATTTGCCCATATTGGGAGGTGCACTGACCGAGAGCTGAGCCTCCTCAATGAGGTAGAAACATAGACCCTCTTCTCTGGCAAATGACAGATCAGGATCTATTGGTAGCTGAGAGAGAGTATCTGCATTTGCATGTTTATCTATGGTACGAAAATTAACTTCATAATTGTATCTACATAAGAAGAATGACCAGCACTGCAACTGGTGAGCCATTTTGTCAGGGTGCCGTGATGAGGGTCTGAACAGTGAAATGAGCAGCAAATGGTCCACTATCACATGAAACTTCACCCAAACAAAAAGATGTGAAATTTCTTAAGTGCATATGTAATGGCTAATGCCTCCTTTTCAATTTGGGAATAATTCCTTTGAGCTATCATCGATGTCTCGGTGGCATAAGCTATTGGTTGCCCACGCCCATCCAGTTCCATTGTCTGAGGCATCTGCCACCATTACCAACTGTTCGCAAGGCTGTAAGGTAGCTAAACACAGGGCTGGGCAAAGGCAAGTTTTCAAAGTTTGAAATGCAGTTTTGCAATCCGGTGTCCAAGCAAATGGGGTGCTCCCTTTTTGCAGTTGGTTCAATGGATGAGCACTCTTTGAAGCATTGGGGATCAACTTCTTGTGGTAGGAAACATTCCTGAGAAATTACGACAGTTCACTGACATTCTTCAGCCAAGATAGTGCTGTGATCACTTCCACAACAGTGGTCTTTGGTTTGATGCCTTCATGCAAAATTATGTGACCCAAATGTTGAACTGATGCCTAAAAGAACTGAGATTTGTCAAGGTTACACTTTAACCTTCACTGTGGAGTGTGTGAAAGAGCGTACGCAGACTCTGGAGATGCACCTTGGTACTATGATGCCCTCAATATAATTTATACAGCATGGTATATTTTGCATTAATTGGTCAAGAAATTGATAAAACAGGGTGGGGGCACTGGCAATTCCAAATACTAAGCACCTCTATTTAAAGAGGCTGAAAGGTGTATTGACTACCATGAGCTGCTGCAACTCTACATCAAGCGGAAGCTGCAGGTAGACTTTGGCCATTAATTCATCCGGACGTAGTATCAGATATGAATCAATGTGAGCCTGTACATTTATTGACATTCTAAAGTCACCAAATAGTCACAATTTTCCAGTTAGTTCTTGATGACTATGAGTGGCAATTCCCTTTGATTAAATGCAGCCAGTTCAATTACATAAAATTGTGTTGGTCTGTCGAGCTCTTCTTTAACCTGGTTGTGGAGAGCTACTGGGACAGGACATGCTCTGCAAAAGTTAGGGCAAACGGAAGGTAGGAATTTGATGTGGGCTGTGAAACACTTAATGCAGTCAAATCCAGGAGAGAAGAGGTCAGCAAATTTCTTGCACAATGCTCCTAAGTCCTGAAAGGCTACTTCATGTGACACCAAGTTAAAAGTATCTGTGATTGTAAAACCCAATGTCATGAAAGTGTCCAGACCAAACAGTTTCTCTGCTGAGCGGCTATCTTCTACCAGAAATGTAATTTCCTGAACAAAACTTTTGCACTTGGCGTCGACTGTGTATTAACCATTGATAGGACTGGTTTGCCTATCATAGTTAACTACACTCCTGGAAATTGAAATAAGAACACCGTGAATTCATTGTCCCAGGAAGGGGAAACTTTATTGACACATTCCTGGGGTCAGATACATCACATGATCACACTGACAGAACCACAGGCACATAAGACACAGGCAACAGAGCATGCACAATGTCGGCACTAGTACAGTGTATATCCACCTTTCGCAGCAATGCAGGCTGCTATTCTCCCATGGAGACGATCGTAGAGATGCTGGATGTAGTCCTGTGGAACGGCTTGCCATGCCATTTCCACCTGGCGCCTCAGTTGGACCAGCGTTCGTGCTGGACGTGCAGACCGCGTGAGACGACGCTTCATCCAGTCCCAAACATGCTCAATGGGGGACAGATCCGGAGATCTTGCTGGCCAGGGTAGTTGACTTACATCTTCTAGAGCACGTTGGGTGGCACGGGATACATGCGGACGTGCATTGTCCTGTTGGAACAGCAAGTTCCCTTGCCGGTCTAGGAATGGTAGAACGATGGGTTCGATGACGGTTTGGATGTACCGTGCACTATTCAGTGTCCCCTCGATGATCACCAGTGGTGTACGGCCAGTGTAGGAGATCGCTCCCCACACCATGATGCCGGGTGTTGGCCCTGTGTGCCTCGGTCGTATGCAGTCCTGATTGTGGCGCTCACCTGCACGGCGCCAAACACGCATACGACCATCATTGGCACCAAGGCAGAAGCAACTCTCATCGCTGAAGACGACACGTCTCCATTCGTCCCTCCATTCACGCCTGTCGCGACACCACTGGAGGCGGGCTGCACGATGTTGGGGCGTGAGCGGAAGACGGCCTAACGGTGTGCGGGACCGTAGTCCAGCTTCATGGAGACGGTTGCGAATGGTCCTCGCCGATACTCCAGGAGCAACAGTGTCCCTAATTTGCTGGGAAGTGGCGGTGCGGTCCCCTACGGCACTGCGTAGGATCCTACGGTCTTGGCGTGCATCCGTGCGTCGCTGCAGTCCGGTCCCAGGCCGACGGGCACGTGCACCTTCCGCCGACCACTGGCGACAACATCGATGTACTGTGGAGACCTCACGCCCCACGTGTTGAGCAATTCGGCGGTACGTCCACCCGGCCTCCCGCATGCCCACTATACGCCCTCGCTCAAAGTCCGTCAACTGCACATACGGTTCACGTCCACGCTGTCGCGGCATGCTACCAGTGTTAAAGACTGCGATGGAGCTCCGTATGCCACGGCAAACTGGCTGACACTGACGGCGGCGGTGCACAAATGCTGCGCAGCTAGCGCCATTCCACGGCCAACACCGCGGTTCCTGGTGTGTCCGCTGTGCCGTGCGTGTGATCATTGCTTGTACAGCCCTCTCGCAGTGTCCGGAGCAAGTATGGTGGGTCTGACACACCGGTGTCAATGTGTTCTTTTTTCCATTTCCAGGAGTGTAAGTGTTGAGCTGTTGGACATAAGGGAGGTGCACTAATTTTCAGATAAGTTTATGTATTGAGAAGTGAGGTGCCAGACCAGTGTCTACTTGCAGTCGTACCATTTAAGCACTGATGGGCACTGTGATACACAATTTATTGGGAATGAAACTGCTGGAAATGATCAAGTTTATGTCTATAGGCTGTTCTTGCTGTTGCAAAAATGAATCACAGAAGACTGACATGCTGAGTTAGACGGAAGCAGATGCTGCTCCAACTGTTTACCTGCTGCAGCATGTGCATGGGCTAGGGCCTGTTTACAAGCAGGCTGCAATGTATGTCTTTGTTCCTAATTACTGGCCTTCAGCATACGAGGCTTTGAAAGCCTGTGCGAAAGCTAGAACTTTTTCAAGTGATGAACCATCAAACTGTAAAGCTTGCTGTCTAGCTGCTTTATCCAGAGCAGACCTGATAATGGCATCCCTAGCCATTATGATGGCATATGATTCCTTATGTTTTGAAGTGACGAAATGACACTTTCAGCTAAGGCCGTGCAGTTCTGCCACCCACATCCTGTATGTCTGATTAGGGTGTTTATCACACTGATAAAATTATACCCTAGATACAATCACAAGCTCATGCCGCTGGTGGTACGTGGTTAGTAAACTGCACATTTCCTCAAACAACAACAGAATGTGTTCAGACAGTGGAGCCAGTTTACATAAAAGTCTATATCCAGAATGAGATTTTCACTCTGCAGCAGAGTGTGCACTGATATGAAACTTCCTGGGAGATTCAAACTGTGTGTCAGACCATGACTCGAACTCATGACATTTGCCTTTCACAGGCAAGTGCTCTACTATCTGAGCTACCCACGCATCACACCCCATCCTCACAGCTTTACTTCTGCCAGTACCTTGTCTCCTACCTTCCATACTTCACAGAAGCTCTCCTGCGAACCTTGCAGAACTAGAACTCCTGGAAGAAACGATATTGCAGAGACATGGCTTAGTCACAGCCTGGGGGATGTTTCCAGAATGAGATTTTCACTCTGCAGCGGAGTGTGCACTGATATGAAACTTCCTCGCAGATTAAAACTGCGTGCCGGACCGAGACTCCAAGGAGACAAGGTACTGGAAGAAGTAAAGCTGTGAGGAAGGGGCATGAGGCGTGCTTGGGTAGCTCAGACAGTAGAGCACTTGCCCATGAAAGGCAAAGGTCCCCAAGTTCGAATCTTGGTCCGGCACCCAGTTTTAAGCTGCCAGAAAGTTTCAAAAGTCTATATGTTTGTGGCAACAACAGAAGAGCTTTTTGAATGTTGGCATTCTTCACTTGTATTACTCCTAGTCCTCTGGTGATTCTCATATGGTGGGAATAGCGGCAGGTGGGCTGGTTATGGATGCTGCTGGCATTCCACAAGTGCTTACAAAACCCTTTCCAAAACAGAACTGTTTTCTTGCAGAATTTGTTGTATTTGTGTCTGGCTTTCCAACTGCCATTGCAGCAGGCTATGAAGTACAGTTTCCACTTCTGTCATCCATGATGGACTGAGAAAGGTGTGGGGGGGGGTGGGGGAGGGAGAGGGAGAGAGAGGGGGGTGAGAGGGGGAGAGAGAGAGAGAGAGAGAGAGAGAGAGAGAGAGGGAGAGGGAGAGGGAGAGGGAGAGGGAGAGGGAGAGGGAGGGAGGGAGAATACCAAGTTCCACAGTCACCACTTGGAAATAAAAAAATGACATGATCATAAGGCATTTTTGGCCGGGAGGCCCCTTTCGGAATCGGCCACCAAGTGCAAGCCTTATTTCAGTCGATGCCACATTGGGCAATTTGCATGTTGTTGTTGTTTTTGGGGAAGGAGACCAGACAGCGAGGTCATCGGTCTCATCGGATTAGGGAAGGAAGTCGGCCGTGGCCTTTCAGAGGAACCATCCTGGCATTTGCCTGGAGTGATTTAGGGAAATCACGGAAAACCTAAATCAGGATGGCCGGACGTGGGATTGAACCGCCGTCCTCCCGAATGCGAGTAACTTGCATGTCAATGATGAGGATGAAAACACAACACCCAGTCCATGAGCGGAGAAAATCTCCAACCTGCCCAGGAATCGAACCCGGGCCTGCTGCATGGGAGGCAAGTACATTACCACACAGCTAAGCAGATGGACACCAGTTGGACAGTAACCATTACAATCCATAATACAGTAGTAAATCCAAGGTAATTGTATTTCAGACTACAAGAACATGACTATTATGGTGCAGCTAGTGAAGTGAAGTATAGCGCTCGGGCTGTGGCCTAATTAAGCCACCATAGTTTAAATGGGCACCAATCAGCAAGCTGTGAGCATTGATGTGTGCATCTGTGTTGTGGACACCCTACAAGGAAGGGGTGCTGTTCCTACCAACCAATTCTGAAACAGACACCATGGCTAGCAGATGATCCTTGACGACGTAGCATGCTGAGATGGAAGGTGAAAATGGCGTGATACTGTTTCTGCGGCAACATGTTAATTGCGCACACTCCGAGAGGTGCCCAATGAACAGCTGTAGCCAATGCTGGAGAATTTCCCACCAGAGATGGAGAAGCCTAGTAACATGGTAAAACGTGGGAGTTACTGCACTCCTCGAAAAAAACTGAACAAGAAAGAAGGAGCTTGTGAAACATCACACAGTCACATAAGCTGAGTGCAGTGGATGTTTGTGCACAACATGCGGCAGAGTGGACCCCATATACGACAGTTCTGTACATTCACAGCACCGTGCACAGTGAAATGTGCATTGCATGTCCAAAGAATATTCCCTGGGCACGTCATCCATTGCCATGCATGCCAAAAAATGAAGGATAAAGGTGTGGCTTTCTAGCCTATCTTGGGACTTCATTTGGCCCACATACTGAATCTTGTAGGGATACCAGGGAGTACGACAATTCCCATGATACAGCTTGAGCACTGGCTGCAGAAAGTGAATCATGTGCTGCATAGTTGGCTATAGCTACAGCAACTTCGTCACCAACTGCCATGGGAATGGGCTGCCTCCCTCTCCATGCTGTACCACATAATTCATCTGCTTTTCCAAATTGCTTGATCACATCGTCTAGGCCATTTATGGACATGGGGCCTCTTCACAGCTGTCTCTGTTGGCAATATTCATTTATTTATTATCTTTTTTTTTTGCATATAGTCCCCCCCCACAAACCATGGACCTTGCCATTGGTGAGGAGGCTTGCGTGCCTCAACGATATAGATAGCCATACCGTAGGTGCAACCACAACGGAGGGGTATCTGTTGAGAGGCCAGACAAACGTGTGGTTCCTGAAGAGGGGCAGCAGCCTTTTCAGTAGTTGCAGTGCCAACAGTATGGATGATTGACTGATCTGGCCTTGAAAAAAAAACCAAATAGGCCTTGATGTTCTGGTACTGCGAACGGCTGAAAGCAAGGGGAAACTACAGCCGTCATTTTACCCGAGGGCATGAAGCTTTACTGTATGATTAAATGATGATAGCATCCTCTTGGGTAAAATATTCCGGAGGTAAAATAGTCCCCCATCCGGATCTCTGGGCGGGGACTACTCAAGAGGACGTTGTTATCAGAAGAAAGAAAACTGGCATTCTACGGATCGGAGTGTGGAATGTCAGATCCCTTAATCGGGCAGGTAGGCTAGAAAATTTAAAAAGGGAAATGGATAGGTTAAAGTTAGATATAGTGGGAATTAGTGAAGTTCGGTGGCAGGAGAAAAAAGACTTTTGGTCAGGTGAATACAGGGTTGTTGTTGTTGTGGTCTTCAGTCCTGAGACTGATTTGATGCAGCTCTCCATGCTACTCTATCCTGTGCAAGCTTGGTTATAAATACAAAATCAAATACGGGTAATGCATGAGTAGGTTTAATAACGAATAAAAAAAACAGGAGTGCGGGTAAGCTACTACAAACAGCATAGTGAACACATTATTGTGGCCAAGATAGACACCCGAGTCGAAACAAGGCCCCTGGAGTAGACAACATTCCATTAGAACTACTGACAGCCTTGGGAGAGCCAGTCCTGACAAAACTCAACCATCTGGTGAGCAAGATGTATGAGACAGGCGAAATACCCTCAGACTTCAAGAAGAATATAATAATTCCAATCCCAAAGAATGCAGGTGTTGACAGATGTGAAAATTACTGAACTATCAGTTTAATAAGTCACAGCTGCAAAATACTAACGCAAATTCTTTACAGACGAATGGAAAAACTGGTAGAAGCCGACCTCGGGGAAGATCAGTTTGGATTCCGTAGAAATCGTGAGGCAATACTGACCCTACGACTTATCTTAGAAGAAAGATTAAGGAAAGGCAAACCTACATTTGTAGCATTTGTAGACTTAGAGAAAGCTTTTGACAATGTTGACTGGAATAGTCTTTTTCAAATTCTGAAGGTGGCAGGGGTAAAATACAGGGAGCGAAAGGCTATTTACAATTTGTGCAGAAACCAGATGGCAGTTATAAGAGTTGAAGGACATGAAAAAGCACTGTTTGGGAAGGGAGTGAGACAGGGTTGTAGCCTCTCCCCGATGCTGTTCAACCTGTATATTGAGCAAGCAGTGAAGGAAACAAAAGAAAAGTTCAGAGTAGGTATTAAAATCCATGGAGAAGAAATAAAAACTTTGAGGTTCGCCGATGACATTGTAATTCTGTCAGAGACAGCACAGGACTTGGAAGAGCAGTTGAACGGAATGGACAGTGTCTTGAAAGGAGGGTATAAGACGAACATCAACAAAAGCAAATAGAGGATAATGGAATGTAGTCGAATTAAGTTGGGTGACGCTGAGGGAATTAGATTAGGAAATGAAACACTTAAAGCAGTAAAGGAGTTTTGCTATTTGGGGAACAAAACAACTGATGATGGTCGAAGTAGATAGGATATAAAATGTAGACTGGCAATGGCAAGTAAAGCATTTCTGAAGAAGAAAAATTTGTTAACATAAAGTATAGATTTAAGTGTCAGGAAGTCGTTTCTGAAAGTATTTGTATGGAGTGTAGCCATGTATGGAAGTGAAACATGGACGATAAATACACCCCTGGAAATGGAAAACAGAACACATTGACACCGGTGTGTCAGACCCACCATACTTGCTCCGGACACTGCGAGAGGGCTGTACAAGCAATGATCACACGCACGGCACAGCGGACACACCAGGAACCGCGGTGTTGGCCGTCGAATGGCGCTGGCTGCGCAGCATTTGTGCACCGCCGCCGTCAGTGTCAGCCAGTTTGCCGTGGCATACGGAGCTCCATCGCAGTCTTTAACACTGGTAGCATGCCGCGACAGCGTGGACGTGAACCGTATGTGCAGTTGACGGACTTTGAGCGAGGGCGTATAGTGGGCATGCGGGAGGCCGGGTGGACGTACCGCCGAATTGCTCAACACGTGGGGCGTGAGGTCTCCACAGTACATCGATGTTGTCGCCAGTGGTCGGCGGAAGGTGCACGTGCCCGTCGACCTGGGACCGGACCGCAGCGACGCACGGATGCACGTCAAGACCGTAGGATCCTACGCAGTGCCGTAGGGGACCGCACCGCCACTTCCCAGCAAATTAGGGACACTGTTGCTCCTGGGGTATCGGCGAGGACCATTCGCAACCGTCTCCATGAAGCTGGGCTACGGTCCCGCACACCGTTAGGCCGTCTTCCGCTCACGCCCCAACATCGTGCAGCCCGCCTCCAGTGGTGTTGCGACAGGCGTGAATGGAGGGACGAATGGAGACGTGTCGTCTTCAGCGATGAGAGTCGCTTCTGCCTTGGTGCCAATGATGGTCGTATGCGTGTTTGGCGCCGTGCAGGTGAGCGCCACAATCAGGACTGCATACGACCGAGGCACACACGGCCAACACCCGGCATCATGGTGTGGGGAGCGATCTCCTACACTGGCCGTACACCACTGGTGATCGTCGAGGGGACACTGAATAGTGCACGGTACATCCAAACCGTCATCGAACCCATCGTTCGACCATTCCTAGACCGGCAAGGGAACTTGCTGTTCCAACAGGACAATGCACGTCCGCATGTATCCCGTGCCACCCAACGTGCTCTAGAAGGTGTAAGTCAACTACCCTGGGCAGCAATATCTCCGGATCTGTCCCCCATTGAGCATGTTTGGGACTGGATGAAGCGTCGTCTCACGCGGTCTGCACGTCCAGCACGAACGCTGGTCCAACTGAGGCGCCAGGTGGAAATGGCATGGCAAGCCGTTCCACAGAACTACATCCAGCATCTCTACGATCGTCTCCATGGGAGAATAGCAGCCTGCATTGCTGCGAAAGATGGATATACACTGTACTAGTGCCGACATTGTGCATGCTCTGTTGCCTGTGTCTATGTGCCTGTGGTTCTGTCAGTGTAATCATGTGATGTATCTGACCCCAGGAATGTGTCAATAAAGTTTCCCCTTCCTGGGACAATGAATTCACGGTGTTCTTATTTCAATTTCCAGGAGTGTAGTTTAGACAAGAAGAGAATAGAATCTTTTCTAAATGTGGTGCTACAGAAGAATGCTGAAGATTAGATGGATAGATCACATAACTAATGAGGAAGTGTTGAATAGGATTGGGGAAAAGAGAAGTTTGTGGCACAACTTGACTAGAAAAAGGGATCAGTTGGTAGGACATGTTCTGAGGCATCAAAGGATCATCAATTTAGTATTGGAGGGCAGCTTGGAGGGTAAAAATCGTAGAGGGAGCCCAAGAGATGAATACACTAAGCAGATTCAGAAGGATGTAGGCTGCAGTAGGTACTGGGAGGTGAAGAGGCTTGCACAGGATAGAGTAGCATGGAGAGCTGCATCAAACCAGTCTCAGGACTGAAGACCACAACAACAACAACATATCATTTTGATACAATTTCTGCACAAACAGTAGGAATTTGCAATTCACATGCACAAGGAGCCACTTACGGGTGATGCATGTGGCAATATATTGTACAGTACTTCATAATGCAACATACAGTTGTTACATAGTATAGGTATTTGAATTTACAGCATGTTGTTACAAAAATAATATATATTACGATCACCTCAGAATAGGTACATCATATAGATAGAAGAGTTAGGCCTATGTTTAAGAATAGTTACATTTTAATATCAGTATTCATTCACTGAGTACAAACATTTGAGAGTTAAGAATAATTTTATTTCCCTTTTGAATACTTTACCTCTGTGGCATCTTATAGCACTTGGCAGTTTGTTAAACAATTTCTGGCCATTAATCCAAGGACTATGATCTGTTGTCTTTAGTTTAGTACTGTTTCTGAAGAAGCAATCTTTTTATCTTGCATTATGGGTATGCACATCACAGCACTTAGTTTCATTATTTTTATGGTCCACAAAGAATGTTATTAATTTGTACAGATACAAGGAATCTACTGTTAGATATTTATGTTGTACAAAGGTTTCCCTACATGAATCTCTGTCTTGTAGTCGATGCATGGTCCTGATTGCTCTTTTCTGCAGTGTTAGGATTCTATTCATGTGTCTATCAGTAGCACATCCCCATACCTCTATTCCATAATTAATACATGCAAATATTGTGCCATAATAAACAGTTTTTAATGTTTGTTCACAGACTATTTTTGATAGTTTGCTAATTAAGTACAGTGAACTGCTGATTTTATTGCATACAAAATTGATACGGTCTACCCATCTAAGATTTTCGTCTAGGTATATCCCCAAAAATTTACCTTTGTCAGTGTCTACTTCAGAGGTGCCTCTAAATCATTAATGTGGACCAGGAAAAGGAAAGGGCCCAATACGGAGGCCTGAGGTACACCTTGTTTTACTGTTTCATAGCTGGATTGGAAATGTTTGATCTGATCATTAATTTCATAACTCAGCTTTGTACACTGCTTATGATTGGTTAGATAAGTGATCAGTAGATGTATGGATGTGGCATTTATATTGTAAGTTTCCAGTTTCCTTAGTAGTAGCTCATGGTTCACTGAGTCAAATGCTTTAGTAAGGTCTAGAAATATCCCTGCTGTCTGCATTACCTCATCCAGGGCATCATACACCTTGTGGAGAAATTCGGTAATCGCCGTAATGGTACTGTGATGCTTCCTGAAGCCATGCTGTGTTCTCCTAGTAAATTATTCGTTGTGAAATAATCAATAAGTTGTGTCAACAAAAAATTTCAAATATTTTACCAATTAATATTAGTGATATGGGCCTGAAGTTTGATAGTTATTCTTTCGATCCTTTTTTATGCATAAGTTAATATATTTGGGAAATGTGTGCTCCCTGATACTACTGTTGATCATATGGGTAATTATTCCAACTAATTCCTTATTGCATTTTTAATTATAATACTATTCAGTCAGTCCCAGCCAGATGAGGTCCTATTCTTTAAGTTATTTATTATTTTTCCTATTTCCTCCACACTCATTTCCTTAAATTCAAAGGCAGTTGCCAGCCTAGGGGAAGGCTTTACCATCCGAGTCAGACTTGTGTGATTAACTGGATTCACAGCTGAAGATATAAAATATTCATGAAATATATTGCAGATTTTATCTGGATCATTAATATGGTTTCCTTCATGCTGGATTCTGTCAATTTGAGCATCTAACTTAGGGGTGGCTTTGCAGTATTTATTAATTACATTCCATGAAGTCTTCCCTATATTTGATGACTGAGCTATTTCCTTATCTAGGATCTGTTTTCTTAAATTTGAGAGCTGTTCCTGAAATTGTTTTTTAGCTTGATTGTACGTATCCTTAAATATTTGCAATTTAGTTGACTTATTTAGCACACTTAGATCCTCGATATTTTGCCTGAGTTTAATCATGTAAGCTGGAAGAGTCAGTTGGGTGTTATTTACATTTTGGTTGAGAGTTACTACTTTCTTAATTTCTTTCACTGGGCAGCAAAAATTAAGATATTGTAAAATAATATCTTAAAATTTGGCCCATTTGTATTCGGACCCTTTTTGCTGAAATGCTAGTTTACTTTTAAAAGCATTAATGTTTTTCTCTTTAAGCATTCTTTTATGTTCTATGACCTGAGTCCTTTCTTGGATGTTTGTGTGTTCATAGTCTACAAATTGATATTTGTGGTCTGAGTAGTGGAAGTCCACATTCCAGCATCTAATACTATCTTTTACCTCTTCACTTAGTATTATGTAATCTATACTACTAGAAGTAGACTGAGTTATTCTTGCATCTGAATTTACTGCATTAATAAGATTATAGGAGTTAAGGGTGTCTATTAGCCCGCTGTTATGATTATTGCAAGGTGTTGCCTCTATATTCAAGTCACCCAGTATTGCTACCTCGTTTGTGTCATAGTGTCCCACTATTCTACTAAAAATATCTATAAAAGGCCCTACCTCTGATTTTGGTGGACAATAAATCCCAATAATTTTCTGTTTCACTGTGCCATTTTCGCAACCTTTGATATGGAGTTCAACGCCTGTCACTTCAGCCAAGCCTTCATTATCATACAGATCTAGATAGTTTAATTTATTTACTTTGAGCTGCACTCTCACAAATACTGCTACACCTCCACTTTTATGATGCTGTATACAGTAGCTATTTCCTAGGAAATAGCCATTTAGTTTAAAGAAAATAATGTCCTCAGATTTCAGTTCATGCTCGGTTTCCCCTTTCTCTAACAGGGGTTGGAACAGAAACTAAATGACCAGCAGTGGCATAGGGTACCCTCTGCTACACACCAAATGATGGCCTGCAGAGCACACTATGTGATCAAAAGTATCGGGACGCATGGCTGAAAATTATTTATAAGTTCGTGGCATCTGCCATCGGTAATGCTGGAATTCAACATGGGTGTTGGCCCATCCTTAGCTTTGATGACAGCTTCGCTCTCACAGATATACGTTCAATCGGGTGCTGGAGGGTTTCTTGGGGAATGGCAGCCATTCTTCACAGAGTTCTGCACTAAGGAGAGGTATCAATGTTGGTCGGTGAGGCCTGGCACGAAGTCGGCGTTCCAAAACATCCCAAAGGAGTTCCGTTGGATTCAGGTCAGGACTCTGTGCACGCCAGTCCATTACAGGGATGTTATTGTCATGAAACCACTCTGCCACAGGCTATGCATTTTGAACAGGTGCTGGATCATGTTGAAAGATGCAATGGCCATCCCCGAATTGCTCTTCAACAGTGGGAAGCAAGAAGATGCTTAAAACATCAATGTAGGACTGTGATGTGATAGTGCCGCGCAAAATAACAAGGGGTGCAAGCCCCCTCCATGAAAAACATGACCACATCATAACACCACAGCCTCCGAATTTTACTGTTGGCACTACACACGCTGGCAGATGATGTTCACTGGGTATTCGCCATACCCACACCCTGCCATCGGATCGCCACATTGTGTACTGCGATTCGTCACTCCATCAAACATTATTTCACTGTTCAATTGTCCAATGTTTATGCTCCTTACACCAAGTGGGGCATCGTTTGTCATTTACCGGTGTGATGTGTAGCTTATGAGCAGCTGCTCAACCATGCAATCCCGCCTAACTGTCACAGTACTTGCAGAGGATCCTGATGGAGTTTGAAATTCATGTGTGATGGTCTGGACAGACGTCTGCCTATTACACGTAGCAACACTTCAACTGTCGGCATTCTCTGTCAGTCAACAGATGAGGTTGGCCTGTACACTTTTGTGCTGTACATGTCCCTTCACATTTCCACATCACTATCACACTGGAAACGGTGGAACTAGGGATGTTTAAGAGTGTGGAAATCTCATGTACAGACATATGACACCAGTGACACCTAATCACCTGACCATGTTCGAATTCTGTGAGTTCCGTGGAGTGCCCCATTCTGGTCTCTCGCAATGCCTAATGCCTACTGAGGTCGCTGATAATAGAGTACCAGGCAGTAGGTGGAAGCATAATGCACCTAATATGAAAAACGTATCTTTTTGATCACATAGTGTATGTATCTAGATGTGGAGATTTGAGGTGTGGCAACAGCTGCAAGACTCTCATGACAAGAAGAACAGAATATCTAATGTCTTCGCAGTTTCCAAGCCTTTAAGTGGATTCCCTGTCAAGAGGTAGGCAACCCACCTTTCCTTGTATCTTGCACGAAGAAAATAACCTTAACTGGAACTTCTGGGTATTTCCGAGCTTTTGGCCCTCTGTAGTATTAGTACTTCCTTGTTGCAATGATAGTTTGCAGCTTGGTCTTCAATGTGATCCAATTCCACAATCTGGATTCGTTCAAATTATTCTTTTTGCCAGCTCCTCTACAAAACATATTCTTCAGATGTGAGTTTGAAATTTGTTTCCTAACTGCACCAAATTAAGAAGTTTGTTTATTTTTGCTATGTTACCCCTTATAGGAGAAGGGTAAATTTGGCTCTTTTGTCAGAGAAAAACTGTGCTTGTCTTATTGTCCAAAATAATATAACTTTGACTACAATAATAGCCTCTATCTAAATCAAACATCAACAATCAAAGACAGTTACACTGTTACCTCATATATAATAATTGATTTCCAAACACTAGTGATACTGTTGCTCAGTTTTGAACTAAGGAACGAGCACTACACCGTAAGTTTCTGTAATGTGAAAATATACGCTCAGGTAAGCCTCATGCTAACTTTTTGTGACCAAATTTTGGGAAGAGTGCACAGCAACAAGCAGATAAGACATGTGTTTCGACAGGTTGTACCTAGACAACAGTAGGAAGAAAAATGCACAAACGACTAGCATGCATCCCATCTGTCAGCAATGCCTCCAAAAAGCCAACAGAATCTTGGACCAACACAATGTCAAATGAGTAATCCCATTCCCCAGGCAAGAACTTGACACTACTATGTACAGTAAAGGATGATTAGGGCCTTCAGAAACCGGAGGTCTACCACAACCTCTGCCAATGCAGCAGACCAATAAATCAGCTGTTGTCAATCATAGTAGAGACGGTAGCAATGCTACAGATTACAACAAAACAAAACCAAGATACTTAGGCAATATTTCTCCTTCTGGGATTGTATGATTAAAGAGGCTATTGATATTAGTGTCCAAAATGGTCTAATTCAAAGACAGTGGTCTGTAACCGAGTTTTTTATTAAACCCTGCTCTGAGTCGAGAAAAAGCAAAGTGTTCCGATACACCAGGTGGTCACAATGCGAAGGCTGCGGTTCACAGTGGGCATTGCTACTTCCCACTGCAGTGGCTGCATGGACAGCAAGAGCAGTAGTTCATCTACATCTACATCTACATCTACATCTACATCTACATTTATACTTCGCAAGCCACCCAACGGTGTGTGGCGGAGGGCACTTTACGTGCCACTGTCATTACCTCCCTTTCCTGTTCCAGTCGCGTATGGTTCGCAGGAAGAACGACTGTCTGAAAGCCTCCGTGCGCGCTCTAATCTCTCTAATTTTACATTTGTGATCTCCTCGGGAGGTATAAGTAGGGGGAAGCAATATATTTGATACCTCATCCAGAAACGCACCCTCTCGAAACCTGGACAGCAAGCTACACCGCAATGCAGAGCGCCTCTCTTGCAGAGTCTGCCACTTGAGTTTGTTAAACATCTCCGTAACGCTATCGTGGTTACCAAATAACCCTGTGACGAAACGCGCCGCTCTTCTTTGGATCTTCTCTATCTCCTCCGTCAACCCGATCTGGTACGAATCCCACACTGATGAGCAATACTCAAGTATAGGTCGAAGGAGTGTTTTGTAAGCCACCTCCTTTGTTGATGGACTACATTTTCTAAGGACTCTCCCAATGAATCTCAACCTGGTACCCGCCTTACCAACAATTAATTTTATATGATCGTTCCACTTCAAATCGTTCCGCACGCATCCTCCCAGATATTTTACAGAAGTAACTGCTACCAGTGTTTGTTCCGCTATCATATAATCATACAATAAAGGAACCTTCTTTCTATTTATTCGCAATACATTACATTTGTCTATGTTAAGGGTCAGTTGCCACTCCCTGCACCAAGTGCCTATCCGCTGCAGATCTTCCTGCATTTCGCTACAATTATCTAATGCTGCAACTTCTCTGTATACTACAGCATCATCCGCGAAAAGCCGCATGGGACTTCCGACACTATCTACTAGGTCATTTATATATATTGTGAAAAGCAATGGTCCCATAACACTCCCCTGTGGCACGCCAGAGGTTACTTTAACGTCTGTAGACGTCTCTCCATTGATAACAACATGCTGTGTTCTGTTTGCTAAAAACTCTTCAATCCAGCCACACAGCTGGTCTGATATTCCATAGGCTCTTACTTTGTTTATCAGGCGACAGTGTGGAACGGTATCGAACGCATTCCGGAAGTCAAGAAAAATAGCATCTACCTGGGAGCCTGTATCCAATATTTTCTGGCTCTCGTGAACAAATAAAGCGAGTTGGGTCTCACACGATCGCTGTTTCCGGAATCCATGTTGATTCCTACAGAGTAGATTCTGGGTTTCCAAAAACGACATGATACTCGAGCAAAAAACATGTTCTAAAATTCTACAACAGATCGAAGTCAGAGATATAGGACTATAGTTTTGCGCATCTGCTCGACAACCCTTCTTGAAGACTGGGACTACCTGTGCTCTTTTCCAATCATTTGGAACCTTCCGTTCCTCTAGAGACTTGCGGTACACGGCTGTAAGAAGGGGGGCAAGTTCTTTCGCGTACTCTGTGTAGAATCGAATTGGTATCCCATCAGGTCCAGTGGACTTTCCTCTGTTGAGTGATTCCAGTTGCTTTTCTATTCCTTGGACACTTATTTCGATGTCAGCCATTTTTTCGTTTGTGCGAGGATTTAGAGAAGGAACTGCAGTGCGGTCTTCCTCTGTGAAACAGCTTTGGAAAAAGGTGTTTAGTATTTCAGCTTTACGGGTGTCATCCTCTGTTTCAATGCCATCATCATCCCGGAGTGTCTGGATATGCTGTTTCGAGCCACTTACTGATTTAACGTAAGACCAGAACTTCCTAGGATTTTCTGTCAAGTCGGTACATAGAATTTTACTTTCGAATTCACTGAACGCTTCACGCATAGCCCTCCTTACGCTAACTTTGACATCGTTTAGCTTCTGTTTGTCTGAGAGGTTTTGGCTGCATTTAAACTTAGAGTGAAGCTCTCTTTGCTTTCGCAGTAGTTTCCTAACTTTGTTGTTGTACCACGGTAGGTTTTTCCCGTCCCTCACAGTTTTACTCGGCACGTACCTGTCTAAAACGCATTTTACGATTGCCTTGAACCTTATCCATAAACACTCAACATTGTCAGTGTCGGAACAGAAATTTTCGTTTTGATCTGT
The DNA here is from genome assembly GCF_023864345.2 of Schistocerca serialis cubense. NCBI lineage: Eukaryota > Metazoa > Arthropoda > Insecta > Orthoptera > Acrididae > Schistocerca > Schistocerca serialis. Next base: position 396,265,655 of record NC_064641.1, on the reverse strand, counting down.
CAGGTAGTCTGAAATCTGCCTTCTATTACTCTTGCTAAACAGATAAACCTTCCTCCCTTTTTTTATATTCCTACTAACTTCCATATTGAGGGATGCTGCAACGGCCTTATGATCACTGATTCCCTGTTCTGTACATACAGAGTCGAAAAGTTTGGGTCTGTTTGTTATCAGTAGGTACAAGATGTTATCTCCATGAGTCAGTTCTCTGATTGATTGCTCGAGGTAATTTTCGGATAGGGCACTCAGTATAATGTCACTCGATGCTCTGTCCCTACCACCCGTCCTAAACATCTGAGTGTCCCAGTCTATATCTGGTAAATTGAAATCTCCACCTAAGACTATAACATGTTGAGAAAATTTATGTGAAATGTATTCCACATTTTCTCTCAGTTGTTCTGCCACTAATGCTGCTGAGTCGGGAGGTCGGTAAAAGGAGCCAATTATTAACCTAGCTCGGTTGTTGAGTGTAGCCTCCACCCATAATAATTCACAGGAACTATCCACTTCTATTTCACTACAGGATAAACTACTACTAACAGCAACGAACACTCCACCACCGGTTGCATGCAATCTATCCTTTCTAAACACCGTCTGTACCTTTGTAAAAATTTCGGCAGAATTTCTCTCTGGCTTCAACCAGCTTTCTGTACCTATAACGATTTCGGCTTTGGTGCTTTCTATCAGCGCTTGAAGTTCCGGTACTTTACCAATGCAGCTTCGACAGTTCACAATTACAATACCGATTGCTGCTTGGTCCCCGCATGTCATGACTTTGCCCTACACCCGTTGAGGCTGTTGCCCTTTCTGTACTTGCCCAAGGCCACCTAACCTAAAAAACCGCCCAGCCCACGCCACACAACCCCTGCTACCCGTGTAGCCGCTTGTTGCGTGTAGTGGACTCCTGACCTATCCAGCGGAACCCGAAACCCCACCACCCTATGGTGCAAGTCGAGGAATCTGCAGCCCACACGGTCGCAGAACCGTCTCAGCCTCCGATTCAGACCCTCCACTCAGCTCTGTACCAAACGTCCGTAGTCAGTCCTGTCGACGATGCTGCAGATGGTGAGCTCTGCTTTCATCCCGCTAGCGAGACTGGCAGTCTTCACCAAATCAGATAGTCGCCGGAAGCCAGAGAGGATTTCCTCGGATCCATAGCGACACACATCATTGGTGCCGACATGAGCGACCACCTGCAGATGGGTGCACCCCGTACCCTTCATGGCATCCGGAAGGACCCTTTCCACATCTGGAATGACTCCCCCCGGTATGCACACGGAGTGCACATTGGTTTTCTTCCCCTCTCTTGCTGCCATATCCCTAAGGGGCCCCATTACGCGCCTGACGTTGGAGCTCCCAACTACGAGTAAGCCCACCCTCTGCGACCGCCCAGATCTTGCAGACTGTGGGGCAACCTCTAGAACAGGACAAGCAGCCATGTCAGGCCGAAGATCAGTATCAGCCTGAGACAGAGCCTGAAACTGGTTCGTCAAACAAACTGGAGAGGCCTTCCGTTCAGCCCTCCGGAATGTCTTTCGCCCCCTGCCACACCTTGAGACGACCTCCCACTCTACCACAGGTGAGGGATCAGCCTCAATGCGGGCAGTATCCCGGGCAACCACAGTCGTAGTCCGATCGGGGGATGCGTGGGACGAGCTGGCCGTCCCCGACAAACCCCCATCCGGAACCCCACAGTGATGCCCATTGGCAACAGCCTCAAGCTGTGTGACCGAAGCCAACACTGCCTGAAGCTGGGAGCGAAGGGATGCCAACTCAGCCAGCATCCGAACACAGCAGTTGCAGTCCCTATCCATGCTAAAAACTGTTGTGCAAAGAACGTCTGAACTAATCTACAGAGAGCGCAAACAAATCGACACAAAATTTAAACGGTTATTACAATACAAGATTGCCTAGTAAATGCAGTAATGCTGCTACTTGCGCACTGCTGACACACTGCTCGGCGGCGGAAGGAGACTACGCGAATTTACACTATTCAGGTACTAAAACGCGATGCTACAACTCTCAAATACTATAATACGCCAGAAATTTATGAATTAGACAATGCAAGTACCAAAAACATGCAAAGAAATTAAGAATTAAACTATGTAACAAATAAGTGAGCTAGGAGTATACGACTTGCTGCTGCAGCTGCTTATCCAACGGCGGCAGGGAGCACACTGTAGTTGTGGAAGAGATAACAGCCAACATACACAGGACACCAAACTGAGCAGAACACCAGTCAGGAACTACTTGAAGATGGTAACAACTCTGTTTACTGAAATATTGTAGAGAATAACCGAGAATACTGAATACTACAAGCTAGAAATATGACAGGAAAACACAGGTCACACATCAGATGTTAATAAACTCAAAACTGCAGTTCAGCAAGGAAAATCCTCCATTTTTCCTGAGTTAATTGGAGAGAACAACAGTGTACGAGGAGATTATGTATACTGAATTGTTTGAATTATCTGTGATCTCCCTTTTTGAAGAGCTGTCTCACATTACACATCTCGCAAGTTGAGTGGCAAAAGCTATTTATTTCTTTAAGTTGTTTATATTCCATGATTAACTTGAATTATAACCTCAAGAAAAAAATGCAATTTGTGATAGTCGTACTTACTTTATCACTTTGTATGTCAAAACACAATTTTGTGCCTTTTATGAAGCAAAAGCACTGTATTTGGATTTCAGTATTCTTTTAAAACTTTAAACTTATCTGGTTGTGGATCAAGATATACCTCGTGTAGCTTTAACAAAATTGAAACGTCGTATGGGACCCGCCACCTTCACCTTAGCCATCTGTAATCCTAATCAGTATTCCGAATCAAAAATGAGACAACCAGATGAGAATTTTAAAAAGGATAGATTATGAAAGTTGTAAATAATACAGGAGACCTTAATAAAGAATAAGTAATTTTATAACAAAATGTGTTTTTCTTATCACGTTTCCCTCACTAATACTGTGCAGTGGGTTTGTAACTTTAATCATTAAAGTTACTGATTAATCACTTACTTCTGAACAATATTTTGTATTTGGTTTTATGTTGTCTTTTCTTCAAATGTAGGGGATGAGGAGCTCCCCTTCCCTTTTACTACTGAGCCCAAATTACACACACCTTATTTTTCACCTAGTGGACCTAAACTAGGGTGCTCAGAAAAGAAAAAAAATCAAACTTGAAAAATAAGAGCCACCCTGATCCCCCATCCTTTCGTTTCAAACCTGCTCTCCAATCTTCCCAGTTTTTCCTTAACTTACACCACCCATTCCTTATGTGCGTCTTTCCAGTTTTCTCTTCAATTTTTCTGATACTTCTTACACACAGTTTGCACAGATTAAACTCAACTCATGCATCTCAATCTTCAACTGAATCACTAGTTTTGTCCAGATTTGAAGGCCTATGTTCTTCATGGTACCCCAGAAATGTTGAGACAGATAATAATGCACAGTTCTGATACTAATTTCTTAAGGATATGACTCCAATGTTGTAACTACACAATTAGCTATGTGACTCCTCCTGTTCTGCTTGTACTGAAAACAGTCTAGCATCTAGTTACTTTCTTCACTTACACACATTTTATTTTACTCAATAAAATGTGTCTTCAGACTTGATCAAAAATGTATGAATTGATGACATTCTATGTCTCGTTACTTTTAATATTATTTTACAAATGTATTAAAGGTAATGAAATCTATTAACATACTCACAGCATGATTAATGACATCAACGGAATGTCCCGAGAAACCTGTATCTCTTTCAGCAAGATGTAGGTCATCACGTAACCTGTCCAATTCTTGAACAAGCTGACAAACAGTAGCGCCAGTCCTAAATTTTCCCAGCAGCAGAAATGCTACTGCATTGGTAGACATGACTGCTGTGGAACAACTGGCATCTATAAAGTAAGAACAAATTTTAAAAAGTGTAGTTATTAAACAATAAATAAGATGACAGTCCAGAACATCGTAAATCTATGAACAAATAATTGCTTGCTTGTTAAAATATGTCCAGTAGTTGGGCTTATATTGGGGAAAGAGCAATAAGTGCAAATATAATTAAACTCCAACTTAAAAAGCTAATGCTTGCTTCTCTTTAATTGTATCCTACTAATATAACTGGCGGGAATGGTTCTGTCTACCTACAGCACCTAATCATGTCTTCCTATCAGAGAAATTTTAATGAAATCTGGAAGTTTAAAATAAGTCTACCTGTACGACAAGCTGCGACGGGACCAGTACTGTTGTTGGACTAGTAGCTTGGAAAGACCAGACTAACATATATTTCCTGAAATGGGGCAGCAAGTTATTCGTTAGTTAGATGGATGACTGCCCGGATGATTGACTGATCTGGCCTTGTAACATTAGACAATGTGGCCTCCTTATTTTGGTACAGCAGAACGGGTGACAGCAAGGAGAAACTACAGCTGTTTTATTTTGCAAAAATAGACAGCCCAAGTGCATCGTTTAACAATTATAAATCCTCCTTGGTAAAATATTCCAGAGATAAAATTGCCCCCTTTTAGATCTCTGGACAGAAACTACTTGGATGGGATGCTGTCACAGGAAAAACAAATCTGGTGTACTACTGATCAGAGTGTGGAATGTTAGAGGCCTCAACCATGTTGGTAAGTTAGATAGAAACAGACAGATTACAATTAGATGTTGTGGGAATTAATGGAGTGCAGCGGCAGGATGAACAACATTTCTGGTTGGGCATGTACAGGGTTAAAGATGCAAAATTAAACATGTCTATGTCTATCAATGAACAAGTAAATAGGAATGTATAAGATCTACCAAAATTAGCCATATTGGCAGCTGAAAATAGAGAGGAGGAGCCACTGTCACAAATAATTATATGTGTCAGAAGTACGTCTACTTTTAGGTTACATACCTCATTCTGATAGCCAGCTTTAAAAGAGATCCAGTAAAATGAAATGTCATAGACAATATAGTTTTCATAAGTTTGACACGATGCATCAGACTGTTTACAGGACTAAAATGCTAAGTTAATGATGATCTAGAATGTCAAAAGAAAGTCGATGTCCGAGCACAATGAATCCTTACATTAAACATTGAGGACTATAAATTGGTACCCTATTTTTGTAATGGTAATAAGGAGAAAGGAGTAGTTGTCATGTATCTTAAAAACAACATCCAGTCCAAATCTATTGAGACAAGTCATTTTTGTCATTTCTGCTTGGATCAAGAACTGGGAGCCTTTATTTGTGAATACTGTACTGGAAAAGTCATTTACTATTATTACAGTATATAGATCTCCATATGCAGGTTTTCAAACATTTTCGAAGAAATTTGAGTAACTGATTCACCACTTAGCAAACAAAAGAAAGAAAATGATAACTATTGTGAAGCCATCATGCAACTGTATTGTGAATTTGTACTGAGAATGTTATGCAACCAGTTGTCAAATGTGTGGCATTTTTACCACAACATGTTTCGGTAACACATTAATTCATTATCAAATGCTATAAAACAAGGTAACCAATTGATAAATCACAATACTACACATACTGAGAACCATAAGGAAATACTTATATCAACCTGTAGCGTAACATACCTTAAAGCTTCTATGCCATTAGGCACTGTTTTGTTCTCTCAAGGCACAATTGTAAATGAAAAACAGCCGGCACAACTATAAACTTTCCTGCAACACATATGTCACAGTCCCCCAGATATTCTACGAGAAGTTTTGTTTGACAATGCATGTTTGATGCTGGATTTTCTTTTAATGATGCCTAAAGACACAGAAGCTTTAAGGTATGTTATGCTACAAGATAATATAAATATTTCTAGATGGTTATCAGTATGTTTAGTATTACAATTTATGGATTAGTTTTCCAGCTTTGTAGCATTTGATGGTTGGATAACACAAGGTCGAAACATGTTGAGATAAAAATATTACCGTATTTACTCGAATCTAAGCCGCACTTTTTTTCCGGTTTTTGTAATCCAAAAAACCGCCTGCGGCTTAGAATCGAGTGCAAAGTAAATGGAAGTTCTGAAAAATGTTGGTAGGTGCCGCCAGAACTAACTTCTGCCAGCGAATATATGTAGCGCTACACTGGCATACTTCGCAGGCACAAAGATAAATACTGGCGCCAAAACCTCTGCGTCAGTAAATAAATTTTTTTTAAAAAAAGGTGTAAGACGAGCATTTTTCTCCGCCCCGAGTTTCGACCACTGCATTTTCATACATTATCCAACGAAGTAAATACAAATTCCGTGTTGTTCATGTTCGAATGTAGCAGCATTTCAATGCAGTACGAAAATCCGACTGGTAAGACTATTTGGGATGTTTGTCAATATGGCCAACTCTACGTTCGGAATTTTTTCCTACCTGTGAGAAGAGATGGTTGCTAATAGGAACTTTTATGAATTGCGAATCACATGCAGTATTTTCTTCAACATAAGAATAATACGGATATAAACATTTTGCCATGTATTCTTGTTTGCTGCTATCTCATTTAAATCCTGTCTACCTAATAACCTATGAAACTAGTGTGAGACAGCAGCAAATGCGGAAGAATATACATATCATGTCATGTTTATATTTGTATTATTCTGATGCCTAATAGTGATACAATCAGAAATGAAGCACGGCAATTGACTAGATTTTTAAATCTAAGATGACTAATTTCTGTGCAGAATGTAATGTACAAAAGAGGCGTCTGCAAAGATTTTCAAACGGAGAAAAATTTTAGCTAAACTGTCATTCAGAACTTCTATCATACGCAGTCTATTATTTGGTTCTTGTTGACCATTATCAAAGAAAGCAGCAGTATAATTAACAACAAATAGCAGTCTCTTGCCATTGTTTTGCTAATGAGACAATTCCTTTCTTTTTTTTATTGTAAGCGGCGGTGGCGCGCACGTAAGCAAGCCATGCCGTGAGCGGCGACAGGTCGTAAACACTTACTATCGGAATGCGACAAACAATACATGGCACAGTACAATAATGCATTTTCAGCCTAGAGTGGCGTAAACAACTATAACAAAGAGAACGGCGCTTATCAGATCAAAGAAAAATAAGCAACCCATTCAAACCAGACGAAGCACGCCTGACGCATAGCAATGGCTACCTGGTAAAGCTTAACTGCTAAGCTTACGACTCGAACCAAACTACTGTAGCTGTATCGTCATTTATCCTACCTAAATTGTGTCTCATATTACAATAGACCAACTTTGTTTCGATTTGGAGGTGCGGCCTAAAACTTTTCTCTCCCCTTGAATTTCGAGTCTCAAATTTCAGGTGCGGCTTAGATTCGGGAATTTTTTTTTTCCTTGATTTCGAGTCTCATTTTTCTGGTGCGTCTTAGATTCAAGTGCGGCTTAGATTCGAGTAAATACGGTACTCATTTGACAACTGGTGGCATAAGATTCTCAGTACCAGTTCATAACAAAGCTATACGATGGCTTCACAACAGATAATCTGGAACATACTATGCCAGGCGCATGCTGTGTATATGTGTAAACAAGGCTGCTCAAGAGTGGAGCATCTACAAGATATGAAAATTATTACTTCCGACAAGGAAAAATGTGAGGACGAACCCAGTCACCATGGTCTTTGTTTAAAATTATGAAAATGAAGTACATGAGGTAAATGAGAAGAAACTTTAAATTAAGATTTAAAGAGCATAATAATAAAAACGAAGGTTCATCGGCAGTGACTAAGCACCTCAAGAATGAGCAACATTTGTTGGGTAACATCACAGACAGCATGAAGGTATTGCACTTTGAGAGTAAAATACAGTTGTCAAATTTAGAAAAAAAGAGGATTTTTTTCTGTAAGAAAGGAATGCATCGGCATGTTAAATGATAAGACAGAAGTGCACATAGCATTTCTGGCTCCATTTAACTGATGCCCTCCTTGGGAAGCAACCACCAACTTATTCAGATAAGATATTTTTTTCTGTAAGAAAGGAATGCATCAGCATGTTAAATGATAAGACAGAAGTGCACATAGCATTTCTGGCTCCAGTTAACTGATGCCCTCCTTGGGAAGCAACCACCAACTTATTCGGATAAGTGGCATTAGGTTTTTTTTTTTTATTGGGTTTTAGAATTTACTAGGATGCAACATATAATGTTCACAGATTTTATGATAGATAGTAGCATCACTGCGGGCTGTGACGTAGTGTTGCTGGAATGTACTATCTTTAGCATGTGAAAGTGCCTGGCCTTAGTTTAAAATTATGCCTTAAGAGTATAAAACACCAATATGAGATGTTCTAGGAAAAGTTTTATGTCTGAAAATCCATGTTTGCTTCTGGATTTTATTTTTGACAGTGCGTAATGGCATGGAAGTTTTGAGGTATGTTGTACTACAAGATGATACATATATTTCTATATGATTGTCAGTACACATTGTACTACAATTTACTGATTGGTTTTATTGTTTTATAACACTTGATAATGGGAAATGTAGTCTCTAAAGACAGTGCGGTAAAAATATCACACAGCTGACAACTGTAGCGTAACGTTCTCAGTTCCAAAGCAAATGATAGTATTTGGCAATTTTAATATCAGTATTTTGAAAGATTTAAATGTATATAAAAGAAATTATTTGGAAATGTTATTCAATGCTTATCTAAGTTCCGTTGTTAATTTTCCCACATGAAAAATACAGACAAACAGTACACTAATAGACAACACTTTATCAATAGGCAAACACTTAATCAACGACAACGGCATCTCTGATCATGACACCTTTTAACAGCTGAATTTCCAAGAAAATAATATAGCATGGCAGCAATAAGACATTAACAACAGCCTTCAATTACAAAATGAAGCCAAATATCATACCTACAAGGAACTGGAAATTATATGAAATGGTTGGGGCAAATACAGAAATAGGACTGATTTCATATCTCAAAGAATACTGTATCTTAAGGAAAGTATTTAAATAAAAAGCTGCATAATGTCTGAAATAGTAATAATAATTCTGATATTAAGATTAAAGTTGGAAGTTATCAGGGATTAAATACAGGGCGTAAAATGTTTTGTACAGAAACCAGACGTCAGTTACAAGAGATAAGAGGGATTTTGAATCCAATATAATAACTTCTTCATGCTGACTACGTAGCTTAGGCTTCACTTTACTTCTGCCTCACCCCCATACTACAATGTCATCAATGGTGTCAAACACATCAGATGATGGATCTTTTCTTTTGGCTACATTTTCAAACTCACCCATCATTTTGATCAACAAGGAAAGTACAATAGTTCACTACCTTTCATACACAATTATCCCTGAATGAAAGTATATGTACACCAAAATAAAAACATTTAATTAACATTCAAATCAGAGAGAGAGAGAGAGAGAGAGAGAGAGAGAGAGAGACAGAGAGAGAGAGAGAGAGAGAAGAGAACCATACTCCAGTAGGTATATAAGAACACAGGCATATTCGAATGCAATGTTGCACCAAAATTTCATAAGAATCAGTTAAGATCATTTGGAGATTAAAAATTTTGAACACATGTACAATTACATCTTTATTTATATATGTGAAAGTGTTCTTTTGTACAAGATCGTAAACCTCCAAAGGTTTTCACCATTTGTTTTGAAACTCTGACAGAACATTGCATTCGAATAGGTGCTTGTTTTTATAGCCTATGTGACCCCCTGAGTTCAAGGACATCTTGTACGGTTCTGCTTCGAACATCAAGCATGGACCAGCCGCGCCATGCATCACTGATGCATTGAACTGCAGTTCTGTCTCAAACGTCAAGCATGAATTGACTGTACGCCAGCTGTGCCACTTGCTGTCAGCATACTGAATCATAGTTTTGCAATGACAGAACCACCACCGACTGCTGACGTGCCTCCAAGTGCACTGATCAATAGGGTCAAGCTACGCCACTATCATTGTGGCACTAAAGCCCAGTCTTGTGGTTTGTACAGCTCGAGCATGTGTGTGCGCTAGTTAACATAATCACCGATGAAACCAAGTACAGTTATGTTGTCGCTGTGTTAAACAAAAACATGTCTGTGGAAGTACAGCGGATTTTAGCTTTACTACCAAGCACCGACCGGTACTCTATGATCAAGACTGCCTTAAGCAAGTGAAATTAGATAGCAGGATGATGAGCACTGCCAATCGTTATTATATTAGTGTAAATCACCTAGTTCTAAATCACAGTATAGGCATCAATGAAACCTGGGAGGCTTCACAACATTAATTCTGCCTAAAAACGTAACAGATTAAAACTGTGTGCAGAACAGGGACAAGGGCAGTGCTGTCACTAATGTTGCAGAGACAGACGAAATATTTCTGTCTTTTTGAGGATCATCAAAACTAGTCTATGCATTTCTGGATGACGAGGCTTCACTAGAATGTAATTTCTATGTTCGTATAACAATCACATCCGAGTTTTTATGAATTTCAAATGCTGAAAGGAATTTGTGGTCATATTACTAGACACAAGATATTTACTAAAGCTGAAATATTTCATTTGCAAGCTATTTACTGAACACCTCTTTCACAAGCTAAGATGCAACTACAAAAATTATGCTTCAACTGTGAACTTACCGAATAGGATATGCCTAGCAATACTTTCTACCAGCAACCTATGTTCTTCATCAACAAAGTCCGTACCATAAAGTGAAGTGCTTGATGGAGCCGAATGGAAATTTTTGTTGCATTCCATGGTCAAGTTGTTTGCATTACCATCACTTGGACTCAGGTACTGATTATATGTGTTATCTCCAATGTTGTCAGAAAAGAATTTTGATTTCTGCTTGTTAAGTGATTGGAATGACTGCACAAGTTCCTGCAAGAGCACATGTTATAAATACTCCAATAAATATTAAGTGTTCATTATTAATTAGTGAAAAATATCTCCAGTGTACTAGACAAACTGTGTAAATGAAATAACAATGAATTAGTACATATTTCTAGTTACAATATATTTTGAAATATAACTTCATCCAAACCTTGCTAACAGCCAAAAATTGTACCAAAGCAGGTATAACACAACAGGTCCATGTAAATAAACATTTTTGATGTTGACATTACAGGAACATGGTTACTGGGATAAAAATCGAACAAAAGTAAGTAAATCACGGGAAAAGAAAACTGTGCTGAACGTGGAAACATTTTGTGGAAACAAACATGCTTTAAGTCTTTACATGAGTCAATTTGACAAGTTTCACTACATTCTAAAGTTGATTTATACATGTGTAACTTACGCATAACACTAAATATTTAGAAAGACACTGAATTTCAACCAACGGTTCACCTGAAAGGATGGCCATTGCCAAACGGTGGGAAAGAATACAGTTGAAAACCCACTGTGACAAGTCACTGTGGAGTACATCATCCTCAACTTCAATGGCCACTTTGCAACTCATTTCAAGTGGATCTCCATATCAATACCAGTTCCTTTGAATTATGCAGAGGACAATTTTCTTTATAATACATCATTAAATCCCACAATGCTCCCAACTATATTTCGCTAGCCTTTGTCCCACACCCACGATTACTGCTGCCCTCATTCCCCTCGCTCCACCTCACCAATCTATACTCTCTCTCCCTCCTCTATAGTCTCTCTTTTCTTCTGTCTTGTCTACCCCATCCAATCCACCACTTCTCCACTTCAAAATGCACTATCTTCAACCCCCCATGGCTGCATCAAAACAAGATCATCAGTATTATATTCCTATCCAATTCCCTTACTGCCTCTACTTCTCCATCCACAGCCACTCTTTTCTCTGTCTCTCTATTCCTTCCTCCCCTACTTGCTTTCTTTGCCCCTTCTACTGTTTCACCCAAGTAAATCCCAGCCAAAATGCACCACTAGGACAATGTAGCAGAGAGAGAGAGAGAGAGAGAGAGAGAGAGAGAGAGAGAGAGAGAGAGAGAGAGAACACTGCATTAGTTAACTCTGCAAAATTATATACAGCCTTTGGTTATCTTTACTCTTTCTGTTATTTACATTAATTTGAACCAATGTGACATGTGCAGAGCTTTTCAACTGTATATTAAATTTTCTATAGATATGTCAGCAGTTCTGCCTTAGGTCAGCCCTGAAATACTGTTCATTTTCCCCACTTCATCACTATGTGAGAAAACTGTTCCCATACTGGCATCCAAGTACCACTACTTACATGACTATTTAAAAAAAAAAAAACACACACACAGGATACTGCAAGCAAACAAGTATTTCTGTAGGCCTACCACTATCAACAGTATGGAGATGACTTGTTTTCTCACACTGTTATAGCTGGTAAGACACTTCGTATCCTACACAAAAGCAAAATAAAAATAACAGTCAATGGAGCAGTGTCATTGAATTTAGCCAAACAACTTTAGAAAATTAAGCAATCTTCTTTCTCAAGTAAAACATAATGGCTGCCATTTTCTGGGAAGGAAAGGGTGTTGCTTTCATTGATTTCAACAATTACAGCTGACATATTCTGCAAAATTTTCACTACTCTGATATGTGGCATCCAAAGTCAACAGCCTGGGAAATTATTGCCTCAGACAGACCAGTCAATGAGGTCTTATATATTTCAGTACTGTTACACATGCTTCAACATGAAATACATTTTTATCATGCTGTACAGTCCTAGTTTTATAATTCAGGAACATTTTGATAAAGTTACTGTCTCTAAGCCAAATTATTTATTTCATTTCTTTAGTTGCTAAAATTTCTGTACTAAGAGACTGGTTTCCAGAAATTAAATTCTCAAACAATATTCATAGTTCACATTCATACTCTCAGCCTTTAATTCTCATTGTTTTCATCACATTTGTGGCTGCATTCAATTAATTTGCGGTTTTCCACTAAGTTTAAGTTTTCTTTTATTGAGGGATTTAATCCCCACAAAGAAAGACAAATGCACCGTCACCAGAGTACACAAGTAATAGCATTTTCAATGTTTTCCAACACTTTTGTGATTATTATTATTATTATTATTATTATTATTCTCTAGTTAAATATGGTTTTTCAAAATACCCTACACAAGTTACAATAGTTACTGTAGCTATCAAAGATGTGTATCACAGAGGAAGAAGAAGAGGAATTGAAATGACAAGTTAGATTTAAAGTGTTGAGAATTACTGTGTAAAATCAAACCACAATATTAAAACTGACGCTTCTCTAGTGTTATGGTGTTAATGTAGTTAGAGAGAAAAGCACAATGTGATGGCTGTTATCATCAAAAAGGTTCTATGTGGGAACATTGGTGCAACATTAGATGGTAACCAGGCACATCGGTGGTGTTCACAATATTCTATGGGGCTATGTTCAAAGGCCAACTGAAAACAATATATCAACAAATATGAACTTTAAAGTACTGCCAACAGATACATAACAATGTAGAAAATATTAGCCTGGCTTTTGGAACTGTTATTTCTTTCTTCATGGACAGAAATAAAGCTGCTGGGGAAGGGAAGAAAGGAGTGACCTACAAGTGCTTTCCCTTCTTGCAAAGGTCTGCCCCATATCCTCCCCAAAGAACGAACTAACAGCCAAAAACTAGGACAGTTTTCTGTATTTTTATATGTGATTTTTGGCAGTGAAGCAAGCTTTGAATCCTGGTTAATGCAGACTCGAGCCTGGACACATAACCAAAAAATGCAGATAATCCAAAATAAACATGTCTTTATTGGAAACTGCTATTTTACTGTATTCACAAAACATGTTACATGTCACATCTGAAAGCACGCAACATTACTAATGTGATACTCACTGGAAACTGGCAGATTTATCACAAAAAACATGAGCTGCATCTTTTTTAGCACTAAGTTTCTTGCCCTGAACAGCTATTTCTTGAATCTTGCAGCTATGTTTAAATCGAGTCACCCATCCTGAGGAGCTGTCAAGTTTGCTTTCAATCTTTAGAATTCATGGAACTTCCCCGGTTTTCACCATTAATGTGAGGCATGATGGCAGAACTCGTTCTGCCTTCCGCCCTCTTCTGCTGTTTCATCTACTTTCACATAAGTTAAAATTTTCAGGCACTTCCGCTTTGACTGTCTGGCTTGGATTAGCTTTGGTTGTAGCAAAATTTAACATTTTTTCTTCACCCCCCCCCCTTTTTTTTTTGTCAGAATGATACCTTTGCTCTATCTGCCATTTTTCTACCCCATACAAACCATTTACCAATTCAGCAACAATGAAAAATATCAGTTAATAGTCAGTGTCAGTGATCCATTACAGAAGCTATTTTTGAGATTTGTCAGCAGCCATAAAAGTATGACCAACACTGCATTCCTTCTGGCAATGTTTAACAGTATGCTTTCATTTCACTTCAACACAAAGCAAGAATTCTGAAGGGAAATGTCCCAGGAGAAAACCTAAATTGTCTTCTTTTAATCTCAGCTTTAAGGGAGTGGCAATTATTATTCTTCAGATTTTACAGATATGGCTAGGCAAACTTATACAATAAATCAGCCATGGACACATTAAAAGGACACAGTTTCTGCCATTACCTGAAGCTGAAATGGGAAACAAGGAAAAATATTTCAAGAACGTTCAACAACAGGATTGGGGCCTGCATTATCTTCCGGCAGTAAAACATTCATCACAATGTTCCAATGTGCAGCACATGTATACTGCATATTTTAGTATTACAAAAATATACATATGAATTCTACCAAATACAGCACTGCAGCTTCTGAAGTACTGAAATTGAGACTGCGTTGTGCAATGTGCTTTTGTCGCCAATCATAGATCATGTCACAATACCTCACCTGCCAATGACAACAAATATACAGCGCATAGGACATGTGATGACGACAGCCAATAACAACATCACTGTTAAGTAGTGTGAACACACAAGTATGAAAAGGTAATTGTTTAAATTAATGATATCAATATAATAGAGGGAAACATTCCACGTGGGAAAAATTATATATAAAAACAAAGATGAGGTGACATACCGAACGAAAGCGCTGGCAGGTCGATAGACACACAAACAAACACAAACATACACACAAAATTCAAGCTTTCGCAACAAACTGTTGCCTCATCAGGTGTTTGTTTGTGTGTCTATCGACCTGCCAGCGCTTTCGTTCGGTAAGTCACCTCATCTTTGTTTTTATATATAATTGTTTAAATTAATATACATACAGTATAGTTACAAGAAAAGCTAAGCTTTCACATGTAATATTGGTTGGGGGGGGGGGGGGGGGGGAAGGAGAGAGAGAGAGAGAGGGGGAGAGAGAGAGAGAGAGAGAGAGAGAGAGAGAGAGAGAAAAAACCAAGCGTGAAGCTAGGCAGGATCCTAAGAAGACAGCTTATATTTCACCAGCTGAATATTTCTGACAAGCACGACTACAAATTTCATGGGTTACCTGGTTGATATTCTGTTGAGCACTTAAACTTTTCCACAGAAAATAACTACACTTTTTGCCAAGTGGCTGATCCTCATAATGTAGAGTTCTGAATGAAAGTCAAATGCTCCACGATTTGAAGAAAATCACTCTCACATGAAACATAATTCATTTGTGTAAAAGGAAATTTACTCTGAAAGTAATGATACTCAAACCACCACTTTTAATATTTTTCTGCAACCTGTTAGAAATGTATGAACAGTTGTGACAGCACGCTCGTCGAAAACAGTTTGTTGGTATGAAGCATTGTATAGTCTCCGTCCTAAAGCATTTGACACATTTTGCTGTTGGCTAACACGTGTGTGCACTGAGTCATAATTGGTGCCTCTTTTTTTTCCAACTAAAGTTTTATTTTGGTGATATTCTCTTATTTCTGTTTTATTGCTGCAGTATTAATCTGCAATAAAGGTCCAAAATGAAATTTTTGTTAGAATACAAATACCAGTCACAATTACAAAAATTTAACTGAAAACCAAAACAATACAAAATTACCCTGACTTTCCCAGATTTCTCACAGTGTATACACCCTGTCTAGATAATAACAAAATGTATACTGGAGAACACAATATGACCGCAACACTGGACGACAACCATCTTTTGTCTGCATGGCTGTAATGGACCATACAATTTTATTCATTGTGCTGTCTCAATGATGGACACTGCAGTGGTTGTAGACCTGCCTGTGTAACACACACACCATGTACAGTTCTACAACTCTTCATCAATTATGTAACAGAATGTACCTAATGTACATGCATTCCAGTAACATTTATCCTTTATGGTGATGTAATATGCACAAAAGTTAGAATATTTTAGTCATAAAAGAATATTTCAGGCCAACAAATAGGATTACTGAATCCACTTTTGTACAACACTTTAACACTTATTGTCCTCATATGCTGTCAGAGGTGTTTTTTTTATGAACTCACTGTCTGAATAGCAATCGGACTGTTAGATGTTAAAAGGCACATATCATTACTGAAAGTCATGCTCAGTTCTCATCATTCAACATGTGCTGCCTTTTAAGTAAATATTTCTCTACACATTCACTACCTTTGTGCTTCATGACTTTTTTTTATTCAGGTACCATGAAAAACAGAAAATGTCTGCCAGATCAAAAGCCTCTCTCAATGTCCAGCAAATCCACATTCACTCATTAACACAATGTGGTCTGTAGATCTTGTTTCAAAGGAGAGCCCTTTGTTCGCCAGGTGCAAGTCTTTCGATTTGACACAACCTCGGCGACTTGCACATTAATGGGAATGAAATGATGATGATTAGGACAACACAACACCCAGTCCCTGAGCGTAGAAAATCACCGACCCAGACAGGAATCGAACCCGGGCCCTTAGGATTGACATTCTGTCGTGCTGACCACTCAGCTACCAGGGGTGGACAAAGAGCCCTCATATATATAATGTCTCAATAAGTAATTAACAGAAAGGCATAGTAGCCAGAAGTAGCATCTGCAGAATACACTAATAACTAGGTGTAATTAATGTTAAACTATTTATTTCATTAAAAAGGGTGTCATTTGTGCTCTGAATGTGCAAATGGTATTTGATGGACTGTATCTTACCGAACATTATGATGCAGATTTTTTTGTTTCACTATTGGGAGTGACACAAGGTGGATTCTTGTGTCTTCATACCCTCATTTATTAATTTTTGACAGAAACTGGTAATGTTACAGAATATTCCCTGTATTACCAATGTCTTTAACTAGGTGTAATTAATGTTAGTCTGTTTATTTCATTACAAAGGGTGTCATTTGTGCTCTGAATGTACAAATGGTATTTGATGGACTGTATCTTACTGAACATTATGACGCAGATTTTTTTGTTTCACTATTGGGAGTGACACAAAGTGGGTGCTTGTGTCTTCAGACCCTCGTTTATTAATCTGTGACAGAAATTGATAATGTTACAGAATATTCCCTGTATTACCAATGTCTTCCCACCTGAGTGAAGGCAGATGAATATAAGAGGGTTGAATGAAAAGGAATGCCTCCACCTTCATTAACTGGGTTTGGATGGAAATATTTTAATAAATCAGACACAGAAATAATCCTTAGAATGTGATCTTTAATTACCAATATTCATTTTTCCACGTAATCACCAGTCAATTGGATACATTTCGGCCAATGAGGAACAAGTTTTATTTAATCTGTCACGGAAGAAGTTGACACACTGTTTCTGCAACCAAAGCCTCACAGTTCTCTCAACATCTTCATCAGAAGCATAATGATGTCCCCCGCATATCGTCTTTCATTATCGGGAACAGATGGAAGTCAGATGGTGCTAAATCTGGACTGCATGGACGATGCTGTACGGTGGTGAGATTCTGTCTCTGAAGTTCTGCTTTGGTGACACATGAAGTGTGTGGTTTGCCAAGCAAAGCAATAATGTGACACACACGTTCTTGTGAAATGCCAATTGTACTTGCAATTTGTCTCCAAGTGACACGACAATCGTCCTGAATCAATATATCAACATTTTGCTTATGAAACTTGGTGGTTGCTGTCACAGGACGTCCAACTCTTTGTCATGCAGGTCAGATGTTCCCGCCTCAACATTTTTAAACTTACTTGCCCAACGGCCCAAAGTACTAACATCAACACAATCACCATAAACTGCTTTCATTCACTGATGAATCTCCTTTGGGAAGACACCTCCTACTGTCAAGAATTCGATGAATGCACATTGCTTAAATCGCATTGACTGACCATCTGCGCAGGGTTCCATACTTTACACTGTAACAACACAACCATTCAGTGCTAAGGCTTCCTGCCAACTGGAGCTGTAGAGAAGAGGCTACGGAACAAGCCAGTGGCTGCCACATACTAATGCTGCCAACTGTTGAAGGGTTACAATGGTAGAGGCATTACTTTTAAGTCAGCCCTCGTATATAAGTTTATTTCAACATATTTTTTAAATATGTATATCAAACTATTAAAAGGATCTGAATGTTTTTCTGTTTCATGTTGAGTATATGAATTCAAGATAGTGTAGCCTGGAGTTCTTCTGGGGATTAGGTAATTGCTACATTTTTGTTGACAGCTGGCACCATGGACAAGATATTTACTGTACTGTTAAGAGTCTCGTTGCAGTTTATTGTTGCAAATGTATGAAAGTATGCAATGAAA
This sequence comes from Schistocerca serialis cubense, assembly GCF_023864345.2. Taxonomy (NCBI): domain Eukaryota; kingdom Metazoa; phylum Arthropoda; class Insecta; order Orthoptera; family Acrididae; genus Schistocerca; species Schistocerca serialis. The sequence continues at coordinate 396,247,160 of NC_064641.1, read as the reverse complement.
CATGTATTATTATGAGTCTGTACTCAGAAACAGTTTTGCCTTGCTGAATTTACAGATCTTGGATGAGATTCAACACTTTTGTCTTGCTAAATTTTCAGGTCTTGGATGAGGTCTCATACTGTGCATTATTGTAGTTGTACTGATAAGAAATAAAATGATCCCAGTGATGAAAAATAATTAAAAATACATTTGGAGCTGGAATATTTTGTTTTGTCCAACAATACCTTGTGGAAAACATCAAGACTAGAAGTCCATTTATTTTTAGTATATGGCAAAAACACAATGATTCAAATATAGCATGCAATGGAAAATCCAGGCTGGAATAATGGCAATATTATGAAAAGGATAGATTATTGCTCATCACATAGAGAAGATGCTGAGTCGTAGATAGGCACAACAAAAAGACTGTTATACATTTGAACTTAGAAAACAGACACACAATTGTGGAAAGGATAGATTACTAATCACTATAAAGGTGATATAATGAGTTGCAGACAGGCACATTAAACTTTTGGCAAAGGCCTTCAACATAAAACACACACAAGCAGCAATTATCCTTTCCATAATTGCTGAGATTTCGAACTGGACTCTCCATTGCTTGAAAACATGCACAAGCACAACTCATGCACACATGACCACTGTCTGTGGCTACTTAGGTCTGTCTACTCACAGCTTTACACACTGCTGTGCGCTCTCCGGCCTCAATAGCAAGAGACAGTGGTCATGTGTGCGCAAGTTGTGATAGTGTGAAAGTGCGACTGTTCTCTACTTTAGAAAAAGACCTTTTGGCCAAAAGCTCAAATGTATAACAATCTTTTTCTTGTGCCTTTCCATGACTCATCGTCTCCTCTATACAGTGAGTAGCAATGTATCAGTTTCATAATATTGTCATGATTAAAATATACTAATAATTAGTCAATTAATATAATAGAGGGAAACATTCCACGTGGGAAAAATTTATCAAAAAACAAAGATGATGTGACTTACCAAACGAAAGCGCTGGCAGGTCGAAAGACACACAAACAAACACAAACATACACACAAAATTCAAGCTTTCGCAACAAACTGTTGCCTCATCAGGAAAGAGGGAAGGAGAGGGAAAGACGAAAGGATGTGGGTTTTAAGGGAGAGGGTAAGGAGTCATTCCAATCCCAGGAGTGGAAAGACTTACCTTAGGGGGAAAAAAGGACGGGTATACACTCGCGCGCGCGCGCACACACACACACACACACACACACACACACTAATAGTGAGTGAAAAATACACAAGGCAGGTTAAATAAAATTAGCACATGAAAGTCCAATTTCATTATAAAATATTCTATTTTCAGGCAATTTCTCCAGCAAATAACGGAGGGTCACTGTGACCTTGGTATACACTTCATGTGACAATTTTAGAGATGCTCATCTGAAACTTCATCCTGTCACTTTTGGTGAGTCAATACTTAACATCAGCTAACTGCACAAATGCTGCGCAGCTAGCGCCATTCGACGGCCAACACCGCGGTTCCTGGTGTGTCCGCTGTGCCGTGCGTGTGATCATTGCTTGTAAAGCCCTCTCGCAGTGTCCGGAGCAAGTATGGTGGGTCTGACACACCGGTGTCAATGTGTTCTTTTTTCCATTTCCAGGAGTGTATATTATGAAAAGTAAAGTTACTACTCACGATATAGTGGAGATGCTGAGTCGCATATAGGCACAACAGAAAGACTATCACAATATAAGCTTTCGGCCAACAAAGGCCTTTGTCGAAAATAGATGACAAACACACACACAAAACCCACGCGCAAACGCAACTCACACACAAATAACTGCAGTCTCTGGCAGCTGAAGCCACACTCATTAGATCTAAAATGTAGAAAATTACGTAAGAGACATGAACAATGGTGTAATACAATTTACATTTAAACTTCCATTCTATGATACATACTTATAAAACTTTCATTACTTGATTTCGTGTATGTACTGTTTCACATTTTGTGATCAGACTATGAGAACAGTTGATGGCAAATATTGAGAGCACCAAAAACATGTTTGATTACAGCAGCCAAACAGTTAGATGTACAAAAAATATGCATTGGAATCAACCAACTTTCCTGCAGCACAGGATACTTGTAAATGTTGATCTGTCTTTTTCAGCTACAACACCCACAGAAGTCAATGATATTTGGTGGAAAATAATTTCTTTCCTGGCCGGTTTGTCCATTCCATGGAACATCATTAACAGACATACCATTTTTGAATGCAGCTTATTTGGTACAAAGCCTGCAGGCTCTAAGCACAAGGCTCCCTGGTGCAGCATTTTTCCATTGGCACTGATAACAGCTTGAAACTGGACATGTGCATGTCATACAATGTGTAAAGTTTTTTGGGACCATATTACACTGTAGCTTAAGTTTCTTTCCTCTGTCATTTTAACAATATTGGTCCATCAATCTAAATGACTTAAATGCATCAGCACTTTCAACATAGTTTTCTGCCTTTTGTTTATTTAAAAGAGCTGAAGCTTATTTTACAGTATAACCCCACTTTTACGTTCCCGGAATTAACATTTTCTCGCCATTTATGACATTTTATATCAATCCTGTCAAATTTCCTATGCCCACAATGTTAATTTGCACCAAATTTTGCGTCAGTGTATTTATAATTTTACCGCGATTTATGCTTTATGGAAAAATGTTTGTGGAACATAACAATGATGCTGGCCATCCAGTAGTGTTTACAAATATTACGTGGTTAAGTTTCTTGATGCCAGGGCACTCTACTCAGAGGATTTCAACCCATGAACGTGTAAAAGTTGGAACAATTCGTGCTGTATCTCCCGCTGCTGCCAGGCTCTACTTGGCATGATGGCTGATGGGAGTAACACGGTTAGTTTGAATTTTAGATATCAACCAATCACAACCATTTTCAAACTGTCTCTACTGCGCAAACACAGTTTCACGATTGTTGAGATCGTCCTGACACCTCTGTCGTACCATATTTAGCTCGTTTCGGCGTTTGGCCACTTGCAGCACTAGTTGATACAGTCATTCACTTTGTGTTGCTGATATGTTTTTACTTTTAACACAATGCACATTACGTGTTTTGTTCATGCAGAGTAAGACGTGTTTTGAGAATTTATTCTCATTGTCAAGTGCAGTATTTTTGTATGTATTTTTTGTGATGTTAACACACACAGTTTGAGTGCCTTTGAGTGTGTGTGTGTGTAGTTTTCTACATAACTGAGGAAGCACAGTACCTGATAACCTCAAAAAGATGACTACAATGCAAGAGACGCAGAATAACACATATTCAAACACCACACAAAATACTTTTGTATATATTTGCATTTGACAATGAGAAAAAATTCTCAAAACGTGCTGTGCTAAGGATGAAAAAAATACGTAACTAGTGCAGTATTTCATTATTTAAATAATGAATGACAGCTGCAGGTTTTCCAAAAACATCGATTATGATGTATGAAATTGAGTCAAACGTTTCTACTTCACAGACAGTTGTCCGTTCCAGTTATATCAGCGGTTTTTGTTAGATAATAAACCTTTATTAGATAACAAACAAGTCCCTGACAAGTCTTTTGATGCCTGTTATTTACGTATGTCATACATAAAGTGTGAAAATGCAAGGGAGTATCCTATATGTAGCTTTTATGGCTTAAAACGTTATTTCCCACATTTTACAATTATTTTTTTAATTGTAGTAAGCCAGCAATTTAAATATTTTCATAAAAGGCTATGAGAATTAAGTGCTCACTATCACAACAGCTATGGAATTAAGGAGAATACGTCATGTTTCTCTCTGTAGTGGGTCAGGGATGCACTGACCACTTCAGAAGGGTGGAAGAGCCGTTCTTCTAATGATCAGGATGGCACTGGGGATTTGATGGGCTAGCAAGGGCTATGCGAATCCACTGGAGGTGAGGATGGCTGCCGCACAACTGACAGAATGCATGTAAGCTCTTTATTACTCCAAATTACAGCAGTTATAGGTACGCGTTCTCCCTGACAGTGCGGCACATCATCATCCTGCAGTGTCCATGTTCCGTGAGTGTGGTCAGGCATCAATCTTTCTCCGCATGGTGATGAGAAGTGGTGTCACGAGGACAGCAGTAGCTGCTGCCCCACTAGTGCTGAGCCCTGCATGGCCAGTGTACCTCAGCAATGCTGTTCAGATGCAGCTATATGTTATTGTTGTGCTGCTACAGGGGCTGCTGTGTCACACCCAGATGAGGCAAATGTCAAGTACTAGCAGGTGCCCACAGCTTGGTGACTAGAGGGCATTGGTATGACATTTGCCCCATCCAGCAGTGGCAGCCACCAGGAAGAACACTGGCAGCCTTGCAGTGAAAACCAACACACACAGCAGACGCCAATTCAAAGCCCACTGTTTCAAAAAGCCCAGCCTGGCTGGACAGCCTGCTTTTATACCAGACGAGGCAAGTCTCGTCCCACTTAAGGTCACATTGATATGTCTCAAAGTGCCAGTTATTGCCCCAAGGTCAGAGTCACAGTTGCAGAGCCACTGGTATGGTGAAAGTGTTGAGCATGGAGGTGACAACAAGCATTTGGATTTTGGCATTGGGACTCATCTTATGCTTGATCTACTACATTCCTGCCATCCTGGAGTAATTCGGCCCACTAAATTCCTTAGTGGCTAAAGTCTGGTTGCAACGAAGAAGCTATTCCTACTGTTCATATTTTATAGAACACTAGTCCGAAGCACAAGATCTAAGATAACTATTGTTCCCCTATTTATATTTACACCATTTTCACTGTTACAGCTACTTGGGCTCAGACAAAATCGCAAATGACAAGTCTCTACAGTTCGTATAGTTCTAGCACTGGCTGATTTTGAAAGTTATGCGCAAGTCCTGTGAAGAGACACTAGTATAACTGATATATATTATGTTACAATGTATTCCAGTGGTTACTTTTGTCCACACCATTCACAATTCATTTCATGGTTTGCTGCCCACTTGCTGTTTCAGGCAAAGTTTCTGTGCTGTACCGAGTCTCTAGGCAAAGGTGGTCCATAAAACACTTCTAGGCCATGACATTCATGTATCCATTTGGCAGAAGTGTTAAACCATCTCATAAAAATAGTGGTGTGGGGATATGGGACGTCTTCTACAGCATTATAATACTATGTGCTCAACCTTTCTCAACTGCTATCCCAATTAACCTTAAAATGTATCACTTATCCTCTTTAACCTAGTTATAATACTTCACAAAATGGTCAACATGGTGCCAGATAAAACTAAGCATGCTCAGTTTCCACTACACACATTACAACATTATGTATTCTCTGCAATTAGATATCTCACCTAGAAGTTCATTTAACTTACTACCTATTCACAGCACATCTCTTCTTTATACTCCTACCCAATCCACTTGCAGGAATTCAACATCTTCTATGATGTGAATCTTGGCATTCCTAAATGCTTTCTCATACACACATACTCATACAATAAACACACACACATTCAGGAGAAGAGCTTAACCTAAACTATTCATTAAAATATGTAATCCTTGGTAGAGTCTCTACAATTGTTTTATAATACCCACAAGAACCGGAGAACTAGTACTTGTAGTTGTTGCCCCAGTAGTGTTAAACCATCTCATAAAAATAGTGATGTGGGGATATGGGATGTCTTCTACAGCATTATAATACTATGTGCTCAACCTTTCTCAACTGCTATTCCAATTAACCTTAAAATGCATCACTTATGTATGGTCGGCATATTTCAGCAATGTCGCATCAGATGTGGCAACTGTATGTTATTGTTACACTTGGGGTGGGGTGGTCTTGTCCTGCCCAGCTGAGGTGAATGTTGGGTGCAGACAGCAGCCCACAGCTCAATGAGTAGGAGGGCAATGGTTTGGCCCTAGCCTCATTCAGCAATAGCAGCCAAAGGAAGAACATTGATGGCCTCAGAGCGAAGCCAACATACAGCGGACGCTGGTTCAAAGACTGCTTGGTCAACACGCCCAGCCTGGCCAGATGGCCTGCTTTTGTACAAAATGAGGCAACTCTCGTTGCATTTGAGGTAATGTGCGCGGCCCATCACATGCCGTCGAAGTATCTCAAAATGCTGGTTATTGCCCTAGTGTCCGCGTCACAATTGCAGAACTGCTGGTACAATGTAGTTGCTGAGCTTGCAAGTGATGACAAGCATTGGCCCCACATTGCGCATATGAGCTACATGTCATTCTAATCCTTCAACCATCTTTTCAATAGATTAAGTGGAAAAGTTGCATATCATAAACAAAAGAGCGTCCTTTTCTTCCTTCAAAGTAGTGAAAGTAGTACATTTCTGCTGAATATAACGTTCATTAACAACCATTCAAAGTGTATCCAATTAACATATAGCATTTTTATTAATAACATAATCTGACTAATATTATTTGCATCCCATGGCTGGTGTGGCGCACGTATGCTGTTAATAACAGTTTCAGATTCAGAAGGATGTAGGTTGCAGTACGTACTTCGAGATGAAGATGCTTGCACAGGGTAGGGTAGCATGGATAGCTGCATCAAACCAGTCTCTGGACTGAAGACAACACCAACAACAGTTTCTTCTTTCTATCAATTACTTCCCAACTAATTACATAAGCCTAAAAGAGGCTCTTCATAATGGGATCAACTGACCACATTGCGTGAATCAATTACTTTAAATTTGCTAACATATGCAATATGTTTGGACAAATATAATATGTAATGACTATTATTTAAAACTGACAATAAATGCAGTCCTCTGTAATAAATGCAGTCCTCTGTACTCAGTGGATAACATATAATACAAGACACACACTATGTTGAAAAGAAGTAGCATGAAATTTGCAGAAAAACTGGTTGGAAGTGAAGAAAAATAATGTGTGAAAATGGATTTAGTTAAAGCAAGTAGTTAAAACCATATCTTTTATCTGTAGTACTGATGAGATATTATTCATTTCACATAAAAATAAAATTATTGTGTTGGAAGATATATTTTTTCCTTTCTGAAGATATGCACTTACCCTCAACGAGAAAGGTTGGTTGAAATCTATTCTCATTGTTCCATAGTTTGAACTCAGAACTTTCCAGATGCCACGAATTGCACGAGTGAATGTTTCCATCTGCTTGGGTTGGCCTAGAAGCTCTCGTACAAAATTGCCATCTACAAGTTTCTCATAATTTACACTCACTGGCACAAGTAGAGCATCTTCAATTGTGCCATCCATGTATGCATCAACAATGACACTTAAAAGGCCCCCTTCACAGATAAAAAGAGCAAGTGTCAGTCACAAAATATAAATACTTCTGAAATTCGAAATGATTTATAGTGAGAACTAGAATCAAGCAATAACCTCAACATGAAATACTTAAACAAACAACAGGTACAACACATAAAACAGAATTACAGTACAGTTACATGTACCTTTAGGAAAGCATGGTTTTCCAGTTCTAGTTCTTCCACCTTCAATGAAGAATTCCATATTGTGACCCGCCCGAAGGCACTCAATCATGTATGTATGTAAAACTGCTCGGTATATTATATCACGTCGACCAACTGCTGGATCAATTCGTCTCTTAATAAAGAATGCTCCTAGGCCTCTCAAGAGCCATCTGAAAAACAAGTTTTCTTTTAAAGTCTCTCCCCACTTGAAATCATAAATATTATTCCATTAATAATAGATAATTTTTTCAAGGCACATTAAAAAATTTAACAGCTTGTGTCCTTACCCAAACACAGGAATGTTTAGGTTATCTCCAGCTGCAACTAGGGGTGAACGGATATTGTTGTTGAGAAGAATAAAAGAAATCAATATGTAATCTAAGTGACTGCGGTGTAGTGGAAGAAAAATGAGAGGCACCCCTCTTCTACTTGCCAGATGCAACATCTGAATTTGTCCCGGATGTGCCACAATCCGTGTCAAGAAACAGGGCAGTAATTTGTACAGCACCCATGAAGTTAACCTACAAATAGAAAGGTGGTGTGATGATAGTAGTAGTAGTGGTAATAATAATAAAAATAATAATAATAAACACACACACACACACACACACACACACACACACACACACACACAGAGAGAGAGAGAGAGAGAGAGAGAGAGAGAGAGAGAGAGAGAGATACACACACAGAGAAAGAAAGAATATTGACATGTAAAAAGGTAATACTAGATAATAATTACTGCTATATGCACATTTATTTGTATACTCACGAAATCTCAGAACACCTGAAATTCATAATAAGAAAATGTTTATACTATGTGAAAGTGTGGAAGTGTTAGCCTAATAATTGTCCTTGGCAACAAATGAAACAATTAAGACCCTGAGATTCATTACAACCATTGTGCATTGTTAGCTGCAATTGGCAGAAGGCGTGCTTTATTGGTGCTGCACATTTTAGCAATTTTGATCGAGGTAAACTTATGCTGCAGTGTTCTTCTTCAGCTTGCCAGTATAAAAACATGCACAGAATCAGCAGTGAAAAATCCACGCAATATGCACATTTACTTACGTATAAAAGCCAATCTAGGAATTTCCACTCACGTGGGACTGCATGTACAAGATGATGTGCCAATTTAAAGTTCTAGATTCGCATATTTTGCTGTTTGCATCTCATCTGCGTGATCTTTCATTGCATGTTTCAACAGCTGTTTGTGTTGTGACATATAGTGAAATTTCGAACATTTGCAAGTGCCACAATAAACTAGTACTATTATCGTCCATTGTAGGCTTAAACTAAACTGTGCTCTTTCAAAATTTTTACAACAGAATGACTACCCAAATTGGAAACAACCATTCTCTAATTTCATTGTACAATTACATGAGAAATACGTTAGTTTGAGAATTTTTGGACGCTTACAAAACTACATCTTCATAAGTTACCAATACGAGTGTTTTGGACACGTAATTTATTTCACAGCAAATCAGCATTTGTGGTCCACAGTTCAGCCAAAGAACACATCACCCCTGAATTTCATTCTATATCAACACAAATAAACGTGCGTTTTTGAGAATTATCAGAAGCTACCATTGAACTTTGGAAAATCTAGAGCAACCCGCAGCAAATCAGTGCTTGTGATTTAGTTACTGTAGCAAATTTCCTAACTAACATATTGTGTTACGTCTAGTTTTCCCTTAAAGAGGAATAGCCCTATATATTATCTGCATTTATCATACGTTAACTATGTTTTTGAATTTGCTAACAACTATAATTAACATCAAAACATTTTAGGAAACTAGTAACACAGGTTTTTGTGTTGCCTTAAGAAAAATCTCATTTTATCTATCTGCTTCAGTTCTTATAGGGAATTAATAACTTCCTAGCTCCACAGAGTAAAAGATAATCAGCGGGCTTAATTTAAAGTTATTTGTTCACTGCCTTGTAATACACTGCACCAGCAAAAATGCAGCCCCACTGTGATGCTGTTCTCAAACACGGGATGAGTTGATTGATGTTCGTAAGCAAATGGAAATTGCTGTGACAACTGTCAAATGATTGGCAGCTGCTGCGAATCAGTATGTTGGAAGAGTTACTGAGAGTCATGTACCTGTGAAACCTGTACCAGAAGTTACTTTCGAATACATTATGGGAGTAGCAGTGATCAATGTCTTACAAATATTTATTATTAAAAACAGTCTTGATCACGATTTATTTATCAAGGTGACCGGTTTCGACCACTACTGTGGTCATCTTCAGACCATTGAGTAGGAACCTCTTTCTGTTGGAGAATCACTAGTAGTGATTCTCCAACAGAAAGATGTTCCTACTCAATGGTCTGAAGATGACCACAGTAGTGGTCGAAACTGGTCACCTAGATAAATAAATCGTGATCAAGACTGTTTTTAATAGTAAATGTCTGTACCAGAAGTACCTCAAGTACTATCCTCTACTATGGATCCTGTCTCCTCTGCAGAAAGTACAGGATTTGTCATTACCCATCCACCTGACTGTGAGTGGCATGTCAATGGTACATCTAGGCATCCTGTACAGGATGGATGGGGACCAGGAAGGACTCAGGGTGTTGTACCAGCCCCCCTAACCAACAAGTTTGAGGTGCAGTCTTTCACTGAAATTGTATCAGTGGGACTCACTTGGCCTTTTTTTGGGGAAACCTGTTTTGTCTGGTGTCAGGAGGAGGCAAATGCAAAAGGGTAGGGGTGTATTAATCGTCGGCAGTTCAAAAGTATGGTGAATGATGGTACCCCTTAGGGAAATGGCAGCAAGAGACAGGAAAGGATACCATGTGCACTCAGCATGTGTGCTTGGGGGCCTCATTTAACATGGTGAAGAGGCTATTCCAGCTGCCATTGAAGGAATAGGGTGCAACTAACTGCAGACTGTGGTGCATGTTGGAACAAATAATATATGTCAACCGAGCTCCGCAAGGTCTTTCTTGCATCATTCCAGTAACTGGCAGAGAATACTGAGAAGAGCAGCCTTGCACATGGAATTTCAACAAAGCTCACAATTAGCAGCATTGGAACTGATCATGGCTGTTTGTTTCTGAGTCGAGTAGAGGGACCGAACCAGACACTTCGAGGGTTCTGTGTCAAGCTAGGCTGGGACTTCCAGGACTTCCACTATAGGGTTGAGAGCTGTAGGATCCATCTAAATAGGTCAGATGTGCAGGTAGCTGACTGTGTATGGGGTACACACAAAGGTCTTTTTGATTAAGCGACTTTCCATCCAATCCAGATAATGGTAGCTGTTGGAACCCAGAAGTATAAGTTTAAGATCGAAGGAAATGCCTCCCACAGGTGAGGGTATTAAAATCTTAATGGTAAACTGCTAACTAAGAGCCAGAGTTTGAAGCACTCATGAAAAACAGTGATTCTCACATAATACTTAGTACAGAAACACAGTTGAAACCTGAAATTGAAAGCAGTGAAATTTTTGGGGAAAATTTTAGTGCATATTGAAAGGATAGGCAAATGGAAAATGGAGATGGTATATTTGTCGCAATAGACGAGAAACTCAAATCCACCAAGATAGAAACTGAAGCTGTATGCAATACTATCTGGGCAAGACTCAATATCAGCAGTGGGCATAAAATGATAAGTGGATCCTTCCATCACCCATCTGACTCATCTCCTGATGTAACCGAAAACTTTAGGGAAAGTCTCAGTTCACTTGTACATAAGATCCCCAATCATACTGTAAACACTGGAGTAGACTTTAATCATCCAACAAACAACTGGGAAATTACAGTTTTGTTAGTGGTGGGCATGATAAGACAGCCTGTGAACTTTACTAAATGTCTCCTCTGAGAATTATGTAGAACAGATAGTTAGGAACCCCATAAAGATGAAACTATACTGGACCTAACAGCAACAAATGGACCCGACCTCTCTGAAGATGTCCACACTGAAATTGGTATCAGTGACCATGACACAGCTGTGGCAACAGTGGTTGCCAAAGTACAAAGGTCTACTAAACCAAGCATGAAGACGTATGTTCAGCAAACTAGACAAAAAATCAGTAGTGACAGGTCTCGATGAAGAACTTGAAACTTACAACACAGGGCATGGGCATGTAGAGAAACTCTGTCTCAAGTTTAAAAGAATAGTTGACCATACACTGGATAGATGTGTACCCAGTAGAACAGTTCACAATGAGAGGGAATCTCTGTGGTATACAGTCACTGTAAAGAAACTTCTAAAACAACAGAGATTGCTGCACAATAGCTGTAAAACTAAGTGTAGGGCTATAGAGAGATGCTGAACGAAATGTGTTTGGCTGTCAAGAGAGCAAAGCGAGATGCCTTCAACGATTACCATAACAGAATATTGTCAAGTGATCTTCCACAGAACCCAAAGAAATTCTGGTCATATGTAAAGGCTGTTAGTGGCACCAATCTTAGAACACATTCTGAGCTTGAACATAATAAGGTACCTTGAACAGAATGTCCTCTTCAATGCGAATCAGCATGGATTTCGAAAACATCACTCAAGTGAAACCCAACTCACACTTTTCTCATGTGACATACTGACTTGATCAAGGCTACCAGGTAGAGGCAGTATTTCTTGATTTCTGAAAAGCATTTGCCTCAATACCACACCTACGCTTACTGTGAAAAATATGATCATACAGGGTATAAAGTGAAATCTGTGACTGGATTGAGGACTTTTTGGTAGGTAGGGCATGGCATGTTATCTTGAATAGAGAGTCATCATCAGATGTTGAATATTAATGACTTAGCAGGCAATATTAATACAGGGTGTATACGGGGGCAAGGAAAAAAAAATCCCGGATTATTCTCGCATATCCTGTTTAAAAAATACGCTTTTTCCCGGGCGAAAATACACTTTTCTGTGCTAAGTGACAGATTTTCCGTAGATTTTCCCTCGGAACTGTAAAACTTATCAATTCTTTGAATGGTTAACGTTTTATACAATAGCGTAGAACTTCCCGAAAAAAAAAAAAGAAAAAAAAAAAAAAAAGAAAAAAGACGGGCAGAGAAGTTTTGGAGAGACCTTTGATTTGCAGCAACATATACGTTGCATATTTTCGTATTACTAAAGTATAAATTCGAATTGCACCAAACACAGCACGTTAGTTTGCGGGGCGTCGAAACCGAGGTTGCGGTGTCATTTTGTAAGCGAGTCATATCTCAAGCCACGAGATCTCGTCAGCCGACGACAGCAGCTATTCAGAGCAGAGGACACGTGTCATAGTCAGCCAATAGCAAGATCACTGGTTAAATAGCGCGAACCCGCAAGAGGAAAAGTTACCGGTTTACATTAATGTACACAGTAGCGTATATCTACAAGAAAAGCTAAGCTTTCACATATAATGTTAGTCTCTAAAATTAACACGCTACAACAGAACCAAAGCTTTCACATGTAATATTGATCTTTTTTGCGTGTGTTATACTTTAAGATACATCACACAAATGTGCCAGTAAATTTAATATTATGACACAAATGTCTCGGCTCGAAATTCTTGTAAGTGGCTGGTCCTCAAACTGTTCAGTTTTGAACGCTCTGTGATTTGGATATCCATCCCACTTTCTCCCACGCAACATAATTCATCTTGCGTAAAAAGAAATTTACTTTTAAAGTAACGCTTTTCTAACCACCGTTCGCAATCCTATCCGAAGACTGTTAGAAATAGGTTCGATTTACCAGTTTCCAGAGAGCGCCAGAAAACAGGCATTATTGTGCGTGTGCAACTGCAGTGGTGTAGGAAGCCCATATGTTCGTGTGTATAAAGCACTAAAAGAGCTTACATTACACCATAAAAGAAACAGGGCATCAGAGGGTACTCCAAAGAGCATCGGAATTTCGTAAACCATACTAAAATGCATAATTCGGCTTGAAGTGCGAATTGGCTTTTTCCAGATTCACACTGAAGTATGTCCCATCTGATATTAAGCTTTTCAGTGTGGTTTTTGGGATGTAAATTTTCTTGGAGTACCAGTACTCTACGATCTCATTTTTGGTTCTTTATTATGGCATAATGCCATGTATGGCAGAAGATGATAACGTGCACTTGAAATTCAGCGAAAAGTTGGAACTAGCCAATACTGTAGAATGAAACACTTCGTTTCAAATAAAATGATTGCCTCAGCGGAAAGATTAATAAAGCCAAATTTCTCTAGCAAACTTGCAAAAATAACTTCACTGTTCTGCAAGGCGATTAATGCTTGACTGCTACTAACTTGGAAATAAAATAAAATCAGAAAACTGAAATTAATAATATATTTTTGCCCTCCATAATTATGTGAATGTATTTTAATTCACTTGATAGCTCCCCGGCCACAGAAATCCGTTTTGTTTTCATTTGACTTGGGAGCTGTACACGAAGAGAAGCAGCGAAATCACTTAACGTAAACACGCGACACGTGGAGGTTAACCCCCTCCCCACTACAACTAGGGCAACTCTGTGCAAGCGTGAATCTGGCAGCTATGGCGCGCGAGAAAAATTTTTCTCGTTTGCATCTGGCTGCTTGCTACTGCTACCGACACAGCTAACAGCCAAACTTCAAGTAGCGGGAGAAGGTACTGCTTATACGCGAGTCAAATGCGCATGCGCAACAGACCGCTGGCAATTGGTCAAACGAACCTAATGTGAACAGTTGTGACGTCATGCTCATAGCAAGCAGTTTATTGTTACGAAGAATTACAGTCTGCGCCCTACGGCCTTTGACGTATTTTTGCTATTTGCAAACGCTTGTGCGTGCACGGTTTTTTGTTGTTGTAAATTGCACATTTCCTTTGTCACTAAAGTTTTATTTTTTTCCCCTCTCGTTTATATTTTATTGCTGCAGCATCATTCTCCAGTAGCAGGATACAATAACATTCTTTGCTAGAGAATCAATTCTGCAGCCAAAATTTTAAAAAAAATCAACTGAAAGCTAAAACAATGAAAAATTCCCGGAATTCCGAAAAATTCCCGGGTTTTTCTCGGTTTTCTCCCGGATGAAAAAATTCCCGGGTTTTTCCCGGATTTCCCGGTTGTCCCGGGTCGTATACACCCTGTAATAGCAAAATCAGTCTTCTTGCACATGACGCAGTTACCTGTAATTAAGTGCTATCTGAAAGAAGTTGTATAAATATTCGGTCACATCTTGACAAAATTTCAATGTGGTGCAGAGATTCGCAACTTGCTCTAAATGTTCAATAATGTAAAATTGTGCACTTCACAAAACAAAAAACACATAATATCCTATCACTAAAATATTAATAAGTCACTGCTGGAATCAGCCAACTAGTACAAATACTTGGGTGTACCACTTTGTAGGGATATGAAATGGAACGATCAAATAGGTTCAGTTCCTTACAAATCACTCGTGTGACCAATTCTAGAATATTTCTCAAGCATGTGGGACTTGTACCAGATAAGACTAACGTGGGATATTGAATATACACTCCTGGAAATGGAAAAAAAAACACATTGACACCGGTGTGTCAGACCCACCATACTTGCTCCGGACACTGCGAGAGGGCTGTACAAGCAATGATCACACGCACGGCACAGCGGACACACCAGGAACCGCGGTGTTGGCCGTCGAATGGCGCTAGCTGCGCAGCATTTGTGCACCGCCGCCGTCAGTGTCAGCCAGTTTGCCGTGGCATACGGAGCTCCATCGCAGTCTTTAACACTGGTAGCATGCCGCGACAGCGTGGACCTGAACCGTATGTGCAGTTGACGAACTTTGAGCGAGGGCGTATAGTGGGCATGCGGGAGGCCGGGTGGACGTACCGCCGAATTGCTCAACACGTGGGGCGTGAGGTCTCCACAGTACATCGATGTTGTCGCCAGTGGTCGGCGGAAGGTGCACGTGCCCGTCGACCTGGGACCGGACCGCAGCGACGCACGGATGCAC
Source organism: Schistocerca serialis cubense (assembly GCF_023864345.2). Lineage (NCBI taxonomy): Eukaryota > Metazoa > Arthropoda > Insecta > Orthoptera > Acrididae > Schistocerca > Schistocerca serialis. The sequence goes on along the minus strand of NC_064641.1, from coordinate 396,231,843 downwards.
GCCAAGACCGTAGGATCCTACGCAGTGCCGTAGGGGACCGCACCGCCACTTCCCAGCAAATTAGGGACACTGTTGCTCCTGGGGTATCGGCGAGGACCATTCGCAACCGTCTCCATGAAGCTGGGCTACGGTCCCGCACACCGTTAGGCCGTCTTCCGCTCACGCCCCAACATCGTGCAGCCCGCCTCCAGTGGTGTCGCGACAGGCGTGAATGGAGGGACGAATGGAGACGTGTCGTCTTCAGCGATGAGAGTCGCTTCTACCTTGGTGCCAATGATGGTCGTATGCGTGTTTGGCGCCGTGCAGGTGAGCGCCACAATCAGGACTGCATACGACCGAGGCACACAGGGCCAACACCCGGCATCATGGTGTGGGGAGCGATCTCCTACACTGGCCGTACACCACTGGTGATCGTCGAGGGGACACTGAATAGTGCACGGTACATCCAAACCGTCATCGAACCCATCGTTCTACCATTCCTAGACCGGCAAGAGATCTTGCTGTTCCAACAGGACAATGCACGTCCGCATGTATCCCGTGCCACCCAACGTGCTCTAGAAGATGTAAGTCAACTACCCTGGCCAGCAAGATCTCCGGATCTGTCCCCCATTGAGCATGTTTGGGACTGGATGAAGCGTCGTCTCACGCGGTCTGCACGTCCAGCACGAACGCTGGTCCAACTGAGGCGCCAGGTGGAAATGGCATGGCAAGCCGTTCCACAGGACTACATCCAGCATCTCTACGATCGTCTCCATGGGAGAATAGCAGCCTGCATTGCTGCGAAAGGTGGATATACACTGTACTAGTGCCGACATTGTGCATGCTCTGTTGCCTGTGTCTATGTGCCTGTGGTTCTGTCAGTGTGATCATGTGATGTATCTGACCCCAGGAATGTGTCAATAAAGTTTCCCCTTCCTGGGACAATGAATTCACGGTGTTCTTATTTCAATTTCCAGGAGTGTAGATGGAGAAGGGCAGCATGAATGGTCACAGGTTTGCTTAATCCATGGGAGAGTGTCTCAGAGATATTGAAGGAAATGAAATGAACTGAAAGACTCTTGAAGACAGATGTTAACTATCCCGAGAAAGTCTATTGACAAAGTTTCAAGGGCCAGCTATAAACGATTACTCTAGGGCTATACTACAACTCCCTAAGTATCGCTCACACACAGATCATGAAGACACAATTAGAATAATTACTGCACACACAGAGCATTCAAACAATCATTCTTCCCATGCTCCACATGTGAATGGAACAGGAAGAAATGCTAATAACTGGTACAGTGGGACGTACCCTCTGCCATGTGCTTCATGGTAGTTTCCAGAGTTTAGATGCAGAAGTAAATAACACAATGCATGTTGTGTTTTAAAGGATGCGTTCCAACAAAACAAAGGTCTCTAACAATTGGCTGCTTATGAAGTCATTCAGACTGTAGTTCTGTTCATTTACTCCCAGACAAGTATTCTTTTAGTCAGAAATTCAAACAATGGGAAATGCAAAATGGAATGTAACACTATTACAAAACGGATAGTAGTTACTCAAGATATAGTGGAGATGGTGAGTTACAGATGGGCACAATGAAAAGACTGTCAGAACGCGAGCTTTCGGCCAACAAGAAGTTCATTGAAATAGACAAAACACACACACACACACACACACACACACACACATCAATGCAACTCACACACACATGACCACAGTCTCTGGCCACTGAAGCTAGACTGCTTGATGGGAGAGGCAACCAGGTGGTGGGGGTAAGGAGCAGGCTGGGGTGGTGAGGGTAAGGGATAGTGGGTATGAGTGGGGTACGTTAAAGTGCTATTAGTGGGAGTGTGCAGAGATGAGGTAGAGAGAATGTATGGCAGCTAGGTGCAGTCAGGAGGTTAGACAGAGGGTGGGCAGGAGGAGCGTTGCAGAAAAGGAGAAAAGTTAAATGACTGAGGGTGCGTTGGTGGCATAGAGGGCTCTGTGATGCTGGAATGGGAACAGGGAAGAGGCTGTATGGGTAAGGACAATGACTAACATAGGTTGAGGCCAGGAGGGTAATGGGAATGTAGGATACTGCAGGGAGTTCCAATCTGTACAATTCAGAAGTTTTGGTGGGAAGGATCCAGGTGGCACAGGCTGTGTAGAAATCCTTGAAATGAAGAACATCATGTTGGGTGGTGTGCTTAGCAATAGGGTGGTCCAGCTGTTTCTTGGCCACAATTTGTAGGTGGCCATTCATGCAGACAGACAGCTTGTTGGCTATCATGCCCATGTAGAATGCAGCACAGTGGTTGCAGCTTAGCTTGTAGGTCACATGACCTTGATGGGAAAGGTGATACCTGTGACCAGACTGGAGTAGGTAACTTCGGGAGGGTGCAAGGGACAGGCCCTGCATCTAGTTCTATTAGAGGGATATGAGCCATGAGGCAAGGTTGGGAGCGGGGGTTGTTTAGGGATGGATAAGGATATTGTGTACGTTCGGTGAGCGGTGGAATACCACTGTGAGAGGGGTGGATAGGATAGCGGGTAGAACATTTCTCATTTCTGGGAATGACAAGAGGTAGTCGAAACCCTGGTGCAGAATGTAATTTGGGTTGCTCCAGACCTGGGTGGTACTAAGTCATGAGGGGAATGCTCCTCTGTGGCTGGACGGTGGAACTTTGGAAGGTGATGGTGACTGGATAGATACGGCACAGGAGATCTGTTTTTGTACACAACTGGGAGGGTAATTACAGTCTGTGAAGGCCTCAGTGAGTCTCTCGGTATATTTCGAGATGGACTGCTCGTCACTACAGATGCGACAGCCACAGGTGGCTAGGCTGTATGGAAGGTACTTCTTGATATGGAATGGGTGACAGCTGTCGAAGTGGAAGTACTGCTGGTAGTTGGTAGGTCTGATATGGACAGAGGTGCTGATGTAGCAATCTTTGAGGTGGAGGTCAACATCGTGGAAGGTGACTTGCCAGGCTGAGTAGGACCAGGTTAAGCAAATGGGAGAGAAGGTGTTGAGGTTCTGGAGGAATGTGATACGGTATCCTCACCCTCGATTCAGATCATGAAGATGTTGTCAATGAATCTGAACCAGGTGAAGGGTTTGGGAAGGATTCCTCCAGATGGTCCAGAATAGGCTGGCACAGGACGGTGCCATGCAGGTGCCCATAGCTGTACCTCAGATTTCTTTGTGGGTAATGCCTTCAAAGGAGAACTAATTGTGGGGGAGGATACAGTTGGTCATACGACTAGGCAGAGCTTTTGAGAAGAAAATTAAGAAATATTTATCTGTTTTGTAAATTGGTGGCATTCTGATTACACACTGTCAAATGTGCTGTGGAATTAATTTTGCAGCATAGTTGCCTGCCTTCCTGTTCATCTAGCTGTGTCAGAGCTCCTCTGGCACTCTTAGTTTGGAAAGAGGGTTTGTTTGGTTGGTGATGTTTGAGCCACAGTGGCATGGCTTCAAGCTTAGGTGGGGTGGCATGACACACAAGTGATGAGTTAGCTGTGCCGAGTTAAAGATCAGTGCAATGGCTCAGGTTTCCATACTAGCGAGCTGGGCAGTGCATCAGTAAGAGTGGGAGACGTGGCTATGAGAACTTCAGTCACTGCTTGAAGTCATGATAGCTAGCAGGAGACAAGTCATGGGGAGGCACCAGGACTGGTATGTGGTGCTGCAGAGATTTGTTTTGGGTGCAGTGTGACACGACTGAGATGGAAGTTCTAATCTGAAAACGTGGTGTGCTGAAGAGATGAGTAGCCTGTACAGTCATAGCAGTCAATGGGGGGTGTGGCTGAGCCATCATGGAAATTGCCTACCCAGAGTGTAGATGGTATCCTTTACCAGGGGGCAGAGATGACAGCCAGAGACGGGGAACAGTGGAGATTTGTTATTGCTATAATGTACATTGCATTATAAGGTGCTTCGGTTGTCCTCAGTGATTTGTGGGAAGCTGACAAATTGTCAGGATGATGTTAGTGTGTGGTGATACTGAGCACTGTGTAGTTAGTGTGTGTCTGAATACAATACATTTGATGCATTTGTTACAAGTGTAATATAGTACAGTGGCTGTTAGGAAGAAAGAGTGTGTGTTCCGTATTATGTTTTGTAATCATGCTGAAGTCATGTTCAACAGTTATAATTTCTCTGAATTTTATATTGATGTCTGTTGCCTGTAGACTGGGTGGCCTATTGTAGTCCTGTCATCTGTAGAAGTAGGGAATAGCTGGTGGAGGCTCTCGGTAGCAGAGGTAGCTCCTGTTGTGATTTTATTTATTTATTATACTATGTTATTATGGCTGTCCAATTATAATGTACTACAGGCTGAAACATTGAAGATGGAGATTTCACTTCTGTTGTTCATGGTTGGTGTCTGCTTGCGTGCCACAGTGGCTGAATCAGACTCGAGTTGTACACATTACACTTGCTTAGGGAGAGTTTCTGATGTGCTATTTATTATTGTGCAACATAAGAAATATTTCCATGTGAATAGTGCTGATTTCAGGTATCTGACAATAATCTCCATTGGTGGCATTGTGTTTGTGCACTATTATAAATGTTGTTAAATAAATGCTACTGTAATGGAAGACCATGCTTGCACAACCCCCAGCCAAAAGCCCAAGCCACCCAAACCTTGCACCACACTAACTTCATGGCTTTGTATGTAATGTGTGTAGTAACCAGTGTGGCCAGCAGATCTGTTGTAACAAAGATCCCCTCTTTCCTCTTTTATTGTTGTGATGATTAAAAATAGCCATAATATGAAGATGTCTATAATGACTGAAACACGGTATCAAAAATAAATAATATTGTAATCTAGACTGTGTTACTTTGACAATTTTTTTTATCCAAGTAAGATTGTTTTTAAGGGAACATTTATATGAAACCTCAATCCCACAGAAACATTATGCAGAGGATAGTGGAACAAGTGTGCCTGTTTAGATATTTACCTTATTATTGTAAGAGTACATCTGGGAGCAGCAAGCATGCAATATCAATTGCATTGACAACGGTCAAATTTACAGTCATTCAAATTTACAGTCATCTGATTCCAAATAAGTGTCATACTGAATTTTATAAATTACAAAACAAGATGAGATTTTAAAAATGCTTCCACCTCTATATATTACTTTCATCTCTGCTTCTGATTCATGAACAATGCTTAGTAGTTTGTTAAAGCCCTTCATAACATCTATTAAATGTATGTCGTCACTTCAGTCTATTAACAGTTCCATTAAGAGCAGTGGAACTAGACGTTTAACTGAAATGATTCACTTCTTCACTGTCCATAATTTTATTGAATGAAAACGTCTGGTTTCCCTTCATTTGCTCATTTTTTGTTGTCATATGACTTGAATTTGTTCTTGCCTACATAAATAAATCAAGTAATGATCCACTAAACATTACATAGTTCATCTACACAGTATATCACAATGATGTAATAATACTGGATTTGGTATTCAAAAATTGGTATCGCACACTGCCAATAAAGAGGCAGTAGCCAAAGTGGCAGTATCCATCTAATGCAATAGCTTTACCCCATACATTTTTGAGCACATATAAAATAAATAATTTAGGAGTAACTCACTGAATGATAAGAGGCATTAAGTCATTGACACACAAATGACACTTATTGTGCTCCCACTGAAAGAATTTATGCTCTTTTCGACTGATACCTCCATCAAATTGCTCAAGCCTACTCTCTCACATTGAATATGCTAACCACCATCCTTAATGATTCTACCATCCCCACACCATTACCACCGAGATCCATTTGCCACTGTTGGTACCACCTTTTCCCTTTACATCAAATCCCTCTTACGCGTATGGTCTTTCCACTGTCCAACACTGTCTCTCCCAACGTCCTTCTGATATCAGACCTGCTACTTCATTCCCCATATACTTTACCAATTATATTGAGGGGAAGGTATACAAAAAAATCTGTGGCATGGCCATGGGCACCCACAGGGTACCCTTTATGCAAACCTGTTTACGGGCCATCTAGAGGAAACCTTCCTACCCTCCCCAAACACATGTAGTTCAGGTTCATTGATAATCTGGACTCAGGGCCAAACACCCTATCCTCAAACCCACACAAGCTCAACACCTCTCTCCCATTCACTTTACCGGGCCCTCCTCAAGCCAATGTACCAGCTTTCTGGATGTTGACCTCCTCCTCTCTGATGGCCCCAGCCATGCCTCTGTATTAACCCCACTAACCAGTCTGGAACCGTGGACGGCATACAAGTAGATCCCGTTATATGTGGATTCGTTATCCGTGTTTTAGTGTGTACACAATTTTAGCTTTAAGTCCAGTGCTGCAATTTGTTAACAGTACATGGAAGAAGTAATATGTCAGCACATCTCAATGCACGTCTTCTGTTGTGTTTGTTGAGATCTGAATCATCAGTTCAGATCAACATAGTTGTGAGGTTGCACTTGACATAGTCTGTATTTAAAATGTCAGAGAAAAGGAAAGCAAGAGTTCCTGCCAAGAGAAAGAAGTGTATACTAAAGTCATATTCATTAGAAACAAAGTTAGAAGTTTTGGATCACTATGAGAAAGGTGAACCTATTGCTGACATTCAGTACTTTTTAGTGAGAACAGCAATAAAGAAGAAGCAGATATCAAGGAAGAAAGTTCAAGCCTGTTAGAAAGCTAGCAATGGTGAAAAAGGCTGAGACCTTCAGAATGACTGATACTGCAATGACAGGTTTTGAGAAACACGGTCCTGAAAAAGTAAGGACTGTGATAGTGAAGAAAGAAGTAGAACATTCTTTTAAATGTTATGAAGAGTTGTATAATCAACTGCCAATTAAAACATTTCTTTGCAAAACAGTGTGGCACTTCAAATGAATGTCAAATTCCTAGCAAGAACTCTTCTGTCATAAATGATGTGCATCTAAGGGAAGCCATCACAGAAACTGAACTGACAATGGCACTATCAGATTCTTCCTATGTAGATGATCCAGGGCCTATTTTTGATGTAGATGGACTAAATGAAAATTACTTTAGTGTATTGTGTGTTTCAGTGTTAAATTTTAAGTGTATAAATTTTGCATCAAAATATGTATCAGAAAGGTGATAATAGACAGTTATGGTAAAAATATGAAGAAACTGCTTTTTTAAACCAAACATTTGAGTAAGCAAAAACCTAACCCCATACTTTACACACTAAATGACTCACAATTTACACAAAATTTGGTACGTTCACTGATACTGCAGAATGTAATTATAATGTATAATAAAATTTACATGCATCCGCAGTGATGAGAATTCCCTTGGAGCTCAGTATGCTGAAGGTCTCACTAAGGTCTTCACTGTCAGGTATTACCCAACCCCACTCCCTCCAAACCTAGTCTGCCAACAGATTTCTTGTGCCATATCCTTACACACCCCTTGTCCTCCCACCATTCCCAAGAATCAACTGCAAAGGAGCTCCCCCTTGTCACCCAATATCACTGCAGACTGGAACAACTGAACTATATCCCTTGCCGAGGCTTTAATTGTTTACCATTTCTCCCAGAAATGAGGGACATCCTACCCAAGATCCTTCCAACCTCTCCTAAAGTGGTATTCCATCACTCACCCAACCAACACAACATCCTTGTCATTTCTTATGTCACCCCCCACTCCCAACCCCTCGCAACTTGCCGCTTGCCACAGTGGTCTTCTCCCTATGGAAGACCCAGGTGAAAGAACTGCCCAAGTTACTCACAGAGCACACCTTATTCCTGTCCTGTTCCAGACTTATTCTATCCCATAAGAGGCAGGTTGTGCTCGTACAGGGGCATGACCACCAACCAATTGTCCATCAGAGTGAATGGCCAAAATGAAGCCAAGCACAATGTTGACCATCCAGTGGCACATAAAGCTGCTGAGTGTCACATGCTCAAGTTCAATGGATGCTTCACAACAGGGGCATTCTCTCCAACACTTCCTTTTCCGAACTACAGCCTTGCAACATATTCTTCACTCCCAGAGTCCCCCTGGCATCGACCTTAGCTATCCCTCTGCACCCACATCCTGTAACAGTTTCCCCTCATTCCAGCCTCCCGCTCCCTTCCAATTCATGCCTCTACATCATCTTCATTGTGTGCTGGATCTCACCAACTCCAGTACCAATGTGTCACTTGCCTGGTCTGTGCACCTGCCACCCCTCTCTCCCGTATTCCTATCTTGCACACCTGCTACATCCCTCAAAGCCACTAGCTAACCATCCCCAAACCCTCATCCTGCTTCCTGCCTGTTTCTACCTCTATCCAACCCAACCTTCACAGCCACCATCCCCAGACCACCTGCCGAACTGCAACCCCGCATTGTGTGTCCAGCTGGCACAATGTAAGTGCACAGGTGTGTGTGTGTGTGTGTGTGTGTGTGTGTGTGTGCGCGCGTGCGCATGCCTTAGACAGACAGTGAGTTTTCGGTTTTGTTTGTATGCCTAACGACCACTAAACACCACTACTATTTTGTGTGTTATTACCTCTACCCTCAAATTATTTATATTTTGCCAATACTTTCCACAAAATTTCCATTCCATTCTCTTCTTACAATAGCTCAAACAGTTATGTTTTCATTTTGGAAGAGAAATACCAATATTCAAAACTTTGATAATGATATGAGGAGAAGACTGAAATTATACTTCAGGTGATGTTTTTGTAGTCTGCATGCCATAGATCTATGGTTTTGAATTAAACATAGTAACTTCAAGCTTGTAAGACAGATCTGGAAAACAACAGGAATAAAAAACAAAGAAATACCATAAATTCGCAGAAAGTTTGGCATCATAATAACTACAAAAATGCAAATCTAAGAAATAAAAATGGTCACAAAAAAGACATACTTTGAAGGCAGCAACACATCTCATCTCACTGGTTAAAAACATAGTGAAAACAAATTTAATTTTAAATATCATTCACACAGAAAAGAAATTTCAGTTTCAACGCTTTTTTCTGCTCATTTGTGATTGTTATAAAAATGCTCATATATCCGAAAGAGAGCATACCAAACAAGCACATTCCCTTACCTTAGTAGAAAATCTGATAACGTTGAACACATGTTGCATAAAATTTGAGCAGCCCTTTTTTCATGTTTCTTTACAAGCTTCTGATATATGTCTTCACTCTTCTGGCTCATTTCTCTCATGTCTTGATCTGCTGCCATTCCACATGCTTGTTGTAATCTTTCGTCGCGTAATACCTGTTGGAAAACGTATTCGTAGAGTACTACAAAACTGTATTCCTGGGTGTACATAGAGTTTGAAAGATTGTATTAAAAATGCCAACCAAACATTTTACAACACCTCTTAATTGCTATTTATTTGTGATAGTGATCAGAATGTCAGTTAATATTAATATACATAAAAATTACATTGTTTGTGGGTGAAATTGATGATACTCCAAAAATCGTCCACCACCAATCACTGGTTCCCCTATTGTGCACTATGGTGGTTGTTCAGGGGTAACTCTGCGGTTGTGGAGATACAACTGTTGGAGTGGTCACTACGACATAGTGTTGGACAACAGGACACCTTCTGCCTCTTTCCCATCAATATATTTTTCACAGGTAAAAATTCAAGATTGTTCAATAATATTTTCAAGCTTTTATGAATATTCTCATTTTTTTATGATCTAGAATATTCTCGAATGTTCTAAAATACAACGTGGAAATGGCACATATGACATAACATCCACACTCTGAACCAATTATTTGTACAATATTATGAAAACAGAGGAAAAACTCCTCAAAAAAGTGTATCTTGCTTATAGAGAGAAACTACATAAACGAAGAATGGTTGTGTGTATGAACAAATTTAGCAACAAAAAAGACTCAGTTGAATAAACAAATCAGTGAATACAGAATATAATAGCGAGGGACAAAAAATATTTAAATTGACTGATAAACCAAGGTAAAATAATGAATTTCCCTATAGAATTCCTAAATTTGTTTAATGTTCCAGACACAACCTCTCACAATAAAGCTTTCACACATCACAGAAGTGGAAATATAAACAAGAAAAGAAGAAGGTATTGGCAGTTACATACAAGGATTTACAAAATGTTGTACTATGTGGTATTACAGCACTGTACTATGGTGATACTTTTGTTGTGGGGACAACTGTATTGTGGAATAACTATCTTTCAATACACAACACAATGAAAGAATAACAAGTACTGTATATACAGGGGATGACACTCTCTCAAAAGGGCAGCAATTGGTGAATGGTGCAACAATACCAGTAATTGATCATGTACGCTTTTGTGTGTGAGCAACTACCATAGAGAGATATTTCTACAGCGTTTGCATAGTGATCCCAGTATAAGAACATGAAAAGTAAGTTGCTAAATGCATCTTTGTTATGTTTTCTACATGATTATGCCTTGTACTAATAGCACCTGCAAAGCGTTAAAGGTCTGAATTCTCCACCCACTCTCAGAATTCTGATGATGGTTCTTTCATGTGACCATTACCACAACAGTGTTTGTATTTTCAGTTCTGTTAACCAATACTGCCACATTTGAATGAGATATCATAATGAACTTCCATAATTCTCACATCTAGGCAGATATTAACCCCCGTAATACATTAGTTGCCAATTGTCAACAGTGATTTAGAATCACTGTGTGATGCAACATTATTCATGGCCACTTCATTGGCCTATACACGCTTTCCAATGACTGATAGAATCAAGAGTACTTTACCACCTTGACAGACACACTACAAGTACTGCTGGAAAACACTGTCCGCAGCTGTTCAGTATCCAATATGGTATAGAAGAAAGTAGATTTTGAACAAATCTTGTGCACTGGTCTGCCTCAGCTCTTGATCTTGATCCACTAGACATATAGCTTTGGTAACATGCAAGAGGTGCAGTTGTTTACACAACTCTGTTCAACAGTCTTAGCAGCTTGTAATACATAACCATAAAGCATCCACAGCTGTTTGAGAGGACTTAAGTATCACAGCTGTTTGAAAAGACCTAAGTATCATCAAGTGGTCTTGCCAGCACATGAGGTATCATCATGAAAGGATTACTGCTCTTATCAGTTATCATGATTTTCCTGTGATACAGCCACTGAACATCTTGTAGAGGTGTCACATGTAATACAGTAACTAAGTATTATGCATTTAAATATTTTGTTTCATTTTGATCTTACAAATCACTTCTTTTTTGTTAGAAATGTTTAGAAAGAATCAGTATACTTTTGTTTTTGTTTGTCATAATAACAAAGAATAACCTTATCACAATTAAACACATTAGCTTGTGTGGAGGTAATCTTTGTGATACTTTCATGAAAACCACAAAATGTAACACATAGCTATCCATCACAGCAACTTCCGTTGTGTGTCATTCTTTAAGTTCGTTCTCAGTATTTGCAAACAGAACAATAGCCAGAAACTGGACAATTTGTTGCAGTGTACTTTATATAATGTTCAAATAATGCCATTAAAATAAAGAGCCCTGAAGTGATCAGATGACTCAATCTTTTTCTGAATTCTATCAGGACTACTGCATAGGAAATTTGGCTGAAAAAACAACACTTGATAAGTTATTCACAAAGCATTATAAACCTAAAAAAAAACAGTATTTTACATGGTTAGGAACAGATTTAGCACCAATTTTGCAAAACCCTGTACCTTTATTGTTTTTCATGAAGTTCCAAATACTTGTTAACGTTTAAGCAGCATCCAAAGTCTATTGACTGCTTAAAGCCCTTCTGTAATGTCATACATTGCCCCAAACTACTTTTTCTTATTTTGTGCACTGCTATGACATAGTATAAAAAATGTCCATGGAGTGTCACCCAGCATTACCTATGGGGCTGTTCCAGCATATTTTGCCATCCTCCATCTTCTTGATTTGTAGGAACTTATTTCCTGAAATATCACAGTTACCAGTATGCATGCCCCTTACCTTCTTAACCACATTGTTTTACAACAATGCTGTTCAACAAGTCAAAATGTGGTAATAATTATATGTTCTAAAAATCACAAACAATGCTAACTAGCATAATAAAGTGTTAGAATTAAACTGGTAACTGTTCTCTCTCTCTCTCTCTCTCTCTCTCTCTCTCTCTCTCTCTCAGAGGTGGGGTGTTGTTACATACATTCTAAGGGAGTTGCCTTTATTATAATTTTTTAAGACTCATTATACCTTGTAACTTGCCATAGACCATTTTCTACAAAATTACTCATGATTCCGGTAAGTAAAAATTATCAGATTTATCACACCAATTACTTTCGGTACGTATCAGTCTACCTTTTCCTTATATTGTTGATATTTCCTTAACCAAGTGTTTAACTTGAGTTTAGATTCTGCCACAAATAATTCCAAAATTAACTCTCAACTTAGAACAATTACTGGGTTTTGATTAACTGGTTATTCTCTCACTGCTGAAAGGCACTGACAGTAAATGATTTAGTGCTCTTGTTCTTTTGTGAAGTGTTAATACAGAACACAAGATAATATAGCTGAAAAACAGTGCAATCTAAGATGCCTATCCTAACTCAGAGAATGTTGTAATTGTTACAATCGAATGCCTTCAAAAAAACTGCAGATTGTAAATGGTGATACTGTTATCATTTTAACATTTTTAAAAAATATATCTTGGGCTCACTGAATGTACAAATGGATGTACAAGTAGTGGGGCAACTTGATATTCAAATGAAAATTGGCTAAATATGTCATTGGACAGGTGGGAGACAAACCCTTGCTTCTTACAGAAAGACCAACAATGCAATATTAAGAAAGTGCCCTCAATAAACTTTCCCAGTACAAAGCTAATGAACCAAAGTCTGTCACCTGACTTACCTACAACTGAGTCTATACAATCATCTCTTTTCCTGTGTTTTGTGAAGCCCACGATGCAACATTTCTCAACAACAATTAAAACAAGTTGCCATCCAAAACTTTGAAATATTATTAAGTTTTGACATGACATTTGTACCATTTGTATTCAGATAGGACTAGATTACAGATAACTGCAACATCTACAAAATGTCAAAGGATATTATTAATAGTCTTCTAATAATTTTTGGGTGTGCAACCGGATCCCATTGATGTTCTGCCATGATATTTCTGCCCAGAGATGTATGGCCACCTTCAGTTGAGTAGACAACTACTCAAGAGCCCAGGCATACCCACAGTATTTATGCTTAATCTCATGTATACGAAATATGCTGGCATCTTTCGACGCAAGCATTGGGTGATGGTATGCGCGGAGTAGCCGAGTTGTGTGTGCTGCCCTCGCTGGTAGAAATGAGAGATGACCTAGTCACTGAGTATTGAATGAAACCGTCGATTCTGCTGTGACTGGATAATTTCAATTATAGGATTCCAATTTTTATCCAGCTGAAAACTGTGGTCACGATATATAAGGTTATGGGCAAGATGTATTTCCACCAATTCTTTGATTACAGAATCCCAAAAACTGGAAACTAGAGCTAAAATTCCTGGGCTGCTAATGCTGATTTTAACAGTTGATGTGTTCTGTACAATGCTCCTGGACCTTTTTGTGTCATCTGGCCTACACATGCACCGCAACAGTCACAGGAAATTTTGTAAACACCCACTTTCTTCAGTTGTTAGTCATTTTTAACAGATCCAACCAGCGCCAAGCTCTTCAATGGTGGACAGAAGATGATCTTGATTTTAATTTTCCTTGGCAATCTGCCTATTTTGGATGACACATTCCTGGCAGGTAGAAGGAATCTATAGTCATCATTTAGAGTCACCACTTGTGTCCTAGGTGTGTTGTTTCTTGTTATTATAGCTGTGCATGGCCTTCCTTATTTGACATGAAATGTAATCATTCTCTTTACAAACTTTCTCCAAGTGTTTTCATTCTACATGGAGGTTTTCTTCATCTGATATTAATTAATTGAAATCATCCCATCACAGCAGAAATGATACGGTCATTTGATACTCAATGTTTAAATCACCTCTCACTTCCACGAACATGGGCAGCACACACAACTCAGCTGCCCCACACATCATAACCCAACACATGTGCCAAAAGGCACCAGCACATTTCGCATGCACAAAATTTGGCATAAATACCACGAATGCAACAGAGCTGTTCAGTAGTTGTCTACTCACCTGACGATGGCCAGACATCTCTGAGCAGTGGAAATATCACGGCAGAATGTCAACGGGATCCAACTAAAGGCTCAAGAATTATCAGAAGAAGAAATACGCCCAGAAAATTTTAGAAGTTATATTATTAATACTGCCAACCAAGTTATTCTCTATACTACCATACAAAAACAAATCATCTTTAATGGTGCTTCCAAAAATACTGAAAAATTCTTGACCAATTTACTTAAAATTTTTACACAATACTCAAATAATCATTTGGATAGGCATAGGCTGCATATTTCTTAAATTTATATGGTATACTACCCTTTACCCAACAGCTTCACCCGCACACGTGTTCGTCACATATATTGGCACACTCCTCCTCCCTCATCTCTGTGTCCACCTCATCCACCCCTTACCTCTATATCAACTTCTTCGTAACAACTCCTCCTCTCCACATCCTCTGTCTCTTCATTTCCTCCTCTCGCTCTCTTTCTACATCTACTCCATCCCTCTCCCTGACTGTACTACCCTGCCACTTTCCTATATCAATATCCTCCTCCCCTCTCTCTGTCACTCCCCCTTCCCTCGTCTCTCAGTCAATCACCTTTCCCCTCTCTCCCTAGCCATGATATTCTCCCCTCTCTCTGTCCACCTCAATCTTCGCCCAAGCATGTCCAACTGCATGTGAGAGCCCTACAAAACAAGTCTATGAAGTGGGCCGAAACTACTCCTACAGCAAATCTGTTGTGCCTGGCAGCCTTTTCAGAGTCTTGGAAATCGTTTTTACCCTATGATGCAAAGCACGTCAATGGTAGTATAATGCAACATGGTTCTGGAGCAGGGCAGCCTACAAGTTGGGTGGGGTGGGGGGTGGAAAATCCCTATTGGTCCATGATGTGTAGGCTGCCCGCAAAGCAGGTTGATATGGCGAATCAACACTATCTCCAATAACACTCTGTTGTGAAGGGCAGCCTATGTGGCAGGAGCTAAAAAAGTTGTTTTCTCATTTCTCTGCTCTTATGGGACCAAGGAAGTTTTAAAGTGCATTCCCTTTGTCTCTCATGAACCCTCCCCCCTCCCCCCCCAACAATTCCTCTCTTTGCAGATTTCCTTAACCCCCACTTCTGACCACATCTGCCTCCCTCCTCCCTCTGACAATATCCTTCTCCCCTCTCTCTTTCCATCTCCACCTCCCACTCTTCCTTTCTCTTTTCCACCTGCCCACTACACCTCTATAGTTTCCCCCTTCCTCATGCATCTCCTCACATGCCTCATGCATCTCCCCCTCATCTCCCCTCTCTGTCCATTTCCTTCTCTTCCTCACTCTGTCCAACTCCCCTGCCCCCTCCCCCTTTTATCACATGTATCAATCTGTCTCCAGCCACACTCATCAACATGTAGAGCCCCTTGCAACACACTTCAGTAATGCAGATCAATATAACTCAGACAATGTGATGCAGGGGTGGCTACAGGTCAGGGGCTTGAAAATCATTTGTTTGTCCCTGACTTACATGCTGCCACATCATGCACATCAATAAAGCAACCCAATACTACTACAACAGAAAACTGACACATAAGCTGCCCTGTAATGCAGGCCAATTTGGCATGCCAATACTATTCCCACACAACATGCCTGTCATGCACAGCAGTCTATACGACAGGGACTAAAAAAATTGCCCATATTTCCGCTTCTGTTAGATCTAGGGGGCTATAAACAACACAGCGCCAATAGACAAATTGTTTCTCTCATACAAATTCTTTCTTCTTGCATATAATTGTAGTCAAACATTGCATACACAAAAATGTGCTGTTTTGTTTCCTTCCTCGGTGTTGGTTTTACGGAAAACAGGAAAATTGTATTTATGGCTTATTGGCTTGTAATTAGAACACTACTATGCAATCTGAATTGTCTGAAACTTTGTATTCCTATCCACTGACAGATTAAAATTATGTGCAATGTCACTGAACTTATTACCCTTACAGATCTGACAGCCGGAGAATTCTCTCTTATATCAATGATCCCAACTTACTTACCCATTTATGTTAAGGGCTTCAATTCTCAATCAGTGTTTCATTCACACAAACAATAAACAAGACTCAAGTTTAGAGAAAGGGGAAATGAGGAGAAGGATAGAGGTGGCAGATGGGGGAGGAGGAGAGGGACAGAAAGAGGGGAAGAGGAGAGGGAAAAAGAGAGAGGATGATTTTAGGATTTTATCCAATTTTCACATTTATTTAGCAATTACGAAGCATTGCCGAGTTCGCTAGTACATAATCTGAACAATGAGGATTCCAACACATTTCCCTGCATCACACCTGAAGTTATTTTTACATCCGTTGATGAATCTCCATGCAAGATAACACACTACATGCTCCCTATCTTGAAATCCCCAATCAAGTCATAAATTTTGTTTCAGACACCATATAACTGTACTTTTTTAATATCCGTTTGTGTGGTGCTGAACCATGAGCTTTTCAGAAGTCGATTGCTTTGATCCATGGCTTTCAGGGTGTCACATGTGGAAACCGCAAGTTGGGATTCACATGACCAATGTCATCAGAATCCATATTGGCTGTTGTGGAGGGAGGTCACTTACTTCAAGATACCTCATTAAGTTTGAGCTCACATATGTTTTAGGATTCCACTGGGCAAAATTTTTTGTTCAAGCAGTCGATGGTGTGTTATGGTTAAAACGGGAGATAACTCAGCTGTAAATTCAGCACATAACCTGACACAGATTCCATTGGGCTCACGAGCCTTGTTTAATTTTAATGATTTTAGCCACTTCTCAGTTCCACTTACATTCATAACTATATAATTAACATATTAACTAATCAAAACATGTTTTTAGCCTTGTTGCACAAACTTTATTATTACTGCACAACCTAGCTTTTGGGTTAATAAGCCTATTTTCTAGTACATATCATTATCTTTGTGGCAGTGCGAGAAGTAAACTAGGATGGTGCTTCCGTATCTTCTCAGTAAAGGAATGTTTCAAAACAGAATTCAGCATTTCTACATGGTTCTGTCCAGAAAGTAAATGTTCTGAGTTTCTCTCTGAAATATGGAAAGCCCTTTATCTAACTTACTGAATATGTAAATCTTCCTACTTGTTTTTGCTGCCTTTTATACTTTAGCCTGTTGCTAAAACTGTTTCATGTTCACTGGTACCAGTTACAATATGGGCCCCAGCACAATTGGGGAACATTCGTATGAGTGAACAAAGTTTTCCTCGCGAGTGAGCTGAGTTTTTCCCTGATGTTTTGTGTTACATCTGGGGTGAGTCTGGTGATTACAGAGAAAGATCCAGTTATAATTTACGCCCACACTTGATACTGAATCTTGTCCAAACAATCTCACATGCAGCTTCAATTTCTATCTTGGTGGATTTGAGTATCTTGCATAGTGCAAGAAATACAGCATCTCCATTTCTCATTAGCCTATCCTTTTTATACACTCTTAGATTTACCCAAAAATCACACTGCTCTTAATTTTGGATTTTAGCCAGCTTTATGTACCTAGTATTATATGAGATCCACTGCTTTTTAGGACTGTTTCAAAC
The DNA here is from genome assembly GCF_023864345.2 of Schistocerca serialis cubense. NCBI lineage: Eukaryota > Metazoa > Arthropoda > Insecta > Orthoptera > Acrididae > Schistocerca > Schistocerca serialis. The sequence continues at coordinate 396,214,215 of NC_064641.1, read as the reverse complement.
TCTAGGACTCTGTTGCGAATGCTGCGGCAATTTGTCACTAGGATTTTCAGTTTTTTCATCTGTGGGAGCCATTTCTTTGGGTCTTACATGCTGAGTAGCAAATTTCCTTTCCATAATATTGTTACATTCCATCCTGGACTTTCCATTATTTGAAATGTTAATGTCATCATTACACCAGAGAGATATGCATCTGATGAATGATAAATGTAACACACTGTCCAACCCAGTACCAAATTCCATTAACTTGTTCCACCATGACACAAACACACCCCTCTCTTTCTCTCACAGATCTAATATTCACATTAATCTAGCATTTCTTATGAAGAACTCAAAAGTCTGAAGAGCTGCCACTTTTAGTATTGACAAATAATGTGTTTTCAGTATGGAAACGTGAAAACAACACATTAGTAAAAAATGGCTGAAACTTTCCAATATGCAGTATTACCACTTGTTAATTCTTCTGCCTCATGTTAGGAAAAACATCAGTTAATGGTGTTCAAATAAAATATTTATATTATGTTCTCTGAGCACTACATATTACAAGGCAGGTTGTTATGATGCAGATCCAGACTGAAAAGACAAATACATACACTCAAACACAACAAACTGTCATTTATAAGACAGTATCTAGCAGAGACAAGATAAGACAGTAGAAAAGCTAGCTTTCAGAACTACTGATTCCTTCATTTGCAAGAACAGGAGGAGGTCAGGAAATTAATGTATGTCACAATAAAGTAGAGAACTTTTAAGAGGATAAGCACAGAATAAACTGGAAAAATAACCAGAGATGAAAACAATAACAGTCTAAAGCAAAAGATGTGTAATGTGGAGAACAAGCAGTTTAGGATAGGAACAACTAAATGTGATGATGTAGAATATACAGAAAATGGGAAGGAAAAATAAATAAGTAAATCTGGTAAATCTAAGACTAAGGCAAATGTGACAGGACAGTGGGGTTAGTAAAAAGCATGTTAAACATCAACAGGGCTGAATAACATAAGGGTTGACAGGAATTAATGACATGCCTCACAGCAAGTTCTGAAGCACTGGTATTATTAGAAAATTCCATAACACTTGCTCAGCACCCCAAGGCTTAATTCAATAGCCACATTGGAAAGCTGCTCCAAAGACAAAGAGGGCCACAACACAAATTTACACAATTCCAAACAGTTGTACACAAACAAAACTGGAATGAATCCAAACAGAGCATACAGGAAGCAGTGTGTGAAGCATACAATATTGAAAGTAAAATTCTATCTACCAACCTAACAGAAAAAAAGTTTTGGTCTCCTACCAAATCATCAAACAAATTAATCATCATCCATATAATCACTCAATGGCCATACTAGCACCAAAATGAGAATGACATAGGAAAGGCCAAAATACTAAATGTTATTTTCCAAAGTTGCTTCACTGAGGACACCCATTCTGCAGTTCATCTTTTCAATTGTTGAACGAACACCGAAACGATATTTTGAAATAAATGATCAAAATATAGAAAATCCACTAACAACTCTTATTATAGGAAAGGTGACTTGATGGGAAACCCACACACAGTATGCAAAAGAACATGCATCTCTTCTAGCAGCTGCTTTCAAGAATGAAAAACTTTGATTCAAAATCACAGATGAAGAACGTTTTAATAGCACTTCGACATCAACACACAAAGAAGTTTAAGTCTTACAATTAGATAGAAATGATCGTGAAGTAAGACTAGCTGACTTGCAGCAACAAGAATCAGCTTAAAAAAATACAACTGCTGACAGTCTATTTCTAAAATAAAAAATAAATACACTGGCAACACCCATCACAAACACTTTTATAGTTAAAAGTTTGGAAGGTAGGAGACGAGATACTGGCAGAAGTAAAGCTGTGAGTACCGGGCGTGAGTCGTGCTTCGGTAGCTCAGATGGTAGAGCACTTGCCCGCGAAAGGCAAAGGTCCCGAGTAAAAGTGCGTGCAAACCACACACACGACTGCAGTCTCGGGCAACTGAAACCACACTGCAAGCTGCAACACCAGTGCATGAGGGGAGTGGCGGCTGGGTGGAGTAAGGAGGAGGCTGTGGCGGGGAGGGATAGTATGGTGGGGGTGGAGGACAGTTAAGTGCTGCAGGTTAGATGGGGGGGGGGGGCAGGGGAGAGGTGGGGAGGGGGGAGGGGGACAAGTAGCGGAAAAGGAGAGACATGAAAAGACTGGGTGTGATGGTGGAATGACAGCTGTGTAGTGCTGGAATTGGAACAGGGAAGGGGCTAGATGGGTGAGGACAAAGACTAATGAAGGTTGAGGCCAGGAGGATTATGGGAATGTGGGATGTACTGCAGGTATTGCAGACAAAGTTCCCACCTGCGCAATCCAGAAAAGCTGGTGCTGGTGGGAAGGATTCATATGGCATAGGCTGTGAAGCAGTCGTTGAAATGAAGGAAGTCGTGTTTGGCAGTGTGTTCAGCAACAGGGTGGTCCACCTGTTTCTTGGCCACAGTCTGTCGGTGGTCATTCATGGAGACAGACAGCTTGTTAGTTGTCATGCCCACATAGAATGCAGCACAATGGTTGCAGCTTAGCTTGTAGATGACATGACTGGTTTCACATGACATCCTTCATTTCAATGACTGCTTCACAGCCTGTGCCATATGGATCCTTCCCACCAACACCAGCTTTTCTGAATTGTGCTGGTGGGAACTTTCCCTGCAATACATCCTATGTTCCCGTAACTCTCCTGGCCTCAACCTTCATTAGTCACTGTCCTAACCCATCCAGTCCTTGCCCTGTTCCCATACCAGCACTACACAGCCATCATTCCACCATCACACCGAGTGTTTTTACTTCTCTCGTTTTCCGCTACTTCCTCCCACCCCTCACCTGCCCTCCGTCTAACCTGCAGCACTTCACTGTCCGCCTCCCCCAAATACTATCTCTCCAAACCCCAGGCTCCTCCTTACCCCCACCCAGTCGCCACTCCTATCATGCACCGGTGCTGCTGCTCGCAGTGTGGTTTCAGTTGCCTGAGGCTGCAGTCGTGTGTGTGTGTGTGTGTGTGTGTGTGTGGGTTGGGGGTCTATTGTTGACAAAGGCCTTAATGGCCAAAAGCTTTATTTGTGACACGTTGCCCCCCAAGCTGTGACTCAGCACCTCTGCTATATGGTGAGTAGCAAATTTTCTTTCATAGCACTGTTACATTCCACCCTGGATTTTCCATTGTTTGATACATATAGTGAACTTGGACGTGCAGAAAATGTTAAACACTGGCTTTTAAATTCTGTATGCCTGCTTACTAGTGATATATCAGTGTACAAACAAAGTGAAACATTCAAGTTACCACAAATGATAGGTCACTGTTTGCATTATAAAGAGATAAGAGGCACATTTTTTGAAATGAGATGTGATCATGTTTTACCATACTATAATCCAAAACCAATGATTTATTTATCGAGTGTGATTTCAATATCAGTTGCTTATATGAAAATATCAGCAGATTACAATTAAACCCACTTGATGCAGTTGTTTAATGTCACTGGAGTAGTTAACTTCCCCATTACAATGGCAGACAACTGTGGGAACCTTATTGTCAATATATGACTGACAGAGCAATAGTATCGCTATAAGTGATATCCTGAACGAACTGTCATGATGTACAACTACTTACAGTTAATAATATTAGCCTATGTGATAAAGTAAAACCAGTGTTTACATCTCTTTGGTTAGTTCATAACTATATCTTACAAACCTTTAGCCTTCACCTGCAAATAGATTCAGTAGGGTCTGACATACTGGCTGTCTTTCCTAAGAGTCTAAGGGTTTTGGTAGATATTAACAACTTTGTTTGTGCATTGTGTTGATCTAACCAATCCAAACAAATATCGCTCATATAATGTTTCATATGACACCCTGTATCAACAGAAAATGGTTTGTTTTATTTTCCAAACAAAACATTTTTCAACATGATATTTAACATGCCTAATCTGTACACAGTACTTCAAATCTAGTGTAGTGTATATCTGCTTTCATGGAATGTATTAATACTAACAACAAAGCACAATACCTACACAGCTTATTCTGACCAGTCTTACAACAACAATAAATACAAAAGGATCTGTTAGTATTTGTTCATCCTGTCTTCCTTATCCAATTTACTACATCTTGTGTGCTGGCCCACACTACATTATCTGCTACTGCTGTGCAGCAGTGCTACTTAGTCACTCTAGGAGTGCTGGTTATTCTTTGTGTAATATTGTTCCTGACAATTATTATTGACAAACTGAACATTGCAAAAGACTAATTTGGGATTGCTCTATTGAATATAAACAAAAGTCTTCAAAGAATAAAGAGAAAAATAATTATTTGTAATGAAAAAAATGTAGGATATTGTATGAAACCTGTGATGAACAGTAATTGTTTGGGCTGACATGCTCAATACATTGCAAAACCAAACTGCAAATATATACTGTTATGGCACAGAATAAACACTGGACAACTCTTGGGAGAGACACACAGTGTATGGAAAGAAATTTTATTGAGAAATTTAACCCATTCTATAACGAGTTTGTGAAATTGCTTGAAGTTGTATCCCAAGGCTAATCAAAATTAAAAAACAGGGTAAAAAATGAACAGAACTTACTGTGGAACAGTTAGTATTACACATATCACTATGGATATTCAATGATCATGCAAAAAAGAAGCTCTACAGATTTTACTGCACTATCATAAAAAGGGCAATTGAAATTAGAAATATACGTATGTTGTAAATGAAATAGGCAACTCCAACAATGGAGCAAACACCACTTGGAAGGATACAAAAATGGAGAGAGGGAAAGTATAGTGTGGATCTGATGTACAACTAAGTCACTGTGACAGTATAATAAAAAGCAATAGTTATTTTTATAACTGAAGAGAGGGCAGTGACCAGCCTTCTGCAGAAAGTTATCAGCAACAAAGTCAGTCAGATGTATAACTCCAATCACAAATGGTGAGATAAAAAAGACAAGAGAGATTAAAACAAAAAGTCCTTTTGGGGTTGACAGACTTTCTAGGATACTTATTCACTGTTACTATACGAGCAGCCCTTGTGACATGTATAAGAATCTCTACACTGAGGTATTATCCTGAAGAGATGTTTGTGTGAAGCCTCATTTCAACAAGGATGACAGAAATGACATATCAAATTACTACCCAGTCTCTGTGTTATCAAATTTTTCAGGGTCCTAGAGAAACTGTGTTCAACAGATTTGTTGATTACCTGAACATCCACAACATTCTCAGTCAATGTTGTTTTAGTTACCAACAAGGTCTATCAATGGATTATGCTATTTTTATTTTCAGTGACCAAATTGTGAAATCTCTTAAACAGTAAATAGTAGCAGCTGGAGAACAATGCAATATATAAAAGACTTTTGACTGTGAAGGTCATAACATGTATTCCCATCGGTTACTGTGAATCCTAACAAGAGCCTGCCAAATTTAAATTTCTAAAGTAATTTTGTAAGTATTTTATTATTTTAAATTTAGCAAAAGAATAAAAAGAAGAAGAATATGGAAAAGGAGGAGAAACAGACTTATTCCAGATCCTAGCAAATCTACTGCTACTGGTATCAGTGGAACTCTTAACAAAATAAAATAAAATATGCAATAAAATACAATAAACTATCATTCTCTTTTAAACTAGGTTAAAATTCACATAAGAGCTATTTTTACATGTAATGCGCACAGTATGAAACAGGAACATTACTGTCCATACTTTCTATACTTACACTTGTATAAATGTATGGGTATTCATATTTTTTAAGATTCCACACAGTTGTGAGGTGGCAAAGGTTTCTTGACAAGAATCCGTTTCTATATTCGGCAGTATTTGCCAGAAGAACGTCACGTACATTATTAAATTTGGCCGGTTTTGAATAATTTTGCTGAAACATTAAATAAAATTTGTACAACTTAAAAACATAGCTGTAAATAAAAATTACATGTGAGTAGTCATTTATTAACAAATAAGATAATTTTTTCATATTCATTCAGTCCATATGAATGGACTGTGTGTGAACTGAATGAAACATAGGCACAGGTATAACAGCATACAAAAATAAAATGCAAGTGCACATCATTTATACTTCATGTATATAATTCTGTTGTTCTCTTAACTTTTATCCACACACACAGGATTTACTTTGTTCACTGAAATTGCCATCAATGACCTGGAGACAGTAACTTTTGACACACCCTCAAACAATTTTACCATGGACACTGCAATCTTACAGTATCAACTGTTTACCTCTTAATCACTTGAGAGTTACCCCCACAACAAAAAACAATAAATCACATTAATACTCACTGCAAAGAGGAAACAGTGAGTCACACACAGGCATAACAAGAAGACTATACATTTGAGCTTTCGACCAAAGCACCTTCTTTTAATGTAGAAAACATACACAGATTCACACATGTATAACTCTCACATCTATGACAACTGTCTCTGGCCTCTGAGGCTGGACTGAGCAACTGCACCTGGTGGGAGAAGCAATCTGCGTGGAAGGAGTCAGGAGGACACTTTGGTAGGGAGGGGAGGGATAACAGGGTAGATGTGGGTGATGATAAAATGCTCAAGTGCTACTTGTGGGAGCATACAGGAACCCGGTAGGGCAGCTAGTTTGGAGGTTACACATGGGTGGGGGAGGGGAGGGGAGGGGGTACGAGAGAAGTAAGTAGACTGTGGGGGCCCTGGTGGAGTAGAAGGCTGTGTAATGCTGGAGTGGGAACAGGGAAGGGGATAGGTGAGTAAAGGATGGTGACTAATGAAAGTTAAGGCAAGGGAGCTTCCGGGGACATAGGATATATTGCACAGTCCAGAAAAGCTGCTGTTGTTAGGTCCAGCGTCCAGCTGTCTCTTGGCCACAGATATCCCACCACCTCCCCAACACAGCCTCTTCCTTACTACCATCATCCACAGATTGCTTCTCCCACCAGGTGCAGTTGCTCCCAATCTGGCCTCAGTTGCCAGGGACAATGTCGTGTGTGTGTGTGTGTGTGTGTGTGTGTGTGTGTGTGAGAGAGAGAGAGAGAGAGAGAGAGAGAGAGAGAGAGAGAGAGAGAGTTGTGCCTGTGTGAATGTGTGTATGTGTTTTCTACTTCAGAAGTAGCCCTTTGCCTGAAAGTTCAAATGTATAGCAGTCTTTGCCTTGTGCCAGTCTGCAACTCACCGCCGCCTCTATACAGGGTGTATCATAATTAGTGGCATAAATGCATACAGTTGAAAGTACACAACATTGGAAGCAAAAAAGTCTCACTAAACATAGGGTGGAAAATGCATATCGTAAGAGCAATGGGCAATTTTTCATCTTCGATACTATGAAGAAAATCTCTTCTACTGAAAGCTCTTTGCTTTCCACATTTTGGGAAGTAGTAGTATGGGCCAAAACAAGAATAAATGTGCAGTAAACATTTGCTCTAAAATGCATACCTTAAGAGCTATGAGCACGTGCTTGTCTTCGCTACTTGGAAACACAACTCTTCTAGTGAACAGTTGCGCATAACTTTTACGGTATGCATTTTAGAGCAAATGTTTATTCGACATTTCTTCTTGATTTGGTCCATACTACTACTTCCTAAAATGTGGAAAGTAAAGAGCTTGCAGTAGAAGAGATTTGATTCATAGTATCGAAGATGAAAAATTGCTCGTAGCTCTTAAAGTATGCATTTTCGACCCTATGTTTACTGAGACTTTTTTGCTTCTAGTATCGTGCACTTTGAACTGTATGCGTTTACGCCATTAATTATGATACACCCTATATAATGAGTAGCAATCTATCACCTTCATATTGTTATTCCATCCTGGACTTTCCATTTTTACAATATTTTGTGTGCAATGCAGTATATTTCTATTGCATTTTCTGGAGGGGTGAGGGGGAGGTGGAGGCAGCACTAGAATATTGTGTTAAGTCAACAAATGAACAACGCAACCAGGTCTCTTCAAGAATAAAAGGGAGTTTCCCAATGTTGTGAGTGCCCCCCACCCCCAGCTTACTGGAGACCCAGAAGTTTAAAGCACTAGGTTTAAAACATTGATTGCAAAGAAGAATCTGAAGAGAAGCATGATGTTCTTTAAAAGCCTAGTAGAGTTTACCTTCAGTCTCACTTTCCTTCATGAAGAATGAAGCTGTAATTACAAAAGTTAAAAATTTTTGTTACATATTTTGTTTGCTTTGATCTACTGTTCTGGGAATTGCCCAAGCTTGGTACAAATAACACCAACAAATGCATATTTACATTTAATAACAGTGTAACCAGATGATTTACTACATCACTCTCTGTATCCTTGAATACTTTCCCTCATGACAGACTACTCAATGAGTCAAGGTGTACTAGGGGAATATATATGAAGTTCAACGATCAGGACCTTGTATTAGAGTCACACCTCATATGTAAAATGAAAAATCTTATGTGAGTGAAGATCTGTCTCAATATTAAATGCAATTGCACTACATAAAAAAAGAGATTTTGTTTATCACTGCAATTATGGTTAACAACAGAATAAAAATTAATAGCAACCACAATCTATTTTACTTTGAAATTAAATTGTTGTCTAGCACTTATCATGACATCTGAATCATGTTTTTTGTGCATTTATGTGATACAAATATATATTCTATTCCATTTACTTTTATTTTTTTGAAAATAATGCATAATTTAAATCTACTGTTATATAAAGAAATTTCCCTTTCTACACTTTTGTTGCAAACTGTTGCATCCTACTGTATCAATTAGGACCGTTAAAAACTAAAGACACCATACACCATAATTCTAAGAAAGCCAAGAGCTTAAAGAATATGGAACAATAAAAAGATCATCAGTAGGAAATGGATTGGATTTTTTTAGAATATTGAGAAATATTTGCCTAGCTGTCACCAGTACTACATTAATCATAAATAAATAGTTTAACACGATGGAAAATGCACAACTCACAATAATCCTTTTCTGAATCTAGGGCATATTCATGTAAAAGTTTTAAAGCTTTGAGAAGATTTCAATTACTTTCTAAACACGGCATACAGTCTCAAAAATAAGCACTGCTCCAGTATAAACTGCATTCCAAAACAATATTACAAAACAATGAAATTTACACTTAAAATTTTAAACTTCAAGAGGAAAAGAAAAATATATCTTAAGGGACATAAATAATGTACATAATTTTCTAAAATGCAATGCTCCAACCAGACACCATACAAAATAAAGAATTCACGAAACAGTGACAGAAATACTTGTAGCACACTGAACTACTTACTAATACTATTTTCAGCAATAATAATGTTCAAATAGAATTTACCAAACCTTTGTTTGTCAGTAACGTTAGTTACCAATGTTATTTATTTGCATATGTATTACAAAATTGTTAAATGGTAACCTTCACCTGCAATAAATGATTCACAATAAATAATTCATTTATAGAAAATTATAACAAAAAAGTGAAACTGATGCATATCAAAAAAGTCACAAAGCACCACTATGGATCGTTCATCTATCAAGATTTATTTGTTGTCCACAATTTCATATAACCCAAAACACATCCTCTCATGAGAAAAACATCTGGAGGCTTGTGATTGTACTCAGTTTCACATATTGGTTGTACTCAGTTTTACACATCTATTTGAATATCACAGAAATATACCAAGAAAATAAGCTAATGAACCTTTCTATAGGTCTGTGACTAGTTTACACTTACCCTGTAAGTTGGGTCAGTGAAACAACGGCACAGACAAGCCATTCCTACACTGCACAGCTAGAGAAACAAAACATGGCCCAGAAGTAAAAATAGGCTGACTTGCAAGAGTTGTTAAAATAGAACTGTTCTGCCAGATGTGAGACTGAAGATCTTTGCTTGCTCTCCCCACCACATCTCAGCAAACTGCTAATTTATAACATTTACATACAAGTGCGAACATGCTGCAGCTCATACTGCTTCCTCATACTGGGAAACTCTTACTTGGCATAACTTTTATGTAACTAAAAGTTTTGTGAGATTCTAAACAAATATTTCTTAATCATGCTTCAGAATGTTGGTGTGTGTAATAGTGAACCAAATCAACCAAGAACTAGTGGTTTTTGTATTGTCATTTCCAATGGATGGCATAAAAATAAATTATGACTAATTATAAGACAAAAAAGCCTTTTTTACAAAACAATATTTTTTCTTCTGATTTCCTTTCAAAAATAACAGAAACTTGAAAAATATTAAGTTTTTATCTGAATTTTACAGTTACAATTATCTGACAGTGATTAAACATTCAAAAATTTATTACTGGTCTAACAATTTCAAACAAGTCTTCCCTATTATTATTATTATTATTAAAACACAAAATATACAATTTTCAATATTAATTTCTTAAAAGTGTCTGTGAATCAATCCATAAAAAAGATAGTCCAATATTAAATTACTACCTGTTGATATTATGCAAATCCAACAGTACTAATATGGCCGTGAGCTTCCATAAAAAAATTTAAAAAACGAAAAAATTACAAGGAGTAAAATGAATAGATGCACTGAAAATAATTATTACAATGCAAGTCTCTAATGTCAACTACTGCTGATCAAAACTTTTGTGAGGGTTCTCAAAGAAGCAGTTGGTATGGCTGTTCTTTGCCATTATCCAATTATATTCCTTCAAGATGAAGCTCTACTTGCCAGGAAGGTAACGATACTAGTAGCATCTACAAAGTGTTGTAAAGTAGTAGGTGTACAGTGAGCTGAAGCAGAGGCAAACTGATACAAAGACTGTTAGCAGTCAGTTCTCTTCATAGTTGTGCTTTGTTTTCGGTGGGGAGCTGTAACTCTCAGTTGGTTTACAAGAAGAGGGGCACTGTCATTCACCTAATTAAATCTAAACGGACAGAAAATGCAGGTTGCTTGTTTGGAGGGACATTTCTCTAAGCAGCAGCACAAAACTCGACATTTCTCCTATTGGACCATGACAGATCAGAGAGCTATGGTTGCTGATATTGATTTCTTGTGGGCAATTCATGCAAGAATTTGAAGAATCTCCAGGTCAATAAAACTGCTCTGCAAACAGCAAAACCTGCCGGTTAATGTTTACAAATACAGTAAACAAAGATTGAAGTAGCAAGTGAGTTCCTCTGGTTCCATTCCTGTTGAAGATTTTTAATGCAAAGAAACTAGATACACTGAACTTTCACAAGGAAATATTTGCAGAGCTAAATGAAGCAAGAAAACCTTGAATGGACAAAGCTACTATCTCAACTAAACTTGGCTAGTAGAAGCAGCAAGTGACAGAACACTTAAGAGGTGAAACTGAAGTTGAAAGACAAATCATAACAATATGCAACCAGAATGAATACCTTTGCTTACCAGCTCATAATAAATGATACACGTAGTGTCTTTTGAACGCACAAATCAGACCATGAGTGTGAAATTTCCCTAGAAAGCATATATTAAAGCAGACTGCAGAACTACACTACTATAATTATGAGGAATTGATGAATTACGCTATTAAGTGTTAATTCAGACTAAAAAGCAGTATCATACTTGAAAAAGTTGTCTTCAATATGAGTCACAGAATATCAACCAAAATGGTTTACAAAGTGAAATGTAATACAAGCACTGATACATTAAAAATGTGTGTCAAATGTAGGCTCAATATGGAGCTAGGCCTCAAAAGTTTCAGTCTGCTAATATCCCTTCCCAATTATTTAACGTCACTCATGATCCCTCCCCAATTATTTAACTTCGCTCATGAAAGTAAAATGCTACAGATAAAGAGAAAAAAGTAGTAACTACACATACACAACATTTCCTCGAGTAGTGGTTCTGGAAGATGCATGTATAAATGAAACTTTGAACCTGTTGCTGTCATTTAGAGAGTACACAATAATAAATGCATATAGATATCAGATTTCAGGCTTAAGTGGTCCTCACAGATTCAGTTATTAGAAGCATAAATAGAAGACATGGCCAAAATCAACAAAATTGTACAACAGCATCAGGTTTTCAGGAGGCACCAACAAGAAGCTGAACAGTAACAAAACAAACACTAAACTAAAAAAGTAGAAACATGAAAGTAGAATAGTCAGTTGAATTGGTCAGTTTCCTGAATTTTATAAATTAGCATTGAAAGACTGGATTGGAAGGGAGAATGACTTACTAGAGTGACATTCTGTAGAAACATACTGTTCCTAAACAATTTAATGATGTAAATCGCATTAAGTAGATCTGTCCCCAAAATGAAGTTTAGTTCAAAGATTGCAGTGTTTAACTAGGCTTGCTTATGTTGGAGATGGTGTGCTATCACCTTCCCTGGAGTTGAGAACTGGCAAGACTAAGTGGGGACTGATTTGTACTTGTAACAGTTACTCCTACAATCACCAAGATACACTGTACATACATTACAAACTTTCAAACTATTGAAGCTTCACCTTGCTGTCCACTAAAACAAGTCACTGTGTCTATTTCTAATGGCGTAGTCTATGTGTTGATGGCACAATAACACCGAACCCCCCCCCCCCCCTCTCTCCCATTATCCTCAGTGTCTAAATCTATCAGAACATCCCACTTTTACCATACTTTAAAGGGTCATACGCAATCCAAATCAAGTGTGTCAAGTGGAATTCAAAAACAAAAGCTAAGCTGTTGTGAACAAATGCTGGAATCACCATCGCCCATTGATGATAGATTTAGCAAACACTGAACAAGAACAGTTTGGATTGAACAATCAGCATCTTTGGTATTGTAAGGTTGGAAAAAAGCTACTGTTCACTTATGAATGGCAAGTTTTAAAAGATTTTGAAGAACTGTTTAAAAAAATGTTATCTAGTTGATCTTTCAGGGTCAGTATTAAAACTTCACACCAGCAGATCATTTAATTTACGATGCAAAAGAATTTTGTTCTCCCCCCCCCCCCCCCCCCCCCTCTCCCCGCCCCATCCTCCAATTTCTAACATGCATATTAAAATATCACCTGGAATATAGAAATGGCTAAGAGATCCTATTCAGTGGTACTTATATAGTGATTTGCAGTTATAGAGTGTGTAATTTATACTTTAGAATTAAATGTTTAATACTGCTACCTAATGCAACTTAGATCCAAAACAAATGCGAAATTTATAATCTTTGTGGCATAGAAATGAGCTTTTGTTAAATATCATAAAATTTCTTCACTGATATGCTGGACCATGATGTTCGTCTACACCTATTCCTTTTATCGGCAAAGCTGTTATTGACTTAGGCATCCACACATGTCTCAAGGCTTGCCTACAGTTTCAATCTACTTGATGCTTCACCTCTCCTATGTTCCAGCTCCCCAAAAACTCTTCTGCATACTATGCTAAAATAACTACCCCAGAAGAAGGGACATAGCAGATGCACTGTTTCCAGAACTAATATTTCACTCCACAATGCAGTGTACGTGTTCTGAAGCTATCATTTCTCTGTGATGGACTGCTCTGTGATGGAAGTGGTAGCTATACTCCTATTCGAAACTATATAGTGGATGTTGCCATCCAAAACTGTTCATCAATAAACAATACTGTGCAAGTGAGACTCCGTGCTACATACTATATATTCTGACCATCTGCTGTTGCTCCCTGCCCCCATGAAAAATATGAACTCGTTCAAGTTGTACACATCACTGACATTGACTATTGACAATTTTAATCACAAGGGTAGGTGACTTCAGTTTCTGCTGAAGCTCATTAAATATGGGCCTTCTGTGAGAGCTTTTTGTATTTCCACCAGTCCCAGAAATTTGGTGTCTTCTTTGTAGGGAAGATGGATTTTGGCACACAATGAATTAAAGAAACTTGATATACTGTGTTTCGTAATTATGAATCTGTTGTATCACCTGTGAACCACAACTTATCTCCCCAGAACATGGTTCGTAATATCATTTATTATCTGCATCCACAAGAATTACATTTTTATCACCACCTTCAAGTTAAACAGCTTTAGAATTATTTGTTACATTTGAAGCAAGTCATTAATGTATATAAAAAAAGAAGTTTTAATCTTGTATAAGGCTACATTCTAGATAAATACATCCAGAAAATACTTGCTAATACTTAAATTTACATTGCTTGTTAACATATATATTTCCCCCCCCCCCCCCCCCCAAGACAACTTTTTATGCTATTGCCAGTCTATTGCATATCCTCGCTACTTCTTTCATCATCTGGTATTTTGAAAAAATAAATAAATAAATAACAAAACTTGTCTAATACTTTCAATATCTCATTTCCTAATATAATTTCCTCAGTATTATCTGATTTAATTTGACTGCATTCTATTACTCTCATTTTACTTTTCTTCTTACATCTTCTCAAGACACGCAATTGTGTTTGTATTGGGATTACAGCCTCACTTAATTTTTTTAAATGATGTTATGTTCAACATCAAGTGTGCTATTAATTTAGTCATTTTGAAAAGGTTAAGCTGCAATCAGCAACATACATAACAAATTCCAAAGATGAATATGCATTTCACAGTACAATCGTAAAACATCTGGCAGTGTGGTTTCAGTTCGCTGAGACTGCAGTCGTGTATCTGAGCTGTGTTTGCGTTTGCCTATCTGCAACTCAGCATCTCCGCTATATGGTGAGTGGCAACTTCTCTTCTCATAATATTGTTGCATTCCATCCTGGATTTTCCATTGCTGGATTAACAATTGACATGTTTATTACTGACTGCTGTTTAACCACTTCCAAATTAAGCTGAAGTTGAAATTCCAATTGTGGAAATTATAATAAATATTCTTAAATACTTTGATTTCCATTACTGGTTGTTCAACATTTGGACTGAATATCATATGGTATAGGCTAGAACTGTCTCACTCCCTTCTCAATTATTAGCTACTTCATGTCCTTTGATTCTTATGAGTGCAGCCTGGTTTCTGTAAAAGTTGTAGATAACCTTCCACTCCTTGTATTTTATGCCTATTACCTTCATAATTTCAAAGAGTGTATATCAGTCAACATAGTCAGAGCTGTCTTTGGGTCTACAAATGCTATAAATGTAGATTTGCAGTTTTCAAAGTTACCTTCTGTGAAAAATCGTAGGGTCAGTATTGCCTTGTGTGTTCCTGTATTTCCCCGGAACACCAACTGATCTTCCTTGAGGTTGACTCCAGGTTTTCCCATTCTTCTGTAAATCAACTGTGTCAATATTTTGCAACCATGACTTATTAAACTAATAGTTTTATCACATTCACATCTGTCAATGATCTCCTTCTGGAATTATTACAGTCTTCTTGAAACCTGAGCACATTTCCCCTGTTTCATACATCTTACACACCAAGTGCCACTGTTTTGACATGGCTGGCTCTCCCAAAGATCTCAATAAACATGATATAAAGTCATCTACTCCAAGGGTCTTGTTTCACTTATAGGTCTTCCAGTGCCCTGTCAAATTCTTCTTGCAATATCTCCCTCCTTATCTTCATCAACTTCCTCTTCCCTTTCCATAGAATTGGTTCAAGTTTATTTCTTTTACACAGTCCTCCTATAAATTTCTTGTGTATCTCAGCTTTCTAATTTTTTAAAGTAATGGACTTGCATCTTAGCTCCTGATATTTGCTTAACTGCTTTTCTTTTCACGAAAGGTTTCTTTAATTTTTCTTTAGGTGTCATCTACCATTCTCATAGTAATGCCTTGCTTTGCATTTCTCCTCTAGCCATGCTTGCTTTTACACACTACACTTCCTGTCATTCTCATCTTCGGACTCCTGTATTGCTTTTCTGGTGCTTCCTTTGCTGATTTTTTTTGTATTCTCTTTCATCAATTACATTTAATATACTAGGCAGGAGAATAACTCAAGGAACCAGACTGTCTATTATATAACATGAGCCAAATGGTTGTCTTGCTTAGTACCAGTTCTGGTAAAGACTTGGATCTCCCTTCTGAACTCACTCACCTCAGGCTTCCACCCTTCCCATTCATATTTTTATTTTCTTTTCGCTTTATTTTCCTTTTTTCCCAATGTTTCTCCCCACCTTAGTCCCATCCTTACCATTATATGCTATTGGTTTCATTACAGAATTTCATTGCCTTTTCTCCTGTTTGCCTTTATTCTTCTGCTTGTATCTTTACTTCTTATTGTAACAAATCTTTGGGCCAACTGTTTTAAAGGTAGTGTCTTCTACATTTGACATTCTAGTCCTTGTGATACCTTTTCCGTCATCTCCATTTCCCTTACTGCTTACACCTCAAAGGCCTCTCTTAATTCAGATTCTGAATGACTGTTGCCCTTTTCCTCTTACCCAGCTTTTTCCAGTTTTCTCTAACTGAAGAAGTAACCAGTGCTTTTGAATGTTAGGAAAAATATTTTTCAATTACTTATTAACTGCAGTAGCGGTTGTGCTTACTGAAGGAATTAAACTGTAAAGTGTGCTTTGTGAAATTAAGTTCCGGCCAGTTCATGCCTCCCTTTATTGTTATCATCATCAAAATGGGCTCATCAGACCAAGTTGTTCCAGTCAACTTGGGTTTTTCTGACAGGACAACTGTCCAGTTGTGAATTTCTTGCTTAAAAATTTTCTATGTGGTATATCAAGTCATATTATTACTGCTTCCTCCAGTTGTCCTTTTCCTGCGCTCATTCATTTTACTGTCTCAACTTTAGCTTTACTGTGCCTTTTGCAGGATTTCACAACATGTCTAGTTAATCTGGTTGGTTTAATTCTTTTAATACCCCCACAGAACTTTACACTGAATTTTTTTCATTTCTCAATAAATGCTGATACAATTTTCAATTTCTTTATTTGCTTTTAGTCTGTATGTACTTCTTCAATACAACCTCAACCTTAAATTTTCCTGATTTCTTTTTGTTAGTTCTTTAGGATATCTTCAGTGTCCCTCTTTCTCTTTAAAATGAGTGCTTCACCCCCCAGGATGTATACCTGGACAAGGAAAAAAAATTCCCGGATTTTCTCCGGATTTCCTGGTTAAAAATAAACTTTCTCCCGGGTGAAAATACACTTTTCGGCATTAACAGTATACTCTTCCTCAGCACAGTAAAACTCATCAATCCTTTTAATGTTTATGGTTTTATATACCGGAGTAGAATTTCCCGGCACTTTAGAAAACGAAACTCAGGGGGAAAAACAAGTTTTGAAAGACCTTTGATGTGCAGCAACACGTACGCTGCATATTTTCGTATTACGAAGGTATAAATTTGAATTCCACTAAACACCGCATGTTACTTTCCGAAGCATTGAATTCGAGATTGCGATGCGCTTTTGTAAGACAGTCATAGCTCATGTCACGTGATCTTGCCAGCTGATGGCAAGATCACTCTTCAGAAGCGCGAACACACAAATAAGAAAAGTTAATGGTTTAAATTAATATACATAGCATTCACATATAATATTGGTCTCGAAGATTAATAAGCTGGAAGAGAAGCTAAGCTTCCACATATAATGTTGACCTTTTTGCGCGTGTTACACTTTAAGATACGTCACACAAATGTGCCAGTAAAATTTTTAATAACGACGTAAATGTCTAATCTTCTGGGCTCGAAATTCTTCTAAATGGTCATCCTCAAAGAGATGATTTTTAAATGAGAGTCAAACGCTTTGTGATTTAAGAAATTCATTGTACATTCTCGCACATAGTTCATCTTGCATAAAAGGAAATCTGCTTTGAATGTAACGCTTTTCAAACCACCATTCGCAACATTTTCCCGCGACCTGTTTAGAAATAGGTTCGTTTCAGCAAGAGAGCGCCACATAACAGGCGTCACTGCGCTTGCGCAGCTACGATGACGCAGGAAGCCCATATGTTCGTAAGTGTAAAACATTAAAAGATCTTACATATGTCATAAAAGAAACCAGACATCAGACGATACTTCAAGAGCGTCGTAATTTCGTGAACCATACCAAAACGCATAATTCAGCTTAAAACGCACATTCGTATGTAAATTTTCTAGGAGCACCAGTCTGTATAATCTAATGTTTGATTTTTTATTATGGCATAATGCAATACGTGCACTTGAAATGCAGCGAACAGTTGAAACTAGCCAATAGTGTGCAATTAAACATTTAGATTCACATAAATTGACTGCCTCAGCAGAAAAGATTAATTTTCAGCCAAATCTCTTTAGCAAACCGGCAAAAATAACTTCATTGTTCTGTAAGGTGATTAATGCTTGACTGTCTGAAAGGTGGAGATAAAATGTGAAACTAATGACATATTTTAGCTTTCTGTAATTATGCGAACGTATTTTAATTCATTTGATAGCTCCCGGCCACAAAAATCCGTTTTGTTATCATTTAACGTGAGAGCAACAAACGAAGAGGAAACAACAAAATCGCTGAACGTAAACACAGGTCATGTGGAGACTCCCCACCTCAACTCAGACTGATCTGTGCATCAGCCCCAGATTTACTGTATTTCTGAACCGGGGCAATATTAAGTAGTGGCACCCAGCCACACTTCTGTAACCAGAAGCAGGGGAACGTATTACTCATACGTGACTGAACTGCGCATGCTCAAGAGCCCGCCCGCATCAGCTCAAACGAATCTAATTTAAACAGTTGTCACGTCACGCTCATCGGAGGCAGTTTGTTATAAAGCATTGCATAGTTTTCCTAAAGCCTCTGACACACATTGCTGTTGGCAGACGGTTGTATGAGCACTGTTTTGTTGTTGTATATGGCGCATTTCCTTTGCAACTTAAGTTTTATTTTTGTTTCCTCCCCCCCTCTCGTTCATGTTTTGTTGCTGCAGTATTATTCTGCAGTAGCCGGATACAGTAATATCCTTTGTTAGAGTATTAGTTCTTACCAGTCAAAATCACAAAAATTTAACTAAAAACCAAAACCAAGAAAAATTCCCGGGATTCTAAGCAATTCCCTGGTTTTCTCCTGGATGAAAAAATTCCCGGGTTTTTCCCCAGATCTCCCGATTGTCCCGGGTTGTATACACCCCGCCTCCATAAAGACACACTAGTTTCAAGACACTGTTGTAGTGTCTCTGGTGTTTTTTTTACAGATGTATTTTGTAAGCCAAAAAGCCATTTGCATTTTGTGATGAGGAATATCGCAACCAAATTTTTTCCAGGCCAGTTTCCTGAATGGTTTCATGCAAATATTTGAGCTGACAAACTCTCTTGATCTTTCCCTATTCAGTTTTTAGCATTTTGTGTGGCAGGTTGTTGCTAGAGATTTTTTCTTCTTTTTTTTCCTTTAATGATACTTCATTTACTCTATGTTGAGTTAATGAATTTCCAAGTAATATTTTCTTTCTCATGTACCTGAGTCACTTTCCATGAATGCCTGGCTGATTTTCTTATTTCCTCATGATGTCTACAGCAATGACAAAGTATTTTCTAAACTCAGCTACACACAGATCACTCAAACTGATTCTTAGTAACAGTTTGTAGTTTCATTTTGAAGATTTTATAATTTGAAGTTCGACTGCAATATTTCTGCACTAGTTTTTAGTTATCTTTTCAAATATAATAATTGCTACAAAGCATTGTTTTCCATTTCATGTTGTGTTCATGCCATCCATTCAATAATATGGACATAGTTTTTACTAAAATAAGTTGCTTTTTATTGATAACATACACTCAATTCAGATTACTTACAATATCTACAAACAAATCACGAATACAATATTCAGCACACAAATATTTCCAAAGCAATGATGTATCTGTCTTATTCTCCTAGTTTAGAATGAACATTATAAAAGCAACCAATGAACACCCAATAAACATGTTTTCATACCTGACTGGTCGGTGTACATGTACTGCAACACAGACCCATGAATGGTCTTCCTTTACAGCTCAGCTTGATGTCCCACGGGACTTCCTTAATAAGAAACTGTTTTCTATTCAGGGTCTGTAAAACAAAACAGACACCAAAGTGTATGTTACAAAGATCTAGAACTTCACAAATCAGGAAATAAATTACAAACTGCTCTCTCTCTCTCTTCTCTCTCTCTCTCTCTCTCTCTCTCTCTCTCTCTCTCTCTCTCTCTGAGAAAAATAACTGCATGAGATTTGTACATGTCTGCAGCTCAAAATTCATTCTATTTTGGTATGTACTGATTTATTCACACCACTGTTCTTTAATTTGCTTTTAAAATTTGGATTTATGTTTGCTTGATGCACTTTGAGCCAAGGTTAAACCCAGACTGTTAAATCTATATATTTGCATTTTTTTTTCATACAGTCATCAAACTGATGACTTTCACAAACATCATACTTACATGTGCAATGATCTTGCAGTACTAAATTGGAATGCAGTAATAGTAATAATAATAATAATTATTATTATTATTGTTGTTGTTGTTGTTGTTGTTGTTTTTGTTAAAAGCAATCTTACACAAACTCAGTGATAGCATCCATTTCTTAGAAATTAATTCTGTACTAAAATATATATGCTGAGAGAATGAATTAACAGTCCTGCTGCTTAAAATGCACAAACTGAGTACTAACAATTTTTATCAGAACCAATTTCCATTTTATTACCAATATTCTTGCATCTCAGATTTTTATAGTGGCTGGAAACCTGTTAAGGCACATCTGATCAATGTTATGTGGACTATGATCTGTTACTCTTAACTTATTGTTAGTTTTATGCCTGCAATAATTGCTCTTACTTCTAGCACTGTAATCAGAAACATCACTGCACTTGCCAGACTGGCTTTGATTTTGTGCAAAAAAAGTTAGTGATAAGCATAAATACAAGGAGTACATTGTCAGACTTTTGTGTTTTATAAATGATTCAAGACAGAACTCAATGCATCCGTGTTCATTCACCAGCCTTATTGCACTTTTCAGCAGTACTACTATCCCACTGAGCTGCATGTCTGCAGCACAGCCACACAATTCCAAAAAATAATTAAGCTATGGGTAAACTGCACCAAAATACGTAGTTTCAACAATGTAAGAAAATATAGATTGCTACTTACTGTAAAGACAACATGTTAATTTGCAGACAAGCATAATTAAGAGACACTAACACATAAGCTTTCGGAAACAGACCATTCATTCATACAAGCAAGCACACCTCACGCACACATGACAGCCAGTTCTGGAAGCTTGGACCAGAACGCCACTATCATGAAGTCTTGAAGCAGCAATCTATAAGGAGGGGGTAGGGAAGGGGAAAACATAGCAATGCATAGGGGGAGGGGGGAAGGGGAGCACTGTCTGGCGGAGGGACTGGACTGCCAACAGGCACTGGGGCAGGAAGGTGGGGAAAATGAAGTGAAAAAGGAGAGGAACATGGAAAGATGGGTGGGTACGTTGGCAGAGGGTGGCAGGTGGCAAACAAACAGGATGGGAGACAAGAATGGGGAGGAGATGATCGGACAGAGGGGGTCGAAACTGTTGGGTGGAAGGTGTGGGGACAGTTTGTAACTATCCTGGTCTTAACCTATGGCAACATACTGTCCCCACACCCTCCACCCCAACACACCCACCTATCTTTTACTGCTTTTCTCCTTTTTTGCCCCTTTTTCCCCACCTCCTTGCCTCACAACCTACTGACACCATGCCTGTTGGCAGTCTAGTCCCTGCGCACCCCAATGGACGGTGTCCCCCTCCCCCTCCCCCACCTGTACACTACTATCCTTTTCTCCTTCCCACCTCCTCCAGATCGCAGTGTCCATTCCACATGATAGTTCTGGTGCGAGCTGCCTGAGTTGGCAGTCATATGTGAATGAAGTGTACTTATTTGTGTGAATGAATGGTGTGTGTTTCTCTATCTTTCTCTGATGAAGGCTGTGGCTGAAAGCTTAGGTGCGAGTGTCTTTTAACAGTGCCTGTTTGCAACTTAACACATCATCTAAAAAAATGGTTAAATAGCAATCTATCTTTTCCTACAGTGCTGATATTCCAACCTGGAGTTTCCATTGTTTGACAATATTTTTTATGCTTTTGCAGAGGACTACTTTTGACAGTTGGCTGAACAGCTACATCTAATCGATTTTAATTTTCCCCACATATATAGTTAATGAGGTTTATCCATTGAAGGCTTTTGTCTACAAAGATATCAAGGAATTTGAGATTGGATTGTCCACGACCAAGCTATTGTATATGCTGTCAGTTCCATACGATATAAGTTGACTGTTTTGTATGTTAGTGACAGGGCCTTTGTAACAATAGTGTTTAAGCTCTGATGAAGGAAATAACTAGTCATGACTGATTCCAGCTCATTACAATCCTTCCTACAAAACAAAAGAGAGGTTTCATCTTCATAGCTTTCTATGTGTCAGTTTGGTGTGGGTTTTTGAGCAATATCATTACCACAAAGAAAATGATCAAGAATTGAACACCCTATATTATTAGTGGACTGGTAATCCAGTCTCATTATCTATTTTGAAAGAGTTTTGTACACAGTTTGCAATTCATTAAAAATTATAAACAAATAATTATTGATTTGCCAACACACTCGGCTTGTCAAAATTGTGTGTACAACTTTAAATGTGCTTCAGAAATAGTGTGAAATCAATGTTTCTTTACTTTTGATGATTACCCTGATTCCTGACTCAAGAGGATTAAGAACAGAACTTGTGTAATATTTTAGAGAAAACCCTGAAACTATATGTCCATAACACTACTGATACCCCATCACTTACATACACAAAATCCTCTTGCACAAATTATGATACCCTTAAAAATACAAAAATTTATATTAATATTTGAAAAATATAGAACTGTTTGTGATATTCACTTATTATGTAAGCTAAAATTCACAAACTCTTGAACAGCAGTGAAAGAACACTACAGCAGAAGCTCAAGTAATTTGTTTTTGAAAATGGATTTGGGAAGAGAGCTGGAAATTTTGGCAATAACAAACTGAACACTTTTTGCACCAATGACAGAGTTTCTAATATATAGTTGATGTTATTCTAATGTATGATATTATATGTTGCATTTTTTGTTGTGCTGTTTTCATAATGAGTCTAGTTCTTTATAATGAAGAACTTGGCAGAAGATATCTATTGCAAAACAGTGGCAAAGGATCTATGGCAAGAAGTTTATAGACTAACTCTACAAATTTTCTTGTAAACAATGATTTTTTGTCAAATAAACGCATTCCTCCAGAAAAATAGCTTCTTAAGACATAATGAAGTGTTCAGACACAAAATAGGCTGCTTTAATGACCTTCTGGTCATCAGGATCAGTATTTTTAATGAACCATCTGCTGACTTTGATATCCTTATAATGTGAAGTGTATAACAATCTCAGTCTAGTTTGAAGTGTAAGGAAGACCAAAAACCTTGGTACTATATGCTTTCTACAATTGCTGATTATTTTTTGTTACTGTTAAGTTTCTCAGGGTCTTTAAAACTACCGTTAAAATGAATTAAATTGGTCGATTAACAGTAAATCAGGACTGTAAATTTATACTAACTGCTCTTGGCTGTCAACTACTAATTAGCATAAACAGAAACAGTACAGACCTGGTAGAGAACACTGATGGTTTATGATGAACCACTCAAATCTAATACAACAGATGCTACTGATCTGTTGTCCATAGTTGTTAACAAAACTTTTTGATTCCTTTCCTAAGGTGTGTTACCTAATGTGCTCATATGAGAGTATGTTGTTGTTGTTATCTTCAATTCAAATAAGTGTTTTGTGCAAGTTTCCACACTAGCCCTTCCTCTGCAAGCCTCTTCATCTCTACATAACTATCACAACTTACAAAAACTTGAGCCTACTTACTGTAATCAAGTCTTTGTCTCTCTCTACAATTCTGTAACCCAATTGATTTTTCTTCAATGTCTCACGACATACTAATCCATTCTTTTAGTGTTGTGCCATAACACACTTTTCTCCCCAACACAATTCCGTATCTCTAATTAGTTATGCTGATAGCGCAGTGGTCATATTTCCCCTAAAAATAACTTCTGATCAACACAAATGAAGGCTTAAATTAGATCACAGAAAATACTCACCATAAAACAACTTTTTTATGGATCCTAAGATGTTATCCTTAAGTGTGAATCAACCTTATACAGCCTTAATAGGCAAAAACTTTGGACCACAGAGATTGCTTTTCAGGAACTGGGCTGTCTTGCAGCCTTCACTAATTGTCAATAGCCACCTACAGCGGTTGTAAACTTAAATAAAGTGCCTACTTCAACACATTCCACAGAATGTTCGACACTTCAACTTTGCATGATGAAAAGCAATTCTCCACTGATTTTGCCTTTCATCTGACATGTTTCACATTGTCATGGATGATTTCTAACATTTGCATTCTGGCGATGTTCACTTATCCAGCAGCTAATACATGTGAAGTTACATTAACAGAATTCCAAACATTTTGTTCCCGAGTCCAGTGACACCTCATTAGCCTATTCACTTAAATGCCATGACACAGACAAAGCAGTGTTGTCAGAAACTGGTTTTGGGTAAGTAATAATGGTTTGTTATTCTAGACAATTAAGTCATTTCTTTGCATCCTTAAATCTTGCATTATGATAAAATGTAGGTATTTAGTGTCACCAGGATAAAATTCATTCATTTCTGAAAAGTTTTTCACAAACAGTAACATATCCAAATCGTCCTTTGTTTAATCAAAATCGCTCCGTTTGAATAATTTGTACAAAACATAAAGAACCGGTTAAATAAAGCTCTTATCATAAATTATTTAAATTTAGCCGCACAATACTTTCAAATTCAAGTATGAAGCTGAAGTATGTGCATAATGAAGAGATGCAAGTGATCTCACATTTTAAATTACTGAAGTCCAATTAAAGCACTTAGCTCCTTCCACTTAATCATCTTATTTTCAGACTTGAAAGAAGAACGGATCTGTTGGATGACACTCAGTTTGGCTTTAGGAAACACAAAGGCACCAGACAGGCAATTCTGACATTAAAATTGTTACAGGAAGCAAGAGTTAACAAAAACTGAGAAACTTTCTTCGTATTTGCTGACCCACAAAAGTGTTACATCAGGTTAAGTATTCCATGGTACTTTGAATCCTAAGAGAAATTGGTGTACTCTACAGGGAAAGATGGTTAACACACAGCACAAACAACAACTAAGAGGGAACAATACAAATGGAAGCCCAAGAGAAAATTTTTAGATTGAAAAACGCATAAATAAGGCTGCAGTCTCTCTTCTCTACTGATCAACATTCATATCAAGAAAAAGATGAATGAAATAAAGTGTAAAGCAAGGCTGCAGCCTCTCTTCTCTACAGATCAACATTTATATCAAGGCAAAGATGAATGAAATAAAATTTCAGTACTTGGGTTAAAAGTCAGGGTGAGAGGATATGACTGATAAGATTCACTGACGAAATTGCTATCTGCTGTGAAATTGAGAAGAATTACCCTGGATCTTTTGAATGGAATGAACTGTCTACTGGACGCATAATGTGGACTGAAAGTGCATTGTGTAGAAATGAAAATATTACAAAGCAGCTAATATGAGAATAATGACAAACTTAGCTTATACCTTTAGGATCACAAAGTAAGTGAAGTGATGCAAGACTGCTACCTTGCAGGAAAAATAATATTTGCGGGATGAATCAAGGATCACACAATAAATAGACTCACATAGACAAGGGAGTGTTTGTCACTGAAAGGAGTCTACCAGTGTCAGATGTAAGCCTTAACTTAAGAAAGAAATTTTTGAGAATGTACGCCTGGAGTGCAGTATTATATGGAAGTGAATCTTGGACTGTGGGAAATAAGGGAATTAAAGTGTTTGAGATGTGATTTTGCAAAAGGATGTTGAATATTAATTTAGCTGATAAGATTAGAAAAAGGAAGTTCTAAACAGAATTGAGGAGTAAAGCAATATATGGAAGACACTAATTACAAGAAAGAATAGGATGATAGGATATGGGAAGACATGGTACTAGAGAGAGCTATATATGGGGAAAATTGTATAGGAAGATGGTGATTAGAACATGTACAACGAATAAGCAAGGATGTTTGATGTAGGTGCTCTACTGAGATGAAAAGACAGAAACATCAAACCAGTCAGAATAGGGAAAAAAGAGAGAGGGGAAGGAGAGGAGGAGCAAGGGTGAGAAACCAGGTGACATTCACTGAAGAACAATGACATAACCTGTTTCTGTTTCCATTTATCACTTCAACCAGTATAAGACAGACTTGACACATCTGATTTAATCTTGATGTGGCCAAATGATGCACTGTGCTGGAAAGGAAAAAAACTATAAAATAGAATATTTCTCAACAAAGCCAGTAAAACAAGAGATTTGGTGACTAAGATTTTGAAAATTAGTGTTAGTCACAACTAAATAAACCACATTATTCATGATTCACTACGATAACATCAAGTTTCTGTGAGTTGGTTGCAAGACAAAGGCTTGCGTAGTTACCACGTGTTTATGAGACTGCAGAACACAAGTTCTTGGGGCATCAATGTTCATCTTCACTAAAATAAAGACAGAACATCAAAAAAATTACATGCACTGGAAAAGAAACCTTTGAATACTGAAAATATGTAAGCCTGGAATATTGCAGATCCAGATGGGGCACAAGAAACAGTCAGTCTTTATGTGATCTGTCTGACAATCATACAAAGCTTACAATCAGTTCAAACTATCACAATACAGTACTTACAAACTGATACAGCATGGTAATATGAACCTACACAAAGGCTCAATTAATAATGAATAATGGTATATTTTGTTTCCAATATCTGTAACAACTTGTAAACTTGCCTCACGAAGAAACAGGTGATTTCAACATGTTTGTGCCCCTGCAGGAGGTATTAGGTAGTACAATGTTTCTGAGAAACAATAAAGTGAAAGGTAATGATGAAGTGAAAGAAGGGTTGCACAGCCATTCTAAACAACATTTTTTTATGTGCTGGCAACGAGGCACTAGTAAAATAAAGTAGATATACTGGGGAGCCACAAGTGTAACTAACTAACTAACTACATTGTAAAATCACATGTGTTAGAAGTTTTGGAAGAGCAAAAACAGTTTACACAAACAGGTACTTATCATTAAGTACATAAGTGAAATGAAATAATAAAAATGAAAATACAAGACTCAATTACTTACTGAAAACAGATAATGCTAGGGGATGTAGTATATCACTCATAAGTTTTCTTATGAGATAACAAAACAATGACTGAATCTGAGAAAACTTTGTAACAGAATAAAACTACATAGAGAACGATAACAATGATAAGGTTTGTCTGTGATACTGCCCTTGAGACAAAGAATAAAATCTAATATAGATCTATAATTACATGAAATACACTGACTACTGAAGTGGAACCACCAACTTGAGCCCAATCTAATACCTCTGGAATGATTAGAACAGGTTATTCTAATGGTGCTCCACTGGGCACAGGTGCGCAAAATGCCCGAGGGGTAGTGTGAGCTACCAAGCAGGTAGTCTTACTGTATGTGTTCTGAGGAAGCGCATGACACTTAGCCAAACCTGGTCATGGGCACAACAGTACTATCACATAAGCTACAGCCTGGCTGCCCAACTACCAACACGTTGTTTGTTTGCCCACCCCTGCCGACCTGTACCCAAGACACCTGACTGCTGCGGGTAGGCATTTGATCTGCAAAAGCCTAATTTAGAGTCTTGATAGCAATCCAGATCATTTACCTGAACAACCAGCAACCACCATGTAAAATATTGTTAAGGAAAAATAATCTAGTGGAAATCCTCCTCTGTTGATTATGTGCTCCAACAACATAAAAAGAGAGCCAACACAATATTAATAATATGACTACTCTCTTATGGACCAACAAAAACTGATGTCCAGATACTTTCAATTGCATAATAATGTATGCTCTACATTTCCAGTTAATTTGATAATGGAGGATATTACAACTATAAGAATTCTGCAAGAAAAAACAGCTTCCAATATGTAACACATACCATGCAGTATGACACTATCATTGGTGTGTGACGGTGGAGATAATGATGCAGCTATGTATTTAGCACTGCATCCAATCCTGTGAAATGCCGGACAGTAAGAGCAACAGTGGATTGGAGTGCACTCCTTTTAGTGCTTTGTATTTGCTTTATTTCGTTTTATGTTCCTATATGTATGAAAACACAGTTAAATTACTACTACTACAACAACAGAATTAATATCACTGTGGTCTGCAAGGGTATGAGTTAAAGGTCTAAAGAAATGGATTACACAGGAATTATCTGTAGTTACAAATAGTAGTAGTAGTAGTAGTAGTAGTAGCAGCAGCAGCAGCAGCAGCAGTAGAGGTAGTAAGTAGTAAGTAGTGTTCGTATCATCACCACCGCTCATTCAAAATCCAGTGCCAGATAAACACTTATTATAGACTTTTGCATGGATTATAGTCTTCAGCTATATGCATTCGCGTAGCTCCTGCAAGTTTTGTAATGTCATTTTTCCATCATACATTGGTAGTTATTTCAGTCTTTTCTTCTCTCTTGGAATGCAGTAAATAACTTCCTAAGCCCATTCACCATACATGTGCTTGGCTACAACTCCTGCCCATCTCAATTTTATTTTCATTATACTCATAATTACCTCTACCACTCCAGTCTAATTCCTGATCCACTTGTTAACTTTCATGTCTCCCCTAATAAAACATGTGGTGTCACCACCAGACACCACACTTGCAAGGTGGTAGCCTTTAAATCAGCCATGGTCCGTTAGTATATGTCGGACCCGCGTGTCGCCACTATCAGTGATTGCAGACCGAGTGCCGCCACACAGCAGGTCTAGTCTAGAGAGATTCCCTAGCACTCGCCCCAGTTGTACAGCTGACTTTGCTAGTGATGGTTCACTGTCTACCTACGTTCTCATTTGCAGAGACGATAGTTTAGCATAGCCTTCAGCTACGTCATTTGCTACGACCTAGCAAGGCGCCATATTCAGTTACTAACGGATAATATTGTGAATCATGTACCGTCAAGAGCGACGTTCATCATTAATGGATTACTGTTAAGTATGAAACTAATTACGTCCGCTTTCTGAGTTCTAATTCCTAGTCATGTTCCAGACCTCACATCAGTATAGTTCTTCCCTCCTCACGCCAGCCTGCGTGAGCTAAAACACATCCATTTCGGCCTCCTCTAGTAACACGGTGTTGGCTCTTATGCCAACACAACAAAACACAACACAGGTCTGTCCATTAGTTACTCAACAACAGTTAGGTTGGATGGAATCATCCAGAAGGATGATAATGCCCGCCCTCACACTGCCAGCCAGACAAAAGCTACACTTAAGCAATTTGGCTGGGAAACCTTGCAACATCCTCTGTACAGCCCGGATCTTTCACCACATGATTTTCACATCTTTGGCAATGAAGAAAGACATGTGGACGTAGGTTTCAGCTGGACAAAGAAGTGGCAGAGTGGATGCAGTAGTGGATCCGTCATCGGCCAACCGCATTCCACGAACAGGAACTGATTGTCTTGTTCCCCAGTGAGATAAATGTTGATTACTTTTGAATGTAACCACACCATGATCACTTGGTGGCG
Organism: Schistocerca serialis cubense; assembly: GCF_023864345.2. Taxonomy (NCBI): domain Eukaryota; kingdom Metazoa; phylum Arthropoda; class Insecta; order Orthoptera; family Acrididae; genus Schistocerca; species Schistocerca serialis. The sequence goes on along the minus strand of NC_064641.1, from coordinate 396,184,789 downwards.
GGTGTTTGATTTTCATTTGATTACCCCTTATACAATCACAGCTTGCAAATTGTCCACTGTGCTACATCCACTTCTAATGTCAGCTAGTTCTTTGTCCAACTAAAATCTCAAGCATCCCCCCCCCCTCCCCCCGACCATGCTGATAATTTTAGTAAGTGCATGTACATTACACAGAGACAAGGCTGATAAGTCTATAGTTTCTTGCTTATGATTTTTTATGTGTTCTGTTTGTCCTTCCTGTCACATAACATAATTACAGTACTTTTCCAGTTTTGGGAAATGTCATCCTTAGTAGGCATTTTGTAAACTATTTTGCAAGTTCCATTAATTTTCTTTCTTATTCAGCTACAGTCAGTTCTACTGAAATGTCATAGCCATCACTGCTGTTACAAAATTGCATTTATGTGTTCTGAGTTCAGCACCTGTGTTTGACAGCACTCACATGCTCTTTTTAGATTCTCGACTTCCTAAACTGTAAAAGCTACTACACAAGTCAACACCATAAACAATTTTTTTTAAATATTAAGAATTAACCAATGGATTTTAAAATGTCACAAAAAATTTATAAAAGTAAACAAACTGAAACACTTGGACTCACAATCCTGATGTTGTCCCTGATGGCCAAACGTTGACGATTACGTTCTTGGTAACCATAACGTCTTAGACTTGCAAAGGAATGTTTCTGTTGATCTCTAAAGGCTTCTACATTGGCCAATTTGTTGTGTGGTTTCCATTTCTGTTCCCACTGAATATTCAACTGCTGAAGCCGAGTTGCAACAACATCCACCATTTCTTGCAAACCACTGAAATGGAAAATTGTAGTTGATGTCATATTATTCCTACAATGCTCAAGATACAATAAAAATGACTGAAAAGCTATAATACCAACAAAGTGAAACAAAAGATGCCAGAAATAGTCATTATGACATAATATCTATAGAATCACAAAATATTTGCAATAACAGACTGAGTCTATGCAGCTTAATTGAAAGGTCTGCTTCATGGAAGTGAATTTTGCTTTAATATCAAATAACACTTGTTCTGCAGATTTAATTTTTTTCTGACTACTTTTTCTGGAAAACCATCAAATTACGTCAAGAATCTAATAGCAATGATTGAGGTTTTTGCAAATGATAATTTTAGTATCGCAGCTGTAAATCTCTTAGAGTAACTTAAATAACAAACTATATTTGCAATGATATTCAACAGAAGCATAAACTTATTATTAACATGATCACTTTGGATGTGAAACAATACGAAGTATGTCATGCAGTTCATTCAGTACAATCATCACTGACATAATGACTAAGTCCTCTCCCACTCTCCCATCTCCACAAAGAAACACATTTGTCCTACAAATCCTTCCCACATATGCAGAGCCTATTTGAGGCAGACTGCACTCATTTAAAATAAATTTATCAGCTACACTGGTTGACATGGTGATTTTCAGATATCAATTACTTACAGCTGTGTATATTTCTTACTAGTATGGGCTTATCAGGCTTTGCCTTGCACTTCTGGTACATGTAAACAAAACAAATGAATTCCGAAGTCTATCACAAAAATAATGGATAATTACCAGCTTCCCATGAAGAGTCAACTGTTTTGAATTGGATGCTTTCTAACCCAAAGCAAAATTATGTAATGTGTGGGTGGAGTTTTAAGGTTTGTAGACATAGGCGTGATTAATAAGTTAAGAAGGTACAAATGTATGTAGGTTGCAGCAGTTATGCAGAGATGAAGAGGCTTGGGCAGGATCGACTAGCCTTGCCAGGTGCATCAAATCATTTTTCTTACAGATGGTGACAACAATAACAACAACAAACAAACAAACGTAAGTAGATAAAATTTATAAAGTTATTGCAAAGTGTCATTGGACATTTTTGGTGTGGTTACTTTGGTAAGTTACGAAGGCAGGGGAGGCAGGTATGTAAAAATTTTTCACAACTTGAAGTTTTTCTTGAAGAATAACTATGCAAACTGGTAGGTGGGTTTCTTCATACACTTTATAGTACTGCCATTGAAGATATTTTAGAGAGATTGTAGTGTAACAAGGAATTTTGTAAGGAATACCATGGCATACTCCTAGGCTCTTTGAGAAATGGAAGATATTCATATGAATGCAAAAAGGAAAACTATTACTTTAAGTTAATTGAACTAGAGTGGAGCAAAACATATTCTGTGCAGCCACTGATGGAAGGCGTCATAGTGGACTGCCAAGAAATAACAAACGAGCCTGCATTAGCAATGAAAGTTATGTAAAATGTAAGGTAACTGACTTACTCTACTGTACACGGACAAGAGAGGAACAGCAGCCTGGTGTTCATTTAAAGTATATTTTATTAATGGTTAATTTGACAATATATGGTTGCAATGATGGAACTCTGGTTATGAATGCTTTAAATTGTTTGAGAAGAGGATCCAAGTACCGCGAAGAAGATTATTAGTGGGGACTGAATAGCAGGACCAGCTCTGTAAGATAAAGTTATAGGCTATCTTATCCAGCAGATACTAGCAAGCAAATCAAATCTCCAAAAGTTGAGTACTATTCCAGGAGCACACATGTAACAGGTTGGTTTGACATCTCCCTGTGAGCACTAGGCACATGACAAGGTGCCAATAACAGAGGATATGCATCAGGTGGAGAATATTGCAGTCACTGTACAATGTGTGTTAGCGTATAAGAAATTAGTTTCTTAATGAATTTTGTTGCAATTCATACCGCACATCTACTTAACAGATGGAAAAAATATGCTCCTTCAAAACCGGTTTGAGGAAAGACTTGAACATCAAAAGTTCAACCTGATCATTGTACAGTCATCTCCTTTAAGAAGTTTCACTTTTGAACAACAGGAAGACATTACTAATAAGGTCATGTAATCTTGCAACCTTCACATGACATGCTGCAGTTCAACTTACTTCCACTGAATCTATGATAAGTCACCTTCAACAGCTGTACTATTTTATGTTCAGATTGAAAGACATTTGTACGTGATACCAGATACCATGGGTCTCATTTGTTGAAATCTTTTTCAATACCCACACAATGCTGTACTAAATTTTGTGTTAAGAAGTAGACACTCTGGTCGTTGTTTTAGTTATCATTACTACTCAGTTTTCAAATTACTTTCTGCTTTATCCTGCTTTCTGTGTCCTTCACTGTCGGGTATTTGCAAAACAGAGTAACATTCACTTTACCATAGGACAAATAAATGACAATAAGTTGCACAAGAATTAATTGCGCAGGTTTTACCTACAGCAACCAATCTATGCATTTTTACTGATTTTAATGTACCACAAAAGACCAGGCATTTTTTACAATGATTTTACCATAGAAGCTGCCTAAAACGATCACAAAAATATGCCTTCTCACTCCTTCCTTCCCGTCTGGTTCCTTTTATCCAACCAACACTGGGTTGGGGCAGGTATGGTACTTCTATTTCACTGGGAACCAACCACACATGTGTATAGGCTATTTCTATCATGGGATCACTACTCCCAAAGGCAATTTAAATTGAGCTATCAGCTACCCCCAGAAGCAAGCACTTTGTTATCCTCAGCTATTTGGGTGATTATCGCAAAATTATATACTGAAGAAATGTTTCAGATCACCCATTTAACCAAAAAATTTAACATTCAGCTACAAGAATGAAAGTTACAAAAATCGTCCATTATCATCCTATGAGGTGTATGAAATCCCCACTTTCCGATCATAGTAATGAATCAGTATCAAAAATTTAACTGACAGGATACCTTACTTAAACCCATCTATTAATTAATAATAAAATTAATGGAGACAAGATTATCATGCAGAACCTAGGCAGCAATTAAAAGACAATTATACTTTTCTTGTAGTTTTGAAGCCACAAACTGTTTGTAAAGAAATGATATTTTTTTGCTAACTACGAGAGAAGTGTCACATTTAAGGAAAAAATGTGCTTAGTACACCATTGTTCCGCAAGAATTTTTGCTCAAATGAGAATGCCAGTTGTACAGTTACTTCCCAAATAATTTCAAACCCTCAAATAAAAAAACTTCACCTTTATACAATGTAGGCTTCCAAAGTTATACAATCTAGGCTTCCAAAGCTGGTATTAACTTCAGTTAAAACATCCAGGCTCACAGGCCATGGCTGATACGTAAAGCTTTTTCCTGACGTTTCATCACCTGCAGCAAGAGATGAAACCTAATGGGACAGCTTTACATATCAACCATGGCCTGCCATGCTGAAAATTTTAAGTGAAGAAAATATCACCAGTTTTTTTTTCTTTTTTTTTTTTGGGGGGGGGTGGGGGGGGGGGGGGGGGTTGGAAGGGGGGGGGTGTATCCTAAGCATTTGATTGTATAGGTCATGGTATTCACTTAGAAAACATTTAAATTTTATGCAAATACTGGTATTGCAAAAAAAAAAAAAATAGTTTAGATCACATTTAACAAAAGGAATGCCGATGGAGTACTGTATAATTCAACAGTGATTGAAAGAGAGGATATTTTACTGGCGGGGGAAAAAACGCAAATAGAGTATTACAGTGTTAAATTTTCGGTCCACTTTTATCTTTATACATGTAAATGATATTCCACTTAACAGGCAGAAAGCAGAGTTGGTAATCTTTGCACATGAGAAAGATACTATAATTAATCATATTAGAGAGAGAGAGAGAGAGAGAGAGAGAGAGAGAGAGAGAGACTGACTCAAGAAATTGTTCCTAATATTTTTCAAGAATTATAAGCAGTTTTCTTAAATGCAATTGACCTCATTTTTTTTTTTAAATCACAATACCATATGTTTAGTTCTCGACAACATAAACGAAACAGGATACGACAGTAATCCATGAGCAGAGCAAAATGTTCAAGTTCAGCGATATTTACTCTTTGCATTATAATTTTTCTGTAGATTATAAAGAGGGACAGCAATAGTGTAATGAATAATTTCTGTACATTAGGTATGCCACCTATAATAATTAAAGAAGTCATATTTACTCCACAGTAGCTGCAATTTATTAATCTTACTGTAACTAGTTTCAAGTGCAGTTCATCATCATGTGATAACTATACTACAAAATCTAGCTGTCTGGGAGAGATCCAGGTTAATCAACAATGTAGGAAAAGACAGATTGCTACTTACTGTAAAGAAGACAATTAAAAGACAATTAAAAGACACTTACATAAAATCCTTAATCAATAAAAGAGAGACACACACCTCACATACACACAAGCAAGCAAACCTCATGCACACATGAGTGCCAACTCCAGCATCTTGGGCCAGAATCCAGGTTATGTACATCAATTATTAAATCATTAAATTAAAAATATAGTATAGGTAAAGAGAGTGTATTCGATGACTACATATGATGACAGTGCTGATATTTTGTCTCTCAAGATGTTTGCATTTTAGGTAATATTGTTCCGGCATACAATCAAGTGCCGGCACGCCAGTCAGGAACGTTAGAGCAGAGAGGGCTGTGAAGAAGACGTCAGCTAACTGCATACGGACCGACCCCTCTCTAGGATGACAACCCGATGGCAGCGCCCTCAACACGAAAAGTACATAAGTGCCACACTGCCTGGCCATGGCCCATTTGAAGACTAGCCAGTTCACCAACTTTTACTGGCATCAAGAATAGGCACATGTATAGCAGTGACTTAGGAAATGTATTTCTTCTCTTGTATTATGAACTGTATATACTGAACAGATTGCTTATGTTGCACGCCGCCCTTTGCTTGCGATACAGCATTGTACATTTCTCAAAATTAAGTAATGTCATTTATTTTCTGTATATAAGATTCATTAATATGATTTACTTAACTTGTTGTCTATCGACCGAAGAAGCAGATTTCCTAGGCACCTCATATTTGACGAGTAGGCAGGATACAACAAATATGATCATTCCCATATAGTTTTATATGTAATAAAAGTACTGTTTGATGAAGAACTCCACTAAAGTGTGCCAAAGGAAGATGAATAAAATACATTGCAGCTACTATTTAATTATAAGATATCATTCTTGGAATGTGGAAGGGAAATATAGCTCTGTACCCAAAAGAGTACCTTTGCATCCTTGGGTGATGAAGAGTGGGAATCATTTACTTTGGCAGTTGTTCTACTCAAAACACGTTGTGATAATAAATAGATTACTTATGACATGGAATGAACAAATTGCAAACATATGAACCGTGACTGGATATTAAAACAGTCAAACCATTTGTGAGCACTGTTATGCATATATAAGAATACAAATCTCTAAGATATTTAAAAAACAATGGGAAATCCAGGATGGAAAAAGGAGAATATAAGTGGTCAGAAACAGTCTGAAAAGCTTGTACCATCATTGCAGGGTAAGCTGTGCTGAGGAATAATTGTTAATAAAAAAATTCAATGTGTCGCACCATTTCGGAGTTAATTAGCATTGAAGTACTCATCAAATGTGTGCTTCAATGGTTTCCTAAAACTAAACAAGAGAGTGATAAAAAATTTGGACATGGGACAGTAATAAGGATCGAATCCGAGCCAAGACTAAGCAGTCTTGTGCGTTTTTATCTACGCTATGAGAGCAATGGACCACTCCAATTTGCACACGCAACAGTCTGATGGCTCTCACTTCAGTGCTCATTAACTCAGAAACAATGCAATGTACCGAATTTTTTCTTAACAATTTTTTCTCAGCACAGCCTACCTTAGATCACCCTTACAAGCTTTACAGACTGTTTCTGACCACTCCGTAATATATCCTTTTCATAATATTACATTTAAATATCAAGTTAAGACAGCCTAACTGCTGAAAGAGAGTGTAATGAAAACTACAAAGTTTCTCAAACGTTCATAAGTGGCTGTCATACGGCCCTGCAACTGCTAGTAGCCAACAACTTGACAGACGTAGAAGTCTCATCCAAGAAAAGCAATACCAGACGTTTGCTCATTCTATAAAGTGGAATTAGAGTTAAATTAGCTCTCTCCAGAGCAATGTATCACTACTTCCTTGTACACAAAACTACTCACAAAGACAGAAAGAAAGGGCAGAAGACTGGGATTCAACATTTCATCAACAATAATATCATCAGAGATGGAGCAGATGTTCAGATTGGGAAAGAAAGGGGAAGAAAATCAACACTGTCTTTTACAACAAAAGGCACCCCAGCATTTGTCTTAAATGATTTAAGTGACAAAAATATTTGGGTAATCAGCAATATGAACCACTGTCTTTCCAAATAGGAGTCTTGTATCTTAACTAATGACAGAAGGGCCTACAGACAGACATACCTACAATCGTTTCTTCTTCGAATCCAGACCTGAGATATAGGAAAATTGGATAAAATGCTATTGTGAGTTACTTTTGTAAAAATGTATGAAATATCTTTTAGAGAATGGAGGGAAAAGGGTTATCCTATCACAGTAATACAAGATTTTAATAACCTATCAGAAAATCTGTTATACCTAGAAGAAACAGTGCTTTTTAGCAATGTAACATTTTTGCAATCTCTTTAATGGCATTTTCGAAAACTAACTCTGCCGATGGCGAATACATTGCTCACTTGAGTATATCTCGAGCATGTAATTTTACTGTACACATTTTGCAAACTCCAAAAGGTTGACAAATATTCCCAAATTATGGTAAGAGGTAATCTGCATCACGTTATTTGTTTTTGTGATTCTGTTTTCTTTGCCTATCACTAATTCAGAGTTCATGCACAGCGTGTCTTTACAGAATGTTTGCCTACCATGCTTCAACACAGTTATGTAAAGTTTTCATATTTATATTAATATTTAATGCTGCAGGGAAGTTCTGGTAAAATGTAAATACACTGTGCATCAGAATTAAAGGACCTCTTTTCAAAACCCTGCAATTCCCACCCATTGCAACGTATAAGTTTGAAATTTGGCTCAAAAGTGTATATGTAACCAGCCAAACTAGTTTCGCCTAGGTTGAACTCGTTCATCCTGTTACCGATAGGATAAAACAGATTAGCCTAGGTCAAATTGGTTTATCCTAGTTAGAATTTACATGCTTTAGGATAAACTGGTATGTCCTAGTCTGAACTAATTTTGCCTAGTTGGAACGCACGTCGCTGCTTGTATGAACGAGGAATCCCCGAATCATCTCTGGCTCGCCCCTCGCAACCGCTCTTCGGTCACACTGTTCTTTGTTTTGAAGGTATTTTGCATCAACGAAAGTGTGTGTTAAGTTGCTGGTTGCATTTAAAAGATTTTATTACAATCCTAGTATAATTATTGTAAGGCGTTTCATCATGGATGAGCCTTCATGTAGTAGACAAGCCAATCAAAAGCTGTGGAGAGAAAAGATTCTGGAGGAAATTTTGCAGAGTGAAAACAAAAAGTCTTCTCATTATAATGTGTTATCAGTAGATGAATATGCGAATTTGGTTAAACAAGTAGAAGATGCAGAAAAGTTGGAAAAAAAAAAAAAAAAAAAAAAAGGGAGAGAGAGAGAGAGAGAGAGAGAGAGAGAGAGAGAGAGAGAGAGAGAGAGAGAGAGAGAGAGAGAGAGAGAGAGACTTGCAACGATTTGCTGTTTTGAAAATTGGTGATGTGAAAAATCTCATTGCACGATGTGGGGGGAATTAACATATTTTGTTCCAGCTGATGGACTTTATGATGTGATTGACACAGCTCATGTAGCTGGGGTCATGGTGGTCGCGACAGGATGTTAGCCGAGACATCAAAAAAATATGCCAGTATCACAAAGGGAATGATATGCCTCCATTTATCAATGTGTGATGTTTGTCAACAAAACAAGACAAAAAAGAAAAGGGCTAGTTTCAAAGCCAATACTCCATTTGGAAATGAATAGTAGATGCCAAGTCAATTTGATTGATTTCCAAACACAACCAGACGGGAATTTAAAATTCATTCTAGTTTACCAAGACCATCTCACAAAATTTGTTCTCCTTCGTGTGTTAACATCAAAGAGGGCTGAAGAAGTGGCTTATCATTTGACAATAATGTTATAAGTGAACTCACAAATCTTTGGTCAGAACTGAAAATTGTGCATGGAAAACCAAGGCACAGCCAAAGTCAGGATTCTGTTGAACGTGCCAACCAAGACATTGAAAATATGAGAAGTCCTTGGTTAAAGGACAACAATTCAACAAAGTGGTCTGAAGGATTAAGGTATGTCTAATTCATGAAAAATCGAGCTTTGGCTTCAAACAATCACCTTACAAAGCATTATTCGGAATGGAACCCAGAGTAGGACTTTCCACTTCCTCGTTGCCTCAAGAAATCATAAATTATATTCAGGATGAAGATGACCTAAAGAAGGCAATCGAAGGTGACAGCAATACTGATCAGTACGAAGACAGTGATGATGATAACATTGTGAAAATCGACACAAATAACATTCAAAATGCTAGAAAAATTGTGACAGAGAGAGAGAGAGAGAGAGAGAGAGAGAGAGAGAGAGGGGGGGGGGGGGGGGGGGGAGAAGAAGAAGAAGCTAAAAGAAGGAAAGCTTCCTCTGACAAATCCCATCCACCAGCTGACATTGGAGACAATGTAACCATACCTATTCCAGATTGGAGTAATACTACAAAAGACTGTTGAGGGCCTCTACTAAGTTGGCACCAAACATGGTGTATTTCAAAAACATTATTGCAGGTATGATTTTATTAAAATTTTCCATAATTTTTTGTAATACAATAGTAAAAAATACTTGTTTTAACTTCTTTTTTATTGTTTTTAGAACTGATTTCAACGTCTGCATTCAGAAGTTTTTAGATGTGTGAGATATTAACCAGGATACTGAAATATCTTGGGACTGCAGCCAAAAACATTCTGTCGGATCAAGGTGAGGCTTCGAGAAATGCAGTTGCATGAAAAACTGTACAACACACGAATACAATTGTAAGAAAAACAAAGTACTCTGCAATTCTAAGTGACACCAAAGTAGACCTTGCAAAAATAATTAAATAAGCAAATTGCAGATAAGGTGATTTCTGTAGATGTACCTATGTAAGTTGATCTAGTGATAGATGTGAAATTACTGATTAGTTAATAAACAACTTTAATGAACCATATTTACTATTTTATTTCTAATCCTTTATTCAGTTTCCTTTGAAAAGCTTATAGAAGTTACAAACTAGGTGAAATTAGTTCAGACTAGGATGCACCAGTTTATCCTAAAGCATGTAAATTCTAACTAGGATAAACCAGTTCGGCCTAGGCTTAACTGATTTATCCTATCGGTAACAGGATGAATGAGTTTGAGCTAGGCAAAACTAATTCATCCAAAATTGGGTTTGGCCGGTAACATGTACAACCTTCCTTTCTAATGGTGCAAAAACAAGGTGCCCTGCAATACCACCCTCGGGCTCAACAATGCTTCAAACAGCAAGGTGTTAACAAGCCCGCAAGTTCATGTGACTTGTAAGATGGGTTAATGAAATCACATTGGCACCAAACTTCATCATAATTCTCCCCAACAGCACCGTGGAGATGTCACAAGATGGGAAAGTCATCATATCCCCATTTACCCACATTTCACTCCTTCTCTCAATGCTTCTGTGTTGGAGGTTATAATCACTATGCCCAGTGTTGAAATCACATGGCTTTCTTATAAGTGGTCAAGCAAAACTTTCCAGACACACCAACACTCATAATCAGCATGAAAAGGCCTCATGGGGTGGGATAAAGGGCATCAACAAAATCACCTCATTCCCAGGGAAGTTGATTCCACACGTTTTGTGCCTGAAAACGACAGTGCGATGGATAACAGGAAAATGTTCTTAACAAAATCTGGTGGAATTAAGGCTGCGAGGACAGGTCATGAGTCAAGCTTAGGTAGCTCACTTGGTAGAACACTTACCTCCGAAAGGCAAAAGTCCTGCGTTTGAGTCTGGAACACAGTTTTAATCTGCCAGAAAATTTCTTTTCAATGGACACACCATTGCAGAGTGACAATGTCAATCTGGATACATTCTCCAGTCTGTGGCTATGCCACATCTCTGCAATATCCTTTCTTTGATGAGTACGAGATCCACAAGACTCACATGAGAACTTTGTGAATTTTGGAAGAGAAAAGGTACTGGTGGAAGTAAGTCTGTGAGGACGGATCATGACTCATGCTTGGGTGGCTCATTTGGTAGAGCACTTGCCTGCATATGACAGATGTCCCAATTCAAGTCTCGATCCAGCACGCAGCTTTAATCTGCCAGAAAGTAACAATCTTTGATACTGCTTACACCCTCACATGTTTCTACTCTTCTCTAAGGACACTGTGAGACTCCATTCCCATTAAACATGATCTGACCCTTTTTCTGCACAGAACGACAATTTTTACTCTCGTGTACACGGTGAAACCACTAGGGGCTGGTCAAAACCATTTTACAAAACTTGAACATGATCCAAAGCAGCAAAGAGTTCTTACGATTTTACATCCCTCCTATTTTGCGTCCCCCTGTGGCATGATCGGGGCAGGAATGAGACATGAACATATGCACAAATAAAATGGCAAAGGGTCCTCTAATCACCCCCCACCCCCCCTTCCTTCCAGTTTAAGAAAATCCTCAGTGGGACCTCACCACCATCACTGGAATTTTAAAAATGAATGTGTACAGAAATAACCTGAGAAAGTAGTCTGAGGTGCTTGTAAGCAGGCAACTGGATTTGCTATGAGTTGCCTACCTGTAGATGCCGCTGACTACTTTACCGGTTGTTTCTGCACACAAGCATTTTTAAAATTATCAGTAAAAATGGGCAGGTGCCACTGAGGATTTTGCCAAGCTGTTATCCTTTGCTGTTTTATGTGCTATTCACATGTGTGTCACTGTCCCCCACCCGTGATCACTCCACTGGAGGATGCGAAATATGAGGGATGAAAACGCATACATACCCTTTCCTGCTACGGATCATGTTCGAATTTCATTGAATAGTTTTGAATGGACCTTACAGGTTCCAACCTCTGCGTAAGAGCAACAACTACAGTTGCGCTGTGCTCCAAAGTGGTCAGATCACATTTAATGAGAATGCAGCCCCACAATGCCCTTACAGAAGGGTGGAAACGTCCAAGGGTATCAGCAGCATCAAAGTTTGTCAAGAATGTCTTGCTACTGCCCATCACACTGTTGACTGTCATTTTTGATTGTCAATTGCATGGGTATCAATGACACATGGAAACGGCTGGTTCCATTGAAGAACTTTATGCCATCCCGAGGCCCTTTTATGCTGATTTTTATAAGCGGTGTGTCTGGAAAGTATTCCCCAACCCCTTGTAAGAAAACCACACAATTTCAATGCTGGGCATTGTAGTTCTAACCTCCATTGTAGAGGCGTCAAAAAAGGGATGAAATTAGGGTAAGAGGGGTTGAGACGACCATCCATCACGGGACATATCAACAGTGGCAATGGGCAGAATATTGCTGACATTTGGTGCCAACGTGACACCATTCACACACATTATAAGTCACATGCAATTCTGAGCTGAGGCCTACTTTTTTTTTTCTTTTTTTTTTTCTCCCTGTGTCGACACCTTGCTGTCTGAAGCAATGTCAAGCCTGAGGGTGACGCCACAAAGAGAGCCATGGTTCTGCGCCATTGAGAGGAAGGTTGTGCACATCTTTGAGCCTGAGCCAAATTTCAAACTTCTACAATTCAATGGTTGGGAATAACAGGGTTTTGACAAAGTTATCCTTTAATTCTGTTGTGCACTGTAGTTTTAGATTAAAGGAGACAACTCACCTGGAAACCAGAAGTGTTGAGTCATCGATAGGCAGACACAAAAAGACAAAAAACTCACTAGCTTTCGGAGTTATCTTTTTTCAATCTAGAGAGTGACACACACACACACACACACACACACACACACACACACACACACACACACCAAGGCCGACACATGCCCTTAGTAGTGCCAGCTGGACAGAGCCAGTGCTGCATTTTGGTAGGTGGATTAGGTTGTGGTTGGGTTTATGTCAGGCGGAGTGTGTGGAGGGGGAGGGAGGTGGGAAGCAGGGAGAGCAATTGGGGGTGGTTTGCAAGCAGCTCGGAGGGAGGCAGCTGGTTTGCCTGGAGAGTGATGAGGAGAGGGAGGTGTTGCAGGTGTACAATGCAGGCAAGCCTGTGACGCATGGTTGTTGGAGCCAGTGGCGAGTGGCACATCCTCAGGTCATGTGGGACAAGAATTGGGAAGGGGTGACAGGACAGAGGCAGGGAAAGCTGTTGGGTGGAGAGCGCGGGCACAGTGGGGTACTGGAGACCGAGGCCAAGACGATTACGGAAGCGGAGAACATGTTGTAAGATTACTTCCCGTCTCTGCAGTTCAGAGAAGCTAGTGCTGAATGGTAGAATCCAGATGGTCTGGGCTGTGAAGCAGCCACTGAAATTAAGGATATTGCACTTAGCTGCATGTTGTGCCACCAGATGGTCAACTTTGCTCTTGGCAATAGTTTGGTGATGGCCTTTCATACTAGTGAACAGCTGATTGGTAGTCATACCAACATCAAAAACCTACATATTTTTTGCAGCAGAATTGGTATATAACATGGCTACTTTCACATGTAACCCAACCTCTGATGGGGTAGTCTAAGTCTGTTACAGGACTGGAGTAGTAAGAGCTGGATAGGTGGACTGGGCAGGTCTTGCAGCTCAATCTACCACAGGGTATGATCCCTATGGCAGGGCTTGGGAGTGAGAGTGGTAAATGGATGGGCTAGGACGTTGTGTAGGTTGGGTGGGTGACGGAATGCCACTTTAGGAGGGATAGGCACAATATTCAGTAGAATTTCCCACAATTTTGGGCATGATGAGAGATAATCAAAGCACTGACAAAAGATAGGTTCTGTTATTACAGTCTGAGGAGATACTAGGTGACGAGGGAGGAGGCGATACTGGGTGATGAGGGAGATGCTCCTTTGCAACTGATTCCTGGGGGTGGTGGAGGGTGGGGATGTGTGACAGTTTGGGACAGGAAATCTGTTTGTGGGCACTGAAAGTAGTGCCTGTCTGTGAAGCCCTTTGTGAAACCTGTAGTATATTGGGCTAGGGAGTTCTTGTCGCTGTAGATACATCGTTCACAGGTGGCCAAGCTGTATGGGAGGTATTTTTTGGTGTTGAAAGAATGGCACCTGTCAAAATGTAGGTACTGTTGGTGGTTAGTGGGTTTAATGTGGACAGAGATGTGGGTAGATCCATCAGAGAGGTGAAGGTCAGAGTCCACGGTGATGGAACAATGGGCAGAGGAAGACCATTTTCAGTGGATGTGAGAAGTGTTGAGTTTGTGAAGACATGAGGACAGGGTGTCTTTGCTCTGAGTTCAATGTGACTGTACTGAAGATTTGTTCCTATCCCTGAGGTAGACCAACGTGCAAGGCCTGCTCAATCCACTCGTCCAGCACTTCCTACTACAGTCCTGTCATACTCTATCACAGGCCAGGGCATCAGTGAAAGCAGCTATAATGTATACTAACTCTGCTACAAACACTGCACATCTTTTTATACTGATAGGATTACCAATCAGCTGACCACCAGGACGAATGGGCTTCACAAAATGTTGCTTAGAACAAAGCTGACCACCCCATTACACAACATCCAGTTGAGCACATCATGTTCAGTTTCAATGGATGTTTCACAACCCAGGCCATCTGGATCCTACCCTTCACCACCAGTTTCTCTGAACTATGCAGATGGGGGTTATCCTTACCACACATCCTCTGTTCTTGTAACCGTTTCAGCCTCAATCTCCAGTAACTGACTGTCAACCACACCCTCTGCCCATCAGCATCCCCTTTCTACATCCTGTCACCCCATCCCACTTCATGACCCCATATCACCACAACATGTGACACAACCCCACCACAACCTCAACCACCTACCAAAATTCAACACTGGCACTTTTTAGTTTTGTGTGTGTGTGTGTGTGTGTGTGTGTGTCAGGAGAGAGAGAGAGAGAGAGAGAGAGAGCGCACTCGCCTGTGCGCATGTTTTTTTCACTCTAAGTCAAAAAAGGATTACTCTGAAAGTTAGTAACTTTTCTTCTTTTTGTGTGTACCTACCGATATCTCAACACTTCTGCTAATATTTAACCCATTCAGATATGACAGTGACAGTCTCCTCATGGATTTTTCGGTTCGCCTCTAATCCCAATTTAGGTTAGGCTTTGATACACAATGTTCCTGATATTTTATTGTAAGGCACATGACTATGTAGTGTGTCATGAAATTTTTAACGTGATCTGTAACAATTTACACTAAATTTTAACACAGTAAACGCAAGTGAGCATCTGCAACAGTTACAAACTGTCATACCTCCCTTCTAATAATTTGAGCAATGGTAAAAACTTTGATAGTTGGTTGCTTCACTCTTCCCACGTGCTGAAAATAAAGAGTAGAAGCACCCTGTTAACATGTTCAGTTTCAGTGTATATACAACCTGAATAGGTATTTGCCCAAATGTAGTTTCCAATACACAATGGATAGACTTGTTAATTGTGTTGGTCAGATAATAATTCAAAAATCAAGATACAAAGCATTGGCATTCATGCTTAAATTAGTGAGATAAATGTGATTACCTATTGTCTTCACATATTACACGGAACTAAAATAAAACATTAAAAAATACAGTTATAAATTGTCAAATATTAAGTCCTGCATTACATCGCTTTTCATTTTTGTGAGAAAGTGTACCATGACAGCTTTTGTGTACTTATTACAATGTTATTTGCAGGAAACTATACTTGAGTGTTTATTATTAATTCTTATGTTTGTTTCTACTATAAGAAAGTAATCATCGAGTTTAGTAGCAAATAATTTCAGTATTTCATCATTTCTAACATAAAGGTGATGGGACAGCCCCGAAAGTGTACTGGACTGTAGAATATGTCTATCAGGCAATCTGTCACCTAAAACTTAACAAATATTCTTAATCAACGTGAACATCTGCACAAAAAGTATGAGAGGCTTTGGAGAATGGCTTATTCACAACATCACTTATTATGAGAGCTGTTTTCCACAATGTGTATAGGTATACCAGTTGCTATTAACATACTTTATGATCCCAAAATTATTTCAACAAATTGAATTTAACTGAGTTCTAGAGTTCTTTGGTGGTGCTATTATTTATAATCTATATTTACAATGAAGCTACCCACATAAATTACGTAATCTCTTCAGATTTCTCAGCACAATTCTTTAACGGTGTACTTCCGGGTGTTCAGCCAAATTGTAGTTTCTAGTTTATGCACAACAATATAATAGCTATCTTTACTAATGTTTAAAATCTTTTGGCTAAGTCTGTGGTGCTTACAAACAGGTTTCTGGAGTGACTGGAGGTAGAGAGCAGCAAAAATCAACCGCAGATCTAGAAAGGGGAGCTTATCAATCCTATCGCCCCAGCCACCTTTTACCCTGACTAGAGATCCCCGGTGCAGGTTCAACAGACCTCAGGCCATCCTGGATGAACTGGAATGAGGAAAATTCTCCACTAGGGCTGGGGTCCAGCGCTCTACTTGCTAGACCAACATGGTGACTTTCAAATATTAAGAAACATAAGAAAACTCCAACTAACATATTTCAATTGGATGATTTAAGAATAATTTCGTGCTTTGTGTCAGTCAAGCTAAACAAAGCAAACAGTAATACAATTTGCAGAATATCTGGAAAACATTGTTCATTTGCAAAGGAGACTAGTTGCAACACATTTGTGCAAGCAACCTCCCAACTCTAGAGCAGTCTACTTTTGTAGTGCATCCAACATTTTTGTTATGTTTCCTTCAACTCTCTCTCTCTCTCTCTCTCTCTCTCTCTCTCTCTCTCTCTCTCCCCCCCCCCCCCCCCCCCCCCCGCCCCCTTCCATTACCAAATTACTTTGATGCATTTAGAGAAGTCCTATTTTCTCCTCCTCTCAATACAGGAAGGATTCAAAGCCAAAACATTTGTATATGTGCCTCCTCAATCTAAAGGAAGTGCATGACAGAAAACTACTATCGAAGACTGCATCCACCTTTTTTTGACCATAGTACCATTCACCTGATAACCAAATGAACTAACATAAAATCCTTTTAAGAATAAATATCCTAGATACAAATATGTTAAACATACAGCTTAACGAAGTGGTGATTTCAAGTCGTTAATGACACAGAAATTGATACTGATACAGGAGCTATACAGAAACCAGAAATAACAACATTCTACAACCCTATAAAGAACAGAGATCTAGCTGATAAGAAGTGTTTGCTGCATAACAAGCTCCAAAATTCAAGATGTCCTCTTACTGTATTTTATGATCTGGTGAACCTTAGTGACCTCAATGCGATTTGCATTTCTGAAGCAAACCAAAACTACATGGCCATTCTTTGTCAAGTATTTTTAGACATTTATCTGGCTTGGATGAAGTCTCATGATGTGAATGTAACAGGTGCTCTGGAGGCAGGTGGTTGTCTTAGGATGACTCAGCCACCCCATTAAGCAATGAAGATAGTGCTCGCAAGTACAGCCTTTTGACATTTTTTTAAAAAAATGTAATTTTACAAGTGGTTACATGACTTATTGCCGCAAGAGGTGGTGCTTTTTTTTTTGCCCAGTCTCTGATGAGACGTTCAGCCCTCAATATTGATGAATATTTGGAGATACATAGCTCAACATAATTTCTGGCTATAAGTTTGCAGGGTTGGACTATGACTGTTGAGGAATGAATACATAAGCGGTAAATAATAAAAGTGTTTTAACAATAATTTACACTTGCATACATTGCTTATCTGACATTTTTCTTGTGTCAACAAGAGTTTGGATAATGATACAGCAATGTTGGAAAGGATCAACACCACATACACTGATAAGCCAAAACATTATGACCACTCACTGCAGTAACAAAAGTACATATGGGGAGCAGACATGGACAGGGGAAGATATGGACTGGAAATGGGGAAATCCACTGAGATACGCAACTTTGACAAAGGGCAGATTATTACTGTGCAGAGCCTTTGAACAAATATCTCGAAAACTGTGAAGCTGGTCAAATGTTCACAAGCTACTGTCGTGAGCATATACAGAAAGAGGTAGAACAGTGAAACTACCATTAGGGGCTAAGTGGTTTGGCGTCCACAACTCTTCACAGAATGTGGGGTTCAAAGGCATGTCTGCTCTGTAAAGTAGGATAGATGGTGATCTGTGGCATCTCTGCCATTACAGCACAATGCTGGTGCACGCACAAGTGTTTCAGAGCAGACTGCTCATCTCACATTGTTGAACACAGCAGACCACACCTATGTGTTCATATGTTGACCCAACGACAACTTCAATTACAACTGCAGTGGTCACAGGACCATAGGGATTCAACCTTTGTTCAATGGAAATATGCTGACTCTTTGGGTGAATCACATTTTTGCTACACTAGGTCAACATTTGTCTGCACAAACGCTGTCATTGGGGTGAACAGTGGCTCGGAATGTGCAGCGCACCACGAATGCAGGCTGGTGGGAGCAGTATTATGCTGTGGGAGACCTTCCCCTGGGCTTGCATGCGATCTGTGGTAGTAAGCAAAGACATGCCAACAGCTGCGAACCAGTTGCAGCCTTCATGTTTGATGTCTTCCCCAACGGCAGTGTTGTCTTTTAGCAGTATAACTGTTCATGTCCTGGGGCCAGAACCATGCTACAGTGGTTTGAGGAGCATTATAGTTAACTCCTGTTGATATCTCAGCAACCGTATTTGCCTGTATAACCTGTGGAACCCATCTGTGTCGCTATCGGGCAACAAGACCGTGTATGCAAATCAGCTGCCCATTATTTATGCGAATTACATGACCTGTGCATAGACATCTAATGCCACATACGTCCACAAACCTACCAACAAATTGATGGATCTGTGATACACAGAATCAGAGAGATATTTTATTCCATAGATGGACAAACAAGCTATTAACAGTTGATCCTAATGTTTTGACTTATCACTGTAGAACACAATGCAATGGTCGATATTTTGCCATGACAATGTAAGATGCTGTCCTCAGCTACAAGTTCACAGGGCTGGACTATGACTGTGGAGGAACAAATACATATTGTAATTCATAAAAATATTTCTACAATAATTTACACTATCATACAATGGTTATCCAAGGTTTATCTTGTTTCTAGGAAACATGGATAATGATATAGCAATGTGTGAATGTGTCAGTTCCACAGTCCAATTAGGTATTATGCTGAGCTGAAATTTCTTGATGAGGAGATGGAATCTGCATGGAGCAATACTGATGTTTATGAAATCCCATGTAAGTATTGAAAAATTATTTATGCCTACATAAAATTCTTATCTACTGTGTTTGTTTTTCTCTCAGAATCGTAACACAATACTTATCTACTGTGTTTTATCACAAGAATGTTCAAACCATCCAGATCGGGACTTATGTCAACAGCTCAGCTGATGTCATCACTAGCATCCTACTCTGGAACCATCGATGCCATTATCACTTTGGCATGAACCAGCACTGCTGGCTTCTTATGGTAATCAATTGATTAGCAGCAGTTTCTTGGCCCGTCCTACTATGGTCAATGAGCATCAGGTATCCTACATGCCAGCTTTGACTTACTCAGTGCTTAGAGGCATATTTGGGGATCGGATCTTGTATGCTCGTGTTGATAATTCTCCAGTTGGCTACTGAAATCTCATCTGTTCCCTAAAAGCATGTATACCCATTTTGAAAGGAGAGCTTCCTAAATTATAAATGATCTATGGTATATACCTGCTAAAAAGTGTACTATTAATGTATAAAAAAAATGGTGACCTCTGCTTTGCGTGATCACTTCTGGCTTGTGAAAGAAATTACAGGAATCATCTGGAGCGTATGACTTGATACCAAATGCTTCATGTTGTGGGACTGTAACTCTGATGGTATTGATATCTGTGAAACTACAGGACATATTGAAATTTGCGAGGATGAATCCTGATATATTTATTCAAGTTTACAGCCAGTGTGAAAGCAAGCCAGGGATGAATAAAACTGTCGGACCCCTTCATTACTCCAAAACCACCGGTCAGCACCCAAACCTATAAATTTGTTGTTATTTAGGCTGGGGGAGCAATAACGCTACTGCTGGGCCTCAAAGATGTCCCGCCTAATGTCCTACCAACTGTCAAAACATAAAGGCACACAGCATATATCCCCTATGTGTTTCAACATGTTTTCTACGAGTGAGCAATTCACACAGTATCTGCTGAAATGCTCTACACAAGAAATGATACATATGGATATGCCTAGTGGAGTGAAAAAGTTCTTCAAATTTAAGAAATTCCGCCACCAGAACAGTATCTTCTTTGATGTATACACTGAAATTGAGTGATTATAGCTCCTATGGCGTGCTGTAAGACTCACTCCACTACCTCACACACCACATTCACACGACTACACGTACCATACGAGGAGGCAGTTTTGTGTGCATATGGCTCAAGTTCGTAAGTTTTAATCATACATCAGAGAAAATCCTGAAGATGGGTGCTCCCTAAGTTTGACCAATCTCCACAGAAAGCTGATACGATTTATCACACCAACATTACTATGACTGACTTGCAAGAAAACGAAGCATTATACAAGAGATCAATTAACAGCTAAGTTTGTGGGCTGCCTTTAGGAGGGAAAAAAGGCTGAAACTCTGTGTAGGTTTCATTGACATCTAACTGTAAAGTTCCGTGGTCCAGCACGCAATGCATATAACCTGAACTACCAACGACCATGAGACACACCCTGTTTTTTCCATTGTTTTAGAGGTATGGCACTCATTTCATCGTTAAGCACTTGGGTGATTTTGGCTTGAGTCATGATCAAGTTAGCATCCTATCTACAATGCGGAAAATATATTTCATTTTCTAAGCAAATCACCCCAAATATTATACTGCCCTTCCTGGACTCACTAAAATTTGTGCATCTGCCACTCCAAAAAGTGGGCCGGCCGTTGTGGCCGAGCAGTTCTAGGCGCTTCAGTTCGGAATTGCGCTGCTGCTACGGTCGCAGGTTCGAATCCTGCCTCGGGCATGGATGTGTGTGATGTCCTTAGGTTAGTTAGGTTTAAGTAGTTCTAAGTCTAGGGGACTGCTGATCTCAGATGTTAGGTCCCATAGTGCTCAGAGCCATTTGACAATCCAAAAACTGGTTGAATCCTTGTGTCAGGAGGCATGTACACCACTTGAGCTGCATATCTCAATGATGTTAAGTTTCAATTCATGATGAAGAAAGGGTCTTCCCATATGAATATCTGGAGTCAGTGGAGAAACTCAATGAAACCACACTGACCAACAAAGCCACATTTTTCAGTAATCTTACAAGCAATACTATAATGATTTTGGCAAGACTTCAACATTTCTGATTTAGGGGAGTACACAAAACTTGATATGGACACAGAAGTGTGCTTTATTTGAAGAACTTCTTGATGAATTTCCTAGTGTATGAATGGAAATACACTTGATGGAACCTGCATCCTACTACACCATGCATTTCTGATTTAGGGAAGTATGCAAAACTTGATTTGGACACAGATGTGTGCATACTTGAAGAGCTTCTTGATAAATTCCATAGTGTATGAATGGAAATACACTTGATGGATCCTGCATCCTACTACACCATGGCAGAACTATTGTGGGATGCAGTGGGTGAAACCACAGAAGCCAACATTGATCTCTTAAGCAATGTCGATATGCTGTTGTTTTTTAGGTGCTGTATTTGTAGGGAACTTTTCAAATGTGGCTACAGCCAGGCCAAGGCAAAGAAACTGCAAATGGTTGTTCAGTCTAATGAAACATCCAGAGATTCGAGTATTTACAATACTTTGATGTACAACAATTTATGCAGACATCTCATGCAGCTATCCCTGTGCATTGGGGGTTTCGATGGCAGCCTTGTGATGAAATTGTCAAATTAGGTGTTGTAAGAGATGCGGTAGTGGAGTCCGATACAGGATATGCAGCTTATGTCATGATCGCTGACATGGCATATCGTAGTAGTTGGCATGATGCACACAGCGATTTTCTGTTATGTCTGGAGAAACAAGTTCCATGAAATGGGCCCTCCCCAAACTGATTACGATGTAGGTGGATACACTGGTTGCTTTAATAATTAAAGGGACAAATTGTATAGTCATCAGTCCCTCCTACCTGGAACAGGTAAGTCAGCAAAACTACATACTAAAGAACAGCCTAGTGTGTGAAACCAATGGGAAAAAAAATCCCAAGGTCTACAAGCCTGGAGAACAGAACAAGGAAGGAGAAAAGGAGGAAAGGAGGAAAGGAAGAAAGGCAGGTGAAGTGCTCCATCCAGAGAGCAGCCAGAGGCCCTCAAACATAGAAAGTGCAATGGTGGACATACACCCCTGTTATTTAACAGAGGCACCCCATCCAATAATACACAGATAAGATAAGCAACATGGACAGGGCGAGAGAAGCACAGGAAAACAGCAGAAGAACACCTAGTCAAACAGAACACGCAAGAAGGAAAAGGAAGAGCAAAAGAATGGGTAGGGCGGGGGCTGGTGCAGACCATGAAGCCCAGACAGCTAGTACCTGCTCAAGGCAGAGGAGGCAGCAGGGTGCCCTAGCAACACCTAAATGGGCCGACCCCTCAATGGGCTGAAAAAGCTGAGGCCCTGTCCCTTACAGAGAAAGATGAACACCCCCTCCCCCCTTTCATTAATAAACTGTAAAACCAGGTCATCTGCTGAGGCATCATATGGTGACACCAGGTGTAGCGAGTCAGTAAGATTAAGAGTCTGCCGCAAAGTGGCTAGGTTAGGACAGCCCAACAAAATGTGGACCACTGTCAAACAGGCATCACTGTGACAGTGGGGCGGATTCTCACAACGGAGGAGATGAGCTTAAGTCAGCCAAGTACGGACGATGCTGAGCTGGCAAAGGACAATGGAGTCTGTGCGAAAGGCATGAATGGAGGATCTCCACAAATTCACGGTCTCATTTACTGCCCGTAGTTTGTTAAGTGAAGTGGAGTATGGCATTCTATATTCCAAATCCATAGAACTAGACAGCATAATGCCAATTGATGGTCTGATCCGGAATACCGATCTCAAGAGGCGACCTCCCGGTAGCCAATTTGGCCAGCTTGCCATCAACTTCATTGTCCAGGATAACAACATCACCCGGGGTCCGGACAAGACAAGACAAATACCACCAAGCATCCACATTGTTTGTGGGCTAAAAGGGAGTCCTAGATAGTCAGGACCAAGGGTGCCAGGACCTTGTGATAGGTCAAGATTGAACTGTAGACCAACGGAGATGTACACGAGTAGGCCAAAGACCATTGATAGCCATTAAAAAGAGATGGGCACTCAGAACAGAATTTAGATCAGCGCCTCCTCCCAGGGGGTGGTCAGGGAGGGGTAGACCAAGGAAGCAACAGTAGTGAAAGAGAGAGAGAGAACTGTTCCAGTCTGTCATCCAGTGAGACACTGAGACATCAGTCACAGCCCAGTCACTTACAGTCGCAGACAGTTACAGGCAGCATATAGCGACCAGAGTAGTGTACATAGTGGAACATGTACTTCACCTGCAGTGAGGCTAATGTGGACTAGAACAGCAGAGCTTGTACCACAACGAATATCTTGAGTTAAGTAACTTTCTATTCTTATGAATAAAGAACCTAGTTAATATATGCATACAGTTTGTGTTATACAAAGAGGATACTGGCCACCAAACAACATCCTCGCCTTACTTCCCATGATACAGCTCTACAGTGACAACGAGACAACAGAAAACTGACTTTACCTGGAAGGGTTCCCCCACAAAATCCAGGATGACAGCACAGGTATCAACATGGTTGCCCTTAGGACTACTCGGGACTCGATAGATGAAATGAGCTCCGTGTAGTGATATGTTAGTCCTGAGTTGCTCGTCAGATTGAATGAGGAGGTCCTTGTGAAAAATAATGCACTGAGTCATATTTAAAGACTGGTGAGGAGTAATGGTCATCAGGATGTCTCCTAAGTGCTCAAAAGCACAAAGGGAAGCTAATTGACTGATGGAAGAGATATCAATTAGCAGGGAACCAGGTTGCACCTTACTAAGGGACTCAACTTTACCATACTTATCTTCCATCTGTTCTACAAACAAAGAGCATTTTGGTAACAGAGAAAGTCCCTCCATCTGTCCTGGAACAAAAATAATAGGGAAAGGGTTTCGCCCCCCAGGCAGTGGACTTGGCCCTCCTCCCAGGGGGTGGTCAGGGAGGGGTAGACCAAGGAAGCAACAGTAGTGAAAGAGAGAGAGAGAACCGTTCCTGTCTGAACAAATGGCCACGGAAGAGTGGCCACAAATATGGAATTTGGCATGCTCAATGTGCAAAGCATCTGCCCTGGTACCACCCATTCCAATCAGGGGGCCACCCCTTGGTCGCCACCCAGTGCAGCAACGGCCACTGGCACGGTGATTTCTCCCATGAGTTCTGACGGGAGGAAAAAAAAGAGCACTACTCCTAGGCATACACTAGGCAGTGATAGCACAGGTGCCAGAGCTGTGATCCCTGTATTGTCTGGGGCTGGTTCAAGCAGATGGATGCACAACAGCCCCACCACACGGACTGGCTACTGTGCTGGTGACCTAGCAGCAGGACGGGTTGGAGGGGAGGGGGGGGGGGGAGGAGGAGAAGAAGGGGCGCTACGGCAGGGAAGGGGGGAAGGAGAGGGGAGAGGAACCAACACATGCTGGCGATGATGGAGAGAGTTCTTTCCCAAATGGCTCACACCACAGAAACAATTTAGAAAGAGACATCTAACCCAAAGGGAGACCAGAAACAGCCAAAAGAAAGGGAGAGTGGAAACATGAGACAAGACCGTAAAGGAATAGCTGAACCAAGGGAATAGCTGAGTCACTGTAAGGTAAAATACCGAGGGAGAAAGAGAAGGATGGACAATGTGTATATGGGGAAGGGAATGTAGCCTGGGAAAGAAGAAAGGCTGTAGTAGCTTGAGGCCCTGTTTGTGCCTCACATATACCAACAAAAGAGCTGTGGGTCCCCTGGTGAGTAGGGCACAAAGAAAAGAAATATATATAATGCATTATAGAAACCTCCGGCAATAAAGCAGTTTGGGAATGGAACTGATTAATCACTCACACTATTGAATGTGACCAGTCACACTGACAGAAGAAGTACACTGACATTAACACCATAAGTGGGGTTCTGCAATGTGAGATTTTGAGAAACACTTTGATAAAATTTGTGGATAATGCAGTTTACACCAAAAAGATGTAGAATGTTAGACACCTCCACAAAATTCACTTAACAATGAAATAGGATATATATACACACACACACACACACACACCAGTCTTTGAACAGGCCACAATCTTCAATTAGGAATTCATCGCTCTGGAGATGTGTAAGGTTTCAGTAGAGTTAAAAAATACTGTTAACGCCAATACGAGTATTATGGACCTATCCACGCTCCTGTTTTATTATCAGTTCGCAAAAACCAATTTTGAAGAACAAAAAGTATTTTATATGGATATGGACATTTCCTCTATTGGTTGAAGGGTTGCAATTCATATGAAGTAATAAGTTGCCACCCCAACATATTTGACATGTCTGGATATGTGGCCGATAATCCTTACGGCAAAATGTCTGCCAGCACTGTTCAGTGTCAACCAATGGCAGTCTACAAGTGTACGATGTGCGGCCGCAATGGCTCTTGACTACTCGGAACACCTGCTTGGCAGTGTTGGCAGTGCTCCATATACTCTTCCATACATGGTTCACCACCATCTGCTCATCTGCATGAGGCACCAAGTTAATATTCAATCAAGGGACCATGTGATACACACTATATCACAGCTGAAAATCGGCCTGTCGCCTCATGACAATAAGCAGTTCATTTTTGAGGACAGAATCTGAACCCTGCTATTCTCATACTACTAACTTGGGTGATAGAGAGAGAGTGGAGGTATTTATTTGTAAAAAGGAATTAACAATGAGAGAGAGTAAAGGGTTAATAATACTTACATTCAACTCCGTGAGTCAGTTTTTTATTCTATCTAGTGGCGGCAGATCTCTGCTGACACTTTATGTTGATCTTTTCACCACTGAATATAGAGCACAACTGCTGAGTCCATCTGGTGGCTAGCATCCCCAGACTCTTTTGGACTGGAAGGTAGTGGTAGGTTAAAATATCTGTTTTGATTGTGGTGGCCATATTGGGCCATAAACTTTAATGATGAAGATGGTTGACACAAATATAGTGACGAAGATAAGGTTGACATAAATATAGCAACAACCATCTTAGTAGTGATCAGAATAATTAACTGGCTAATGAACTAAATCCTAAATAAAAACCAACATCTGCCCTTCAACCAATAGGATCAAACTACAAAGATATAAATTAGATGATAAACACTGGATATCAATAGAAGTGGTCTAGTGGGAGAGGGATGATGATGATGATGATGATGATGACAGATGCAGTTTGTTTACATAAGGATCATAAATCAATGGCTCAGCTCTCTCTTTGCATTACTACTTACTGATATCTAATAATGTACAGGGGGGATCTACAAAAGCGAATAATGCAGAAAAATTAAGAACTGAATAAAGAGTACCCATCGACGATGGCACAAAGGTGTTGAAATATGTTTGGGTTTGCATAAAAAGAAACAGTTGTTTGCATAACAGCTGAATCTAAAATCAGTAACTTGATAGCTGTGTTTTCTTCAGACAATAGCTACGATTGTAAGGTCAGAATAATGTCTTACATTTAACGTCGTTAATCAAACGGCTGTTCGGGTTATTATTCACGAAAATACCATTATCCGTGTGTCTTCAAAGGAGATAGGATGGGGCAAAATTGGGCCAGGTGCGAGTAGAGCCCGCATTCATGGGGTTCTGTACAACCTTAATTAGGCTTATGTATTATAGGCAGTTCATCCATCACGGAAATTTTTTTACACCATCAAGAGACTGTAGAACTCAGTATGTAACATAAATTTCAAATTGATACGTGTACCTGTTCTTGAGAAAAAGTGTTTTTAACAGTCGGACCCACAGATGGATGGCAAAATGATTCTATAAGGGTACCACTCTTATCAACTGCCGTAAGAACGTATTTTTAAAAAAACGCTTTATAGGCATAGTGGCGAATGGCCGTCATAGTGCCATTACCGGCCGGTGTGTTTCGATGTTACTGACTGCCACAGTTACCTGCTCTCTCATGTTCCCCATGAAACTTCTGAATGTACGATAATCTCTCCTTCCGCACTCTGCCTCCTTGAAACAGCTCACGTACCATAACCTCCCATTTACGAGTACTTCCGTCTCTGTGACGCTGTATATCTATCTTACTATTGTTAACAGTGATTTTAATGAGCTTGGACGTTCAGACTGTAGCCAGAAATTAATAAGTTTCTTAATGTATTTGAAGTTATGAAAAAACTTATTAATTTTAGTTTCCAGACGATATGGGATAAAAGTTAGTTGTGTCTCTGGGTTATCAAGACAGGAAACTTGGTTAAATGTCTATTTTATTTTTACTTTTATAAGCACGCATCATTCCTAATCTGCTTCCGCTAGTCATTGTTACTCCATTTTTTATGCCATATTTTATATGAATATGTTAACCAATAGGCATAGTTCACACATTACTTCAGCTCTTTGTAACTAAAGTGCGTCATTCATGGAGATTTGACATTTTCTGTTTTCTACTCCATAATGTACTTTAGGCTTTCCTGAACATTTTGGTATATAATACAATAAAATCAGACAATTTTGAGACCTTAAAATAATATTTTGAATGTTGACATGTGATTGTCAAATTTCGCGGCTGCGCATATACTGCCACAGTTCAGCAGTCATATCTTGGGAACTACACAGTCTAGACTCTAGAAGGCTGTGAATTGCTTTGTTTTGTGACTACTGTTACGTCTCAGAAGTTCGCATTACGAATAAACAGATCAGTCCTTTGTTTCTGATACTAGTTTTCGTTGAAAGTAGTGTGATTATCGGCTGTTTTTGTAGTAAGCTAACTTCTATTGCTTTTTATACATAAATGACTAGAGAAGATGAAGATGAAAAGAGGAGAAGATGAAAAGAGCCACGTGGAGCACTTTCTTGCATCGAATAGCAACCGATGAAAAGCCATGTCATGCTTTGTGTCCAACTCCACCAAACACTTCGTGTAAATATAGGCAAGCTGAATTTTCTGGCACCCTGCAGAATTTACACATATACATTCTCTTACTTTGGCAAAAATGGAGGCAATCAAACCTATTTACAGAGATTGGCAAATCCTGAGCAGCTAAAGAAGTGTTTACATGGAAAGACCCAGAATGTGAATGAGTCCTTCAATAATGTTGTGTGGTGCTGTGTGCCTAAAAAGTATTTGTTGGCCTTATGACTCTAAAGTTAGTAGTGTCTGATGCTGTAATAACTTTTAATGGTGGGAACTATGAAAGACTTAAGGTTCTGGAGAAGTTAGGGGTAAGATTTGGACAGAACACAGCTAAAGGACTGTTCATTAGAAGAAGCAAGGCAGTTAATGGAAGATACAATAGAAATTCCACCCACCTCTCCTTCTGAAATTAGGAAGATGATAAACTCTCTCAAGAATAAAAGCTCACATGGAATCTATGGCATTTCCAGCAGGATAATAAAAGCTTGTTCCCAAGAAATAAGTGGGATTCTGAGCCACATATATAATAGCTCTCTGAAGCAGGGTATTTTCCCAGATAGACTGAAGTATGCCATTGTCAAACCACTGCATAAAAAAGGGGATACGTCCGATGTCAACAACTACCGCCCAATCTCTCTTCTGACTGCCTTATCCTAAATTCTTGAAAAAGTAATGTATTGTAGAGTAGCTTCACACCTTTGTAAAAATAAAGTTTTAACAAAATGTCAGTTTGGTTTCCAAAAGGGTTTTTCAACGGAAAATGCTGCATATACTTTCACTAATGAAATATTAAATGCCCTTAGTAACCGGAAGTCATCTGTTGGGATTTTTTGTGATCTCTCAAAGACTTTTGATTGTGTAAATCATGCAATACTTCTAGATAAGCTCAAGTACTGTGGTATGAATGGGACAGTGCTCAAATGGTTTAAATCATACCTAACTGGAAGAGAGCAGAAAGTTGAAATAAGCAGTTCACATAATATGCAAAAAACTGGTGATTTCTCAAACTGGGGAACAATCCAGAATGGGGTGCCGCAAGGTTCGGTCTTCAGTCCTCTGCTGTTCTTAATATATATTAATGACTTGCCATTCTATATTCACGAAGATGCAAAGCTGGTACTTTTTGCTGATGATACAAGTATAGATATCACAGACAAGAATTAACTGGTGAAACTGTAAATGATGTTTTTCAGAAAATCATCAAGTGCTCTGCAAATGGGCTCTCATTAAACTTTGACAAAACACAGTATATTCAGATCCACGCAGTAAATGGAACGACACCATTAATAAATATAAACTTCGATCAGAAATCGGTAGCTAAGGTAGAATATTCAAAATTTCTAGGTGTCTGCACTGATGAGGGGTTGAACTGGAAAAAACACACTGAGGATCTGCTGAAGCACATGAGTTCAGCTACTTATGCTATTAGGGTCATTGCAAATTTTGGTGATATACATCTGAGTAAATTAGCTTACCACGCCTACTTTCATTCTCTGCTTTCGTATGGCATCATATTCTGGGGTAACTCATCATTGAGTAAAAGAGTGTTCATTGCACAAAAGCGTGTAATCAGAATAACTGCTGGAGCTCATCCAAGATCATCCTACAGACACTTATTTAAAGAGCTAGAGATCTTCACTGTAGCCTCACAATATATATATTCACTTATGAAATTCGTTATTAACAATCTGAACGAATTCAAAAGTAATAGCAGTGTGCATGGCTACAACACTAGGAGAAAGGATGATCTTCACTACTCAAGATTAAATCTAACTTTCGCTCAGAAGGGGGTAAATTATGCTGCCACAAAAGTCTTTGGTCACTTACCTAATAGCATCAGAAGTCTGACAGACAGCCATATAGCATTTAAAAGCAAATTAAAAGAATTTCTTAATGGCAATTCCTTCTACTCATTAGATGAATTTTTGGATATAGTAAGTGGGTAATTTACAAACCCCACAAAAAAAATAAATAAATAAAATTATTGAGTGTCATGTAATACACTCCTGGAAATGGAAAAAAGAACACATTGACACCGGTGTGTCAGACCCACCATACTTGCTCAGGACACTGCGAGAGGGCTGTACAAGCAATGATCACACGCACGGCACAGCGGACACACCAGGAACCGCGGTGTTGGCCGTCGAATGGCGCTAGCTGCGCAGCATTTGTGCACCGCCGCCGTCAGTGTCAGCCAGTTTGCCGTGGCATACGGAGCTCCATCGCAGTCTTTAACACTGGTAGCATGCCGCGACAGCGTGGACGTGAACCGTATGTGCAGTTGACGGACTTTGAGCGAGGGCGTATAGTGGGCATGCGGGAGGCCGGGTGGACGTACCGCCGAATTGCTCAACACGTGGGGCGTGAGGTCTCCACAGTACAT
This sequence comes from Schistocerca serialis cubense, assembly GCF_023864345.2. Lineage (NCBI taxonomy): Eukaryota > Metazoa > Arthropoda > Insecta > Orthoptera > Acrididae > Schistocerca > Schistocerca serialis. The sequence continues at coordinate 396,154,312 of NC_064641.1, read as the reverse complement.
CGATGTTGTCGCCAGTGGTCGGCGGAAGGTGCACGTGCCCGTCGACCTAGGACCGGACCGCAGCGACGCACGGATGCACACCAAGACCGTAGGATCCTACGCAGTGCCGTAGGGGACCGCACCGCCACTTCCCAGCAAATTACGGACGCTGTTGCTCCTGGGGTATCGGCGAGGACCATTCGCAACCGTCTCCATGATGCTGGGCTACGGTCCCGTAAACCGTTAGGCCGTCTTCCGCTCACGCCCCAACATCGTGCAGCCCGCCTCCAGTGGTGTCGCGACAGGCGTGAATGGAGGGACGAATGGAGACGTGTCGTCTTCAGCGATGAGAGTCGCTTCTGCCTTGGTGCCAATGATGGTCGTATGCGTGTTTGGCGCCGTGCAGGTGAGCGCCACAATCAGGACTGCATACGACCGAGGCACACAGGGCCAATACCCGGCATCATGGTGCGGGGAGCGATCTCCTACACTGGCCGTACACCACTGGTGATCGTCGAGGGGACACTGAATAGTGCACGGTACATCCAAACCGTCATCGAACCCATCGTTCTACCATTCCTAGACCGGCGAGGGAACTTGCTGTTCCAACAGGACAATGCACGTCCGCATGTATCCCGTGCCACCCAACGTGCTCTAGAAGGTGTAAGTCAACTACCCTGGCCAACAAGATCTCCGGATCTGTCCCCCATTGAGCATGTTTGGGACTGGATGAAGCGTCGTCTCACGCGGTCTGCACGTCCAGCACGAACGCTGGTCCAACTGAGGCGCCAGGTGGAAATGGCATGGCAAGCCGTTCCACAGGACTACATCCAGCATCTCTACGATCGTCTCCATGGGAGAATAGCAGCCTGCATTGCTGCGAAAGGTGGATATACACTGTACTAGTGCCGACATTGTGCATGCTCTGTTGCCTGTGTCTATGTGCCTGTGGTTCTGTCAGTGTGATCGTGTGATGTATCTGACCCCAGGAATGTGTCAATAAAGTTTCCCCTTCCTGGGACAATGAATTCACGGTGTTCTTATTTCAATTTCCAGGAGTGTATTTTGTCTAATGTAGTATCTTGTATAGACACCTTTTATTAACCTGACACGTTCCACATCATTACGAAGTGTCGTATTCATGATCTACGGAGCAAGTACTAATCTAATCTAATCTAATCTAGGAACTGGATGAGCTTCGTGTACGTGAAGCAGAGTTAGCTGCTCAGCAAATGACAAAAGAAGCAAGAAAGAAAAATAGGAGGCAAGCACTGGGTTGTTGTGACACTGAAGAAGACACAGGCTGTGGCCCAGGGCAATTCTAGTGCATAAAAGATGCAGAAATGTAAGTCTGTATAAGAATTTGTAATAAAAAAAGTTTTAAACATCAATATCCCTGAATTACATTTTTTGCAATAAATGACCCGTTTTCTAAAGAAGTACTGATGATGAAATTTTCCCATGACACTTTAAGATACATCACACAAATGATCCAGTAGAATTTTTAACAACGACATAAATGTCTGATCTTCTGGGCGCGAAAATATTCTAAATGGTCGTCCTCAAAGACTTGATTTTGAATGAGAGTCAAACGCTCTGTGATTTAAGAAATTCATCGGACATTTGCGCACAGAGTTCATCTTGTGTAAAAGGAAATTTATTTTACTTGAAAATAACGCTTTCCGTGCGGTTAAAGGCGCTTCAGTCTGGAACCGCGTGACCGTTACGGTCGCAGGTTCGAATCCTGCCTCGGGAATGGATGTGTGTGATGTCCTTAGGTTAGTTAGGTTTAATTAGTTCTAAGTTCTAGGCGACTGATGACCTCAGAAGTTAAGTCGCATAGTGCTCAGAGCCATTTGAACCATTTTTGAAATCCGTTTTGTTTTCATTTGACGTGAGAGCAATAATCGACGAGGAAACAACAAAATCACTTAAACATGGGTCACGTCGAGACTATCATCTCCCCACAACAACTCAGACTGCTCTGTGCATCAGGTCCGGATCTACGATATTTCCGAACCGGGACAATATTAGATAGTGGCGCTTCCCTCCCTCGAGCGTTTGAAGCAGGACGCCAAAAATTTAAAAAATCGACTTTTCAAAATATCTTCATTTTGTAGCGCACATCTTTCAGAAGAGTCAGATACATAAAACATATATGTTTGAGGGAACGTAAGGCATGTTATTTGGTCTGAAGTGTGCCGAAGTGCAGCGCCACGCCTCTTCACACAGCATTCTTCCATCGCACATCTCTGTATTTCGCTCTGTGGAATTCAAACGTGTAATATTTTGTAATGGGTGCCATCAAACTATATTCGGGCCAGTGGAAATAAAATGTCCTGTGGTGCCTCTCCTGCCCCTCTTAAAATAATAAACTCACTATTAATATTGGATGGGATTATTTGTAACCGGAAGAACAAGAATTCTTTGGAAAATTTGCACTCTTTATTGACTATTAGCTAATAACTTGCTGTTTTGTGTGACACAAAATTAAACATAGGATACACAAAACCATTAAAGACAGGAGACAAGCAAGACAGTACACATTTCTTCAATCCATATGTCCCGAAACTGCCGCCCGGGACAGCATCTGGCTGCTTGCTGCTATTGCTTATACTGCTAACTGCCACACTTCTGTAGCCAGAAGCGGGAGAAGACTCATACGCGACTCAACTGCATATGCGCATAAGCTCGCTCGCAACCGCTCGAAAGAATCTAATGTAAACAGTTGTGACGTCACGTTCATCGGAGGCAATCTGTTGTTATGAAACACTGCATAGTCTTCCTAAAGCCTTTGACACATTTTGCTGTTGGCAGACGCTTGTATGAGCACTGTGTTTTGATCTTGTATATGGTGCTTTTCCTTTGAAACTTAAGTTTTACTTTCGTTCGTGTTTTATTGCTGCAGTATTATTCTGCAGTAGCGAGATACAGTAATATTCTTTGTTAAAGTATTCGTTCTTACCAGTCAAAGTTACTAAAATTTAACTTAAAACTAAAACAATGAAAAATTCCCGGAATTCTAGAAAATTCCCGGGTTTTTCCCGGTTTTCTCCCGTATGAAAAAATTCCCGGGTTTTGCCCGGATCTCCCGGTTGTCCCGGGTCGTATAAATGGTTCAAATGGCTCTGAGCACTATGGGACTTAACATCTGTGGTCATCAGCCCCCTAGAACTTAGAACTACTTAAACCTAACTAACCTAAGGACATCACACACATCCATGCCCGAGGCAGGATTCGAACCTGCGACCGTAGCGGTCACGCGGTTCCGGACTGAAACGCCTAGAACCGCACGGCCACACCGGCCGGCCGGGTCGTATACACCCTGTTTAAACATTTTGGTTATCAGTCCCTCGTTATATTGGAAATTCATGCAAAACAATTGGCAATGAGGAAAAGGAGAGTTGTTAGCTCGGTGTCTGTAACCTAGTCGTCGTAATTGAAAATGTTAGTGATAGTACCTTTAGTCAGATAGTTAAAATTAAGATAAAACTCATGCAGCGAAAACCTGTGGTTGGTTACTAAAGGACCCATACAAAAGGGTCATCATAGTCATTACGAGTAAAATGAGGTGAGAAAATAAACTTGCAACGCAAATATTGCGGAAAAGGAAAGTGCAGTTTTCACACAATGGGTTGGTAGTCAGGAGCTCTTATTGTTAGCCAATCAACACATGTAATAATATTTAGAAAAGTGTATTTTTTGTGCAAACACACAAGTTCTTAAATGAAACAATGCATACTGACATTAACAAGCTGAAAGTAGGGTAAATTAGAATGTGTTACACGATTCTAGTGGAAGTCGTTTGAGAGATATTGTATTTTTGAAAAGATCTCACTACCGACTCTTGTACAAATCTGAGGTAGCACACACTAAAGAACAACACAAGTGAATACACTAATTATATGGATTCTAGTCTGGTGGAACGACTGCTGCATCAAGTGCTAGCATTTCAGCGGAGATGTCGGAGCAGGTTGCACTATTACGTCGTTGTATATCATCGGGTGTAGTTGTAGTTGGTATGTCCTGGTAGACAGTCTTTCAGCTTTCCCCACAGAAGAAAGTCTACCTGCGTGAAATCGGGGAACTGCCGGCCAAGGTACAAGTCCTCTGCATTCAGCCCAATAAAGTGGGAACAATTCGTGAACACATGCTGCATCAAAAGCCTGACAGATAGCCAACTAACATTTCAAAATAAATTAAAAGAATTTCTAGATGACAACTCCTTTTACTCATTGGCTGAATTTTTAGATATAAATTAAGGGAAAAAAAAACAACTTAAACATTAGTGTCATGCAATATTTTGTGTAATGTAATATCTTGTACAGACATCTTTTATTAACCTTACACGTTCCACATCATTACGAAGTGTCGTATTCATGATCTATGGAACAAGTATTAATCTAATCTAATCTACTTCGTGCACTATGTGCAGCACAGCCTATGTTGGTACCATAGGTTCCTCCCAATTCGGAGAGGAACTTCTTCCAGCATCTGTGGAAGATGGTCTGTTAGGAGGTTCCGATACTTGTGTGCGTTCAGTGTTCCATCTATGAAAAACGGGCATTTGAGCTGATGGTTCAATATTCCACACCACACGTTTACACTCCATGGACGCTGATGTCCCACCTGACGAAGCCAGCGGGGAATGTCGATGTGCACGATTCGGTGGTTTACCTGGCAATGATTGGCTTCATCACTAAATAAAATACATGAAATATCTGGAATATCGTGTCTTAATGTCCATGTGCAGAAGTTAACAAGATTCTCATATCGTTTCCATGCAGTTCTTGATGAAGACAGATGTGACAGGGATGGAACCTTTGTCGAAGGAGAATGCGTAGGACGACTCATGCGGTTGCGCGGAAACTAACGTGTGGATGAACTGCAACAGCAGAGAGAGCATTCATTAATTTCCCCTCTTTTGTCGTCGCTTGGTTCCTTCTGTTACGTAGCCTAGGTGCTAAACTACCACTTTCACGTAACTTGTTGAAGAGGTTGATAAATACGTGTCGATATAGTTGATAGTCATACACAAAACAAGAACGAACTGCATTTTTCCTTCACTCTCTGCTTTCCAAAAGCTGGTTCTCAGCCTGCGTGGCGTGTTTTGGAGGGTTTCTACTCTGGTTTGTTTCGTAGACTTGGTCAGTGAGTTTTATGCATGTTAAGTTGGTTTGACTATAGAGGAGTCTTCGTTCAGTGCTGAAAAATCTTTTAGCTATTGTTACCGGGGGGGGGGGGGGGCTGCATATTCTAGGACTGGTCGTATGAAGGGTTTTGTATGTGTGTAGCTCAGGTTCTGTACCGCATCCCTGCACTTAGCGTATTAGTTTTGTCTGCGTCGGGTCTTAATTTACCTAAACCATTAGATAAATTACTTTTCCTATACGCATTCTTTACCCTTACACATTATTTTAATTTGCATAGACAACAATGTGCTCTTTTGTTTTATTCCTCGACAATTTTAGTAGAAAACAGGAAACTTGTATTTATGGCACATTATCTTACTATCAGAATACTACTACGAAACTTTCTAATCTTACATGTTCGCAGATTAAAACCATGCAAAATACTGTTGAAGCAACTATCGTCACAGATCCAGCAGTTGGTGAGGTCTTTCTCGTACACTGTATACCAACGATCCCAACCGCTTTAGCCATTCAGTTCAAGCGACTTCAAATTCCAATCAAGGTTTCCTTTGCAACATCAACAAACAAGGCTCAAAGACCGAGGGGGGGAAGGGGGGGGAAGAGGAGGTGGACAGAGAGGGGGAGGAAATGAACGTAGAGTGGGGAAAGGAGATGGGCAGATGGGGAGGGGAGGAAGGAGAACGACAGAAAGATGGAGGAGGAGGACTGAGGGAGGGAGGAGGTGATGGACAGAGAAAGGGGGAGAAGGAGGAGTCAGAAAGGGGGAGGAGAGGGGGGGGGGAGAAGATGATTATGGCGTACATCCAATTCCCATACATATTTAGCACTTGCGAAGCAATGCAAGATTCGCTAGTTTTGTTATAAAATCAGCTTGCCCTCAGGAAATGTACGATTTTGTTAGTTGCTATCATACAGTATCCTACAGTCTGCGACTATCTGGGGTAAGGCGGTACGAATGTCAACGGCTCGTCTCATATCAGCCAGCAAGGCAAGCTCAGTGAGGATATGCGCTATCGTGAGACTACTACCACAGCTGCACTGGGCGAAGTCCTGACGTAAAAGAAAGTGTTGGTAAGTATGGTTATGGCAGAAACGTACAGTACAATGACCTTCTCCGAAAGACTTGGTGAGAAGTGTGAACACCTTGGGGTCCACTGACTGCTCTCAACTTGTTGAGAGTTATGGTAGTCTGCCATTGCATATTCCAGGGTTTTTCAATATGGTACCACAGAAACAGTTGTAGATCTGAGATCTCAGGCTTTCCCGGCGAATGTGCTGTGTCCAAGGTTCTCGGGTGTCCAGCCGGATCCGTTCGTCGAAGTTCCACGATATTTCGGCGGATAACCGTCCCGCCATCATTAGGTGGTGCTGATGGAATGATCTGTCTGTGCTGTGTCGGTGGTATTTATGTCCGCGGCGACCCGAGTAGTACCTAGGCGCGGGCGGCCGACGGGGCGCCGCGTGGAGGGAGGGGTGGGGGAAGTTGCAGCCACGCCCGGTGGTAGGCGCAATCCATCTCCGTCCGTCGTGGCGGAAGGATCTCGCGTCCGGCCGTGACGTTGCTCTTTGATGGTGTTTAATAACGGTTTCCAGGCCTTGCTAAGTTGAAACCTGGTGTCCCTGTTGATGAGGTTATCTGTTACTCGAATTTCTATGGCCTCCTTGTAGATACTGTCCCAGTAGGCACTTGTGGCAGTCAGGATTTTTGTCTCTTCGAATTTCGCTGTGTGTCCGGTTTCAATGCAGTGTTCTGCTAGGGCCGAATGGCTGGGTTGGCGTAAGCGGGTGTGACGTTCGTGTTCTTTGCATCGGTCCTCGACCGTGCGAACTGTTTGGCCGATATGGGATTTGCCACAGCCGCACGGGATTTTGTATACGCCCGCTTTCTTCAGCCCTACGTCATCTTTTGCCGTTCCTAGTAGGTGGCCGGAAGACTGTGTCAGTCTTGTGTCGCCTTAACAGTCTTCCTATTTTTGACGACACGTTGCCAGCAAACGGCAGAAAGGCCAAAGCTTGCTTTTCTCCTTCCGGTTTTTCTTCATCTCGGTTCTTGCTGCACTTCTGTTGTCGGAAGGCCCTTTGGATTTGGCGGTTGCCATACCCATTCTTGCGGAACACGGTCTCCAGGTGTTTGAGCTCCGTTATCAAGTTCTGTTCATCAGAGATCGAGTGTGCTCTATGTACCAAGGTGTTGAGCACTCCATTAAGCTGCGCCGGATGGTGGCAGCTGGACACATGTAGGTACAGGTCAGTGTGTGTGGGCTGTCGGTACACACTGTGACCCAGTGAGCCATCAGACCTACGTCCCACTGGGACATCAAGAAAGGGTAGTTTTCCATCTTTCTCAGTCTCCATCGTGAAATGAATGTTACTATGGACCGAATTTAGATGTTGCAGAAATATCTGTAGCTGTTCCTGTCCATGTGGCCAGACGACGAACGTGTCGTCCACGTAGCGAAAGAAGCATACAGGTTTCAGTTCGGCGGCTTCCAGTGGTTCCTCTTCGAAACTCTCCATGAACAGGTTGGCCACCACTGGGGAGAGCGGGCTCCCCATGGCTACTCCGTCGGTCTGCTCGTAGTATTGACCGTTGAAGACAAAGTACGTCGATGTTAACACGTGCCTGAACAGTTGTGTCAGTTCAGGCCCGAATTTCTCACTGATTAAGTGGAGAGAAGCTTCCAGCGGGACACGTGTGAATAATGAGACGACATCGAATCTGACCATGATGTCGGATTCTTGTACTATCATCCCCTTCAGGCGGCCAATGAAGTCCGTCGAGTTCCGGATATGGTGCGCACATTTCCCCACATAAGGTCTTAGCATGCCCGCTAAGCACTGCGCCAAAAGATACGTCGGTGCCCCTATGTTGCTGACTATGGGTCGCATCCCTTCTTTGTGTGTTTTTGGGAGACCATATACCCTCGGAGCTAACGCCGAACGTAGGTGGTCAACAAATAGGTCTTGGATGTTAGTGATCAAAACGTTTCTGGGGTAGCACTGAGATAAGCGAAGTACCAGCTGGTTTACTCACTTTTGGGCGAGTCGTAAACAGTCTGAATTGGTGGCTGTGAAACAGAGTCGAGTAACATGGACGGGTTGACATGTGTCAGATTGTGACCACATGGTTTTTCCCGAGGGCATGCAGCTTTACTGTATGGTTAAATGATGATGGCGTCCTCTTGTGTAAAATATTCCGGAGGTAAATTAGTCCCCTATTTGGATCTCCGGGCGGGGACTACTCAAGAGGATGTCGTTATCAGGAGAAAAAAAAACTGGCGTTCTACGGATCGGAGCGTGGAATGTCAATTCCCTTAATCGGGAAGGTAGGTTAGAAAATTTAAAAAGGGAAATAGATACGTTAAAGTTAGATATAGGGGGAATTAGTGAAGTTCGGTGGCAGGAGGAACAAGACTTCTGGTCAGGTGACTAAAGGGTTATAAACACAAAATCAAATAGGGGTAATGCAGGAGTGGGTTTAATAATGAATAGGAAAATAGGAAAGCGGGTAAGCTACTACAGACAGCATAGTGAACGCATCATTGTGGCCAAGATAGACACGAAGCCCACGCCTACCACAGTAGTACAAGTTTATATGCCAACTAGCCCTGCAGATGACGAAGAAATTGAAGAAATGTATGATGAAATAAAAGAAATTATTCAGATAGTGAAGGGAAACGAAAATTTAATAGTCATGGGTGACTGGAATTCGTCAGTAGGAAAAGGGATAGAAGGAAACGTAGTAGGTGAATATGGGTTGGGGGTAAGAAATGAAAGAGGAAGCCGCCTGGTAGAATTTTGCACAGAGCACAACTTAATCATAGCTAACACTTGGTTTAAGAATCATGATAGAAGGTTGTATACATGGAAGAACCCTGGAGATACTAAAAGGTATCAGATAGATTATATAATGGTAAGACAGAGATTTAGGAACCAGGTTTTAAATTGCAAGACATTTCCAGGGGCAGATGTGGACTGACCACAATCTATTGGTTACGAACTGTAGATTAAAACTGAAGAAACTACAAAAAGGTGGGAATTTAAGGAGATGGGACCTGGATAAACTGAAAGAACCAGAGGTTGTAGAGAGTTTCAGGGAGAGCATAAGGGAACAATTGACAAGAATGGGGGAAAGAAATACAGTAGAAGAAGAATGGGTAGCATTGAGGGATGAAGTAGTGAAGGCAGCAGAGGATCAAGTAGGAAAAAAGACGAGGGCTAGTAGAAAACCTTGGGTAACAGAAGAAATATTGAATTTAATTTATGAAAGGAGAAAATATAAAAAATGCAGTAAATCAAGCAGGGAAAAAGGAACACAAACGTCTCAAAAATGAGATCGACAGGAAGTGCAAAATGGCTAAGCAGGCATGGCTAGAGGACAAATGTAAGGATGTAGAGGCTTACCTAACTAGGGGTAAGATAGATACTGCCTACAGGAAAATTAAAGAGTCCTTTGGAGAAAAGAAAACCACTTGTATGAATATCAAGAGCTCAGATGGAAACCCAGTTCTAAGCAAAGAAGGGAAGGCAGAAAGGTGGAAGGAGTATATAGAGGGTCTATACAAGGGCGATGTCCTTGAGGACAATATTTTGGAAATGGAAGAGGGTGTAGATGAAGATAAAATGGGAGATGTGATACTGCGTGAAGAGTTCGACAGAGCACTGAAAGACCTGAGACGAAACAAAGCCACGGGAGTAGACAACATTCCATTAGAACTACTGACAGCCTTGGGAGAGCCAGTCCCGACAAAACTCTAGCATCTGGTGAGCAAGATGTATGAGACAGGCGAAATACCTTCAGACTTCAAGAAGAATATAATAATTCCAATCCCAATGAAAGCAGGTGTTGACAGATGTGAAAATTACCGAACTATCAGTTTAATAAGTCACAGGTGCAAAATACTAGCGCGAATTCTTTGCAGACGAATGGAAAAACTATTAGAAGCCGACCTCGGGGAAGATCAGTTTGGATTCCGTAGAAATATCGGAACACGTGAGGCAATACTGACCCTACGACTTATCTTAGAAGCTAGATTCAGGAAAGGCAAACCTACGTTACAAGCATTTGTAGACTTAGAGAAAGGTTTTGACAATGTTGACTGGATACTGTATTTCAAATTCTCAGAAGGCAGGGGTAAAATACAGTGAGCGAAAAGCTATTTACAATTTGTACAGAAACCAGATGGCAGTTCTAAGGGTCAAGGGACATCAAAGGGAAGCAGTGGTTGGGAAGGGAGTGAGACAGGGTTGTAGCCTATCCCCGATGTTATTCAATCTGTATATTGAACAAGCAAAGAAGGAAACAACAGAAAAATTCGGAGTAGGTATTAAAATCCACGGAGAAGAAATAAAAACTTTGAGGTTCGCCGATGACATTGTAATTCTGTCAGAGACAGCAAAGGACTTGGAAGAGCAGTTGAATGGAATGGATAGTGTCTTGAAAGGAGGATATAAAGATGAACATCAACAAAAGCAAAACGAGGATAATGGAATGTAGTCGAATTAAGTCAGGTGATGCTGAGGGAATTAGATTAGGAAATGAGACACTTAAAGTAGTAAAGGAGTTTTGCTATTTGGGGAGCAAAATAACTGATGATGGTCGAAGTAGAGAGGATATAAAATGTAGACTGGCAATGGCAAGTAAAGCATTTCTGAAGAAGAAAAATTTGTTAACATCGAGTATAGATTTAAGTGTCAGGAAGTCGTTTCTGAAAGTATTTGTATGGAGTGTAGCCATGTATGGAAGTGAAACATGGACGATAAATAGTTTAGACAAGAAGAGAATAGAATCTTTCGAAATGTGGTGCTACAGAAGAATGCTGAAGATTAGATGGATAGATCACATAACTAACGAGGAAGTGTTGAATAGGATTGGGGAGAAGAGAAGTTTGTGGCACAACTTGACTACAAGAAGGGATCGGTTGGTAGGACATGTTCTGAGGCATCAAAGGGATCACCAGTTTAGTATTGGAGGGCAGTGTGGAGGGTAAAAATCGTAGAGGGACGCCAAGAGACGAATACACTAAGCAGATTCAGAAGGATGTAGGTTGCAGTAGGTACTGGGAGATGAAGAAGCTTGCACAGGATAGAGTAGCATGGAGAGCTGCATCAAACCAGTCTCAGGACTGAAAACCACAACAACAGTTCGCCAAGAGTTGCTGACGCCTGACCCTCGTTGGTGGAACACCAGCTTTAACAGGACACTGTCTACAGGGCTCATATGGAAGGCTCCAGTTACAACTGTACACCACTGTCGTAGACAGGGTCTAACAAATTCAGTGTTGGCAGTGCAGCTGACCCATAGACAACGCATCCATAGTCCAGGTGGAATAAAATCAAAGCTTTGTAGAATCTGCGCCCCATGGGTGCTTCTGAGAAACCTGAGGGTATCTAGTTTCTTGAAACAAAATGCTTTGAGCTGACGCTCATGTGGTAACCATGTCAACTTACTATCAAATAAGTCCGAAAGACTTAGATCGTCAAGGATCCCATTTTCCTGTTAACATTGGATCTTGGGGATTAAAGCTACCTGGACCCAGAACAGGATATCTGTCCACCTACTTTGCTTTCCATTTCTAAGTCCCATTCAATTATCATCGTCGAACACCATGTTCCATCTTCTTCGCATCTCTCACACAGCTCCAGTCCTGTGCTAAGCCGACATCTCTTACTCTGATTCTCTACTGAGTGTATTACGCATCCCATCTCTTAGCGAAGAACGGAGGACCATTATCTGACATTCTTCCTCTGTTGTTAGCTGCTTTTTGATTAGTGAATAATTATTTCTCTCTTGATCAGAGTCTATTTACTTTTGACAGTGAAGTTATTGGTCAATACTTCTTTAAGCTACGTACTGTTGTTTCAGTTGCTTTTTTCTGACTATTTTACAAACGAACTGTCCGCACCTCATGACGAAAATCGACAAAGTCAATAGATTTTCCTTCATTATGTATGTCTTCTGCGCGCCAATTTGTCACGTCCTCATTTCCTTACTCTACTGGGAAAGAGACCAAGATCAACAGATACGTCGCGCAATTATTAACAGGACGCGGTCATCGGTAACATATACGTTTCAGAGATTTCAATCTCAGATGTTGACCCAGTATTTTTCATCCTAATTTATCACTCGGGTTAGGAAAGAGAAAGAACCACTCTGACAAACTTCTTTCAATTTTTAATGTCCTCCCAGATAACTAATAAATCCTTCCTGTATTTAGTTGGTAAATTTATTGCCTGCCTGCAGCAGACTGGCATTAACGCGGGAGGAAAAAATATGCAATATGCAGAAACTTGAGATTCTTCTCGAATTCCATGTAAGAAACAAACCATTGTCAAACATAACAAGCTCAGCAAAACTGTGACGGGGTATGATGATTAAGCATGGCGCAAGAACAGTAGAAGCATTGTACGAGGGTGAGTGAAATGAAAACCTCAAATAATTTTCTGAAATATTATTTATTATGCAGAAGTGGTACAAAGCTTTATCACTTTTCAACATAATCTCCCCCATGCTCAATGCAAATCCTCCAGCGCTTACAAAGTGCATAAATTCCTTTAGAAAATAATTCATTTGGTAGTCCACGCAACCACTCATGCACTGCGTGGCGTACTTCTTCATCAGAACGGAACTTCTTTCCTCCCATTGCGTCTTTGAGTGGTCCAAACATACAGAAATCACTTGGGGAAAGGTCTGGTGAGTATGGTGGACGAGGAAGACACTCAAAATGCAGGTCTGTGATTGTTGCAACTGTTGTACGGACAGTGCGGGGCCTTGCATTGCCATGTTGCAAAAGGACACCTGCTGATAGCAATCCACGTCGCTTTGATTTGATTGCAGGCCGCAGACGATTTTTTGGGAGATCTGTGTATAATGCACTGGTGACCGTGGTCCCTCTACGCATGTAATGCTCCAAAATGATACCTTTTTCGTCCCAAAAGAGAGTCAGCATAACCTTCCCTGCTCATGGTTCTGTTCGAAATTTCTTTGGTTTGGGTGATGAGGAATGGCGCCATTCCTTGTTCGCTCTCTTCGTTTCCGGTTGGGGGGGAGTGAGCCCAGGTTTCGTCCCCAGTAACGATTCTTGCAAGGAAGCCATCACCTTCTAGTTCAAAGTACTGAAGAAGTTCTTCACAAGCATCAACACCTCGTTCTCTCATTTCAGGAGTAAGCTGCCGTGGCACTCATCTTGCAGACACTTTGTGAAACTGGAGCACATCGTGCACAATGTGGTATGCTGACCCATGACTAATCTGTAAACACGCTGCAATGTCATTCGGTGTCACTAGGCGATTTTCTTTCATTATGGCTTCAACTGCTGCAATGTTCTCTGGAGTCACAACTCGTTGTGCCTGACCTGGACGAGGAGCATCTTCCACCGAAGTCACACCATTTGCGAACTTCCTACTACATTCGTAGACTTGCTGCTGTGACAAACATGCATCACCGTACTGAACCTTCATTCATCGATGAATTTCAATAGATTTCACACCTTCACTACGCAAAAACCGAATAACAGAACGCTGTTCTTCCGTGGTGCAAGTTGCAAGTAGGGCGGCCATCTTTATACTGATACTGCGACGGTATGTGTGCATCTGCACTATGCTGCCACCTAGGCCATTCTGCACGCTGTTTGTAGCACGCTTGCCAACTTACAGGATAACGGCGCGAAATTTCGATTTGTTATTACAAATTTAAGGTTTTCATTTGACTCGCCCTCGTACGTCACCCCAAATAATATTTATATGGACATGGTGCGAGAGCTGATGATGTACGGCTTTGGGTCAGCAGACTGTACGTGTCTATAGACTTAGTTCAGCACCACTCCGCTCCATAATGTAATTTGGATGATAGCAAAATAAATTATGTTCTATAATACCGTTACACGATGATTTAAAAGCGGTATAAGAGAGTGGCTAAGTGGACCTGATATGCCACTATTTTTTATAGGAGGAGATGGGCTCCTACGAGACCAAATTCTCTGTGAGTATACTCGAGTACACTACAAGGCTCGACGAACAAATTGTGAGTCACCCTTTTAACAAAGCATATGGGTCGCTTTGGAGTGCTGTAGATAGTGTGGAACTGGTGACCGTCCACGGCTGATATAAGTCACTAGCAGCGAAGTGGTGCGTATGTGCCAGTCGGTTGTGGGAAATCAGAGCAGTGAGATGGGTCGATGTGAAGAAGTGACAGAGTGACAAAAAAACTGCTGCTGTGTTTGGATGTGCCCATGATTGCACTGTGAAAAAGCTGCACAATTTGTTCATCTATAAACATGGGCTGTCAAAGACGTCTACTTCAAAAGTGGCCGTAAAAAGATCCTAACAGACAGGGACTGGAGACTGGTGTCACGCCTTGTCTTGACAATCGGTTTCAAGACGAACAGAAATTGCTGCTATGAGTGGATGCAAATTCATGTCAACCAGTTTCCGAGTGAAGACTTCAATCAGAACTGCATGCAAAATGCGTAATAACCGGCGGAGGCGTGTAGTGCGGTCCGACAATTCAGTGTTCTCTCTTTTCAAATGATGCATGGCGTCGACGACTCAATGAGGCGTTTAACTCGCAGAATGTGGGTGGTGCAATTGAGGCCAAAAGTGGTTTCTGTCATGTTCTGAAGGTATTTTTCTTACCACGACTTCAGTCCAGTCATTCATGTTACCGTGAAGAAAATCCAGGATGTATATTTCAATATTCTTGGTGACCAAGTGTTGTTTTTCTATGTATTCGTGAGTGTATTGTGGACATTGTCGTCGCCCAAGACGAGAACAGCCGTGTTCACAGGGCTGCACACATATGTTCCTGATCTGACAAACATTCAGGCACCAGATATGAATCAGCCGATCTCCATCCAACAGAAAATGTCAGCCTATTTAGAACACCAGTTGGAATGTAGTACACAATATCCTCGCAAATTAGCAGCTCTACGAAATCACATTACCAGTGGGTTCAGCTGGGTACGGGTTACCTAAACAAACTTGTGGACTATCTTCCTCGCCGAACTGAGGCTATTATAAAGGCTACAGGCGGTGTTACATGGTGTGCCCAGAGAATGACTAGTCGTCTGTGTGTCGAAAGACCACTCCGTTATAAATGCATTCATTATAGTCATCTTCGCATTTTAGTTATGAAAATGTAAAAGGTATAAAAGCCCGGAGGGTGGCTGCAGCTTACGAGGGCTGTCCAGAAAGTAAGTTACGATTGATCGCGAAATGAAAATCACAGTGAAAATCAGAAATGTTTCATTTGTAACAGTTAGATACACCTTTCATCTACTTCTCTACGTAGTCGCCGTTCTGACTCAGACATTCGTCGTAGCGTTGTACCAACTTTCCAATACCCTCATCATAGAAGGCAGCCGCCAGTGCTTTCCGCCAATTCTCTACACTGGCCTAAAGCTCGTTGTCTGTCCCAAAATGTTGTCTTCATAGCCAGCGGTTCGTTTGAGCAGAGATGAAACGCAGTGGGGCACAATTATGGGCTGTATTGTGGGTAACCAAACATTTCCAATTCAAACGATGCAGGAACATCTTCATTGCCCCTGCAGAATGAGGCTGAGAATTGTCTTGAAGAAGAAACCGCACGACAGTTATGTAATGTTGGTTGCATAGCTTCAGGGGAAAATTCTCACCAGGCCCTCGTACTTGGCGGGAGACACTATTTTCTATAACATCTTTACGCGCTCACTAAGAGCTCAGGAATGAAAAGAGTGACATAATTCTACCTAGAGTCATACTAGAGACACTGCCCAACACATCTTTGCAAAGCTTTATCGGATTTTCATAGTCGTTTCCATTTCGCGACCGATCGTAACTTAACTTTCTGGACAGCCCTTGTACATCACCAATAAGATCACCCAAACACTGCAATGTCAATTTCTGACACACGGACGTTAAGCTCCGCAAACATGAATTCCACAGATTTTTCATTCTACTTCAGCTTAAGCGTTGTCCGTCCAGCACAATTAAAGCGTTCACTGCCTACAAACCCTAACAGAAAAGGAAGCGATATAATTTCTAGAGCTGCAAGACACATGCATCTTGTAGCAGACTGCATACAGATGTGTGTCTTAAATGTTACAGCTGCTTCTCAGCAACGATAAAACTTCCGAGTCATTTCATAATAATTGATGCTTATGAATTCCATGGTCTTGTATTTAAGGTCGCCTTTACCAACTATGTGATTCCAGTTTGATGACCGGAAACTACATTGGGTATTTCTGTTGCCTAAATTTCTGGAGAAGAGTCCACTCAGCCGGTGGAGAAAAATGAGGAACTGATTGAATAAATAAACAGCGATATACGAACGCAAGACCGGTAAGTAGCGAGAAATCGATAGGCTTGAACTGAAGCGAAGGAACTGAGTAATGAAAATGGGGACGCATGTTACTATGATAGTCGGTAGCCCTACCTATAAACGATATTTGGTACAAGTTCCTCGATGCCACTAGATCCTTCTTTAAAAAAAGTAAATAAATACAAAAAATAAACACAATAAAATTTGAAGGAATCGACTACATTCAAATGACGTAAGTAGTCCGTTGAAAGTCTCTAATCTGATAGCCGTCCATTGACGACAGTCGGCAGCTTCGTTCAACGGAATAAAACTAGGTTACAGTGAACCAAATGTGGGTCCATATCCCAGCTTGTGACGCACGCCGAGAGAAAAACAGATATCGTATTCTAGTTTGTTTCATTTAGGTCACAGTTAGTGACAAAGCCCTTGCTCCGAAAAATAACAAACTGCTACTCCTCTGATTTATGAATTTTATCGGTTTTAAAACCTCAAAGTAGGCTCTGGCACGATTCGGTACACGGAATCCCTCTGATTCTCAAAAGATCACTGTGTCCGTAAAATTATTTGAAATAGGTAGTTAAGCTTTTATGTTATCTCCGATTTATCGTGAAATCACTGCATGGCTTGAATAGAGAAGAGGAGGAGGAGAAGAAGACGAAAGAGACTGAATGCGACGGTCTGTCCTTTCTATAAACAAACAAACAAAAAAACACCCACACCGGAAGAATGATTATTAGTTTAACCTCACTTCGAAGACTAGGTCATTTGAGACGGAGCACAAGTTCAGGTAGAGAAAGGATTGGGGAAGGAAATCGGCCACGTCCTTTTCAAAGAAACCACCCCACTTACATATTCACCGCTTGGAATAAAGTGATAGTTGTTGCAACATATACACACTCTCAGCAAAGAATAACACAGAAAGTTATCAGTCTATAAAAAGATGCGGTGTGAGGGTAGGAAAATCATCCAAATCTATAAAAGGCCGAAGGCTATAACGAAACGACCCATTAAAGGCCCCATAACTGCATTTTTAAGAAGTAGCAGTCAACCCCCTACAAAGTAGGTACGTGAGGAATACAAATTATGCAAATACGTACGTATTTCGAAAAAAATCAACAAATACGATATTGTACATGGTTAAAAGAAAGAAAAGATGAATGAAGATGTGATACAACACTTGATGAAATATTCACAGGGTGACTATTATTACACTAGATGAAAAAACCTAATTTATTACAAACTACGGAGTGCACCCACCTTATTAAACATGTAAACCTCATTACAGACATTCGGATTTGGGTTATGGCATGTTCGATGTGCCTACCATCCTTGGCGATGTGTGGCGCAGACGAATAGTGAAATTCTGCATTACCCGCTGAAGTGCCGGAACATCGATGCTGTCGATGACATCTTGAATGGCTGTTTTCGGCTCAGCAATGGTTTTCGGGTTATTGTTGTACGCTTTATCTTTAATATCGCCCTACAAAAAGGAGTCGCACGTGTTCAGATCCGAAGAATACCAATCTGAGTACTCTAGAGCCAGAATGCGGTCCCAAATTTCTCCTCCGGGATATCAAACACACTCCTGCTTCTATGGGGTCGAGCTCCGTCTTGCATGAACCGCATCTTGTCGAAATCTGGGTCAGTTTGGATAATGGGGATGAAATCATCTTCCAAAACCTTCACGAAACGTTCGGTGGTCACCGTGCCGTCAAGGAATATCGCACCGATTATTCTGTGACTGGACATTGCACACCACACAGTCACCTAATGAGGTTGAAGAGACTTCTAGATCGCGAAATGAGGATTCTCAGCTCCCCAAATATGCCGGTTTCAAATGAAAGTGGGCTTCGTCGCAAAACCAAACCATCATACGCATACTAATTCCCATCATGCCCCGTGGCCAACAGTGCAGTTCGAACGTCCTAACGCAAACTATTCAGAATTTATGACGATTTTATTTCATATAGCTCAATAATGTCACACAGTATTAACAAGCAGAAGATGGAGTATTGGGGGTAGCGTGGCTGTAGGGCAAGATTAGTTGTGAAATATCAGGTGGTTATAATTAAAATTTCCCTATTTAACACGTTATAACACGAAAACTAATTACCATACGAGTACCAAACCTGGTAGCATTACTGTCAAGAATAAGGGGAAGAGAAATAATGCAGAATCAGTTCAATTGAAACAATGTGCTGCTACGGTACAACATACGATTACATATCGGTATCATTACTGTTACAAAAGACGCTCAATATGGCGCCCATCGGTGTCCAGAAGGGTCGGAAAGCGCAGGACTGCATTCCGCACAGCAGAACGAAGCATGTCCGTAGGTATGCTGGCTACCTCTCTTGATATGCTGCTCTTCAGATCAGCACATGTGTGAATGTTCGCCGGCCGCTGTGGGCGAGCGGTTCTAGGCGCTTCAGTTCGGAACCGCGCTGCTGCAACGGTCGCAGGTTCGAATCCTACCTCGGGCATGGATGTGTGTGATGTCCTTAGGTTAGTTAGGTTTAAGTAGTTCTAAGTCTAGGGGACTGATGACCGCAGATGTTAAGACTTTTTTTTTTTTTTTTGAGGTTCCCCTGGTATACCTTGTCTTTCAGGTAGCCCATATTGCATGAAAACTGTTGGTGCAATAAGTCTCTCTCCTGTAGGGCGGGTATGGTATGCTGGCGAAGCATATCGCAGTAATGCCGGCCAGTCAAACTGCACGTCTTTGGTCCTTCAGCGCCAACTTGTTCAAAAATGAATGGGCCTATGATGAAAGTAGCCGCGTAGCCACACCGTACAGAGGAACTTCATGCACAGTGACTGGAGGTGAAGATACCCACACTCGGAACTTGTGTGTGTTCACCTCACTCGTCGGAGGAAAATGAGCTTCGTACGTCCATGGGTGGTCCAGGGCCAGCGTTGTCTGCCATAGCAACAGCGATTTCATCAACCACCTATGGTGCAACAGGTTGTCGGCCCCTTCCCGGAGCGACGCCCAGATCTCCAGTTTATTCGAACTTCTTCATCATGCTCCGCACAGCACGTGGAAAAGAGGACCCTTCCGTAATCCTTTCAGCTGGTGATATTCTCGAAGTGCAGATGCAGCATTACTGTTGTTTTAATAATAGACATTCATCAATAATGCCCTGCTCCTTTTGTCCAAGCTCATGTTGACACGTCAACAAGTGCACTACGACTGATCAGGTGTGTGAGACTATGAATCACGATGACTGATCACGGCACCTGGTGGCCATAAATGGAACTGGACGGGGGCGCTGTGACGCATGGAAAACATGCACCCCATACTCTGGACGTTAATGCTGCCAAATCTGGTACTCGTACGTAATTAGTTTCCGTGATATAAAGTGTTAAATAGGGAAGTTTAATTACAACTACACGATAGTTAACCACTACCAAGTGCTTGCAGCGTTGAAAAACAATAACAGAGCCAAAGCGCAAAGACTCTAAAAATACACTTCGTGGACAAAAGTATCCGGACACCCACAAAAACATACGTTTTTCGTATTACATGCATTGTGCTGCCACCTACTGCAGGTACTTCATATCAGCGACCTCAGTAGTCATTAGACATCGTGAGAGAGCAGTATGGAGCGCTCTGCGAATGTCACGGAGTTCGAACGTGGTCAGGTGATTTAGTGTCACTTGTATCATATGTCTGTACGCGAGATTTACACACTCCTGAATATCCCCAGGTCCACTGTTTGCGATGTGAAAGTGAGGTGGAAACCTGAAGGGACACGTACAGCACAAATATGTACAGGTCGTCCTCGTCTGTTGATTGACAGAGACCGCCGACAGTTGAAGAGGGTCGTAATGTGTAACAGGCAGACATCTATCCAGACCATCATACAGGAATTCCAAACTGCATCAGGATCCACTGCAAGTACTATGACAGTTAGGTGGCAGTTGAGAAAACTTGGATTTCTTGGCCGAATCACTGCTCATAAGCCAGAGTGTAAGGAGCGTAAACATTGGACGATTGAACTGTGGAAAAAGTTGTGTGGAGTGCCGAATCACGGTACACGATGTGGTGATTCGATGGCAGGGTGTGAGTTTGGCGAATGCCCGGTCAACGTCATCTGCCAGCGTGTGTAGTGCCAACAGTAAAATTCGGAGGCTGTGATGTTACGATGTGATCGCGTTTCTCATGGAGGGGGCTTGCACCCCTTGTTGTTTTGCGTGGCACTATCACAGCACAGGCCTACACGATGTTTTAAGCATCTTCTTGCTTCCTACTGTTGAAGAGCAATTCGGGTATGGCGACTGCATCTTTGACCACGATCGAGCACCTGTTCATAATGCACGGCCTGTGGCAGAGTGGTTACACGACAATAACATCGCTGTAATTGACTGGCCTGCACAGAGTCCTGACCTGAATCCTACGGAACACCTTTGGGATGTTTTGGAACGCTGACTTCGTGCCAGACCTCACCGACCGACATCGATACCTCTTCTCAGTGCAGCACTCTGTGAAGAATGCGCTGTTATTCCCCTGGAAACCTATTCAACACCTGGTTAACGTTTGCCTGCGAGAGTGGAAGCTGTCATCAAGACTAAGGGTGGGCCAACACCATATTGAATTCCAGCATTACCGATGGAGGGCTCCACGAACTTTTAAGTCATTTTCAGCCAGGTGTCCGGATACTTTTGATCACATAGTGTATTATTTTGGTTATCATTTAAAATTTCGAGAACATCAGAGGCTTTAAGCAGACCGAAAAATAATACCATTCTATGACGGTAAGCGTACGGCCTACAACGGCTGCTCGATATATTATACTCAAAAATATCGTTTTGAAGAACTGGATCGCATCTACCGGCGAATCTGAAAGTCTCGCAGTGTTATCACCTACAGAAACCAGCAATTCACGACATTCAGCTATGAAGATAATTTAATAATAGGTAGCCTAATTTCAAAATACAATTTCAAAGTAAATCCATAAATATTTCTTCTACAAACTAGTGACCTCTAAAGGAAAACAAAACCAAAGTAATTACTTCAACAAAGGCGGGAGAACAAATCAATTTTATGGTCAACTAAGCATGAATATGAAAGCAACAAGCATCACAAAATAAAAAATTTCAACTTAATGAATACCATCACATTGTAAAAGATTCTCACGAAAGAAATATTTTTAAAATTCTAAAATTTAGTGTCAAGAATACTTAAAGAAATGAGGTACCACTGTTAAAAACCAGGGATAAACCAAGAAAACAACGTCCGTTTAAGTGGGTGACTTAGGATGAATTACCTGATATGGACGTGAAAAGTCCGGCAGAAATTCGGACCGTTAAAGACGGAAAGGTTTATAAAACCTTTACATGTATGTCTAACATGTGCCAAATTAACGTGTGATGAATGATGAAGAGTATTAAAATTGTAGAGAGGTTAACTTAATTCCCAAGGCTGTAACTTTGAGAACGTTTTGAGACACGAAAATATAATTTTAGGTAACATCGTATTCCTGTCGCTTCACACGAGCTGGGTGCCTGTATTTAACTCGCTCACATCAGGATACTACCGATATTGTAGAGTACCTACGCAAAATGATATTTAGACTGTCAGACATTTAGCTTTCAGCATCTCACACCGCCTGTGCAACCTCGACAACTCAGTTCGGTTCAGACTAGGAATAGCACTATCCGAACAGAGCGGAAGATACATTTTTTGCCAACCCATGAAGAACTCATACAAAGTTGAAACAGAGAGAGAAAAGAAATGAATGCCCAACACGGCAGCATTAAATGGAATTCATATATATTTTGCGTAGCCAAGGGCGGATTTCTCAGTACTTACGGCCGCGAGTACCAGACACGTATTTAAGCGACAGTCGCAAACAGGTTTCTGTGACGTCTCTTGGAGCAATGATGTAAAATAGCCCGGTTCAAGGAGAACAGGATTTCACTAATACAGTAGTGCTGAGATACGCACATTTTCCGAATGAACTACCAGTAGCAGGTGTTCGCATTCTGACATTCAGGTATTTGCACATGAAATGAAAAACCCCCACACCTCACCCTGAAGCTAACACACTTGAAAATGGGTAAGAGCTCCTGCAGGGAGACAGAATATGGTTCTGTTATATAAGCTTCATATATGACGTGCAGGCATCTCCAAGAGATACCAAACGCCGTTACTAATTTATTCACGGCTTTCAGCGAGTCCGTTTGTCGAATGTTTTGTTCAATGATACATACAAGAAAAGCAATCAACATGAATACTGATTTGAACAATATAGCGTTTTGTTATAAATATTACTAACGGATTCGGTATGCCGTTATCCCACTACGGACCGTTGTCCGACTTTCCCAGCCGATTATTCACCGATCTACAATGTAAATGTGTAATGTGGACAAGGGTCATTACTATAATACAAAGGACTGTCAGAAAAAAATGTTATTAGGATGCGAAACACAGCTGTAATACGAGCGGCTGTGAAACAAACAGCTAATAAGAGATTTATCCGTATGGTAACAGAAAGGCAGAGGAGAGCGGGAGTGGAAATGGGGAAGAGTGCCCAAGTGCTGTATCACTGAACTTATTGAAATGTTACGATACCATCTTAAACACATTGAGAATAATACTGCTTAAAACACTATACAGTAATTTGCATAACGGTTCCAGTGCCAAATATTAATTTATGTTTTGTACTTTGAATAGGTTTTTTTCGTGCGGTGTAGCACCCTATAATTTAAGTTTTCCTTTCTATGACGTCGTACTTATACGAAGAAAGAATTTGCATCTGCCAGTGAAGTGACCCCGGACCACAAATAAATCCAAAGTGGGAACAATTTGTTTGTTTTCCCGAGCTAGTTTCGCCGAGGCATAATCAGAGGGTGAGAGGGGGCGGGGTATGCTCTATATTGCTAAATACTACATTGTTACACAACGAAAACGTTAAACTTTGAATGTTGTTTTCAATTAGTTTTTGAACACGACACATTTTGCTTTCTATATTTATTACATGCCACTTCTTTCGTGCTCTCTTGTGCATTTTTCACACATGTCATGTGCAACACAAGCATATGTTATTAATAAAATTTAAGGACAATTTGTGTCCTTGTTTCGAAATTGTGAAGTTGCGGTTGTAATCCGCAGATTCGGTGAAACTTATGAGAGTATACTTTGTGTTAACTCACGTGCTGCCCTAAATTAATTGTGTTACTGCTTGGAAAGGTCATTTGCCTGTATAAGCGAAGATAAATAGTCCAGTCCTCTGTTACCATGACTGCCTGAGCATCACTCGCGTGCAGGGTGGACTGGTTTGTAATTCTTGGGTAAAATTGTACGAGACAATCGGAGCAGAACACATTTATTTCGTATATTCCCTCCTTCTGGACCTTTATCGGCTACCGTGAGCGTTTTCGAGCAACGTTTCGTTGTGAGATGACCAAGTTGTTGGTAGCGGTAGACTGCTATGTCATCTTGTTTTCGTAACTTATGCCGTGAGAATTTCAGTGTTTGAGACAAGATGTGGGCAAATTCTGTTTATTAGACAATGTATGCTCACATGGAAGGACGAATATATAATGTCGCCTGTCAGTTACTTTATAGCCATAACAAGTTTTGTACGCTCATTTATTACACACCCATTGTTTTTCCGCATACACGGATCAATCGGAAGAAGAGCTACATGTACTGTGATTCACAAATACAAAGTGCTGTGACTTCTTTTGTGGTGAGGTGGTTTTCCCAACTTCCAACACAAAGGCCACCGTAAAGTTGTAAAGTTTTTAGTGCCTATGTTCTGGTTCATTGCCGCAGTTATAGGGCATATTTATGAGGTAGTAGCACCCCGTCTAAACCATTGCTTTTTAACGGACAACGATGTGAGGTTATCAGAAGCTCTGGTTTCTTACAATAATCTACTGTACCTGTTATATAACGCTCGCCAGACGGAAATTCTGGCAGCACCATCATTTGGCCGCTTCTCTGTTGCGTCTGCGAATGGTGCGGGAGGGGGGGGGGGGGGGGGGGGGGTGGAGAACAATAGCAGATAAAACCAGGTATGAGCTCTAATTTCCCTCTTGGACATTTCGGGAGACCCATGTGAGAGAAACTAATATGTTGTGCGATTCTTTTTGGGCTGTACACTTTCGGAATTTCATCAGTAAACCTGTCCCTGATACGCAACGCCTGTCTTGTACCGTCTGTCACCAGCGTTTGTTGAGCATCTCCGTAACGCTTCCACACTTGTAAACGATACCATGATAAACGTGCCGCTCTTCGTTGGATCTTGTCTGTATCTTCTACTGATCTAAGCTCTCAGAATGATGAGTAACACTCAAGATTTTTCCGCGGAATCTCAGGCTGACATCTGCTTTTCCTATAATTAATTTTAAGTGGCCATTCTACTTTAAGATGTCCCAAATACAGCTCTGGGTAAAGTACTGTGAAAACCACAAATGGCTTAGGGATAATGGGCATTCAATGCACATAAATCATGTACAGATAACTGTAGTTCGGCTCTCAACTTTCTGCACAAAAAAAAAAAAAAAAAAAAAAAAGAAACACAAGAACAAACATTCTTTGACGCCCACATTGTGCCTAATATTTGCATTTGAGATTTTTTGGTCGAGCACAGAAACAGCTGTAAAATGCTGGGAATTAAAAATATCGATTGTGCTGTTCCGACGAAATTTGTATGCCCTTTATGCTTATATTGTATTTCAATTCTTTGTCTGCTGCTCTGTCAATGATGTAGATACGTTTTCCCACTGTCCAACAATTTTGGTTAATTTTCTATTCCTCAATCCCATATGGCAACTGCCATTTCAGCGTTCGGACGAATGTCGAACATAGGAACCGCAATACGACCTACCGTGGTCTAACAATTTTGTCTTCCATTAAGATGCCAATGTGATAACTGAGCGACTGAGTAGATGATTTAGATCCGCTTACTAAATTTACGTACGACTAAAACTTCTTAGGATTCTTCATTCAGATCCACTGAAAAAAACTCTCCAATTCACTGAACGCTTCTGGCATTGCTCTCTTTACGCTGAGTCTGGCTTCATTCAGCTTCCGTCCATCAAATAGATTTTGACTTCGCTTAAATCTGTGATGAAGCTCTCTCTGCTCTCGTAGAAACTTTCTACCACGGCTACTGCACTACTGTGGGTGTTGACATTCCTCACAACTTTGTTTAGTACATATTGGTCTAAGGTTTGTCTCGTGGGGAGAAATTGGCAGAAAAATGGATGATCTAGACTTAAGGAATTCTAATAGATAAACGTTCTTTTTCAAACAAGAGGTAAGACTTGTAACTTCGATATAGCATTCCTATAAGCCACAATTCGTTTGGTTGACGCTTTCCACCAAACTGAAGCGTTAGGGACTGTGATTTGGCAGTAAAAAATGTCACAAGACGAAATGCTAATAAGTATCCAAACGTTAAAATTTCCTGTCGGATCATTTGACGTGAAATCACTAAACCTCTACGTCAGCTGCTCGTGGTCTAGTGGTAGCGTCGCAGTGTCTCGGTTTCGATTCCTGGCCACGTCTGAGATTTTCTTCGTTCGGGGACTCGGTGTTTATGTTGCCCAGCCCCATATGGGGTCTCCCGGTCAATGATTCCACACAAGCATCCACTATACCCCTACAAAAAAAGGGTCAAAGCGTAGAAAATTCCCAGTTTTATGATTTCCGTCCACAATTTATACGGCACTTTGATAATTTGCACTGAGGTGACGAAAGTCATGAGACAGCAATACGCATATATACAGAAGGCGGTAGTATCGCGTACACCGTCTGTAAAAGGGCAGTGCAATGGCGAAGCTGTCATTTGTACTCAGGTGATTCATGTAAAATGGTTTCCGGCGTAATTATGGCAGCACGATGGAATTAACAGACTTGAATGGCGGTATGTTAGTTGGAGCTAGACGCAACGGACATTCGATTTCGGAAATCGTTATGGAATTCAACATTCCGCGATCCACTGCGTCAAGAATGTGCCGAGAATGCCAAATTTCAGCATTATTTGTCATCTCGCACAAAGCAGTGGCCGACAGGCTACATTTAAGACCAAGAACGACGAAGCTTGCTGTCAAATGTCAGCGCTAACAGACAAGCAACACTGCATGAAATAACCGAAGAAATCAATGTGGGACGTACGACGAACGTATCCGTTAGAATAGTGAGCCTAAATCTGGCGTTAATGGGCTATGGCAGCAGACGCCTTCGCCAACAGGATGACATCGCCTGCAGCACCTCTCATCGGTTCGTAACCGTATTCGTTGGACCCTACACGACTGGAAAACAGTGATCTGGTCCCATGAGTCCCAATTTCAGTTGGTAGAGCTTATGGCAGGGTTCGAGTGTCGTGCAGACCCCACGAAGCCATGGACCTAAGTCGTCACTAGGCACTGTGCAAGTTAGTGGTGGCTCCATAATGGTATGGTCTGTGTTTACATCGAATGGACTGGGTTCTCTGGTCCAACTGAACCGATCATTGACTGGAAATGGTTGTTAACTACTGCGTATAGAATGTTGTGAAGCACTGGCTCATGAAAGAGAACGGACTATAGTCACCCTAAAAGAGCGGAAACCATGCGAGTAGCATCAAGAGTTTTTAATCCAACAATTTTTTGTCAAATCAACATCTAGATCACCAGAGACGGATCTAAAAATGTGTTTGTCCGTTTGCGGATTGTAACTCTGTTCTTTTTAAGTAGGAGTCTTATGTCTTAAAGAACCGCCGCTCTCGATTAACCGCACGGCCAGAGAGGATAGTCTAGAACACACAACACACTGAAACTTACGAATTTTGAGGTAGAAACTGCTGAACCAGAAGTTAAGAAAATTGTTCCCGCACCAAAATATTTCTTTGAACTCCAGTTATTTTTTAATGAACTGCCATTTGCTACAACAGCAAACAATTACTCGCAAACAACGAAAAGAAAGAAAAGTGACTGCTGTCACAGAAACAAGATAACAGACTTCTTAATTAAGTGATACTTCTCAGAATACTTTAGAGCTGACGCACAAAGTGATCACAAGTCTCCGAATATCCTCTTGTAGTTAAAGTAAAGGACTACTAATGGGTGTGTTTCACGTGACAAGTATGTAGTTCGAGCTTCTTTCGTCCTTTACTGTAGATAGATTCACCACCTTCTAAAGCCGTAATTTCGAAAAGACGAGTAAACATATTTTATGGAGAGCGGCAGCTCTTCCTTCACAGACCGTAGAAGTCAATACAGCTACGGACGTGTCTACAAATGATTCGGCAAGGAAGTGGTGTTCACTTACATACATCATCATTCCAATACCAACACACACTGCTGTGCAAAACTTTCGCATGATGTGTCACTGCCAAGTAACACAAAAATGGTTCAAATGGCTATGAGACACACAGAAATGACACTTTCATTCAAAGGCAATAATTTAACTACATTAATTTAACTGAAGTCATCGCGGTTCATGATGGTCGCCTTGACATTACAAAAGGCAGAGCTCCTCTATCTGCGCTATTTGATGTGGTCGTGCACTGTCGTCCTTACATATGAAGTCAGGGCTGAATGTACCCTGAAAAGACGCACATCGCGAAGGTGTACAGTGTCACAATAATGTTGACCAGTGAGAGTACCGTGATTGAAGATTTGGAGGTCAGTACGCCTATGCAACATTATGCCTTCCCACACCATAACACTTGGACCATCAAAAAGTTCATGTTCGACAAATGTTCCTGGGTGCATTACATGCTCCCACCTCAGTAGGATAACATTGTAGGTTCACGCCCTGGGGCAAAGGGGGTAGGCATCCCGCATGTCCATCGATATTATAACGCCGTAACTGGTAAGTTGTAGGTCATCAGTGCCAGCTCTGGTTGTGATAACGATCTCATCTCGAGGTCACTGACAAGCACTTCCAATGTTGGGTTAGACATCTGAACTATATACAATGATCAACAGTATCAGTGAGCGTGCCGTCCGTGTGTAGAATGGGGAAGGCATGTGGTCTATCTGAGTTTGACCGACGGCAGATTGTGATGGTCTGGAGGCTTGGCACAAGCATTTCAGAAACTGTACGACATGTTGGGTGTTCGAGGAGTGCTGTGGTGTCTTCAATGCGTGGCAAAACCAAGATGAACCACGTCCAGACGTTGTGGGATTGGGCGGCCGGATGGCCACCCCTCACTACAAATGTCGCACTTCATAGGCTGGGCAGACTGGCAAAACAGGGGAGGCGGCGAACTGTGGCGGAACTAAAATCAAACTCTAATGCTGAGAGAGTACAAGTGCGTCTGAACACACAGTACACCAAACACTCCTAACGATTGGCCTCCGCAGCCAACGACCCATGCATGCGTCAATGTTAATAACACGACATCGGCAACTACCTGTCAGCACTGGATACTGGCCCAATGGCAAAGTGTTGCGTGTCTCATGAATCCTGATACTTTCTTCATAATGCCGATGGGAGATCATGAATCCATCATCTTATAGGGGAACAGTTCCTTAACACCTGTACTAGTGGATGGAAACAAGCTGGTGGCAGCTCCATTATGCCCTGGGGAACAATTCACTAGGGCATCCATGGATCCAGTGGTGCTCGTGCAAAGCACCTTGACAGCCAAGGAGTATCATACACTGGTTGCAGACCACGTACACTCTTTCATGACGATTATGTTTCCCAACGGTAAAGGCATTTTTCAACAAGATAATAAGCCATGACACAAGGCCAGGAGTGTGAGATGGAATGGTTTAAGGAAGACAGTGGCGAGTTCCGGTTGATGTGCTGGGCGTCCAACTCATCAGATCTGAATCTGATTGAACACATCTGGGATGTGATTGAATGTGGGTCAGAGCTTATGACCCCCTCCCCAGAATTTACAGGGAGCAGCAACTTACCAAGGTCTCATTGCTTCGATGCCACGACGCTTAGCCGCTGTTACTTGTGCCACGTGACTATATTGGCTTTTAGGAAGATGCTCATAATGTTCTGGACGCTCAGTGTATAAAAACGATACCCCCCCCCCCCCCACTTCTCTCCCCCCTGAGAAACACAGGTAATTTATCAAGGTCATCCAGGGGAACCCCTGCCCTACCCACGAACCTTAGGCAATTATGTGAGTTACTTTCAAGGTCATAATGTAGCTCGATCCCGGTCACTGACTATGTGACCTAGGTCATGATGTAACTCGATACTGGTCACATGATATAAAATTGGTTGGAAACCTGTGGACCAGTGGGACACATTAAAATGGTGCGAATCCCCAGTCCCCTGGAACAATAAGATGAAGAGTCCCCCGACAGCCTTTTTAAGTAGTTCAATTTTGTAGGCCTCTCCATTCAAGATCTACAACAAATATTTTTTCTGATGCCATACCTACATTGGTTCAATTGCAAAGCGACTATTTTCTTCTAAAGACTTATATACATTACTATTATTAAAGAAAAGAAAAACTTAAAATACTAAGTTCCCCTTTTTTGTTTGTGGCACACTTGCTACTCTTCTATACATTATTTACATTTTTCTTTCCGATCATTTTCTGTGGCAGGTGAAGAAACCCATCCTCTCCACATGGAGACGGAGACACACACACACACACACACACACACACACACACAACTAAAAACAATATTTACATGCACATGCGCATCCACGCATACAATTCATCCAACTACTCTGCAAACACAACCAGTATATACAAATAAATTAACGAGCCACACTCAATCACTCAATGAATAGTGTGAACAAGGGAGGGTCCCTGTCTTATCCCCACAGATGACTTGTTTGTTGTCATAGCGCAACTGCCGCCTTTCAGCAGCAGTGCAGTATGTACTTCATAACCTCTTGATAGGAAGACTATTTGCCGCACCATATGCAGAGCTGCACTACCACCGTCGAGCAAACATTTCTTGCAATCCTCTATCAAGACAGCCTTTGGGCTGCATGATGTACACCCTTAACACGCCTCTGTGAAACACCTGCATATACACTCCTGGAAATGGAAAAAAGAACACAATGACACCGGTGTGTCAGACCCACCATACTCGCTCCGGACACTGCGAGAGGGCTGTACAAGCAATGATCACACGCACGGCACAGCGGACACACCAGGAACCGCGGTGTTGGCCGTCGAATGGCGCTAGCTGCGCAGCATTTGTGCACCGCCGCCGTCAGTGTCAGCCAGTTTGCCGTGGCATACGGAGCTCCATCGCAGTCTTTAACACTGGTAGCATGCCGCGACAGCGTGGACGTGAACCGTATGTGCAGTTGACGGACTTTGAGCGAGGGCGTATAGTGGGCATGCGGGAGGCCGGGTGGACGTACCGCCGAATTGCTCAACACGTGGGGCGTGAGGTCTCCACAGTACATCGATGTTGTCGCCAGTGGTCGGCGGAAGGTGCACGTGCCCGTCGACCTGGGACCGGACCGCAGCGACGCACGGATGCACGCCAAGACCGTAGGATCCTACGCAGTGCCGTAGGGGACCGCACCGCCACTTCCCAGTAAATTAGGGACACTGTTGCTCCTGGGGTATCGGCGAGGACCATTCGCAACCGTCTCCATGAAGCTGGGCTACGGTCCCGCACACCGTTAGGCCGTCTTCCGCTCACGCCCCAACATCGTGCAGCCCGCCTCCAGTGGTGTCGCGACAGGCGTGAATGGAGGGACGAATGGAGACGTGTCGTCTTCAGCGATGAGAGTCGCTTCTGCCTTGGTGCCAATGATGGTCGTATGCGTGTTTGGCGCCGTGCAGGTGAGCGCCACAATCAGGACTGCATACGACCGAGGCACACAGGGCCAACACCCGGCATCATGGTGTGGGGAGCGATCTCCTACACTGGCCGTACACCACTGGTGATCGTCGAGGGGACACTGAATAGTGCACGGTACATCCAAACCGTCATCGAACCCATCGTTCTACCATTCCTAGACCGGCAAGGGAACTTGCTGTTCCAACAGGACAATGCACGTCCGCATGTATCCCGTGCCACCCAACGTGCTCTAGAAGGTGTAAGTCAACTACCCTGGCCAGCAAGATCTCCGGATCTGTCCCCCATTGAGCATGTTTGGGACTGGATGAAGCGTCGTCTCACGCGGTCTGCACGTCCAGCACGAACGCTGGTCCAACTGAGGCGCCAGGTGGAAATGGCATGGCAAGCCGTTCCACAGGACTACATCCAGCATCTCTACGATCGTCTCCATGGGAGAATAGCAGCCTGCATTGCTGCGAAAGGTGGATATACACTGTACTAGTGCCGACATTGTGCATGCTCTGTTGCCTGTGTCTATGTGCCTGTGGTTCTGTCAGTGTGATCATGTGATGTATCTGACCCCAGGAATGTGTCAATAAAGTTTCCCCTTCCTGGGACAATGAATTCACGGTGTTCTTATTTCAATTTCCAGGAGTGTATGTAACATGCAGAAGTCTTTGACCTGAGCCCCACAAACTCCACAATAACCTTCTTGTCTTGTGGTGTTATTCCGTAAGGATTATTGACTGCATATTCAGAAATGTCGGAAGTTTTGGGATTATACCTAATTACTTTTTATGGATTGCAGCTCTTCACCCAGTAGTTTAAAATGCCTGTATCCATATAAAGACCTATGGATCAGTGAGTGTGGTTTTGCAAAGTAATAGTGGAATTGGTACATGTGGAGTTTGGAGAGGTCCAGAATACATACACCAACATAGACAGGATCTGTCAACTACACTGAAATCTTAGCCCTCTCCATCATGACTCATCCTTCATTGATGATGGTAGCCTGCTTGAAATTTGACCTGACAATGTAATTTATTGCACCATGACGTTCACCCCAGCTGTAGTGTCGTTACACAGTTTTTAGTGAAACTTAAAAGATTTTGTAAGAAAGTAGCTGCAAAGTGTTGCATTAGGAGCCGCAGGCTGGTTAAGGGCAGCATGGCGAAATGTGGGTCAGATAACACATACACAAAAGGATTGCAAGGCGGGCCAGCCGTGCTTGCCAAAATCTGCACCTTAAAGCGGTAGTAGTCAAAACTGGCAGGATAATGTTACCATACCATGGAAAGACCCATGTTGTGAGCTACTTGACCAGGGCCTGGGTAATAGTGCAACAAATGCTCCTCAGAGCCATGTAAATAGGTGTGCTTTATGAGGCAGACTCATTTGGAGTCCAGCAGCAGCACCATGACACAATTCCGCAGCTCGTGGTCGTGCGGTAGCGTTCTCGCTTCCCACGCCCGGGTTCGATTCCCGGCGGGGTCAGGGATTTTCTCTGCCTCGTGATGACTGGGTGTTGTGTGATGTCCTTAGGTTAGTTAGGTTTAAGTAGTTCTAAGTTCTAGGGGACTGATGACCATAGATGTTAAGTCCCATAGTGCTCAGAGCCATTTGAACCATGATACAAGATCCACAATAGATGATAAGACGACTGGCCGCTGCCAGCTGCAACCATGGTTTCAGGACGATGTCAGGCAAGTACGTCATTGTAGGACTTGGTGCCACAGTGCAGCTGATCTGCCATCCCCACCTGCTGTCACCAGACTCCTGCCAGGATGGGCAGCAGTTCACGTCCCGAGCATGGCAGTCTTCACCTGCCTCTGCGGTGAGCGTGAGTGGGGCATGAGTCATTGTGTGCGGAAGTTCTGCAGCGGACTTTGTTGCAGCAGAAGTAGGAGAGTGCCGTTGACGTTAAGGCTATGGCTTACTGTCAGGCCACCGGCCATTGCTCAGGCCAATGCCAGCAAGGCTGGGCACCTAAGTGCACGTCTCTCCCCCAGGGTTAAAGCCAGCTGCCTGTGAGCTGACATTGGCCAGCATTGGCGGACTGAAGTTCTTCTGCCTCATAA